>NC_088098.1:173634772-174834772 GCF_036370855.1 Dromaius novaehollandiae
GCATCTGCCCTCCGGCGGCTCCGCGGGGCCGCGCTGGACCTGGGAGCGGCGGTGGCGGGGCGGGAGGGGCTGAGGCCGGGAGGAAGGTCCCGCGGAGAGTGGGGCTGGGGGCCGAGCGCGGAGTACCGCGCCGGCGGACTGCTGCACCGCTCAGCAGCCTTCCCCTAACAGCAGCCATCGGCTGTAAATCCCTGGCAGTTTTCGGCGGAGCCATTGATCTGGGGGCTGGGTTTGTGTCTGGGTCGCCCCCTCCATCAGTCTGTTCCCCCTCACTTGCGCACGCACTTTTCATTTCTTTTCCAAAAAAAGAAAAACCAAGCCCCACTCCAGCTACGAACAAAGCAACGAGCTCAGTTAAGCTCGTTCGTAGGAAAGCGGGATCAACACGGTATGAAACAGCCGTGCACACTTTCTTTTTTTCTTTTTCTTTTTTTTTTTTTTTTTAACTGGCCTTGTGTGCTGTGTGCGCCTTACTCAGCATTAAAAACAACGTTCAGCGTGCGCTTTGCTCCTTCCCCGAGCTGCCGGCTGAACTGTGTGATCGTGCTTGGACGCGGCTGCTGCAGGCAAAGCGTCTGCAAAGGTCGTGCCCACATGTGGAGTCTGGAAAACTGAGTGCAGAGACGAGCTACTATAATAGTTTGAGAAACTTACCTGGAAAAGCTTAATGAGTCAGCTATCCTGGTACTATATATCTTTCTTTCCTGTTTTTTTTTTCTTCTTCTGTCAAGATCTTAGTTTTTAAAGCAAAGTTGATTTTAGCAGTGACTTGGAAAAACTGTTCGGTGCTGTGTGTGTCCTGAGAATGACAGAGAGTTAAAAGCAAGATTGATGGTTCAAGTGCTGTAAAAAGTGTCAAGCTATTATTGTCTGACAAGTAGGTTGTACCTGTACAGTAATACGCTTGCAAGAAATCTTGCACCTGTGTTTTCCTTGCTGAAAAGTTATTTCTGTTGGCCTTGGATTTAAAACAGGTAGCTCTTTGGACCATCAGATATATAAACCAAAGCTAACTTAACTGTCTGATCACATTTGTCTGCTCTTATATTAAATTTGCAGAAAGTTTGGCTCTCAAGTGGCCTTAATTTTCTATATATTATTTTTAGATGGCTTTGCAAAGTTCTGTCAGCAGATACAAATTTGTTGTTTTTATAAGGTTGAAACCAATTATGTTTTTAAAAAGCTTTTCTAATACTTTAAATGCAGAGATAAGAAAATGACACAGTGGTCATCTAATACTTGAAGTCATGTTTTTTATTCTTGGGCATGCTTTTTTTTTTTTTTAAGCTCCATAGGGAAATGTTTTCAAAGATCTACAATTGCTCTCTCTTTGCAATTACTTCAGCATCCGGGGGATCAGTAACAAAAATTTTGCCTGGAAATGTCTCATCTTTTCGTATCTCCTGCTTCTTAATCGTGTATCATGTAGAACTTATGGCCTCTTATTTTTTTTTTTTTTTTGGGGGGGGGGGGGATATTGTGACCTGAAATGCGTCATCAGTGATGGCCATATTGATTGTTTCCTTTACTGGCTGTCTATAAGAACTTCAGATGGTACCCTATGACTTCAAGAGTGGGAGTTGATCTATAGCTTAATTAGAATTAATCGTAGCTAGTCTGTGAGCTCAGAGGTGCAGCTTCTAGGTTGGCTATTAATTACCTGGTCCACTTCTATCAGCCATGTCTCTAACGGCCTTTCCAGCTGAAAAATTCATGCAGGCTGCCAGCGGCAGCCTGCTCCTGTTTGTCTTTTAGAAATATGCTAGATCTACTGCTTGTGTCTTTGAACTGAGCAGTTGTAGTAAATGTGCTGTATGAACTCTACCCAACATGAACAGTAGCCTCTATCATGTGATAGAGGAGAAATTTCAGACCCTGACCCTCTAATGCTGCGATACAAGTAGCCTGCCTAACTAGAGAATTTGTACATCACTGAATTAGCTCATAAGCAAAAGACGAGGCAGAATCTTTATAAGGGAAGACTGGGAGAGCCAAGCCTAACTTTTACCTTGTGTTACTTTTAACAGCCTAACAAGAAATGGATTTGAAAGATGTAAAAACCTCCAATGTGCTATCCCAAATTTGGCAAGTGGATAACATGCATATGGCCATTGCTCGTTAAAACCTAGTTGTTTGGATTATCTGTTTAACAACCTGAAGTTTAAACAAATATTTTGGTTTAAACTAGCTTATTAAAAGTAACATCTTGGACTATGCTTAGCAGTTATCTTAAACACAAACATGACAGGTCTGTAATGGATTTGCTAACCTAATTCTTGTTTCAGTGTTAATCTTAATTACTCAGTCTCCACAGTTGCAAAATCCAGTTTCTTTGTCTTTTCCTTAGTTGTGGATAAATATATGTCACTATATATATATATATTTTTTTTTTTTGTTTCCCTCCTGTATGAATGAAATTAGCAGCTCAGTAACAGAACTGTTACGTGGAAAGCTTGTTACAGCGCAGGAGTAATGTTTTGCATAGGCTTATAATTGTGAGCTGTGGATTGCAGTAAATAGTTCTAAGGAAGTAGGTAGACATTTTTGCTCAGTAATGTTTTCATCTTGTGATTGCTACCAGTGCTGCTGGGGTTAAAAAGTGAAGTTGCAAGAATCAAGAGACTAATTCTATTCATCCATCTTTCATGACAGTATGTTCAGGTTTGGTTACATCATTTTATAAATAAATTCAGACATTAACTCGTAGCTTCATTTTTATTGTCATGAATTGAAGGTAGTAGAGGGGACTGAAGAAGGGTGCTTCAAAGATAGGTAAGGAGATGCGGGGCTTTGGGAGTAGAAGCTATGATGCGTTGACGATCAGCAGTATAATTTTTCATTTGTGTATTTAAAATGTGCACAACATACACTTTCAAAAAGACTTCTAGTCTTTTTCTCAGCTGCAGTAGGAAGCTTGGGAAATAAAATTGGCCAGTTTCCAAGTGAACTGGATATGTAATGTACAGGTGGTTTTGCTTGAACATTAAACCAGAATGACTTCACTATGTATGAAGTCCATATTTATCTTCTAGAAAACACTGGGGTTTTTTTTTGTTTGTTTATAAATGTCAGTGCCTCCCCCCCTGCATTTCCTCCCCAAGAGTCGCTTGCTTTTTAGAAACTAGTACTGAGTGTATTGTAGTTTAGTTTGAGGTCTTAGAACATATTGTCACATTCAGGTTTTTAAAAACAGATTACTGGAGATAAGTTCAAATTTAAACTGGCATGTACAAAAGAATACACTTTATCAAAATCTGTTGCTAAATTTTTAAATTTGCAGTGTTTTTTTTTCTCTCTTAATATGCACAGTAACATAGAATTTCTGTTAATGAGATCACTGTGAAAGAAGTACATGCTACCGAGAATGAGATACCTTTTGCCTCAGACTTGCTGAATTTAATATGATTTTGAAGAAATCTTGCTGTCTCTTCTGTAATCCATTTTTGGGGCTTGAACTTTCTAGATTGTTACCAGAAATCTTTCACAATCCCTAACTACTAATTAATTCATTGAAAAATCAAAAGCATGCAAATGTTATTGATGAAGTATGTTTTAAAGGATACTGATTTAAAGTAGATGCATTTTGAGGTATTTTTTGCTGATAAGTATGATGTTCTTGGTGTCTGGGAATAAAAATAAGCTGGCCAGATATAACACCTGCAGACACGCATACATCCATTTTATATTTTCTTGCCTGCCTTTTGCCTTCCTCAGTTTTAAATTTTGTTTCTGGTAAATAGACCTAGAGGAGTAGTATGGATGGTAATGTATTATGTACACAAGAGTTGTTCACAAGAGTATCTTTGAAACAGCAGGGAAGTAAAATAATAATCCACAAAACAGTAAAACGAATTAAGTACAGAGTAGTCTCAAACACAAAAAAGTGAGTGTGCGCAGGGTTAATGATCAGAGCAGTAATATTAAAGGTATGTGTTTAGATAGTAATCTGATTTTTAGAATACTGTTTCAAACTTGTCTCTTTTCCTTTATGTAGAAGAAAAATGCAAAAACATAGTTACAGAAAACATGTATCTTTACCTCAACAGTTATCCAGTAAAATTGTTGTTCTTTTGAGCTCTCTTGCATTTACAAAATAAAGATAGATTTTTTTATTATTATTATTATTTTTATAGAATGAAACGAGGAAGGAAAATTAATGAGGCTAACAACAGTTCATCTGAAGAAACAGCTGAGAAAGAATCCAAGAGACACAAGATTACAGATGAGAAAAACATAGTTGTGCAGAGTCCTGATTGGGCTAACCTGCTCCAAGACATTATCCTGCAGGTATTTCAGTACTTGCCCCTTCTGGATCGTGCTCATGCATCACAGGTCTGTCGGAGTTGGAACCAAGTGTTTCATATGCCTGATCTCTGGAGATGTTTTGAGTTTGAACTGAATCAACCAGCGACATCTTACTTGAGGGCTACACATCCTGAACTAATCAAGCAAATAATTAAGAGGCATTCCAATCATCTGCAGTATGTAAGCTTCAAGGTATTGTATTTTATAGGCACCTTTTTTTAAAGTAACTTCCTAATAGGCATTAATTTTTTTTTCATTTTATTAGGAAAGATTCAAGGAAATGTCTTTGCTACTCTTGAGATAGTTTTTGTGGTTTGTCTACATAAATATGAAAGCATGAGAAGTATGATTTAATTAAAATGAGTAAGTGAAATACCAGTGATGGTCAGTCATAATTGACAGTTCTGAGCAAAACATTTTAACATACTGAAAACTAAAGAACATGTCACTAAATCTTAGAAGAGGTTTATGACTTGATCTTCATGATTAGGATTGCCAATTATTTAAAAGGGAATATAGTAATTCTCTCTCTAGTAGGCCTGGTTTTCAAGTACAGCATCTTGAAGAAATGAAGAAAGGAGTTCTCTGAATGGGTATATAGACATGGAAGTCCTCTTCTAATTCATTTATTTATTTGTATATATTCTCGGAACCCAAACTTAGAGCGACTATTCTGAAAATACTTTTTCATTGCCTTAATTCCTTTTTTTTTTCTTTTTGATGTGTCTTAGCTGCTTAGAATTCTGCCTCAACAAATGGTCAGAAATATTTCGGTTCTGATACTACTAAACATCTGAATACTTGTCTCAGAATTCAGTTTAATCAGGATTTATAAACTATGCATTTACTTATTCCAGATTCTCTAGGTAGTTGGATCTAATACTCATGGTCAGAAAAAATGTAATGCACAAATAGTAAGTTTAAGCACTAATCGTAAGTTTTAGTACTAAGTGGTATGGGATTGTCTGCATATGGGGTTTACTACAGCAGTGTTAAACTCTGTCAACTGGAAGAAGTGCACAAGCTTTACAAAGGATGATGCACCTACTGCTTGTGCTTGTCTGAGAAATACCATTTGGTCAAAATTGTCTTTGTTAACCTCATAGAATTACTTACTTTCAACAAATTAAAACCTTCAACATTGGCCACACCTACATTTCTGTCTGCTTAGGAAGGGTGTTGTGAAACAGTCATGACTGTTCACAAATTTAGAAAGGAAACTGCTTCTGTAGTAAGTTGGTGATACAGTTTCTTTTCTGAAATCTGGCAGTTTCAGTGTTGCAGTAAACAGCAGTGTGTGAGTGGTAGGGGTACATCTGCCCATTCATGTGCGTTGCTACTGCTTGATCTGATGCCAGATACAGACCGGTTTTCACAAAGTTTAGGTCACGTGCCCCCCTCTTTCCACCAGTATTTGAATAAGGAAAATTTATAGCTGTATTGAGAAGACTTTTCAGTCTAATCCCAGATGTTGTTTTGCACCAGACTATTCTTGAAGTCTTTTACTGGTAAGGGCATACCCATGTGATTTCTTGAAGGTATCCCTAAAATAATGCCTTGATGTTGCTGGGAAAAACTGAGTATCAAGGATAAGTGCAAGGAAGTAGATATAACACTGATTATTCTGTCACTGCTGAAAACTTGAATTTTTATCTAGGCAAAGTAAGATTAGATTGCTGAAAATAAAGGCTTTTCAGCTTGTGTTTGAATGGGAAATGAACATTGATCCAACTACAGGCTTACTTCAGATCAGTTGCTGACAAGGTAGCTTGGCCTATGGCAGACTTAGAATTGATTTTGTGATCAAGCTTTTTATTATTCTTCAAGTTTACAAAGTTGTCATGCCCACAGTGTACAAGAGATTATTTAGAAGCACATCTAGGTGTTGGGGAAAATCCACTAGAGGCACATTAAGTGATTCTGTTGTGTAACAAGCTGACTAATAATGAAGATTTTTCACGATATCCATTGCATATCTATCGTGGTATTAATGATAAAGGCTCAGCCACATAGGCTGAGATTATACTTAACTCTCCAGCAACTCCGTGCTGTGAGCTGAAGCACTGAAAAAGGAATCAGCTATTTTTACATAATGAAGGTTTTATAGGTTTCCTACATTTTGATAAAGAAGTTATAGAGAAAATGGGGCAGACTCAGAAGCCAAATGAATATTCATTTCCTTGTTATTTGGTGTGAATCGAATATCTTTGAACAAACTCCTTAGCGAGCCTCTCACTATGCTAAATTTTACAGAACTATTTAGGAGTGCTGTAAATTGATAGTAGATTATCTTTGTTTCTTTAGGCATATTTTTTTCTGAAAAAAAATAGTGTTACTGAATTTACGTTTAGGACATTGATAGAATTCCAATGGGGTTTTTTGGTTTTATCATATTTCAAGAGGTAACCTAAAAATGTTACAGTGTAGCTACTTGGATTCTTTGTGAAGAGTGTGTTTGGTACAGTATTTTCTGAAACAACTCATTTTGTTTTAAGGTGGACAGTAGCAAGGAATCTGCAGAAGCAGCTTGTGATATTTTATCACAACTTGTGAATTGCTCTCTGAAAACACTTGGGCTAATTTCAACTGCCCGGCCAAGCTTCATGGATTTACCAAAGGTATTTTAATATGTATATTTTCGTATAGAAAAATATTGCAGTGGTTCATATAATATTACTGTTACTTTAAGAAAAGCTTTAGGGTAAGAATTGTAACTTTAGGCAAATAAAACTTTATTACTGGGCTCTATTAAAGGGAGGAGCTGACATGTACTAAGATGGATAACTAAAGTTATCATATGAGAACTTGGTCCTGACCTTATTCTTCAAAGTACTCCTTCTGTCTATTGACCCTTGCTGAAATATTGAGGAATATGTTGCAAGTCAGGAGGTTACAGATTTGTGTCTGTGTAATTGTCATGGGGGACTGTGGGGGGGGGGGGGGGGGCGGGGGCTGTGTTTGGGAGTAGGTTCCTATGGAAATGAGACAGTTTTATGGTCTAGTAATTGGTAGAATTTCATCTATATAGACTTGCTGTAGGGATTATATTATCACTGAGATCTTTCTGAAAAGAAGTATGATCACGATTTTCAGAACTTTTATGTTGTGTAGTCAAGTATCATATTCTTAGGTAAAGTGTCTGCAGTGTATTTTTAAATTAATTTTGTCAAGTTTTTACCCAGCAGTGTTTGACCAAACATTAGATTTTGCTAAAAGGCCCCTAATCTAGAAGACAACAAATTCCTTATCTGTGCTTCTAAACAAGAATTCCTGCTAGTGAGGTAGAAATACACTATCTCTGAGGAGCGAGAGACTGGTCATGGTAATCTGGGCTGCTAGTTCCAGGCTGGATCATCGTGAGTATTTCTCAGCCATAATTCCTGAACCCCAGGGTGTGTGAATCGTCAGATCCAGCTAAACTATTAGCTTGGTCTCAATGATGTCATTGCTGATGATGGCAACAGGACAAGAAGGAAGTAGGGACAACCTCAGGGAAGGCAATAGGTTATGAGGCAGCAAGGGTAGCAGGGCTACAGGAAGGAGAGAGGGAAGATTCCAGGGTAGGCAGGATTTAAGCAAGGTTAGCTGCTGAAGGATTATTGATTATTATCCTGAGCAGTGATCACAGTCACATCATGGTGTTCTCTTGAATGTATTTTTAATCCTTAATTTTCAAAGAGACTTTATAGATTTTTAATTAGATTCTGTAGGGCTTTTCACTCTTTCAGCATGCTTTCAGAGGTCAACGTGCAAATATCTGAATGTAGTGAAAACAGTCCACAGTCTTAATGTGTTAGAAATAATCCGTCCTTTTATTTGTTGTATATTTTATTATTTCTTAATCTGTTTTGCTCTCTTTCTTACTTTTTTCACTGAAAGCATATGCTATAGTTATTCAGCTTGCTGAATAATCATTTGTAGTCATTCATGTTATGATCTTACTCAGTTTCAACACTTCTAAAATACAGTCTTCCTTTTTTTTCTGTTCATAATAAATTCACATTTGGCCTTGTAAAATACATTCAAAATGAGCCTAAATTAACTCTGCACATAATTTGCCATTCTCGTGTTTACTGCTCGAGTAAATTCTGTCATCTGTAGATATTGCCAGGAGTGATTTTTAAGTTTCCTTAGGCCACTAGTAAAGCTAAAGAATAAAATTAAACAAAGAATAAGTTCTTGTGGGAGGCCATTAGTAACAGCCTCATTGGATGAGAAGCAGGTAAAGATGAATGGATCTAAAAAACATCACTACTTTTTTTTGATCAGATTGTACAGAAAGTCTGAACTATTTGGCATTATTTTTATAAGCAGTCTTCTGATCTCTAACAACGTGGAGTCTAGCAGATGTTATTTTTAAATCACATTTAGCATTATGTTGCCTTAACTTTTCACTAAGCATGTTCTACGTGAATCCTTTAAAGACTGTGTCTAATACCAAAATCTCAGAATCATACTGTTGCTTAGATGTGTGTCAATATTGGAAAGACGTTAAATCACCAGCTTTTAGCTTATAGGATACTGCATGTCTTCATTTCACTGTTTAAACTATGGTTTCAAGTTACTTGTTTTTGGAGTTACATTCTAACTACAGAGAATGAAAATACAATATTAACAAATTGCAAATTCAAAGTGGAAATATTATTTGAGCACCTTTTCTTCTTCAGTACATAACGTATATAATCAGAGTACTATTGGGGTATTTGGAAGTGCTGCTTAAAGCCAAAGTGCTAATGCTTCTTATTTGAACATTCTGTTTTCATTTGCATTAACTGACTTTGCCAGTTTATATAAATATGAAAATATTAATTCCTGCTCTAAATCTAACTGTATGCGAGTTTTAGCAAAAAACAAAGATGTCACATATGAATGAGCAAATAATGTTTTTGAGCCTTCTCTCATATAACCATATTCAGGGTTCTACGTTATGTGTGGTTCAGAGTGGAACCACACTGAAATCAAAGTACTTAACTAATCAGGAAATTATATATATATATGAGATTTGTGTATTCATGTTCTGATACTTGTTTGGGTAGAGGAAAATTGAGGAGGTTGGGTAGAATACATTAATACAATAATGTTCCAAAATTTTAAGTTCTAATACTCAGGATTTAATTGGTATTCCAAATAGATACACTTTATCTAATTCTTATTTCTGTATGTATTGAAATGTTCTGTTTGTTTATAATTTGGTTATTTAATGAAGAGTTACCTTAAGTTCATTAAATATTTAATCATTAATTTCCTTATCTGAAAATCATCTTCATCACTTCCTAGAAGTATAGCTGTAAGGTCCCCATAAATGTGTTTTATGGCATTTGCCAGTTAAATGCTAATATTATGTATATCAACCTTGGTAATTGGTAATGAAACCAATAGTCTTAGTCATGTGTTTCTGTAGATTGAAATGGGAGGTGGGGGAAGATGTGCATTGTGGACCACTGAGGTACTGCTAGAAAAAAGCATGAATTGGGAAACAGCCAGTTGTTGTACTTACTACTGAAGAGTGGCTTTGGAGCTATTCACTTTTCCATTCCAGTTAGCTGTCAAGGTAAATCCATTCAAAGGGGGTCAGCCCTAAATATTGTGTGCGAGTGACAGCCAGCTGGTACTACTTGGCTTCAGGCATTCCTTAAACCTGTAGATATACCCTACCAGTACAGAAGCCATTTCATTCAACTCATTATTATACCTTTTCTCATTTTACCATCAGCTTCTTGGAGGAGGTTGACCTCACCAGCATGAAGTTCACAGTCTTCTCAGTGCCTATGTACTGAGGTTTATACAACAGTAGACTGCCTTGTTTTATTCTCTGTTCCCTTCCCAAGAATTTCTAACATTTTGTTTGCCAGTTTGAATGCTGCTGCCGGTTGAATTGATGTTCTTTGGGAAATAATGAGATTCCCAAATTCTTTCCGAGTGCTAACAGCTGATTCAGAGCACATCAGTTTACATAGTTAAAATTATTTCCTCGTGTGTGTTACTTTGGAAGATGAAATTCAATGTCAGTAAATACATTTTTATAGCCTACTTGATCAGTAATGTGAGATTTTTTTGGTAACTCTTTGCACTCAGCCTTAGGTCAGACTGTTACTTCGCTGTTCACCTTTATTCCCACATGTTTTTCCATGACTATGGTCAGCATGAGTGCCCATAACTATATCTCTATTCCTATGAGTTTAGCATTCCTGTAATAAATATACTTCTCTGTTGTTTAGATGTGCGCAAGAGTTTTTTTGCCTGATTGTGGATTTCAGTACTGTTTGGGTCTCATTCATTTTCACTGTATCGCGTGCTTAAAAAATTGAAAGATTGCTTAATTTTAGATATCACCCACCTCTTAAAATTGCCCAAAATAAAAGAAATGCTTAATATAAAGAATATTTAAGAAACAAGTTTGTATTTAGTGTAGATTCTCCTAGCTCCATACTTCTAGAAAGACTAGTAAGGAACTCCAGAGGTTAGTGCTTCTGAGAAGCAGACTGAAATTCATGAAATGTATTTTGTTGAGAAAGTTGAGGTTTTAGAGATAGGAGGAGAAATAAGTTAGGTATTAATTTAAATGTAACTTGAATTTTTTTGTCATAGTTGTCTATAGAAGTCTTCTTTCTGTTAGTTACAATCTTTGTGTTTGGAAGTATATAGGGATTAGTATAGCTTTTCTCTGATGAGAAGCTCTGGAGCACTGATTCTTACACTTCTTCATGAGCAAAGTTTGGCTAACAGTTGGTCCTGTGCTCCAGCTGACTAGATCCAGCTGCTTGCCTTTCTCCTAATGACTCTGTACAAATTTATGCTGAATTCATTCCCTTTACTTTTTTCTCCTCATACCTGACCCTGAGCCTACCATCACGTGCCTCGTTCCTTTTACTGCGGACTGCGTTCCTGAGTAGCCAAGAACGTGGACCTATCCGGATTGTGCTGCTACGCTGAAAAAATGTTAAAACTGATCATGCGCATCTGGCTTGCCACACTTTACTGAGTTTGCATCTCACCAATGCAGCACAACTCACTGCATGGGAATTCCTGTTCTAGGCGATGCTTCTTAAAGAACATGGTGCTTCTTAAGCATGATCCTTCTTTTAAGAACATGATGCTTGTTAAAGAGTATGATTTGCGAATTACCTCTAAAATTATGGCTTCTGTATGTTCTCTTCTGTCATGGCCTTCCAATGGCATGCTTTAGGTTTGTGTAGTGGATGACCCCGGTGAGGCATTCAGTTTATGTTCAACGTTAAACATTCTGGTTAGCCAAATACATAGATTGACAGTAAAAAATGATGAAACTTCCTCTTTATTCAAAAATATTTTAATACTATTATTCATTTTTAAGTATTCAGTATCAAATTAAAAGAATGCTATGAATAAATAAAGGAAAACTAGAATTAATGTGTACAGTGTAGATCACTGAGCTTTTTATTTCAGATACTACTGTTTCATTTAAACTTTTTTTTTTTACAGTCTCACTTTATTTCTGCACTGACAGTGGTGTTTGTAAACTCCAAATCCCTCTCTTCACTTAAGATTGATGATACACCAGTAGATGATCCATCTCTCAAAGTACTAGTGGCTAACAACAGTGACACGCTCAAACTGTTAAAAATGAGCAGTTGTCCTCATGTTTCTCCAGCTGGTAAGCTACTGTGTCTTTGTTCTGTTTTTTAAAGTATATTCATTAAATTCTCTCTGAAAAACAGTAAGTCTCTTGGGAGCAGAGGGAATGGGGGAATAGAGTGATGCTGAATGTAGCGACTAGTATATATAGCAACTGTCGCAGAGAAAGACGTTAATTCAACTGCTTGTCTATCCATCCCACACTTCTCTCCCCCAACAGTATTGCAGAATGGATACTTGGCTAATAATAAAATAGTGTATGGCTATTTTGGACAAATAGCTAACCGCTTGTGTAGGTTAAAAGAGTATGTACTGACTTGATAGTTGCATTACTTCTGCAATGGAAATTTAAATGTTCCAATATAAGGAAGCATTTTTGGAATATGAGCTCTTTTTCAGCAGTTCATAATAAGTAGTTTGAGTTTCAGAATGTCGTGGATTATGAAGGTGTTGGACTAGTTGTTCTGAAAGAAAACTGTTTAATCTTTCACTGGAGAACAAGGGCTGGCAGCGCTCAGAAAGGGGAGATGAGACTGAGCTGTGCAGAACTGTCATTACCAGGTACACTTCATTAATGGCGTAAATTGTGTTTGTAGCAAAAATGAAGCTAGCCCATATCAGAATGAAAGTCATATCCAGTTTGTTGTGTAAATCTTCCAGAAGTGAGAGTTCTATGAACTACAAGGCAGAACATTCTTAAAATGGCTTTCTGAGATTACATATAGCCTATCTGTAACACACACAGCTTTTTACTGAGGAATGGAAGAGGAACTGTTAATGAGATGCTAGTAACTATGTTAAATTTCTCTTCCAGTTTTACATAGAAACAACTATAATTAAGATAGCTTTCTTCATGCTAATATATTGCAATCCTAAATATTAAAAATGTTATATGTAAAATTCACCAGCAGGAGTCCTAAAGATATGGGATACTGTAACAGAGGTCATTTTGTTGTAGCAATGGCAAACAAAACACAAACTTGTGTTGGCAAAACAAAACACAAAACACATTTGCAGGTGTAGCTTTCAAACAAAAGCTTTTGTGTTTGGTTTTATATGAATAAATCCTGAGACTGCAAATGCGTTTTGCAGCAGATCTGTCCATGAGAGTATTCAACAGCATGTTAATTGAAATGTTATTTCTTTCAAACCTTAATAATCATAGATAGAGTTTTGCTTAAATTAGTCGAATTGATCATGTTTTCTGACTTGCAATTTAATTTGAGAATCCTTATGTGTCTCAAGGGATCTGTAACATGTATGTCTGGAGGAGGAGAATGCTCCAGCAGTAGTCTGTAGCGTGTTGAGGGGAATAGTTCCCTTGGATTTGGATCCAAGAGCACCCTGCTCAGGTCAGCCCTAGCAGACTTCACTGGTTTGTGACTAATCCTTTCCAGAAAATTTTGTGCCACATGATGCACTTGGTAATCTGGGAGAGGGTATGAGTGTCCAAAGTCACCTGACTGACACATTCAGTGCATATTGTACCATGTTTTAAATTGAAGGAACATACGGGAAGAAATAGCAGCACCTGTTATAGAAACAAGGAACGTGACTACTGTTGCCCTTCCTCGAGTTGAGATAAATGGGATGAAATCAGCTACATTAGTAACAAAACCAGAGAGTGCGCTAAGTAAATGGCAGAATAATTTGATTGCTTAATGGAGGTCTGGATGTGCTTCGAGAAGGAGAAAAGAGTGGAACAAAGCAGAAAGAGGCATGTTGGCTTCAGAACGAGCAGGCTGCAAAAGTGAGACTGTCAAAGGAAAATGAGAAGCTTTGAGCACTGACTTACCCTTCCCCACCCCCCCCCTCTTTTTCCTCATGGCAATATTCTAATTAGGCTGCTATAAACTGTGGAAAAAAACTTTAATTGAACCAAAAGGGTCATGAGTTACCCAAAACTAATTACTTTTAGGCGCAGTTAAAATGGCACAACGAGCCTTCAAATTGAAGTTCCAGGGAGGTGCTCAATCCTAGATGAGTACTTAAGACTTTTATTAATGAAGGGCAGAGAGGAATAATGCAAGTAGTGCAAGAGATACTGCACTATGGCAGGGATGAAAGAAAAGACCGATGGCAAACTGTGAATTGCTTCCAAACATGTTCTGAATAATCCATAGGTTACTATGCAAGATAAAAGGCATGTTTGGATTTGGGCTGGAGAATACAAAGGCAGTGATGTATTTCTGATCTGTGTGAGTGTACCTGCAGTTTCTGCTGCTTGCTGTTTTCCATCTGAACTGTAACTCATATTAGAACTGCAACAGCACCTTGTAAAACAAAACAGTGGTTATTCTTAAATCCATGTTTGATGTACTGCCTTTTATTACCTGAAACACTAGCTATTGCAATAGAGGGGACTGCAAGTATTTCTTTAAAGATTGCAGGTCTGCTTTGGGGGTGAGAAGGTTGCTTCCCTTTGGATAAGGGGGTAGAGGAGAAGAGTGGTTGTAGAGTGTGCCCACATCAGCAGTTTAGCACACAGGAGAGGATTTTTTGATGCAAATCTGCATCATTTGTAGTAGGCACTCAAAGCAATTTACCTCCTGCTGGCACAAACGTTGAGACTGTGCCCAGGGCTGCTCAGTAGGGTGCGCCGCTCGCAGCGTGGACTCCAGGCTCTCCAGCAGGGAGCTGTCTGCACCTGCATCCTGCACAGAGAACTGCGATGGAAACAAATTCATTGCCGGTGTGCGATGTGGACGTGCAGTCCTAGAACCATAATGGATCACGGCAGATTGAACGCCAGTCCTTCACTCTTCACATTGCACTAGTCACTACTGTAAATGTACCCTTCATAAAGATTATTTTTTGAAGGGCACCAGCTTTGGATTTGCATGATGAGTAACAAGGGAGTTTAGATGCTAAAAAGTGTAGCAAGTTTTTTTTTTCTGAAACTATAGTGATAGGACAGGGTATGTGGCCGTTCATGGGAGTATTGCTATAAGAATCACTTTGTCTCTTGTGATTTATGGAGAAGAAAGATCTCTGGCATGTGTTTATGGAGCACTGAATTCTCTAATTGTTTTACTTCTGTACTCTGATCTTTAAAAAAATTCAATATTTTCACTTCATCTTGGAGTTTTTTCCATGAATTCAGTGCATTTCCACATCTGAACTATTTTTACAGGAAATAGGTATAGTAAGAGTTAAAATTCTGTCCCCTTAAAATTCTACTTTTTTTAAATCAGTCTAACAACCTTTTATATTTGAAATGACAGTGTTTGATATAGCTAGAACTGCTTCCATTTAATGTGTTTTTTCTGACCCTTGGTGGAAAATTCATACAACAGTTGTTCCATTTCTTTTTTTAAGCAAGCAGCCTATTTTTAAGCTCAGTATAGGCTTCTTTTTGAACTTAACTACATCTTAAAATAGCTACTGTCTTTTAATATTTCTTCCCATCGTTTCAAAGCCATAATATATTGAGCTCAGGTTTTGCAGGTACATATTAAATGTTATGTTCTCATCTTCTCTACTAATGGAAAGACCCTATCCTGAATTACATGCAGTTTTCTGGGTCACATGAAATGCAGAGGACTGTATAAAGGAATGCTGTTACCTGTGTAGTAACATTGCTTTTTATCTGTCAATAGAATGACTGAAAACTTCACAAACTATCTTGAATTCTTTTTGTTAATGTCTTTGTCTTCCATAAGCAGCAAGTAATATTGATGTGCTGGAGGGAGAGTCTGAAAATCACTGTTCTAGGAATTACTGCTCCCAGTTTTTAGTGTTCTTTCCTGTTTCCTCTGTTCTGGTGTAGCTTTTCCAATTTTATTATTTATACTTTGCTAGAAAGAATGAACACTGAAAGCAGTGCCTTCTGACCTACATTAAAATCTAGCATTCATTTTAAGTATGCTTTCCTCTGATGACAGTCAGATTTCATTTGTGGCCCCTTTGTCAGCCATTGACATGGGCAGCAGTTCTTCCAGAGCAGACAGTGGATATATTTTTATTATGAGTAAGTCCCTTTTCCAAAAGTGACCAAGTATATACATGGACTTACGACAGGGCAGAACAGTCAGAGTCTGCTATCAATGTATTTGTCATGTTAGAAGTAAATCCTACAGGAAAGTGTACAATATGGTGTGTTAACTTTTTCACATTTCTCTGGCAGAATAGCAATATAATCACATGGTGTATGTATATCTTGTTGTGTGGATGCACTTGTGTATTCTTCATGTGTTCATGTGAATAAGGCAGACTCATATTTGGGTTGTCCAGTGTGAATTTTTTGTCCAGATGTTATGTCTTGATCATGTGTTCAAATATCTTTGCATCTTCTTGACAGGTATAAACAAACGCACTCTTATGTGACACTTTCTTGTTCAATTATTAGGATATTTATCTATTTGTTTAAACAGATAGATTTCAAAATGTTCCCTCTCCCTAGGTATCCTTTGCGTGGCTGACCAGTGTCATGGTTTACGTGAGCTGGCACTGAACTACCATCTGCTGAGTGATGAGCTTCTGCTTGCTTTGTCTTCTGAAAAACACGTCAGATTAGAACATTTGCGTATTGATGTTGTCAGTGAAAATCCTGGACAGACTCAGTTCCACACGATTCAAAAAAGCAGCTGGGACGCTTTCTTCAAGCATTCTCCAAAAGTAAATTTAGTAATGTACTTTTTCTTGTATGAAGAAGAGTTTGACCCATTCTTTCGTTATGAAATACCTGTCACTCACCTTTACTTTGGAAGATCGGTAAGCAAAGATGTACTCGGCCGCGTTGGGATGACGTGTCCTCGGTTAGTCGAACTGGTTGTATGCGCTAATGGATTACGGCCACTGGATGAGGAGCTGATTCGTATTGCAGAACGTTGCAAGTATCTGTCGGCCGTTGGCCTAGGAGAGTGTGAAGTCTCTTGCAGTGCCTTTGTTGAGTTTGTCAGGATGTGTGGTGGTCGTCTCTCTCAGCTTTCTATTATGGAGGAAGTTTTGATTCCTGACCAGAAATACAGCTTAGAGCAGATTCATTGGGAAGTTTCAAAGCATCTTGGTAGAGTCTGGTTCCCAGACATGATGCCCACATGGTAAAGTCCTTAAAAGATTTCAGGGCAGATGGAATAGCACCTTAAACCCAAGCTTACCATATTGCAATTTAGTATATAAGCTTATTTAATACTGTAGTTTTTATTGTAAGTCACTGCATTGTTTTATAGAAAATGAATTTCTTGTTTAAAAATTATTTCTGAAATCCAGATTTAAAAATAGAACTTGTGAGTAGCACCAAAATCTTTTTTTATCCAAACAAAATGTTTTCTGTTTAGATTTGCTCTTTTCATTGACAGTGACCACAAACTTGTATAGAAATAAAAAATTATTTACAATATTGAAATGTACCTGCAAGATATCAGTAGTCCATATGCTGTCCATATTTAGATGCTAATACTGAACACAAATTGGATTTGATCTTAAAAATAGATAAAATTGCATGCTTCTGTTGCAGACTATAGCATTTCTAAATGCAGTCACCTAGATGACAGGATCAAGATTATACGGAATATTTAGTAAGCTGTAAAACATGCACCTTCTTTTATATAAAAATCATAAGAGGCAAGAGCAATACACAGTAATATAGTTTAGATACTTAAAATATTAAATTTACTACCTTTATTCAACAAATTATTAAACCCCTCTAAAATGTACTTAGAGTGTAAGCAAATAGTAATGAGAGTTAACAAAAGTTTTGTTTTGTTTTGTTTTCTTCTTATGCATTTTAATGTAGTTTGCTTATGGAGTCTCAGATCCATGCCTAAACCTGTTTTAAGGTATTATGTTCAGCTCAGGAAGCGAAAGCATTCTGGGAAAAAATGTAGATATATTGTATTTAAAAACATGCTGGAGTTAATGAGCTTTTCTTGCGCATTAACCAGTTTTGTAGCATAAGGTTAGACTGAACAGTGCATGGTTTATTAGATGAACACTGCGATGTTAAACATGACGACATGGATGTGAAGAGCATAGTGAGAGGATAGAAAATTAAAATTTGAGTGATGACCAAGAACCTTTTAACAAAATCTTAGACGTATTCGCTGCTTAAAATTTTAGAAAAATGGCTTTATAACAGTTGCTTAAGCTGTATAAACTACTTATATACTGTAAATCTGTTTCAGAAATGTTTATATATAAAGTGAATGTTTGATAGATGATCATTTTGTATACCTTTTAAGCTGGTTCAATCATTTCATAATATTTAAAAATCTAAAAGCGGTAAACTTGCGTGAATTAAGCAATCAGTGAAGTAGAGCAATACGCAGTATTTTTTTTGAATATCGGTAAGTCCTTTTATTAAAGAAAGTATTATAATAGTCTGTAAGTGGCGTAGGCAACGTATTGCCTGTGATCTGGATGTGGCTTGTGACTTCATTTCTTAACACCAACAGTTACTTTATTATTATTACATTTTCTCTTTTGCATTATTGATTGATAACACTAAAATATTAATGTGGCTGCTGAATGTGTTTGAAAGATGTGATCAGCCATCAGCAAGGCAAAGCCTCCCCAGTTCTGGGCTGTGTTGAACTTTGGTGGCTGCTTTTCATTTGAGCTGTACAGCTAGTTCTACTAATAAGTAGACTTTCTTTACTTTTGACTTTAGTAGATGTTTATCCAGATATATAGGCCAACTGTAATACACTTATGAGCATATTTAAGTTCATAATTATATTTTGAGCAAGTGTTGCTCAGTGGACTGGATGTCTTTACAGAGGAGTTGTATGTTTCTGTAGAGTTTTGTGATTTAAAAATCTCAATTAAATGTGTTTTTGTATTAGAATTTGTTAAATTAATGTAATACTATAATTTGCTTTTATTTGTATAAAAGGTGACAATATATTTAGACCGTAAAAGTAAAAAAAGAAAAAGTTTTCTTGTATTCTGGCTCTTGGAATAACCAGTGTCCGAGTGATAAAAATGGATTAACGCTAATAATCTGGGGAAGAGGGAATGTTTTCACTGAATTAATGTTTGAAGTAATTTCATCTAGTAATGCAGCTAAAATCTCATTGGACCTGGATTGCTCGTGTCCTGATGTTGGCCAGGTAAGCAGTACTTGGTCTGCTGCTTACTCCCGCAGTAGTGGGAATAAATGAAAAGCAAGGCAACTAACCTAAATCAGTTGCTGATTCATCGCTTCAGGAATTCATATCTATGAGGTTCAGCCTTCTGCTTCTCATAGATTGTGAGGTGGGGAAGATGTTAGCGGTTGAAGGCATTATGGTTAACTGTAACTGAAATGCCTTCCCGAGAAGGGCTCTGGCAGTTTTGTTGCAAAAACTTCAAAAAAAGCCAAGTACAAAACCCACTTCTTATGTTGTGTGCTCCACTGAAAGCTGGAGTTATCTCTGTCCTTATGTGTTGGTGTAAATGCCATGCAGTGTTGTATCACTATCAAAATGGAAACAGTGTTGTTCAAGGAGAAAAAAAAAATTTGGAAGCAGTTGTCTCTTCCATTGACAGTCTGCAGTTCTTAGGCATCAAACCAGTTGCACCGTTCTCAGTTCAAATAATCCAACTATAAAATACAGTTTCTGGGCAAGTCTGTATTCTAATTACCTAAACTCAGTCTAAATGTTAGTGAAACTACTTCTAGTACAATGCCTAGTTAACTTTCATGTCACCTCTTCCAAAATTGTGGCTTGTGCTGGTTATTTCCACCCAGTTACGCATTCTTTCTGAATAATGAGCTTTCTGTTCAGAACCTTAAATCCTTTGATGGCTGAGAGCTGAGCAATGCACCTGTAACACGCTGGATTCAAAACCAGCTGCCACGGCATGTGTATTTCAGGACTTGGTATTTCTAGTTCTGTAGGGCTCTTCAGTGCAGCCCAAAATAGTCTGGCTGTTATGGGGCAGGGGAATGACTTTGGTGCCCAGGCTTCCTAGGTCCCACGAGAAGAAACCTAAGCACTGTAAAGTGGGGGAACAGTGATGTCAGGCTGAGCAGAGAACCTTTTACCAATTCTGTAGGGTAGGCTGTGCATCGCCCCACCATGGCATCTGAGTCGTACTCAGAAAGGTCCCTGTAACCACTTCAACAGTACAAGCTTTGTAGCAAATGCTAGACAAGAAGCTTCTATGGGCCTGGTTCCATGAGCCTATTTCCCCTTTAGAGCTTGGGATGCTCTGGCTTTCAGGTTGTTTGAGGCTCTTACCTGGGAAAGCAGATGCAGGTTCTGCAGTCTGGAGGTGTTTCAATAAGTATGTGCATCAACAAGAACTTCATCCACTGCTGACAAGCTTGCAGTGCCCCTGCATCTTCCTGCATGCTGTCCAGATTACTTTCTTGGTGTGTATTGTCCAAAGAAGCTAAAACTCAGGTTGTTAAGGCTGGGATCCTGACCTGGGCCTCAGAGTACACTCTTTCAAGTTGAGGTAGAAAATGAACTTCAAGTTTCATAGAAGAGTGGAACTAAATTAGCAGCTTTCTCCTGCTGAACAGAGGTGCTCTCATCACCTCCCTCCTCTCACACTAGCTCTGATGCTCCCCTCATTACATAATAATGTAATGCAACTAATTAATTCCAGTGACTTTTCTTAATACAAGGTCCTATTTTGCCATTCTTATGATCTGAATCAAATCACTCTGTGCTTGCATTAGGTACAACAGCTGTAGGCTGTTACTTCAGCTCAAGCCAAATAAAACTGCAGATCTACTGGTCTGCTTCTTGTGTAACTGCTTAACTACTATGCAGTTAAAAAAAAAAAACAACACTACAGTAGTGCTACTAGTTCTGCAAATGGTTAAAAAAACTACCACTGCATTTGGAAAAGATCCAGCTTCTGTAGCTGTGTTTGTTGTGTACATGCCTTTCAGCAACCAAGGCAAAGAGAACACCTACTTTCAGGAAAGCAGCTGGGTTTGCCAAATAGTTGCCAAACTATTCCAGGCATACCCAAGAACAATACTGCAAGGACACCACAGCTGGCACCGCACCTTCACTGCTGGTATCACTGCCAGCAGTACTTGTAATTGCTTTTTACAGGCATAGCTGTGACAAGCACTGCTTCTTACCTGTGACTTTCACACCCCCCCCCAAAAAGTCATTATTTCTTTTGTATTAAAGACTCCATGCTTTTGTAAGAAAAAGAAAAGGAATATAAACATGACCTATGAATCTGACCTAATTTAAGCCTCAACTAGACTTCTTTTAAGAAGGGAGACTACTGGAACACTAGCGTTATCTCCATCAAAGTTGATCTATAATGGACTGTCTGCTTTTCATCCACGACAGAAAGCCATCACACCAATTGAAGGAAGAGCTGTCTGTATTAAGTTTACACTGCAGATGAGGGAAGCAAAGTGGTGACAAGGTGACACTCATACCATCTTCTAATAAATTCACTTGCCCCTCTCCACCCTGCCAAGCAGCTATGTTATGAATCGGAGAACAGTTCACAGTCCTACTCAACAGACCAAAGAAACAGAGCTATGGCACATGTTGAGGGAACTGAGCACATCTAGGCACTCATGCTTGTTAGCTCCTGCACATGGACAGCTGAGTTGGTCAGACCGAAAGGTCCTTTGAGTCCTTGTATCCCATTGCTCTCAGTAGCCATCTGTTCCCATAAAGCCATTGCTGTAGAGAGCTCCTGAGAGCAGGGCAGGTGGGTTGCCTCTCCTTCACCCTCCCGGTGTGCTCAGTCAGGAGTTGTAGCCACATCAGATGACCCTCCGATGTCCAGTGACCGTGGCTGCATGGAGGCTGGCCAAGTCAAAGATTGTCAAGCATTCAGGGACTTTTGGCAGCTGACAAGAAAAAAGTCATATTCTTTCACCTGGTCCAGCAAAGCCTTCCCAAAGCAACTTTTACAACTAGTAGTGAAGTAAACAACATTTTAATAACATCACAGTGATGCTCCAAAATTTTGAAGCACATCCTGGTGAATGGGTAAGGTTGGTCTCAAGTAAGTAATTAATTATAAACCAAAGGATGTTTTGCTTCCATTAGGTAAAGGGACTTCTTCATAAATTATTTTGAGATAAGGGGATTTCATAGGTAAAAACCAGTATTCCAAGTTGTAAAAGAGGTAAAACTGATGATCCAAGATGACACGATCAATTATTTTTAAGAGATCCACAAAGAACTCTCTAATTGTCTGATGAGGTTTGAATGGATAATAGAAGTCTCTTATAGCTGCAGCCAATGTCTTGTTTCCTAGAGGTCCAAAAATAGATGTTTCATTTCCCAAATAAATGGGTTCACCACTGAATAAAATTATGCTGGTATAGTTTGTTTGTATCTTATTAAATACAGCTCCTAAGTCAGCCAGCTTCTGGTATGTTCTCAGTATAAATTTAGAGCATTCGTAAGAGTCAAACCATACTACTGATTGTTTGTCAGGACTTGCTTGAACTGTCCAGGTCTCATAATAAATGCCAGTCTCATTGTCATATTTCACCCATTTTGCCATTTCATTAAACATGGTTCCTGTAAGAGATGAAAATAAGCATTACAGAAACAAGTCAACAGACATATACAGAAATACATGATTCAAATATCTTGCATCTTGAGATTCCTCTCCCTTTCCTGCAAAAGTTTATCTACAACATCCTATCTATACAAAGACATAAGGCTTGGGTTGGAGGCAGAAGTGATACCCCACCGAATAAACTGTATTTACATATAAGTTATTTCAATTGTATTTCCTTTTTCTGCCCTATTTCCTGCTACTATTCCAAAACATCCAAACTTCAGAATACCACAACACCTGTTATTTTGTTTTATACACACAGAAAAACAGAGTAGGTTATGCTACCTACAACTGCAGTTGACAAAGCACTCCCCAGTGCAACGGGTGTTTCAGCACTTCCTAAAATTTTATCCTTATTCAGCCATTTAGGTCAGAAGTTTTCATGTCTCTTCCCCAAAGAAGCCTACTGAACCTCGGAATGAGACACCCTTTTTTTCAGCAGCTCCTCAGCTAGCAAAATTGAACTAAGCCAAAAGATACAAGCAGGACATGAAGGCAAGTAAAGACCTTGGAGGGTTATTTTTATTTAGAATATGTTTGGAGTATTCTGGTTATGGGCCACTTCACAACTGAAATCAAGAAGACATCTCTGACTCAGCTCATCCCTCTGGTAGCTCCTTACGAGCAATGCATCTGCCTCCTCAAAGAAGAGCACTAGAGCTTCTTCTGTTTTCCCCATGCTCCCAGCAATGCACCCCAGCCTAGGCCTTCCCTTTCTCTATTTTCTCAGCCCGTTAAAGTATACAACCACGTTGACTCAGACCTGTCTAGCACCTCACATCTCTAGCATAGCCAAGTTTTGTAGCTTCTTTCTGTGTGATATGTTAGAAGACATGATCAGATGACAGCTTGTAATCGCGTGTTCTAAGCCATGATCTCTCTTTGGTTCCTAGTTACTGTCCACCCAGCAGAGACATAGTAACTGTGCTGGGAAGCTGCTGAGATGCTTAGATGAGACTGCTGCAACCCGAGAGATGAGCAGCAGTTGCCTTGCAGTTCAGATGATTGTAACTAGTGGTCCACGTCTGTCACTAGTACCTCCCTGCATGCAGCAAAGAGTCTCTCACTCATACTAAGTCTGAATTTACTGCAATGTTGCATTTGTCGAGACCAGTGAAGAGCACTGCATGCCACACACCTCTCCCCAAAACAAGGTGAAGGTCAGATTCTGTCTTCATTAGAGAGTAAATGCATCTCATATTCATCCTAAGGTAAGGCTTGCAACTACCTCAGAGCAACTAAAGCTCACACATTCACCTCCAGGTTACCCCACTGTAACTTGTTCTTCACTTAACAGCTTTTGGGCTTCACAGTAAACTTAACAATCATTCTGTTTATTGACAGTTGTTGGATACTTGCTTTTTAATTGCCCGTGCCTTTGTTTAATAAACCAGCAAGTCATAAAAATCTGTATCAAGAATTGTACTTACTATACACTAATAAATGGACTTGCAGCTGCCCCTTATCTTCTCTAACTCCTAGCAAATTAGCTTCCTGGTGTGTATTCTGCAATGTATGTCACTGAGCAGGATCTGTCTCTCCTAACAAGACTGAGATGGACTTAATATAAACCTCTAGTCTTAAAAACCAATAAATTAAACAAAAAAAACTGCACTTCAATGCATTCTGTCTCCATTACAATACTGTTCTTTATGTTTTCAATACGTAAAAAACCCCAAGTCTTAAGATTCTTCCAAGTGATTGAAGACTGCAAAAAAAGAAAGTTGCCAAACTAGGGAGAAAAAAAAAAACACCTAAAAGAATGTTCAAACCCAGTGGTTCCTCATTCAGGAACAGTTTAGAAGGCCATGTACTATCTCCTGGAGTGACCTGTCACCTTACAAAAGCAAAAGAAGCAGACGTAATAAAAGCTTGTAAAATTATGACAAATACCAGGAAGTGAAATCTGTCTTGCCAGACTTCAGAACACAAGTGCAAGAGGCTGCTTGCTAAAAATTGAAAGGAGGAAATTCATAAGCAATGCCTTGAAAAGTACATCCCTTCACAGTAATACTGGTGGTGAAGCTCTTCTAACAGGCTGTAATCATATGTTCTAGGAAGATTTAAAAAAAAAAAAAAAAGGATTTGGGTACAGGTAACAAAACTATTCAATGTATTTATTATAAACGAGTCATCCTAGAAGACTTTTGGAAGCTGTATTAAACCTTATTCTTCAGGGCTTAAGTCAGGCTCTTACTACTATCTTTTTATGGGGAAGAACATGCCACAGCTTCCTCCTGCAATATCTTTTTGCATGTTCCATTGAAGAACTCAGTGCTGAACACTGTCTGGGACCTGTACTGTAATGAAGGAGCAGAGACCTGCCACTGCACACACGCTTTAGCATTTATACGTTTTACAGTACGATTTCGGATTTGACTGAGATATAGGGTATAAAAGAGCTCAGATCATTGTATTCATAACTATCCAGATCACCTCCCCACCTCTACTCAAGCAGACCCCAGAGGTAAGGGAGACTTTAAAAAAAAAAAAAAAAATCAAACTCTGCATGACTGTCAGAAGGTGTCAAGACAGTCAGCAACTCAGACTTGGGATATTCTTGCCTGATCTGCACAAAATGAACATACCCTACAAGTAACATTAACCTGACTGATGGATGATAAAAGAAAGTGAAAATGCCCCAGTGTGGTTTCTGAGACTGCTGGCAAACAGCGCCATTCAATCTTGCAAGGCCAAAGACAGTCCAGTTGTTTCATATTTTAAAGCCCCCTCATATTAGACAGCATGCTTTTTGCCTGCTCTCCGAAGTAAGTGAGTCTAGCTGATGATGCTGTCCACATGGGCTTGTGTCCACTCACCCTCTTCCACAGTAACTTTCAGATTCCTTGCCAAATTTAGTCAATTAAAAAGTCTCAGAGATGCTTCCTTCCTAAAAGTTTCATGGAAACAAGAGAGCGAGGAAGAGGAGAGGGACAGTAACAATGCCTCTACAAGGCACCAGCAGAGCCTCATGTTTCTTAGCCGTCAAATAATCTACACATGGAGGAAGCATTACAAATTCCAAAGCTGCAGGAAAATATTTTCATACAAAAGAAGCCAACTTTATTAGGCATTAAAGACCAGTCACGAGATACAAACCCAGAGGAAAGTAGCTCCCTTTATTTCATTGTTTAAAGAACCACCTAGAATTTCTAACTGCACCAAACAGGTATAATCTAGAGACTCAGTACAGCAAGCCATGAAAAGTGGAAGGGGCCTAACGTAAAACACCACATCTGTCAGCTGTAAGCTGACGCTCCACTGAGCAGTGGATCACTTAATCACACTAAGTGAAGAGAGTAAATGGTTTTGCTCATACAAAATGCAACAGTCCTCAAAGAGCTTTGCCCATAATTTATTCACTGTATTACTAAAGTAATCAATTGGATCTATTAGAGAGAGCTTTTTATTTTAGAGTTTCAGTTTTCAGTATATACCAGGAAGCTATTCTGGTGTTCATCCACCTGTTTAGAGATGTAAATCCTGGTTTTGTTCTATGACATATGACAGACCTATAACTGGAAACATCTGCACAATTTTACAACACGGTGGGGAAAATGAAAATAAATATTTTTGACATATATTGAGACTATTTCTAAATAGGCCTTATTTATTTGCTCAGTAATGCACACATTTTTACCAGTTTTGCTATCTCAGCTGTCATCTTCCACTTCACAGTAGAAGGCTTTGTTTTGGTGAAGCATGTGAGAAGAGACTATAATCATTCTTACAAGCTGTTTTGCTATTTTTAAACTCAAGAGACTCAAGTATTTTTATATAGCAACATCGAATGATGCTCATTTAAGATCTCTTTGGTGTGGGCTGTTCAAAAGGCAGTGGCCTCATATCACTTTCTATATTAAGGAAAGTGCAAAGAGAAATTTTCTATTTCAAATCAGCAGCATCAGTCCCTACATTACAAACTAAGTGAAAAGGTACTACTTTACACGAAGACAAGGTTGACTGTACATTTCATGATACTAGTGCCACCAGAACTGTCTGAAATCTACCTGATACTGTGGTCACGAGAACCAAAGTTCCATTTTCCTTCCAGTGTGCATCGTCTATTCCTTCATAAAAGCAGGCAGCTCCCTGGTTACACCAAAATGGTGCATCCATGCCAGGCCGGAGATGTGGAAATGTGCAGTTCCCAAGCTGGAAGAGTTCATACCACTCCATTGTGTAGTTTTTGCCAGTTAGAGAGCTCCTGAAACCCACAGCATCATGCATAATTTTCTGGAAAAGAAAAAAAAAAAAGCTTTAACATAAAGAAAAGTGATCCTGTAAAACTGACTTCAGCTTGAGCTGTACAGAAAATGAAACACTAGGGAGCTGTTAGGAGCTGTTACATAACAGGGGGAAGGGAGGGGAAGGAGTTCCTATACCATCTCCAGTAGTGTTGATGCACAACATAGACTGTATCATGCATATGGAGGTACATTGCCTCAGTGCTTTTCTATCCATCCATTGTATATCCTGTTATTCGGAGGCAGCTACTCAGTGGTAGCTCACTGTCAAAACTCACACTTTTGAACCTTTACCTCACAGGGATCTCGAAGAAATAAACAGTGTCACCGGAAATAGACCATAGTAATAAAAGCCACACAAAGAACAAGAGAAATTTTTTTTAAAAAAAGCTGCATGGCAAATACATAAATTCAACCTTAGTTTAACAATTAAGATAATGATATTTGACATTAATCTCATCTTTGACTCTCAGAGTCTGTTTTTTTAAAGCTCATTTATGCTACTGTTAGACCTATAAAATCATTAAAGTTGAGATTCTTTCATATTTGCATGTCTGCACGAATGGACAGTTTGTTCAACAGTAATTATAATACCTAAGAAAGAATGGTAAAGGCAGACAACTCCGCATGATCCATCATTTTGATCAGTTTTCCATTCCTGACAGATATCCATGTGCATGCAAACATAATGCAACTACACCTTTAACAACAAAAAGCTTAACGCAATAAGCAGACATTTCATCAGACATAAGGGGCCAAACTCATGTATCTTCTAGGTGTAGTGTTAGTGCACAACAAAATCCCCAAAATATAACGGTGTTCTGTGCATACAAAACACTCCCAATATTCAGCTCTGCGGGGGAACATATTCAAACACACAACCAGGTCATGCTCTTTTCTTTGGCTGAGATAAGTTCTGTAACTTTTGTTTGAAACTTACGGCTTCTCAGGCATCTTTTCTACAGTTAGCCTAGGTTGTGTGCACCAACACCCTTCCATACAGGCATATTGCAACCTTACAGCTCCTATTCTTGACACCTGTTGTTGATGTCTGCTGAATTTGGCACTGCAATTTTGATAAACAAAAACATCGCCTTACCAAATGTCCAAGTAGGTCACCATATTTGAATTCCCACACTGGAGCCTGTAATCGATACACTTCAATGACATCCTTCTCTTTCATAAGTGGAATGGCAGAGCCAGTGGGACAGAAAGTATAACGAGCTTGGCAGTAAGGATCAGTTTTTGGACGGTAATCAAAGCGCCTGTGTTGAGAAAGAGAAGCATGCAGAATGGTAAGCACAGCTTCATGGCTGTGGTAACTGTCTTGTGACTTCCTAAGAGCCTGAGTCAGGGAGCTCCGTTGTGCAGCACCTTCCAAAGACATATTCTGCAATCCAGGCTCTGCAAAACCTGGAATACACACGTTTGTAAGACTGCTGAGGTGCACATTTGCAGAAATGGGACTTAAGGCTACACAGTGTGAATGCAAATCACATTGTACATGGTGCTGACATCTAAGAAGTAGAAATGATGTGGATTGCAAAGGGTGACTTGTATTCACGAAATCAGAAACACATAGATGTTGATTAGAGAATGGTTGAGATCAGCCTCAAACATGTTTCTCTAACAGTTTGTCTACACGGTGATTGACCAGTTTGATTTGGGAAACTATACTGAAATAACAGCTCCCTAAATGGAGCCTCTTTTGCTCCAGAATACTGAGAGGATCAGAGAAAAATATGCTATTCCTCTATCTAATTTAAATAAAGAGACCTAAGAACCTAGATTCACTCACTTTTTCCATTCGTCATTCCTATTAAACCTTGGGTACAAAAACTGAAGACAGACTCTGGCTATGAATCATACTACATGCAAACAGCAAAAAAACTCTCTAGCAAGTCTTCCTTTCCCAATCTCCTTCAAGTTCTACCCTAACTCGTAAGACTATATTTCACTTAAAGTAAGATGCCTATATTCCTGTCTGGAGTTACAAAGGTAGATTCGTGTACACAGGCTGTTCAGAGCACACTCTGTGAGTCTAACATATCCAGAAAGCTGTTGGCCATTGCTATTGAATGGCACAAATACCCTAGGTCTGAGATGACTCAAGCACATTGGACTTACTCAGCTATAAGAAAGCCACTAGCACTGCCTACGCATTGTTGTTTTTACCTCTGGATTTTTCCAAGCTTGCTGCTGTGGTTCTCAGTGCCTACTTTTATTCTGTCCAGGCTGGGGGGGGGGGGGGGGGGGGGGAAGAGTCTGGCTGGAAAGAGAACACATGGCCAAAAAGCAGAGACTTATACCTGCCATACTCTTAAGTCCTGTTTCCAAATTACACAGTTTAAATTTTCAATTTCTCCTCCCACTGTACCTCACATATGACAATAAGACAGCAAGCATGTTACTTAATTAGAAGCATAAGAATTCCACATTTCTGAGAGTCAGGCTCACGCTGACTTGTATTCTGGTTTTGACCATCCTGATGCCAGGCCCTGCAACTGTAGAACTCACTGGAAAACCTGAAAGACTCATGACTGCAAGATGAACTCCTCAGGTATCACCTGATTGCCACTGTGAGAAATTACACAAGCTTTCAAAACCTCAGACTTTCATTAGAGAGCAATTAAATTAGATAACACCTCATTTTACAAATAACAAGCCCACACAGAACACACGTACAAGTGTGTTCCTCCTGAACAGGCTAGCTTCCCTAGCATACTCAAAGTCATACCTACTCACTTCAGTGCAATGCAATAATGTAATATGCACTCTTCCACTTTCCCCAACAGTACCATTGCCTTCTTCTGGAGTTAAAACAGCTATGGAGCAGCTGGCAGGATTTTATTCCATTTCATTTACCATCATCAGGAGTATGAAGTGAACTTCAATTAAAAACAAATCTTAACCTCATTTCCTCATCGCAGCTTCTTACTAAAATAGGCATTAAATGAGCACCTCTAAAGCTAGGGCACTCATCACTGGGGGCAAACAATCCATCTGCCGGAAAAAAAAATACAGCTATCAGGTCAAGTACGTGCTACCTCTTCTCTTACTTGTGAGCTGAGCATACCAAATGAAGTACTAAGGACAAGCCAGATACTCCTATTATTAGAAAAGAGAAGTTATTAATAGTCTTTTTAGACTAAACACTAAAACTGAAAAATTGGAAAGCCTGATAAGTCTCTCCGCTCTGCTGCCAGCGCCTCATTCTGTACAAAACAGAAACATGAGAATGGCACCTACCAAATGACCGCAGGAATGAACAGAACCAGATAGGAAATTTTTGCAGTAATTTATCAAATTAGTTTCACTAACCACCAAAACTAATACTTTCTTGGAATAGCACAAGGGCTATGGACAGTCCTTGTAACAGTACAAGGAATACGGGCACTGAGGCACTAATTTCAGAGTACTTAGATAATGCTGTTAGAGGATCAGGAAAAACAAAAAAAAATCACTTAGCCACATAAATTCTGACTGTAAGACCTTGCAGGACCAAACCTGATTTCCAGGCCAGCACTTTACACTCACAACACCTTCCTTCATCACGGATTTGAAGGAGCAGAGTCAAAAAGAGCAGCTTAGCTACGTGACACCTCATGAAAGGTTGCTGTAGCGTCAACTTAAGTAACCCAACGCCTTCCCAGAGCCAGGCTTCCTGCAGGGACCGTTTCTGGCTGGCCTGCTGGCTTTCCGCGGAAGGGCGGAGAGCCCCGGGAGCCCTTTTTGCAGAGGGCGGAAACTGCGCTCCCGAGCTTTGGGGGGGGGGAGAAAGGCCACACATCTCCGCCTGCAAGTCCGAGCCCCCGCCGCGGTTAAATGGCCATTTACTGCGCCAACACCTCGCGCTTTGCCGGCGAGCCGCGGCGCCCGGCGCGCGCCCGGCCGTTGACCCGCCCCGCCCCGCCCCGCGCGCTCGCGGCGGGTGGGGGGAGGTAGCGCCCCCTGCCGCCATCGCCGGCGCGGCGCGCACGGAGGGTCACAGGCCGCGCCGGGGGGGGGGGGCAGGGAGGCGCACAAGGGGCAGGAAGGCGGCGAGCGAGGCGCGGGGAGGGTCCCCCTCCGCGGGCCGCTCACCTGTAAGGCACCGGCCAGCGCCGCTGCGCGGAGCGGAGCCCCCCGGCGAAGCAGAGCGCCCAGGCCAGCAGCAGCAGCAGCAGCCGCCGCTGGTAGAGGCGAGCGGCGCCCATGGCGGCGCGGCCCCGCGCCCGTCTGCCGCCAGGGACGCTGCTCGCGGGCTGCGGGGCCACGTCCCGAGCCCCGGTGCTGCCGCCGGCCGCGGGAGGCGGGAGCGGCGCCGAAGGAAGCTGTGCGGGGAGCCCCGGCTGGGCGGGAGGCGGCCGGCCCAGCCCCCGCCCACGGGGCCCGGGGCGGCCGGGGAGGCCTCGTGGGCCCGGCCGAGGTTACGGTGACCGGCGGAGGGCGCTCGGAGACGGCCGAGGCCGAAGGTGATGAAGAGTCACAGGGGCCCCGTTGCGTAAAGGAGGAAAACACCATCCTATGTACAGCGTGGAAAAGGAAATGCAGGAAGTCCACGGTGGTAGCCTTTTTTCTCGTGTGCTTTGGAAAAATGTAAACATGTTGAATCACTCCCTAAATTGGACTTTGTACTGGGTGCAAACATGTTTATTTGACCTCACATACCAACTTTTATCATTTACGCTAGCTCTAAGGGTATTGGGAGCAGCAGGAGTAGGGCTGCTGTAGAAAGGACAATGATCCAGGAGCCAAGATAGGCACAGTGACTGTTGCACACTCCCGAATGCGGCCAGGTTTGTGGTAGTGACAGGATTCAGCAGTAGCCACACACAAAGCAAGATGAAGTCAAGTCCCAGTCCAACCAGGAGATGAGACTAGAGATGAGGCTACCTTCAACATAGGTTCAGGGTCTGTGCAGGAAAAGTGGCCCCTAAGTCAGGACAGCAGGAGACGAGACTGGACACACGTACGGTGTAGCTCAGGCCAGGTCTGAGTGGCCAGGGCTAAGCTTACATGGAGCTCGTGGGCCCATGTCCAGAGGGCGTGTGGTTAGGGGCCCCAGCTGAGGCTGGCCAGAGTAACTAGGTCCTATTAGTGCATTCAGGGCCCTGAGCAGCTTCTCCTCCCATAAAGGTATGTCTTCCCACCCTGCAAAGATCTGGCTTCGTAAGGTTACCCCTTGTAAAGTGCTCGTTGCTGTTGATTGTCACAGGCCCAGGCCGGACAAGAACCATCATGGGGCTGCTTCAAGGTGATGCAGAGCGTGGGTAGAGACATGGCATGGCAGATCTGGAGCTGGGATGGGGACATCCCATCCCAATCAGGTTCAAGATCCATCCAGGAAACAGGGTCAGAAACAAGACTAGACAAGGCTACCTACAATTTAGGTCCAGGGTCCATCCAGGAAGACTAGTCAATAAGTCAGGCCAGGAACAAACAGGAAATTCCAGCTCTGAAGATGCTCAGTTCCCTAACTCTAACTGGCCCTACCACACAGGACAGTTTGTGAGTTTGCTCCTATCTCCAAATGTGCATTGAATTTAAGCTCCTTCCAGATGGCAGCCCTTTGTTAGCTCCCAGGAGCGAGGAGGACTCTGGTAGGATTCCAGCTGTGAAGACATCCAGTTCCCACCTCTACCCCTCTCTTGCAGCTGAGCCCAGGGAGTCCCATACTAGCAAGCAAGCTGTGTTGAACTACAGATCTGTTCTCACCAAGCACATTTCGGATCTCTCAGGGGCTTGAGATAGCTCCTGTGGAGTTTCCCTGGGGTCCTGCTCAGCCTCGAGGATCAGATGAGGGTCTAAATCCATGTGCATTTTGAGCTGGGAGGGATCTCCTAGGGTATGGTTGTGGGGAGGATTAGGCTTAGGTGGTCAGGGAACTGAAGGCTTTCAGAGCTGGAACTGCACTGCAGTCCTGCCTGTTATGGAAATTAGACTTGTTGGCCACCATAACAGGGCTCGACCCTAGGTTCCCGCAAGCAAAGTTCAGAGCCAATCAAAATCAAAGCAAATTAAACAATTAAATTTTAATCACGCACGTGCCATAATTACAGCTCGAGCTGGGTGCCTCCGAAGAGGGACCCCGAACAAAGAAATCCCTGGGCAATTATAGCTTTTTCAAATTAAGTTTCCCACCCCTCACGCGGTAGTTCAGACCAATAGTAATTTTTAGGTCTGGGGTCTCCTGCTCCTTATTGGGTCTCATCGTTGTTCTTAGGCAGGCTGTTTTTCTCCCTTATCTTTACTGTTGCGGTTTCTGCCGACGGTTGTACCTTTGTTTCTTGTTGGGTCTTACTGTTGTGTCTCAAGGTCCTGAGGAGGAGGAGGTGATTCTAAATCATAACAATTAACACTGCCCCAGCAGTGAGCTGAGGCTTTGCCCCTCAAGGTCCTAATGCCCTGCACTGGTCTTATTTCAAAGCCTTGACACCCTCCCTTTTGGAGTGTGAGATGCAGGAATGCAGACTGCTTGTAACTCCCTTATCTTCCCAGCTGGAACCAGCTCTGAGGCCCTTTTCTTACTGGACTAAGTAAAAGTTCATTATTTTATCTAAGTGCAGCCTAAGGCTTCAGCAAATTTAGCTACTCAAGCTAAGCAAGTTTTATATAAGTTGTGCTAAGAGGCTACCTCTAGACAGTTTCAGTTCGCTATTCCTTAACACTGCCCAACTCTGGGACATAGGATGTGGGCTGTGGTGGAGACAGAGCTGTAGCTTTACATTCATCTGGAGCACAGCATTGCCCAGCAGAGAGCAATCTGGCCTTATGCAGGCATTTTCCCTACCTTGTCCCCCTCCTGTTTAAGAATCTCTTTACCCACTGTCATGCATGAACCCCCAGTCTCTCAGTATATAGCTGAATGCATTTTGCTACAGAAAGAGGCTTTTCTTTTGTATGCCATTTTTGCTCTTCCCACCCCATGCAGCGTTGTGTCTCCTGCAGAACTCTCATACCCTGAATTTTCGGCAGGTGCTCTCATCTTCTGCAGGATCCAGCTTATCAACCCCCAATGCGGTAAAAGTGTAGGCTTTTATTAGGCCCAAGTTCCTTCTTTTTGTAAGAAGGAAGGAAGAAGTTAATGAAAAATGAAGGACTGAGAACGTGGATCTTGCTAAAAGTAAAACCTCTGGTCTCTGGTGTGGCATTTGTGTGCTCAGTCACAAGTAGGAGGCTAGGGATGAACATCTACCTTGGCCCAAAGAAGCCCTTCTGTTCCCTAGGGCAAGGCCCTAATGACTCAGCTGGGAGCAGGTGAAGGAAGGATTGGGGGGAGAATTTCACTCTTTTTCCTGTACAAGGATGGTCTTACTCGTTAGGGTATCACTGAAACAAACAGCATCAGGGTCCTGCGATAGAGTTGGCCTCTACCTGAATTCCATGTTTTCTGGCTTTCAAAGCATGATATTCAGTATATCCCTATGGTCATCCTCTGCATAAAACAAAAAAAGCTTCATACTGAAACCACTGATCTTTTGCTAGATTTTACTGGAAGCACAGCAACTTTCTGGCAATCTAAGGAAACGCAGATTTTGTAACAGTAGTTACAAAAACTGGGTAAAAAATTATCAGACAGAAGCACTTTGTCTACTTTAGTCAGGTTACTGCTCCACTGTGATAAATGGGTCAGAAGGGAAACACCACCAAAATTACAGCTGAGCATGTCTCTCTTAAGAATAAAGGAACATCTAATTTTGCTTTACTTCCCACTGACATTTGAATCTCGCCACTCCCTGTATTTCATAAGGCAGAAAAGATAATACTGAAACTAAATGACGTAGTGGAAAACACCTAAAGGGAATTATATCCACACCGCAAGTGCAAGTTGTTTTCCTCATCCTCGCAGCCTGACGCCTTGCTTGGGCCCGGGCCCGGGCCCGGTAAGGCTCACGGCTGCATCAATCACGCAGGTTTGCTGCCAGCGCGGGGGCCCCGCGCGGCCCAGCACGAGGAGCTGCGACCGGCCCCCTGCTGCCCCGCTGCGAGATGGCGGCCGGGCCGCGCCCGGCACCGCTGCTCCTCGCCTCAACTCCGCCTTCGCGCGACGGGCCAGGCAGGGCAGGGGAGAGGCATGGCGCGACCCAGCGGGCGCCGCAGGAGGGCGAGAAGGCGACAAGAGACGCCCTGAGTGGAAAACAAACCCTTTTTCGAGGAACCTCCACCCAAGCATAGCTCAGCACTGCGGCGGCGAAAGGCACCTCCCTCCCGGCCCCCCCTCCGCGCAGCCGCCCCTCGGGGAAAGGAGGCGGCTCCCGCTCCGCCCCGCCCGCTCGGCGCCGCTGCGGAGCTTGGAGGGGGGAAGGGGGGAGCTGCGCCCGCGCCGCCGCCATGGGCAAGCGGGTGGCCCTGGTCCTCGCCGGCTGCGGCGTCTTCGACGGCAGCGAGGTTCACGAGGCCTCGGCGGCGCTGGTGCACCTCAGCCGCGGCGGCGCCGAGGTAGGAGCGGCGGCAAGGGGCGGCCGGGCCTTGCCTGCGCGCTCCCCGCGCCGCGCCGCCGTGGCTCGGAGTATGTTCCCCCTTCCTGGGCCCCCCAGAGCCGCGCCGGGGACGGTGGTCGCACGCAGGCGGCCCCAGCTCTGGTGCAGCTTTTCTCTTTGAGGCATAACCAGAATAAGTTCTTCCTTGTTTTTTTTTTTCTTCCTGCTTTTAGTCTTTCAGGAAAATGAACAAATGTTATCTAGTTGTAATGCCTGTACTAGAAATGCATGTAAAGTTTGAATCCTTATCTTCTATACATGTCTTCTAGCACCTTGATCCCATAAAGGTGACCCATAAAGGTCAACAGCAGTCTTTCCGTTGACTCTACAGTAATCAGGCTGCTGCTTTTTATATATATATGTGTGTGTGTATATGTATATGTAAATAATTTATGTATAATGTAAATATGTTATATTTAATATAAGTGTGTGTGTATACATATATATAAAATATCAATATAATGCACGGTTTGTTCCTTGGATTATCCGCCTGAGAGTGGAGGTGGACCCTGGCAAAATCAGTAAGCTTAACATTGGCATAAGAATACACTCCCATCAGACAAGTGCAGGAATAGGGTGGGGAGAAAGGTTAGCTTTAGCCATCCTAATGCATCACATCATCTATCACTGCAGTTATTTTGTTGCAATAGATTGTCCTGTGCAATGCACCTTCCTTGGGTAAGAGACTTCAGGAACAAAAATTGTTTTGATTAAATGATCTTCATCATCACCAATACATATGAGTTCTGTTTACCTATACAAAATTGCTTTCTTTCTGTGTTCTAGGTAAAGATATTTGCTCCCAATATTGAGCAAAGGGATGTAGTCAATCATCTACAAGGAAGTTCTACAGGAGAGAAGAGAAATGTGTTGGTTGAAAGTGCCAGATTGGCAAGAGGCAACATTCAGGATTTGGCTGAACTGAAAGTTAGTGAATTTGATGCAGTCATTTTTCCTGGTATGTGCTTTTAAAAGAAAATCATTCAGACTTTTTTAATTACAAATAATTGCTTTGCCTCCAGTACTTTTTTATTTTTAAATCCATTTAGATAATAAATTATACTCTTGAATTTGAGAGGCATCTTCCTTTTTTATTTATTTATTTTCATTTAAGATAAGGAGATGTTTTAGCAAGGTCTTGCAGGCGGACAAGTCATCTCAGTTTATTTATTAATTGAAAGTTTATTCATTTAAAATGCCACAGTCTTCTTTTGGTGTTAGATTATACATCAAACTGTTCCTTCTTTCTAGAGATTGTCAGGACTTCCATACCTGCTTGTGGACAACTTGCCATTAGATTGCAATGCCTTAATTTTACTGCATCTGAAATTGATGGCAGAATAGTAAGTTGCCAGATAGATGATACTTGCAGTCAGATGGGAGCATGTTTTGTTTTAATTATGTATCTGGTCTGCTGCTGATCAAGTTATACTAAGCAGGTTTATGGAATTTTTTTTTTTGTATACACCAAAAAAATTGCTTTTCAGGTGGATGTAATTGTAATGATTTTAGAAAGGAAGAAACTAAAGTTTTATGAGGAAATTGTGACATGCTCAAGATCATTTTCCAGAATATTCATAATATTGCTAAATACTGCCTTCACAACTGTGCCCAAGTGTTATTTTTAAATTGTTACACTGTCTTCTGTTTTAAGGCCAGCAGATGGCGTATGTGTATAACGCTGATAAATATACCTCTAAAACTAGAATGAGTTAGTGACATCAGGGCTGATCTGGGAGTAGAGACTACCAAATATTTTCCACATTAATTTCATGCTCTATTATAACCCAGCCTCAGGGGGGTTGAAGTAATAACTGCTAGAGGGAAATAAACACTATTTAGTTTGAAAATTAAAATCTTACCTCAGAGAGCCCAGATAACAGTTGAAAGTGAGTAAAGGCGATGTAATGAAAGCAAAAACATTAAAAATGCAAAACTTCTTGATGTTGCCCCTTGAAATACTTCTGAAAATTTGTGTTGCATCATTATTATTTATTATAGAAAAGTTGATGTTGTATGCATTCCATAAGAAGTTAAATATAATGGATGGTTACACTTGCTGATAACTGATAATTTAGATGGCTCTAAATCCAGCAAATGATGGTGCTATAAAATATAACCTGTTTGTAGAATTAAATGAGGATCAAATGCAGATAAAGAATTATTTCTTATAACTAATTTCTAGAAAGACGAATAGAGTGTTATTTTTAACAGCAAATTATTACATCATTTACAAGAGGTATATCTCAGAATATCACACTTTATCAATTTCTTTTTATGTAGTATCTATATAGTTTTTATTATATTAACCTTGCTTTCTTTTTTAAGTCCAAAAAAGAATTCTAGGGGGAAAAAACTCTGTTTAAATATTACTGTTTAAATATTAACTAAAACTCATCAGTGAAATTACTCTAGAGGGTCAATCCACTGTCTGCATTACTCTCATGAACTGCACTCTCCTTTTAATTATTATTGCTCTTTTAATCCCTGTCTTGCTTATTGATGGGTGCATATCAGATTGTCCAGCTTTTCCAATGACTAGCGAATGAATATGAAGTTTCCTATTTCTATATTTATTACTCACTGAAACAAGATTAAGCTTTCTGGCCTATGTAACAGACATGGAATAAAAAAACTGCGGTTACATTTCTAACATTATAAACCCATCATGTCTCATCTGCTGAGAGCTTTCAGTAGAGTAACTTAAAATTTCTACATATACTATGATTGCATTGTGAAAAGATGAAAAAAAAGAACTCTTTTCTAGTGTGGTACCTAATGGCTTTTAGCAGTGTCTTACATTTGCTTTTTTTTTTTTTTTTTTTTTTTTAAGGTGGATTTGGTGTAGCAAAGAACCTGTGTTCCTGGGCAGTAGATGGCAAGAACTGTACTGTCAATGAACATGTGAATTCCACTCTCCAAGCTTTCCACAGTGCTAAAAAGCCAATTGGTTTGTGCTGTATATCTCCAGTCTTGGCAGCTAAAGTCTTCCCTGGTTGTGAGGTCACGGTTGGCCAAGATAAAAATGTTGATGGAAGGTGAGAAGGGGATGGACAGAGATACTTTATGTGGGAACTGGGATTAGAAAACAGCTGGTCTTCTGTGCAAAATCTCAGGTGTCTGGTATCAGTAACCATTGGGTAACTTATTAGTTACATTTTTTTCTCATTTTAAATTTTTTCACATGCTTAATAATAGTGGGCATAGAAATATCAAGGCAGAGAAGCTGAATATGTGAGGTCAAGTGACTTGTTAATGCACTTTAATGTTGGAACAATTTATCCCTGAATTCAGAGATACATTGATCTGTGACATGTTCTGTGATACCAACATCCACAGGCACATTACAATTAAAAAAAAAATGTAAAGAAGATAAGTACCCTTATCTCTTGCCCAAACCGTCTGTCCCTGAGCACTGAAGGGACATAGGCTCCTGGACTGGCTTTCTTCTGCAGTGTGGGTGCCAGTGAATGTCCATCAGTCCTGAAAGTGACAGAACAAAGCAATTTTTGTAGAATCCTAGTTGTACAAACAAGCAGGTGGCCATGGGTATCAAGTTATTTTTTTCTTAATACATTCATGGTAATTGAGTGTCTAGTTTTAGCTCATATTAAATGAGATATGGGATTTGCTTACCTGATAGCTTTGAAGGCCAAGATTCGTGTCACAAAAGCGGTCACTGGAGCGGGCATTTAAACCATGTCTTTGGGGGATTTTTTTGCTCAGGAATTTTTAATGATTTTTTCTGGTGCTACTGGTTTGGGGCCAGTATGGAGGAAACAGCTGAGAACAGGCCTAGCAGTCAGTGCTGCTTCAAGGACTCTCAGCTCCTGATAAAATTTCTGAATGGACTTTCATATCCACAGCTACAGAACCATAGTGAGGGTTTATTTCTGTCCCCCTATTCCTGCCTTATCCTCAGGAAAAACAGAAAAACCCTTTGCAGAATCCCAGTGAAACAACTTACATAGAGGCGCAGGAAAAGATCTAACATTCTGCAAGTGCAGCTGGCATCTCTTAAACTTTTGGGCATCAGTTATTGCTGCACTTAGTATCACCTTGTAAATTTATTAAAAGATTGTTCAACAGAATTATGCCTTCAGACATACTGTGAATATGCATTTTAGATGTTAAATCTCTTGTTTTCAAAGTGATTAGACCAGTTGCAATGGGCATAGGGGATAGGGGAAAATCTGACAGTGGAAGTCTGTTCAACTTTATTGTCATCATCAGCTAAAAAGGTCACTGTTATTCTCTCATTCAAGTTATGGCATCAGAATGTTATAGGTACAGCATCTCTTTTTACGTTAATGAAAATCTTTTTATTTACAGATTTCCTGATGCTGAAACAGCATCTGCTATAGCAGAGCTTGGATGTAAGCATGTTTGCAAAGATGTAAGTGAATCCCATGTGGATAAAGCCAATAAGATAGTTACTACCTGTGCTTTCATGTGCAAGGCTCCTTTGCATGAAATTTTTGATGGAATAGGAACAATGATAGAAGAAGTCCTGAAACTTGCTTGAGTGGAAATGTACAAATGTCTGCAAGGAAATCCATTTAGCTGAACATAAACATTTAGCATCCTTGGATTGTATTAATAAAATAATGCAACTATTAAACTTCACAGTTCTTTTTTCTTTTTAGTCTGTAATACATCAAATAGTTATTGCAACCTGATACTATTTTTTTTTCCTTTAAATTAGGAAGCGTCTGTTGAAGGTATTTTTTTCCCTCTAAATCTTGAATGCATTCAGTCTTGGTAAGACAAAGTAGGAATCCTCCTTGCCTAATGGAGTTTCAGCACATCACTAATGATTATCAGCAATTGACAGTTGATGTTACCCACATATAATTACAGGTGAGATGGTTGTAAATGAGTCTGTATACTTGCAGTATAGATGAGTAATTCAATTCTATAATCAGAAGGGAAAAAGGAAAAAAACTTTTTCCTTGTGAGTCTTTAAGCAAGTGTAACTGATGGGCTTCTGAAATTTTTTTTCAGAACCTCCTAGATAAACCATCTTATAAATCAAGAGTCAGAGACTTAAGTATGTTTGGAACACTCTCTGTTTGGAAAATACACTACTTTTGCTCTAGTAAGTGAAGTAATTTGGGGTCTGGTTAGTAAAACAAATTAGCTTTATTTTGTGAATTTTTGCATACATCTTTTAGTGCTACAAAGTTAGGTACATTTTGTATATTCTAAAACACATGCTTCAATCTTACATATGTGGGTGAAAGTCATCCTCTCTTACAAGCACAATCTCTCAAGGAATGGAGTACCCTGTACTCCACCTAAATGCAATGGCACTTGAGGGAAGTAGAGATTGCAGGAATTCATTTATCAAGGTGAGCTGATAGTACTTAATTGTACTCAAACTTAGTTGTTTCAGAAGTGTGTAAGAAGTTGTCATGGGACGACCAACTGTCTTTACAGTCCCAGACCATGTGGATTTTGTGTGGTGCAAGGGAGGGGAGGAGAGGGAGAAGGAGATTTACTGAATGACTCCACAGCTTATTTTAAAGATCTAAATTTACTACACAAGTTACAATAGTACAAAGCAACAATTCTTATCAACAGAAACTTAGTTCAACTAGAATACTTATTTTCCAATGCTGATTGATCTTACCCACGCATTGCCTGAGTGGCCAACGTACACTCAATCCCAGGGAAGTAACTGCGAGAGGACGTCCCTGTCCCGAGAGAATCCACAAGTTGGCAGACCCGCTGTCACCCACAAAGAGCCCAAGCTGGCCTCCAGCCTCCGGGGCCAACCTATTTATACCCTTCAGGGGAAGGTGGAGGTGGAGTCCCTAGGCCAGCTGCAGTTCTCTTTGCACAGTCGCAGTCCCTAGCTCTTGGCTGCTGCAGGGTCCAACTCTCCTCCGTCGTTGTTATGACAGTTGCACCCACAGTCATGGGGCAGGGGTGGGGGGATGGCTGAACACCCCTAAGGGCAGGCTAGCTGCCTTGAGCACTCCTCAGCACTGAAGAAAGGAGTTTGAGTGACTGCGAATGACTGTTTTACTCCTGCAGTGGAGGTCCCAAGGAGAGATCCCATAGCTGGGGTAAGGAGTTTAGTAAGGTTAAGTAAGAGTTAAGTAAGGTTTCTGGGCAGCCTGTTCTAGGTGACCCTGCTTGAGCAAGGAGGTTGGACTAGATCATCTCTGGAGGTGCCTTCCAGCCTCAACCATTCTGTGATTCTGTGAACTAATAGCCAAAACATGTCATCGCTAATCAATGCTGGATGAATGAATGCTGGATGAAAGTAGAGAGACAGCCAGTATCTGTTGTAGTAAACAAACAGCTTGAGCGTAAACTTGAAATGTAACAGAAGCAGCTTTTATTAAAACCTGTAGCTGTTCACGAGAGCATAGTATGTGTTTTAACAGGACTATACTAGCATCTATGCATCCAGAAAATGGAACACTCGCATAACCTGCCTCACCTTAAAATAGGTCTTACCTACTAGGAATAAACAGGCTGGAGCAGCAGCCTAGGTGCACATTCCTTACAGTTACTGATCAGCTTTGTGGACACTATTAGGGAAAGTGGGGCTGAATGTCTTGTAGAGGCAGTGCCTCATAACTGAAATGGGAATACAGCAGGAAACAAATTGTGAAGAACAAACCTGTACTGTAGAGCAGCCAAATGGGGGAAGTAATGCTTTTATGACTAGTGGTCTAGAGTTCTCCCTCTTGTTCTGCAGCTGATGTGATCAGGAAGGGCACTATTATTTGCCTCATCAATGCAAGACCAGTCTTGATAGTGAGGCTTGAGATGTTGCAGAGTATCAAATGCTACTACTCTGTATTGTGTGTTTATTTTAGCACAAATGTCAAAGCTTGATGTAACAGGTGGCCTCTTCAAGGAGGATCTGTAGCTAAATATGCAGAAATACATATTTGAAGGTTTTTATTCTCTCTGTCCTTCTCACAGTGATGTTTCTCACAGAGACAACATTTCTGTACTCCTCCAGAATTTGCGTCTCCCTTATGAAGTTATTTAATGGAAGCAGAATGTGTAACTTTTTTGCCAGAAGAGCAGGGGCATTTTTTTCTAGCATGCAAGCAGTGCTCTGCCTCTAGAGGTAGAAAGATAATTGAAGTAGACTGTGCCAGCAGAGGATATTCTGTTCAGCCTCTCTGACTGAATTGTGCACATAATCTCTAAATTATTTACTTAGTCAAAAAACACAATATAGGACTGAGCATAGCTTTTGTGTTAGAGGAGTCCAATTTAAAAGTTCCTGAATCACTAAATAAGAGATTTTCCTGAATTTTTTATTAGCTTCATGATAGCGCCTAGCTGTAAGTTGGGCTCTAAAGGGATGGAATATTGTTCAAAATAAGTGCAGTTTCTCTGAAAGTGCTCTAGCTGACTGTCTCGATAAAAATGAACTTAATACAGAAGAGTCCTCTACTTTTTCCAGATTATACACAGTCTCTATAATGCCTTCTGTGGCTTCTGCAGAGAGGACTCTGGAGGCATTGGATTGGAATTTTTTCTCCAAGTCCTTTTTTCTCAGAGGTTTCCTCCAGTGCCCGTAGAATGTATCGCAGCGGTCGCTGAATGTGTAGCCATCCTGAAGCGTAACACTCACTTCACAGTAAAGATTCTCAAAGCTGGGCCTGTTATCAGAAGGATGCTCTAGGTGTGTTTTGCAGAGAAGTTCCTGTAAGGCTGCTCTATGAATGTTCTCACTGGCAAAGGACTGAACCGACATGCTGCCATCCAGCAAGGCAGAGCATGCAACAAACTGGAAGGAGTGTCGAGCTTCGTGTTCTGAATTAGGGGTCGGTCTGTTCACGTATCTGACCTCTGGGACCTTGACGATGACTTTCTCAATTTTGTCAAGAGGGAGCAAGTTGTTGTTGTGCTCTACGAGCTTCCTCCTAACAGAAGATGCTGCATCAGCCACCCAGTGTGTTCCAAGGTGAGCAGGAAAGCGTTTGATGGCAACATCTTGTTGGTCCAGCAGCCAGGGATATGACTGCAAGGTTGGCAGGATCTGTGGGTTGTAATCTGTATAAAAGGCACCCATCCCTGACTCCATGTCCAAGATCTGTCCATTTCCTTGAACACCCAGTGATGCTAAGCAAGCTGCTTCTAGTCCATGTTTCGCTGCATTGCCAACGTGGAGGGGCTTCGTTTGGGTTGCTGCATTAGCCAGTGGGGCACCTGCATAGGAGGCAGCTATAGCCAAGGTGTTCTTGCATTTCAGCTGGTCAAGTGCTAGCAGTTTAGCACAGGCTGCTGCACTCCCCATTGTACCGACCACAGTTGGTGGGTGAAACCTGAGAAAACAAAATCTCCTTCATTACTGTATTTCATAAAGTCACATGAATTCACTGTATACACAAGCTCCAATTTCTTTTTGCTACTGTGGAAGTCGGGTTGGACCACAAATGAAACATTCCAAATTCAAGGGCTAGTACCCAAGGGCCTTCTTCCTAGTGGAAGAAGTTGCCCCTTTTCCCTAGGAACATGTTAAACTTAAGTAGCATCACTTAGAATAGGTCCTCCTCAGAAAACAACTGAGAAGTAGAACTGCCCATAGTTAAGGCATACTGAACAGAAATGGCAACATCCTGGTCCTCTATAAAGTATACGTACTGGGCAATGCAAGTTCTTTTACTCTGAACCAGTTTTGCAAAAGTGGTAGAAGAAAAACACAGAAAACAGTAAGAAGACTGAGTTCATCCTGCACTTCAGGGCTTTTCTTCTGAGCACACTCTGTCGTCTTAGGCTCTGCTTTGAGACCAGCTCAGCAACTGCTTGCAAATGAGACAGATCAGATGTATTCATGAGAGGCTGAGACCTGTGTTGTTAAACTTTGTCCCTTCTGCTGCTATTTTTCATTAATGATCATCAAAGCCTTCTTGCAGATGGATTGATGCTCTCAAAAAAGTCTATTAGCTAAGCAGTAAATAGCCATGAAAGCGTATTCATGTTTAAGATTTGCTTTGCTTAAACCTTTACTAAATTTCTGGACAAACAACATGGAAAATATGATCAACTGTGCCATTTGTGTTTTTACTGGCGTTTAATTAAGTATCTTAACCCTGAAAAAACTTGCACTCAGCTTACTATTTGAAGTGTTTTATGTACCTTTTTGGAATGTTCCTGGCTTCACTGGAAAAGCGTAGCAACCTGCCTTGCACTTCAATTCCCACGTTGAAAGCTAAGAGCAGATCGAGGCCAGAGATTTTCTTCTTCTGAGGAAAGGCCTCTGAGAGTGCAATCACAGCAGGAAGCACAGCCCCAGACGGGTGTGTGGCTGGATGCCATGTGTCATCAAAATCCATTGAGTGCACCTAATGTAAAGAGAAACTTTGATTTGTCATCAGAAATCAACTATTTGCCTTGGCAAGATCAGATTAGTCAAATGAAAATTCTGTAATTGCTATAAAAATATTGAAGGACTTGATTTTCCTTAGAAAGCAAAACTTTTTTAAAAAAGTCTTTCTTCTAAGCACTTTACTCCCAACATGGCTTGGTGAGAAGTAGAAATGCAATATAAATCTTGCATCAAAGGGGCATGTGATGCAAATGTTCATCAGGCTTTAGCCTGAATTTTCAGCAGTGCAGAACAGACCTGTTACTTGAGCAACCAGATTCACTGGGGTTGCTGGGAGCAGGAACAAGCTGTAGTCTTAAAACTGAAATGAGCTGCTTAGCCCTTAAGAGTGTCGGGAGAGGCCCCCGCTTCCCCATACCCAGAGTCCAACTGCTCTCGAAGTTTTCAGGAGTTCCCAGCATGGCATATTGCTGCTGTTTTGATAGCAGACTGCTCCCAGCAGTGTAGAAAAGTATTGTAATTGTTCAGAGTCTGCCAGAAAACCCCAAATATTCTAAGTAATTGCAAGTATCAGGAACAGCATTTTTAACAAAACCGTAATGCCTCAAAGCTAGAACTGACTTTCATGCCTATTCACATCTTGTTTCATAGATCTACAAGCAAAGAAGGTTGTAATGCACCCCAGCACTCAGATCTTGCCCTGTAATGCTGGGAATACACAATTCTGTCATCCTCAGGATCAGGCTGCTGAGGAGTTTGGTTCTGAACAGACAGAAGAAGAAGACCCAGTGCCCACCTTGAAAAATTTGATGCTAACTGTGAAGATACTCTACAGAGTGGGATGTGGAAAGTTGTGTCTAATACCCAGTAAGCTGTGTTACTTGAGTCTTCAATAAGCGCTTAGAATTGACCTGTGACCAAGATGTAAACCAAAATTATCATATATATGTTGGCAGCCAGATTTGAATATCACACCGATTGCTAGGAGCTGAGAGGTACTGTATCTCATTTCCAAAATAATTTTTTCTACATTGGAAATGAGGTGTCAAATTTGACCTCTGATCTTGTTGTCATACTAATTTAGACAGGCTTAATATATCATTTCCTTGGATGGTTGCCTTCCCCAGTTTTGCATAATTACCAAATTTGTCTACGCCACCTCTGACATATCCATTGATTTCAATTGGTTTCAGTCTAGATCTGAATTTAGACAGAATTCTGAGGAGTCAGTTATTGCTTTACTGATAAAGTATGTCTCCAAAATGCATAATTGGCTTTTTCAAACTGTATGACTGAAAATTAAATAGTTTTATGATATATTTGTGATAGTACATATGTATATGTATATGCGCATATGTCTGTATTTGTGTATTTTTCAGTAACTATACTTGGTTAGTTGGGGTGAAATCTGGATCCTGCTGAAATCAATGAGAGCTAGATTATCTCTTCATTGTGTAGCTGTAACAAGGTTGTAACAAACTGTAGAGCCTCGCACCTTGAAAACAGCCTCAAGTCCCAAATTAATGGTAAGGGATGCTGTTGACTTAGATCAGATATGTATTATCTCATGCTTTGAGCTTGGTCTCATTGGAAGAAGGTTGAGCTACACTAGGAGAACAGTCTAGGAAAATTTTGTGGTAGACCTCAGGAACAAGAATAAAGTAAAGTAAGATTTTAGGAACATTCTATTCTCTCTATAAGGAGGACGGAATCAATTGTTGTGATTTAAGAGCAAATAAAAGAGAGTCTCTTACGGCCACTCCATTCACAAAAGCTGCATACAGAGGAGGAAGTCGGAAATCCAAGTGGCCCCAGATGGTACTGGATATATCTGAGCTGTAGATCTGAAACAGATTGACATCAATTAATTCAAAATCCTGAACTGAAGGATAAATGTATACTGTATCTCTGATGTAACTGAGATCAGACCATACCCTTTTGGGACTCAGCTGCTCCTTTTCATAGGAAATGAAAATGTCAATATATTATTCTATCAGAAAGTATGAAAAGAAACTCTTTTTCTTGAGGACTTATGTCAAGGGCTCAAACAGATCACAGGGAGCAGACCAGCACCATGCGCTTGACTATTCAGTACTTTCACAACACCTCTAACCATTGGTGTCCCTTCTAAAAGCTCATCAGCAATTCCCTCAGGACTGTCATCATCCTATTTGGGAGGGTCTCCAGTTAAAGTTTCTGTTTCTTTCAGTTTTAGTAGACCCTGGGTAAATGATATACGGCCTCCTGATGCTGGCATCCCCACACTTTAAAGGGCACCTTTCCTTTCCTTTTGCTGTGCAGGCCTTTTCACCAATGAAGAGATCTTTATGAAAATCAATACAAGTGCATAAACTACCACAGTTTGGGAAGGGGGAGATCCCCGTACAAAGAGACTTCTTGGCACACAGTTCTGGAGCCTGAGTCCAACTAGCGAGGTATTACAGATAAAACAATGGGCTAAACTCCTTCACACTGATGCACTCTTGAGTTGGGAAGGCTTCTACTCAGGGTCAAGTATTCTCCTTGTTTAAGTAGAATGAGACTGGAAGAGAAACATGACCAGTGTACCTTGGACAATAATTATGTTTATGGACTGTAAATAACCCCAAATTAACTTTCCACATATTTAACAGTCCCTTATTTTGGAAAGCTTAGTGTTAAATAAAGTTTGCTTTGCTGATGCTTTTCATAAAATCTTGCAGGTGAAAGAGAGAAAGGAATTCTTAGTTAACTGTGTTCTCCTTTCAGTGGAGAGTCTTAGCATAGTTTGTTGCATAGACTTTTACCCATCCAGAGTTTAAGTAACTCAAGCAATGATGTTCCCCTCTCTCCAGGGGGTAGAGTACTCTCTCTCTCTCTCCTCCTCCATCATCAAAAGAATCTCACCATGAAAAAGTTCTCTCTAGTAGCCCAAATTTTCATTTGCTTATAGCTAAACCTGAGGGTATACTATGAATACCAAACATCTTACTTTGCTGTACTGTATCACTTTGTGGCAGATCTCAGTGCTGGTACCCAGAAGCCCAACTCCAAGGGTATCCAGAATCATTCGCTTGCTTCTCTGAATGACTTGGTCTGTCAGATGGTTTGCATTCAAACCATGAATCACACTGGCAAAATTTCCCGTAATTGTCTATGAGAGAGAAAAAAAAAATAGATATTTAGCCTTCCCTTCCATTAAAGAAAATTTTAAAAAAACACAGCCTATTTTTACCCCTTTTTTCATTTTTAGGCTTGGATTATTGCTTAGCATGCTGGCCATTGCTGTTGTCCTGTCCTTGCTTATATGAATTGCATCAGCAAATGAATTGCATCGGCAAAACCGATGTTTGAATTGTTCCCCTTTTTATTCCCAGAAATGCACAGCGTTACTTAAGTTTTGTTTTTACTTTCACTTGTCTCCTTCTCATCTGTTCTCTATTTCTGCTGCTTCCTTCCTGACTTGAGTCCTTAAGATGCAGATGATGTAACTTGGCAAGTTTTATACCAGAACAGGAGCAAAAACCCCCTGGCTTTCAACAGCACCTTTTTATTGCTATTGAAATCAGTGGGTATTTGGCACTTCAGGCCAATGCAGCCACTGTCACTCAGGGAGGCAAGATTTAATCTCTATGAGTAGCAGAATAACTATCCCAAGTCTTGTTGGGCTTGGAGCTCAGTGGGAGATGGGACTTGGCAGCTCTACCTCTTACCAGCAGCTCCTGGCTCACAGCTCCCACTGAATCCACACTCAGTTGGAGTTCTAGCTTTTCTCCAAGACAAGATCTCACCTCTCTGAAAAGCAGTGGTTCCTTGTTCCTGGCTCCTGCTGATCTGGGAATTATATTTCTCATTTTTTGCTTTCCCATTGAGCATTGACCCATTATGCAAACTCAGCAGGCTTCACCTTGACTGGAGCTGTTAGCTGCTATTAATGCTCCTATTAGAAACTAATCTAGAACTTCCTTCCTCTGATAGTTATAAACTTTCTCCTGTAGAGAGACATACACTGTTTACAAGTCTGCACAGACACTTGCTTTTCTGTGCTGGCATTGCCATAATAGCTCTTTCCTCCCTTTGGAAATTGTCTCTTCCATTTCTCCTCTTCTTTTGCCTTCCATTACTCCCCTGCATATATCCACAGAGTGATAATATTTCCTTTATTTTGCTAGGTTAAGTAAGCCAAGCTATTCCACTTTCTCTTTAGAACAGAGGTTCTTCATTCCCACTGACTACGTCAGTAGCTTTTCACTGCATTGTTTCAATTGGATTTATTTTTTCTGGCAATGGTGACTGAACTGTACCCATTATTTCAGATAAGTTCTCACTGAGGTTTGTAGCCAAGCATCAAAACAGTTTTGAGGAACACAAGGCATTTAAAGCAGGTGAACGACATATCCCATAGGGTGATGCACACCTACAGAAACATGTGCAATGAAGATACAAAAGCTTGTGCTGTAAGTACATCTTAAAGCGCAAAGAAACAACACAGTACCTTTGCCCACATCTTGGACGGATGGTGAGTGGTCCCAGAGAGAAGCAACGAATGACTGGCAACCAGGGAACAGTGAAATCAGTCTTTCACTATTTTTATACAGGTTTTTGTGGGGCGGGGGCATGTTAGGACTGATCTGTTGCTCATCTTGTCCTGCCCATTTCCTCCTCTGCCTGGAAATGTTCCTTTTTCAACATGTTCAACTTTCCTCTGACTAACTGCACTATAAACTGGTGAGACGTGTGATAGGACTTTGCAAGTCAAGTTCATGTGCCATGCATAAGCTGATAAGTGTGTTTAATAGCAGAGAGAAACCAGGACATTCATTCGAATGTCTTATGGACATGGAGAGAAGAGGTCATTGGGTGTGTCAGCCTGACCTTGGGGAACTACAGTACACCATGGATAGCTCTACCGTGGGGAGAGCAGTTAGCCCAGTATCAGACTACAGTATGACAAAGGCTGTTTTAAGTTAAATACCCTGTTATCATTTTTTTCTCTCACTATATCTGTCTCCTCCATAATACATGCAGGTCAGACAGGAAAACTGTGTGGCATTGGAATTTCTGACTGTATGTTGGTTTAAAGCAGCTGTTGGCATTTAATGGTGTTTTAACAGCATGAATCACTATAAGAGACCAGATAAGTGAGATTCCTTTCTACTACCAGATTTTCTGCATCTCAGGCAAGGATAGCTTCTCTGAGGAAGGAGGCACTTCTCCCATCACCAGCTTAGGGGTTTCACCTCTGTGGGAATCCAAGACTACAAGTTAAACTAAACCTGTGAGATACTGGACTTCAGTTGGTACTGAGTGAGAAATCCATCCTCAGCCCATTAAGAATGGAGCAGACCTCAGAGGTGCATGAACAGAGACCACGCAATAATTCTGAAGTGAAAATGTAATGTATGCATGTCTGAAGTTCTGGTACCTCCTGGATTCGGAATCAAAGTGTATAACCTTTCAAATTTACCTACATTGCACCTACACACTTGAGTGCTACCTCACATGCTATAGGACCCTCAGCCCTTTACTCAGTCTAGCCTCAAGTCATTTGATAAAGCCTCCTCTAACTCCTGAGTTCTTCCAGGTAGAGAGCTATAGGGGTCTACGGGTGCAATTTAGCATTAATTTGAGTTGGTCTAACTACCACTGAAAGGGACAGTCCTGTTCCATGCTCCATCCTCTCCCCACTCCCTGGCCACATAGGAGGTTCTCTTCCTCCTTCCACCAGCTTTGATGCTCAGCAGACCCCTTTCTGAGCTGATTCAGCCTCTCTGCAGCTCAGAGATTGTCAGCTGTCAGACAAAAATGAGTTTCATTGCCCCAGGGAAATGCAAAATTAAATCTAGCTGAGGGAGGAGGAAGGCTAGCAGTATTCTGTGCAAATCTGAGAGGGCACACATACGTGGAAAGAGATGGAAGGAAGCCAGCTGTTCCCCAGCAAGCTCTAACCCAGACATCTGCCTGCTTTGCCTCTACCTCAAGCCAGCTCTACTTATAGATCTCATCTTCAGGTGCCTAACCTGAGGCTGAAAATTGCACTGGGTAAGAATAGCTAAAATGACAAAAGCTGCAATGTGCCTGTCCATGGATGTCGCCAAATTGCCCAGGGCCCAAGATTCCTAAAACCCAGCCCTACAAACACATATATACTTTTGTACTGGCTAACGAGTATTGTGTGGAGCCTCAATTTAAAATCATGGTCCCATCTTTCTTCTAAATATGAGCAGCTATTCAGCACAGGTACTAATCCTTTTCTCAGTTCTCACTCACACTTCTCTATGAGTATACCACAGCCTTCTGCAATTTCCCCTTGCTCATACATACATAACCTACATCCACATAAAAGAACCCAGCAGCATTTCCTAGTTCCTGTCAGAAGTGCATTTTGGCCAAATCCTGACCTTATGGGGAGACAAAACCTGAATGTGCATCAGTGCTCGCCCCATTCCCCCTCCCCCATTTCCACACTAAGGAAAACCTCAGAGGTAGCCTGGATGTCCTGGGAATTATTGATGGTCTTGATACTGGAGTTTACAAATCTAGTCATTATAGCTCAGTTAATGGTACTGGTCACATTGGCAAGGCTGGCAACAGTTAGAATGGTTAGTAATAACACGTAATTGGTATGAGATTAAAAAAGGGAAAAATTTTGTTACCTTTCTGTTCTTTCAGATCACCCTTCCTCCAGAAAATTGGAAGACAATATATACATTAAATAAAAAATGTTCAAACCCTACAGTCAGTCCTCTTTCGGTCCTCTTTTCCAATTATCTTTTGGATACCATTTGTAATCTAGCTTCTCCTACTTCTGTCTCTCATTTTCCTCCTTCTTCTTTGGGACAGAGTCAGACTGAAGTGAAATCTGAATGTCTCCTTGGACCCTCTATGCTGCTGGATAGCACAAAGGAGACACAGCAGCCACAGAGCCAGTTAAGGAGAATTTTCCTAACACAAGAAGCACATGGGACCCTTTTTATTTCCCTTTACAACTCCAACTGAAAGAACAATGAATACAACTGAACAGCTCAAAGATATGAGAAAACTATGAAGTAATGTAACTCCTTATTGTTTCAATATATTGCTCTAATGATTGCTCTAATACAGGTGGCATTATACTGGAAAGTCCATAGTCAGAATGGGGTAAAAATCGCTTGTAACCGTCTTCATCTCTAGAAGGTATAATGTACTGTCAGCCTGTAGGTCTGCATCCTCACAATCAGTAACTGCATCATCCCTCAAAACAAGGCCTTTACAGGCCTACAGCTTACAATGTTATATTGCCTAACATTTTGAGACACCTGTTACAAGAATCAAGTGCAGAGGTCCAGGAAGACTAGCAGGTGCATTTAACCCCACCTCAAGAGTCAAAAATGAATTAAAATCCAGCACTTGCGATGTGCTTTGAAATATGATTTGCTGTCACATGCTCCTAGCTGATCTCAGATATACTGTCACTTCCTTCTGTAATCTTGATTGCAGTATAGATTGCCCAATACATTGTAATAATAACTTCAGTACTACTAAGGACTGAACTGAGATAGTATGAGAAAGTAACTTTTTAAAAATGAAGGGAAACTGTAAATATACAAAATTAAATTACTTCAGAGACTGATTTCAAAATGTGGTCTGCAGACCTCAGAGGCAGGGGTACACTGTAGACTAGTAGGGAAGGGAAAGCAAGATGATTATCACTGCAGGAGGAAAAACCTTCTATACAAAATTCTGTACCTCCACAGGAAAATTTGCAGGGGTCTAAATAAAAGAAGGCTGAAAATCACTGACTGAGAGTTTGGCACAGGCTTTCCTCTCTGACAAAGGGAATATGCTGTTTTCCTCTCCTTTGACTTAATACATCCATGGTTCAGCATTTTGGGCAGAAAATTTGTTAACTAGCAAACATGATGGAAAGGCAAAATACATTCATCAAAATGCCATTTGTAATAGCATGTGTAGCTACAGTATAGAGTTGCGTTAATTACAGAACAAGGCTTTAGACAACCAGTGCCCCACAGAGATTTTTTCTCCTGCTGACATCATATTTTTAAGCTGCTATTTCTTCTTTTGCCTACAGCTATTTTAGGATAAACTCTGCCCACACCTGCAAGATGTATGTTTGCAATTGAAAGTAGTACCTGGCCTCAGTCCTATGTTCTTTTTGTCATAAAAAATTATGACAAAATACGCAGGTCAGGCTTGCTTTGCTCTAAGCCAGCTTTTAAGATAAAACTTTATTCATGGTCTCTGCTAACATGAGAAAAAGGGAGTCAGGTGCCAGTGTGCTTCGTTTACAGAACATTCATTATTGTAAAGGATCTGAAAGCAACTTAAAAATGTAGGACCTCCTTTTTATTCTACTGAGATTTTTAAAGTATAATAAAGAGGTGAGAATTCTGCTAGGGACAGGATCTTAATGAATTGTCTGGTGGCTTTATGTAAATCTTCTTATCAGCCAGACAGCTATACATCTTGGGATCCTGTACCACAATCATTACACTTGGCTGTGCCCTATCTTCCTGTATTCACTACAGCAATAGTTAGTGAGCTAGCCTGTCTGTCAACAACAGTTATCAAGAAAAGCAATGATTGCACTGTAAAACATGTGACTCTGGAAATTTCAACCCTTTAATAGTTCTCTTATTTACTTACTTGCAAAACTGGTGACAACTGCAATGCAATCTGAGAAATTACAACATCTTTCTTTCCTTTTTTCAAACTCTTCACAGCAAATCTTGGAAGCACCAGGCCATATTCTGGTAAAGGTTGCTACATGTCAATGCACCAGGTCTACACTATTGTTCTCCCCTTCATAAGTTAGTGGTGCTATTTCTAAAGGGAAGTCCATGCAGTTCACTTCAACTCGTAATGTATTCCTTGACTAGCTTACACTAACTGTAAGATGGCAGGACTAGATATGACTGGGATAATCAGGTGGGATCTTGTTCCAGTCAGATCAGTCACCTCAGCAGACAGAAGACTAGATGTACCATGAACCACTAGGCCCAAACTACTCCAAGAGTAGAGAAAGCGTGTTTGAGGTGACCCAAAAAGTGTATCACTAAATGACTCAGTGAACCCCTTTGACACTGTTTATGGAGTGGTGTGCGTGACCTAAACTGTAACAACACAAGAAGACACTCAAGTTCCATGAAATTTCAGTCAGCTCAGTGTTAATTTTAGGTCTTACTATTACTACAGTCTGTACCTGTAATACTTGTGCCAGCATTCAGCTGCTGACAATGCAAGGGGGTACACCATGCTTGCCTGCCTCTGGTCCACAGCAAGGCAGCACTGGAAAGCAATATGTACTGGAGCATTATATAGCCATCCCCCTCCCCGTGTAATCCACCTCTGGCATGATTTTGAGGTGCATGGCGGGATACCACTTCTTCTCTCCAGAATACCTCATAGCCAAGTTTCCAAAGCTTTTGCCCCCCCCCCCAGTATAGCTTCCCATCCTGTCTTCTAAAGAAACAAGGTCACCACAGTCAGGAGCAGATGTCTAGGGCTTCTATACAGCATGACCTCCAATCTGAATAGGAGCAGCAGTGGTAGGAGGTCATGTAGGTTTTCTGTATGTATCATACGTAGACTTTATGATAACTTCATTTTGTTGACAGTTTTGGCAGTCTGGGGCAGTCTGTATTACACACTGCTCTCTTAGTTAAAGAGTAGTCATATTGTCTATATTAAGTGGCCAAAATACAGTCAGATGCCATTACAGGATCTGAATCATCTGGAGGCATGGTTTAACTTTACTAGCATACATGCAGAGTTTGATTGCAGAACCCAGGTTAGTGTGGTTGCACATAGGGATGTGGCAATTTTAGTGAAAATGCCAGTAGTGCAAATTAGACATTAGTCACTACGCTAAACTGTTTTGTCTTACACACATGCACACAAAAAATAGTACTCAACAGAGAGACCTTTCCTCATCATTTCAGAGCAAGGCCCAGATGTCAGGCCATAACAGTTGACAGCAAGCCTGTAGTGGCAGTGCAGTGGGGAGACATGGATATCAAGAATTGTTATATGAAAAGCAGATTTTCAATGTTAATTAAGGGATAAAGGAATCTGTATCTGAATAATTTATTAGGGATTTGAACTTCTAGGATTTTATCCCAGACACCATTCCCAACTTTTATGTGCACTGAAAGAGCTATAGTAACAGCTAAAGCATACACAAGAAAAATAAATAGAATGGATAATAAAACTTTCTCCTTCAAAGACAAACAGAATTTGAGTGAAAAATCCACCTAATTTTATGGGACTCAACATGTACCTGCTAGCAGCTGCAGAAGCACTTAAGACTGGTACTGGGAAACACTGAGCATGCTGGCAGAGTTGTTCCTCCACCTTTCACTGTAGACAGTCTCTCCCCTCTTATATACTTAATCCCTTCCAAACATAAGCCCACTGAAATGATTTAAAACCACATTGCAAAAGTCACAGAATACTTTATTGCTATCATATTGTTTGTTCCGCAAATCTGTGCTACAAGCTGTAGCTGTAACATCTTTTCAGACACCATGTTCTCACTGAAGTCCCAGAGGTAGCTCAGGTATCCCATGAGCTATGCAGGTGTTGCTGTCCATCAGCATCCTATGTTTTTTTTTTTTTTGAGGCACTCCACTAATTGGTGAATGACTTTTTTTCCCCATCTGTATGGCTATATGCAGTTAGATCATGCATTTTTCAGCCCTGATAGATTTCAGAAGTACCAAGAAATATTGCAAAACAGCCTAAAAATTACACATTAAATGCAGCAGTGTGTAAATGTGATTTATGGTGTAATTATATGACACATCACAGTAGTTACTGGTCGTGAGATATTACACGTTTCAGATGACAAAACATGCTGAGGAATTTATAACTGTGTTTATGCATTCCTCTCTTAGAGAAAATGGGCAGAATTACACCAACATTTCTAAAACGGAGAAATAACGGCAAAAACAGAAATAAAGTTATGTTTGAAGGCAACAGATGTAAATACATAAAATATTTATATTATTACAGTTTTCTAATAGAACATTTAAACAAAAAAGCTAATGATTTGATTTAAATTGGTCTTTTTTTTACAAAAATAACCTTTTTAAGAATCTTATTTTTTAGAATTTATATAATGACACTGCTTTTCCCTAACATCACTCATCTTCAGCACAGTAGATCATGACAGATGGAGGAAGCATTACAAAAAAGGAAAATAACTAATTTCACAAAATGAAAGGTCTGATTCTATGACTTTTGGTCACTTATGATGATTCTTTAGTGTCAGCAGGGTTTAAAACTATTCATATAAAAAGGGTAGTGTCAGATGTACTGCAGCTCAGATAATATTTTATTTACCTTTTCCTTTCACTACAATATTTGAAGATCTCCCTCTTCCTGTGGCCTTGGAAGTTGCAGGAGCAACAGAGCTAGCTGTAAGAAAAATAATATCTTGTTTGAGTCATTGTATTTTTTATTTCACAAAAATTACTAAAGGTCACATTCAGTGAAAATGTACAATGCTAGTGGTAACATCAAGTCACACAACTTATCCTATTGACTTTGGTCACTGTTCTGAATGGCACAATGGTAGCAATATGGTTTTGGTTTTACTATAATAAGGAAATAAATAAAACAAAATAACCTTATTCAGCCTTCCTACAATTAGAAGGTTTCCTCAATTCTGCAATCTGGTTATTTCCATTGATCACACTGGCAGTTTTGAAATCTGTTTCGAAGCTGGAGTTTTCTTTTGGGGCATTTTTGCTCTTTTATTTGCTTGGTTTGGTATGGTAATTTATTAAACTTTGGGGGAAAAGTCAGAAAAGAAAGAGATGCACGATTTTTTTTTTCCGACTGATTCATTGAGCTACAAATGAAGGAATACTGAAATGTTTTGGTACATCCTAAAACACCGACACAACTGAAGCAGCGTGAGTTGTATTATTCAACTAATGACGCACAGAGTAGGAACAATGCAATGTCATTTTACAGCATAAGAAAAGCAGACAGCTGCCTTGGGTAGTAACTTGCAGGAGACAGCTTGCTCTCTATGTTGCCTACAAATGAAAAGACAGAGCTGAAGTTTTTCAGCCTGACCCACCCATCCCTGCTTTGTGTTTACTCTCCTCTGCTACTGCTGCTGCCAACGGAAGGGCTCACAAGGAGGAACAAGGTGGTTCATGCTGAGAAGTTGTTTTCCCCACGGCTTCCGGCTATCTCAGCCTATTACCCGTGGCAACAGCTGGGCTGTAACACTTCACAGGACTCTATTCTGTCTTGCGAGCCTGACCCAGCCCTGCACTGTCCCTTTGCCTCCTTCAGTGACAAGGCCCAGGCCTCTTTTCCCTGGCTCTTCTATTTCCCTCAAATTTGGGAGGCATAACTATTGGAATTAGGGAAAGTGGATGGCTTCTTGGGGAGGGTGAAAGAAGAGAGGGAAGAAAACCTGTATAAAACATGTCCTGTCTCTTAGGATGCTGGAAGAGGAAATCGCTGTGGGGCAGGGAAAGGAGAACTGTAGAAGGGAAAGAAATCGATTCCAAGCCTCCTGGAGTCTTCTGAAACACGTATGTTCCCATCCCCTAAGCTCCACTGGTCTTCTCTCCTGGCCCAGAAACAAATTTTAAAGCAACATTTAATTTTCTTATACTGCTGTGAAGCTGAATAAATCACTGCTGACTGGAAAGGGAAAGCTAGTGCTAATTTCTCATAGCGCTCTCAGTAGCAGGCAGCACGCTTGTGACGTGGGGGCTGAGATAGGAGAGGCCCCGCTGCTTAACTAACCCCAATGAAATAAATGCAACTGCTCCAATTTTTCGGTGCTTTACGAGGAGCTGGTGCATTGGGGCACAGAGCAATTATGTGCAGAGCTGCCTGACTAAGGTGTAGCCAATTTGTTCAGTGAGCCTCTGTAGTTGAGCCTAAATCGGTATCAAGTTCAGCACAGCAGTAGTGTCCATGCTGCCTATCGCAGTTCACGTGGGGTTTGCGGCCACTCTGTTGGCACTGCCCCTTAGGTACTAATGCAGGCCAGGCTGTCTGCTCTGTGTTGCTCCCCAGAAAAACCTCTGGCACTCACTTCTTGCTTGGCTCATCTGCCCCCAGCCCATCTCCTGAGCCCCTGCTGCATCCTTTGCCTACTACAGCCCCTCAGCACCCACAGCAAGTGTGCTGCTTGCTGCTGCTGGACTGCCATGTCTGGAGTCAGCCTTGGGGCTGGATGTGCTGCCCATGCTATGGACTGGCCCACAGCATGGCAGACGGGGTAGCAGATGTGGCCTTGGCCTTAGCGGAGTGCGGCACATAAAGTGCAGGCTTCCGTATTTTAAAGCTCACCTTTCAGCCTATGCTGGTATTGAACTTCTAGTGCTGCGACTCTATGGGCAGGGCCCCTGTCTACTGCTCAAAAAAGTAGCCATCATGCTCTGGAGTTGCCTCTTGGGTTTGTTGTGAAAGAAATGCGCAATGCCAATGGACAAGTATTGCAACTATCCCATATTGCAGCTATCATAGGTGGCCTTTAGCTCAAAAGCTTCTTTAGGCTCATATTAATCCACTCTCCAGCTCTGGGAGGCTCTATGAGTATGTGAATAGTTCTCCAGCTCCTGCATGCAAAGTAACACTTTTCCATGCATGCAGGAGCTGGGGAACGATTAAAGGCACAACCATAAGCTGAAGTGGGTACATATCTGGCATACATGTCTTTAGTCAATTTGAACATCTTCTTCAGGGGCCTGCCTAATGACTTCATCTCACCTACAGATAGGAGGAGTAGTGGCCTCAGGCCTCACAGTTCCTGCAGTGAACATTCAGATAATTAACTGCAAGGTGAGTTGCATGACAACTTAGATGCCAGTGTTCAGGCCCAAATGTTAATTTCAGTTTTTCCACACCATTCATAAAGTTAGCCAGAATCCAGTGTAGCAGGACTCAACTGAGAATGATAGGGGTCTTAAGGTCCAAGCAGGCCTTTACTATTTCAGGCAGTGAATCCATCATGTGTGAGAGAACAGCAGTCTGTGAAAGTATGTGCCTGCACCATGTGGAGGTAAGGTTAACCAAGCTGGACACATCTGAGCTTGCGTACATTCAATCACTGCTATTTCCCACAGTGCCTTCAAGCAAGTGCTTCTGCAGGTGAACTATTCCTCTCTCCTGTCCTACATGTAATCAGTCCTAATAATCTCCTTCAGGGTCCTGAGTAGAAGCTCAGACTGTTCGGACAGAAAAAACAAACAACCCCATGGTCATATCTGCCTCCAAAGCCTTGAGGACCTAAATTACCTAAAGATGCCTCCTACATAACCTCTTCTACTAGATGTTTCCTTCTTCTGAGCTTGTAGTTTTAAAGGTGCCAGAAGCAGGGCTATATGGCTTTTTGTCCGTCCTCACTTCCCTTGCTAAAGGTGTTTGCCTTTCCTCTTCCTGGTCCTCTGAACAGTAGAGAGCAACTCAAAATATTGATGAGGGCTGTGTCCAGCTGTCCAGCGTATCTGGAGCAGATGCTGCTAAGCAAGGGTGGCAACAGCACTTTCCCTAGCTGGAGCCAGGCTCTGTTAGGAACTGCCTTGCTCTGTTTCTGTGGCTGTGTGTGCAAGGAACTAGGGCACTAGCCTTGCACTATTCATTCTCTGCCCCTTACTTCATCCTCTCAGTGCCATTATTTGCTGTCAGAACTACTGTCTGTCCCTTTCGGACTCAGTAATAAGGTTCTGAGTTGCCTCTTCTGACTTCGGGTCAGAGAGTTCTTGCCTCAGGAGTTTGATACAACATGGGAGCTCACCACATTGATGACTGCTCTTAAGGTGTGGCTGAAAAGAAAAATCCCAAATCAAACCAAAAATCCCAAACATAACATACCTCCCAAGGATCAGAGCATTCTCAAGCATTGTCAGTACCCACAGTCTTTTCATATAGGCACAGAAACCTTTGCTAGCCAGTGCCCATTATGGCAACTCCTCCAAAGCTTGCAGTTTTGTATCTGCACCCCACCTCTGCTATCATTCCGGTATCCCAGGAGTACATTTGGTGTAAAGCCCTCACTGAGACTGTAGAACAGCAAAGGGGAGATGTTCAGGTGTCCGAGAGAGGGAAAAAGGGCTTGTGGTCAGAATTCTGCAAAATCTCCATGTGTTCATGAGAAAGGTGGGAAAGAAACCATGGCTAAGGGAGGGAGGAAAGTAAGAAACTCATTTGACTTTACTGTATGAAACCCAATGTATTGATTTTGCATCTCTGCTCTATTCCTGCTCAGAGCTGAGTGGTGAGTGAATCAAGAACTACCAAGTGATTTAACGCCACACTGTAAACTGGAGTGCGCAATTAACAGCTGTGATTGCCTGCCAGATGTGTTCGCTGTACAGTCATTTCAAATGATGCTGCTTCCAGATAGATAAAAGAGTCAATGGTATGATGAGCATAGTCACTGACTCCAAGTGAAAAATATTCACAGGCCTATGTCCACCCTCAGCATGCCGGTTAATCACCTGGTATTATATCCCTTCCTTATTTGGAGAAATTAACTTTCCTTCCTTCCTCCCTCCACTCTTACTCTCCCTGCATAGCTGGGAGCAGCTCTTACCTAAGACCACTACAGGATGCCAGCGTGCCATAACTTAAAAAAATATCCAGTCTAGTTTATGCCCTGGGAGTGGACCCCACACTGACCCTGGAGAATGGTAATCTGTAGTCAGACTGTGTAAATCATTCTGGAATGAGATCACTACAGTGGCTGTAGTGGCTGGTGGAAATGGCACTTGAAAAGAGATGAAATGTTGCTCTCTCCTATCCAACCAATCATCAGCCCTAATAATCTCTGTTAGGGTAGGTGCCTCTGGTGGAGGAGCTGGAGCTTCAGGGATATTCAAGAAAGGAGTGTAGGATGGAAGGAGAAAGTCATACCGCAGAATCTGCATCTGGGCTGTGACAAAGATATGGTCAGTCTGCGATGAATCCCTGTAAGGACATGGAAAGACGAGCTTCAAAAATTCACTAGGTTCTGATAAGCAGGTGGGCAGTATATAAAGGCAAGTGGGGTTCCTTCCTCAGGGTCATCTGATTACAAGGCAGCCTCTACTGTAGAGACCAGGCCCAAAGGTTCCCCACTATTCACATCATCTCTGAGCCTGCAGGGCCATGAATGTATAGTTTGTTCACAAGTCTCCAGTGTTCCTGTGCTCTGAGAGCCACATGAGAGTCCTCACAGACAGGACAGTAAAGCCTGGCAATCCTTTTCTTCAGAGCAGGCATATCTGAACAACTTCTTGTGTCTGTTCCAGGTGACTGTTCTGGTAGTGCTGACCTCATCTGGGCAGCACAAGTTTTTTTTTCCAGTAGGGCTTGTTGAAACAGCTAAATCCTTGTGGTAAACTGCTTTCTGATGTTCACTAAAGCTGATCAGTGCTTTAGGTGGTCCCTCCCCTGTGTTGCCGGAATAAGCTCCCACAGAGATGAAAAGATTGCTTTGCACCCTGCTGTATTAGCTTTGCAGCAGTGAGGCACCAAGGCCAATTCATTGCAGAAATGGCTTGAGAAGTGGAAAAAGTGCACAAGTATGGCAGGGATGGGCTATGAGGCCTGCCAGGTTACTTTTGGAGGCCTGGAACAAGCTGGCTTACATCAGATAGAATCTGGTTATTTCTCTAGTGGTTGTAAGGAACGACCTGAGTTTACCAGGAGCACCCAGGCCTCCCTGCTAGGCTAGTGGGTTGCCTTGCTTCAAACATGAAGGAAGAGGACAAGCCAGGAGGTACGTAGAGTCAGCAGTCAAGGAGAAAGGAATGGAGCATTAGCAAATGTGCAAGTACAACTGCAGCCAGCGTCCCTTGGGGATTCTGGCTGGTTACACACGACAGAGTAACTCATAGACTACTGCAGTCTACAGTGGAATATGAGTTCAGCTAAGTAGCAAATGAGAGTCATTACTGCTGTGTTCTTCTTTACAGTGTGGATTTGATTCACAGCAGACAACCTAGCAGAGACTCCAACCTCAGCAGTATTAACAAGCAAGGCAACTTTAAAAACCAAATGCATTCGGGACCTTTGCTATTTTATCTTCATTATTTCTGAATCCTCAAGACTCACATTTTCTTTTTTTTCTATAGTAATAAGAGTGAGAAACTATTATAGTAAAAGCTAACATTCTCAGTTGACTATATGACTTCAGATACTGATGGCCTTAAGAGTAAAAAGAAATACTTCAGGACTCTAGGTCACATATTAAGAGAACTATGAGTGTAAATCAGGACTGATTCCATACTTGGAAATATAGACTATTTTAAAATATCTAAAAGACAGAAAACTGCTAATCTTAACATCTTATTTCTATACCTTATTACAACATAATACTTGTACGAAGCCACTAATTTCCAAAGAGTTCAGATTACATGGAAGATTGCCTGAGAATCTGTCATGTATTATATTCTCAATGTAGGTCAGTGTACACACATGGCAAAACTGAAGGAAACTTAAGGAAAATGATGTTCTCCAGCTACAGAAATATTTGACTGAGGTTCTTTTGGAATTTTGACATCGTCCTAAGTTAAAATTAGACATGATGAAACGGCCACATGAGCAGTGATCACAAAGGAAAAAACACAGGGCAGAATGACCTTCCTTAAACTGAAAAAAATGTGGCACAGGATGGCGCACTCATATTTATATATCTATTATGTGAGCACAATTATTACACAGGTATGCAAAGTCACAGTAATGGCATACACGAATTAGGCATGGAAAAATGGGCAGAACAGCGTATGAGCAACTGCAGATCTCCTTAACCGTTCTTTCTGATGGATCATTCACTCATAACTGAATGACAGATTTTAAACATTCTTCAGAATACAGAAATACTTTAAATGCACTATATAGGAAAAAAGATACAGAAAAATTGGAAAGGATTCAGACGAGTGTAAGAATGATAAGAGGCTTAGAAAACATGGCCTGCAAAGAAGGTGTGAGGAGGTTTATTAGAAAAGAAAAGTCTGTGTGGTTTCACTTCATAGCTAAGCCAATGAAAAAACTGGCACTTGTCTGATGTCCTCCCCAGGGGCTGGTTAAATGAATTAAGTCAGCAGAAAACTCATTTTACAAAAGAACCATAAATTTCTCCACTTTATTCTCTGATCTGGTTCATCACAGTCACAGGAGGCTAGGTGAGCTGGGGAAAAGAGCAGAGTGGTTCATTCTGGCAGCAGCTGATCTTCAGATCGGCTTGGCTTTAATGTGAAAGTGTTTCCTATGAGGACACATGATACAGAGACACAATCTGTATATTTTAGTAAGAAGAGGATGTTGAGCAACAATGCTAGTCCACTGAGAAAAAAAAGGGATAAAAGAAGTCTGCTAAATATTCAGCGAAGATTTTTGTTTTATATGAAAGAAAACTTCCTAACAGGACGTTTACTGGGTACTGAAACATTAAAATAGCCTACTTGAGAATACTGTGGAATTTTCTTCATGGGAATTATTACCAGTGCATTACACTGACGTCTGCCAGGATTAGTCCAAGGTTTCTTATCCTTCCTCCATGTAGAGGTGGATCAGAAGACAATCTCTTGAGATTCATTCCAACCCTCCCTTTTGTGACTTCATTAGTTACCAAGTACACCCGTCCTGCCTGAATTAGCTCTGAAGTTTATGTGGCTCTAACAAGAACAGGGTCAGATTCTGATATTGCTGATTGGTCAATATTTTGCTAAAGATCAGAGAAACATCTGTGAACACGTTATCCACAAACACACTGTCAGACATACTGCTCATGTTCTGCTTTGTATTATGAAAAACTTCCTGAATTAGCTCAGCCACTCTTTAAATACACCATGAGAATAAGCCCATGAGAGTAACTCAGAGTTTAGAGGTGATTTTCAGACTTGTGGTTATGACTTCAAATAGGATTGCAACACTTGCAATGTAAGTTTCTCAAGCATGATGGAAATTCAGTTAAAACAACCGGCAAATTTGTACATTGGGATTTATAATTTCATTAATTTACCAGAAAAAAAAGAGTATAACAATCAGTGAATTTTTGTTGAAATATAAGTGATGTTCATATTCAAATTACAGAAGGAGTTACAGTTTACAGAATTACATGAAGCAGAGAGATGTGCTGTATTTTGGTTGGGTTTTTTTTTTTTTTGCAAACTTTACTAGAAATGACAGGGTGCAGTCAGTGGATCAGATTTGGAAAATACTGAAATTCACTTAACCTATTTTTCCCTACAGTCAATAACTGCCTTTATTAATAATTCTTTCCAGTAAAATGTTTTCTGGACAAACTAAACACCACCTCTTTCCTACAGAAATCTCTCTGCTCCCTTTATTGTAGGGAATTTCTGGGGAGAGTTTTAATATGCTCAGGAAGAATATAATGAAAAAAAAGGTTAAATGTATTTATTAAGAAAATATGCCAATTACTTTAATTAATAAACTTTCTCTAGCTAATGAGCTAGACGAAACAGTTCAAATGCAGCAAGTTGTGGGTATGTACAGACTTTTCATCAAGCTAAGAAATATTCTCTATGGAGTATCTTTTCAAGTGTTTGGAAGTCTTGGCAAATGGAGGGCGGGGGGGATGCTCCCAGCTTCCTCCCCCACCTTGTGACAGTTACAAGCAGTCTGCATTCCTGTGCCTCACACTCTGAAAAGGAGGATGTCAAGTCAAGACCTTGAGATAAGGCCTGCTGGGATGTCAGGACTTTGAGAGACAACACGTGCTTTCACTGCTGGGGCAGTGTTAATCATTGTGGACTGGAATTAACTCCTCCTTACCCCAGCTATGGGATCTCTCCTTGGGACCTCCACTGCAGGAGTAAAACAGTCATTCGCAGTCACTCAAACTCCTTTCTTCAGTGCTGAGGAGTGCTCAAGGCAGCTAGCCTGCCCTTAGGGGTGTTCAGCCATCCCCCCACCCCTGCCCCATGACTGTGGGTGCAACTGTCATAACAACGACGGAGGAGAGTTGGACCCTGCAGCAGCCAAGAGCTAGGGACTGCGACTGTGCAAAGAGAACTGCAGCTGGCCTAGTGACTCCACCTCCACCTTCCCCGAAAGGTATAAATAGGTTGGCCCCGGAGGCCGTCTTGGGCTCTTTGTGGGTGACAGAGGGTCTGCCGACTTGCAGAACCCCTCGGGATGGGGATGCCCTCCCACAGTTACTTCCCTGGGATTCAGAGGATGTTGGCTGCTGAGGCAATGCGTAGGTAAGATCAATTAGAATTGGTTTGCCTAGTTCATTTGTTTGGGTAGTTACAGTAGTATAAATGAGCTAGCTTTGTCTGTTTACTGAGTAATTGCCATTAGCATAACTTTTAGTGTAATTAGAAAGTAAGTATTCTAGTTGAGCTAAGTTTCTGTTGATAAGAATTGTTGCTTTGTACCATTGTAACTTGTGCTGTAAATTTTGATCTTTGAGACAAGTTGTGGAGTCGTGCACTAAATCTCCTTCTCCCCCTCCTCCCGTCCCTCACGCCACACAAAACCCACAGTCTGAGACTCTAAGGTAGCTGGTCATCCCGCAACAGAGAGGATCAATAATAATTTAGGGAGAATGCATAAGCCCTTCAAAGAAATCTGAGTGCAGAACTTGCTCCAAAATCATGCCCACCATCCTGATGCTGTGTGGCCTCACCTGGGAGATGCCACTGTGGGACATAAAGCTGCCATCCACTTTCTGAGAAGAGTGCAGCTTTCTTCTTTGACAAGCCTTGCTATCTTTGGAACTTAAGTCTATTCCTTTTAATGGGACTGATTAAAGAGGGAGAGGAGACTTCAAAAGACTCTGTGAACTAGTCAGAAGGCTGAACTGACAACCTCTTGTGACAGGTACCATAATTTATTTTTTTCTTTGTTTTTTATTCTGCCCTTTCACATTTGCATCTTCCTCCCTTTTTTGTGTGTGGGTCTGAAGAAAACTGCTTTCCTTTTGTGTGTGTGAATGCAAAGATTTGCATGTACATCATAAAATACTCAGCTCTTCTAGCTTATAAGGGGGTCTCCCATATTGCTCCCTACCGGGGTTCAGATATTTCTTGCTCTGAAGTTTTGTCAGCCACATGTTTTAAGGCAATTATGATCATCTACTCAAAACATGGGTCACAGAGATTAAGCAGTGTAATGCATGGTTGTGACTGCCTGACTGACAAGAGGCATATTTTTATCATAGGGATAATTCAATGGAAAGGACAGTAATAAGACATACATGTAGTGGGAAAGATCAAAATGCTAAGAGAAAATCCTGAACAGAGGCCTGCAGTTCCTCTGGGCTCTTGTGTGTATGGGAGCGTGTGTGTGTATGTGTTCATTTAATTTAATTTTATTTATTTAATGTTCATCTGTGCCAATGCTGTCTCTTCCCCCATTGTAAGATGCAGTCCATCTACTTTATTTGTCCAAAGCAGCATAATGCACAAGTAATCTTCACTTTCTTTGATATTCACCCTTGGGTCATTATACTCTATTCATTTCCTTCTCCCAGTTCTGTCTCTCTTTTCCCTTACTGCCCTTATGGAACGAATGACTTCCTCAACCGATTTACCAAAATGCTACTTCTCATTCAAGCCCTTCCTGAAATGCACTTCGTACGACACCTTCACTTACTGGAATACATTTTTAAATTAATTTTAGAGGGAACTTCCAAGTGTCTCCAATGTGACATGTATGTCTTTTCAGGGTGTAACTCTTCAAAAAGCCAGAGATTTTCTTTATTTTGATGACATTGCATTAAATATATTGCCCATTAGTAAGTTAGATGTTCCATTTGGGAAGTCTTAAAATAAAGATAAAACCTATCCCTATTTAAATAATAAATAAGCAGATAGAAATGCTTTGATAATTATGCAGGTAACTAATTTTAATCAGTCTTGAAACTGTTGACCTCAGTGATTCACATCCATCCCTTTCCCAAGAAAAATAATGTAAAACATTATTTATAGATCTGCCTTTTTATTATTGTTATAGATCTGCCTTTTATCTTACTAACCTCCCCTAAACTCTTTGTGTGAGTCCTCTCAGGATAACAGTTTTACGGCCCAAGCTACTCAGACAACTTTTCCTCTTTTTACTGGTTCTCTGTTTGTCTTGGTCATTCAAAATACTGACCAAAAAAAAAAAAAAAAAAAAAAAAGAATCAGCCTGTTTGAGTATGATTAGCCTCATCACACTTATCATAAAGGCCTGATATTGTGTCTTTCTCCCACCACATTTGCAATAGGCCAATCCTTTCCTAGGAGAAGCTAAGCCAGTGGCTATCATCCTGTCCCTACTCTCTTCCTCCTGTCCTCACTCCTTGCTGCCAGTAGAGTTGTATTTGGCATATCTGTACTGATAAACAGAGGAGGCTGAGGGAGTGAGCTCTGCTTACGGACCCCAATTATCTACATTGCTTTTTATCTCATGTTCTGGCTCTGTTTTGCACCACTTCAGCTTGGCTCTCTCTGCAAGGCAATTGCTCCCAAGGGCCTAGCCATAAGCAGTGTGGATATGAGCCAGTCAGTGCCACTTGACCTTCAGAGCCATGGACTGCAAACAGAGTTTGTAGACCTGGGGAGAACAACAGCATGGCTAGGCATCCCCATTATTACCTTCCTGATGGAGCTCTAGTTTCTCGATGAAGCTCTAGCATTATTACATTCATATTATTTATTCCTGTCGAGGATACTGCAACTGTATTTATTGCTGAGAAAGGTGCTGAAATAAACCAACTGTCTGCTAATTAACCAAGTGATTCTGGAACACTTTTTAACCTCCACAAAAGCGCAGCATTTCTTCTAACCTCCAGGAGTAGATGGCAAATGGGCTGCCAGTGAGGACTGCATCACTAATGATATACAGTTCATTCCTTCTGGGTAAAATAAATTTTGGGTTAAAAATAAAAGTAATTAAGGCTCACTTATACTCTTAAACATACTAGAGCAAACACTATGTATTTGACTGGGAAGAACTACACACAGAGAATGGTATTATTCAGAATCTGGAGGGTAAGTTCCTACCACCCGGATAAGGCTAGCTGGTACTGCCTATAAGAAGTGCCCCTGTTTGCAGGAAACTGAACTATCAAACACACTTCATGAAGTGGCTTCTTTAAGCTGTGATACTACAGTATCTTAAAAACTGGCACCAGAGGCAGCACTGCCACCTACTGCTCCCAAAGACTTGGGACTTACTCTCACCAGGGAAACCACAGCTTGGGTCTCCCTGCAAACTGAAAGAGTAAATACCAACTTTGTCCTTGGCAAAACATCAGGGAATAAAATCAGTCATCTTTACTCTTCCTTCAGTTTCAAAAAGAAAAAGAACACCCTGCCAGCTCTGTTTTGCAGCTTTGTCACACACTTGGATGCTGTTATCTTTGGCTAGTTCAATGGACAGAGCTTTGTAAGGGATTTACTGAAACTGTAGGCAATCAGCACCTCACCAGAATACAGCTTTATATTAATAATACTGTCTTTAGAGAAAGGTATGATGGACAGTTGCCAAAAAGAGTGATAGTAGGAAGAATAACAGAGAAGAAAATCAAGATCAAAATCATATTAAAACAAATGACCCACAAGTGAGAGTGCACATGTTCATATTTTTTCAACATCATCTGTCCTATATAGCTAAAATTATTAGCTTAAATCTTAAAAGTCTTGTCCCTAATAGACACTACCAGAAATGTGCCCAAAGAGTTACTGTTTTAAGGTCATAAAGGGAACTATCAGGACATTTGTAATGCTAAAACAGTACATTACTGGCACAAACTAATAACTACTACTAAAAAGCTTTTTGGAAATGGGGCACCAAGGTTTGTGGCTAGCAAGAGACAGTTCATTGAGATTAACTCAGCTACAACAGACATGACCAGTGAAGGGCAATTCTAAGAGATCACTGGAAAGTCAGTACTAAAGAAACGATAGCAGGGTTTTAAAAGCTAGGTCTGTATGACCAACCAATAACCTCTACAATGGGAAAAGGCTCAGAGGGCAGGGTGCCCCATGAAGTTCAGGAACAGTGTACAGTGCAGCTCATTAATCCTTGCTGTTGCACTGAGAACTGACTTATCTCAACACAAAGGGGCTGGAGGGTGACCTTTGTTTTAAATAGGTAGCCATAGCCATTAATTGCACCAGGTGTAAATGTTTCTTCCTGAGTTTATCAAAATAATGTCTCCCTGAGTTAGCCAGACCAGCATAGGGGAAGTATATACGTGGCTCAGCCCAACACAGAGTATAAAACCTCCAAGAACTAATATAGGATTTTCAAAGACAGCAAGGGGCTTGAGCTGGCTTCAATCCATGTATTCTTTACTGGCAATACAATGCGGGGACGCCCAGCGTTGTGACGGTGAGCATATAATAGAGACTGGTAATGGCAGTCACATTGGTATTGTGATTGAACTGTGTAAGTTACACTTGTATTGTGATTTCTGTATATTGCTAAATCAAAAGTCCCGTGTAACATCAAATATCTTCAAGGTAAACTTTTATATTAAACATTGCACTCTCTGTGTGAGTGTGTGTGTGTGTGTGTGTGTGTGTGCGTGCGCGCATGTGTGAAAACTAAAATCCAGTCATACAGTACTGGACTCTGACAGTCTGGTGACCTTGCAGTTCTAGATGAGACTTTATTAAAGAATTTGATTAGAATTTGTGATTAAGTACCTACAAAGGTTGCAAAAAACTGCAAAAGGGGTGATGATTTTATATTATAACAATAAATAAGTAAATTTTGAAAGGAAGTTACTGTATTCTTGGGAAATTTGCATTTCCAGATCTACCCTAGGAAATGCTTGGATGAAAAGAAAGAAATGCCCTTATGGAATGACATGCATACAATGCATTCAGTGAGCAATTAGTCATGCATGCTGGGTGAAATCCTGGCTGAAACGACAGGGAACTTTGCTGCTGAATCCAGAGAGGCCAGGATTTCGACTTCTATATTTACATTTGCATGTGCATTTCTACAGGAAAGATTTGCTTTCTGGCTTTTGGGAGAAAGCTTCTTTGTGCTAGATTCTAAATAAAGCTGCTCTTCACATTTAAAAAAATATTCATTACACAGTGTGGCACTACAGCAACCTGGTTGTACTTTGTTTTTTGATGCTTTGAATCAGGAACATCCTTGCTTATTGAATCAAGCTGCCTGCTGCTACACTACCTGAGGTATATTAACACTGCTTTGTACGCCCATTTTTTGTCCCTATTAGAGTCCTCACTCATAAATCATTTAAACACATAAACCTGATGACTCCTGCTCTACTACTGCCTAGTCATTTTGTCTATGCCTGGAAACTCTCCAGGATGTCAGAGGAAAGCTGACTGAGCCAATGCCTGGCAATGCATTTTTTTTCTCCTTCAGTGCAAATTCAAGCAGGTTAGCTTGCAGTTTGAACATGAATGGAGCAGAGGAGATATATTTCCACAGCCAGACACTATTCTCAGCTGTGAGATACGCAATTAATACTATTACCTCCTGGACAGCCAGATCCCTGGTATTTTCCAGCTAAGACAAATTTGACTGTGTTCTAATTTGGATGCATCAGGCAAAGAAGTTTGCCAGGCCAAAGCACCCTTCTAAAGAAAATTACTATGAATCTTAACATGAATTAAGCATTAAGCTCCCAGTCTAGCTCAAACACATGGCAGAAAAAAAAATCAAGAAACCATCTAACTGTAAGGTGAAGTAGTAGGATACTATGAAATTCAAACTCAACTAAAAGTTAAGAGTAGAAGTTAAGAGAAAATTATATGGGGTAAATTACTACATATTTGTTTATTCACACAGTGTTAGCAGACAAACTATACGAAGACTTCATGTGCACTTACAAGTACACTGTTCCCTTCTCTTCAGCGTGGTGGTTCAAAAGAGCACATACATACCTACTGTCTAACCAGGTGAGGTCATGATGTTTAGGCTTTAGGGATAGGGATTAATGAATTGAGTTTGCTATGCTTTTCTGTGCAGCAATTTGCCAGAAGAACCATGGATTTATGATTTGCATAATAACAAGGGTTGAGATACTCAAAGCTGAGGAAAAGATTTAGCTACACAACTCCAATTAATATAAGTGGGAATTGTGTGGCTAAGACCTGTAGCTAGCTTTGCGTTTTCAACCAAGAATCTTTACAGTGTCATAAAGCTTCTTACAGAACCTAGTATTTGTGCTGCAGAAAAGTTGAATATGACACAGAATAGGAAATGTTTAAATACTAAAAGAAAACCCAACACGACAGACAGAACAGGTGAATGGAAAAAAATGGTGTTAACTCAAGGCAGTGTGACTTGTAGGGTTTAAATGCTCAATAAACTTATTGAGAATACCCAGCTGAGATTAGTGAACCAAAGTTTTGCTCCACAAGGAAAGCACAATATCAACAAAAGAGAGCTGAGTTCAGTGGATGGAAAAAAAGATTTTATACAGAAAAATTCGCTGTTAAGCAGCGAAAAATTAGTCATACAGTGGTTTTACAACCAGTTGTACAGTGCTAGTCATTATAATATGTATAGACAAGATTCTCCCAAAATTTTTCAAATTGTGTATCAAATATATATATCACTGGAATGCATCCAGATCACATAAGAAGAGCTCTTATTGGTAATATAGTTATTACTATATTCACTCTGGCTGATGGAAAAAGCATCAGCATTTTAAGAGCAACAAGGTATTAGGTTTGGTAAAAGAAAACAGAACATGCCCTAATAACCCATCTGCTGCTGTCAAAAGGCAGTGATCCAAACACTATCTTTTTCTAACAGAAGTCAAGAGGAGAGTCATGCCAGCCTCTACCCTCAGTTAGAGAGAAGGTTAAGAAGAGAGCTCATGTGGGTAGGTTACTGATGAATCTTTTGCCCTTCAAAGCCATTCCATTATCAAAAAGGTCTGAATAACCACATTTATCTTCCATATACAGTATTAAAACCTGGCTATGTACCTATTGTGCTCCTCTAAAACACCAAAAATACGTACTTGAGGGTTCATAAAATATAGAAGGAATTGCTACCCATTCCCCACACATTTATTTTGCTTTTTCCTAGCTATAAATTTCATTTCTGTCCTTCTCCTCAGTAAGTCATATGCTTGGCAACTTTTCTTTTTTTCTTTTTCAGACTGTCACTCACAGTCTTGACTTACAAAAGGGATCTTTTCTTATTTCAGAAGGCTTTTTATCACTTTGACTGCAGCCTTTACACTTATCTTCTGCCTCTCAGATAAGCTTCCCTTTCACCATCCTATAATCTCACCCTATTTCTATGTGATCTAACCTCCTAGAGATGAAGATTTTTTTGCTTGTTTTATTTGAAAGGATTTTATTTAGGGCACTTTGTATCCATTCTGACTCAATCCAGACTTGTGGTATATGGTTAAAAAATACAAACAGTAATAAATACAGCATTCCATTTTTGAGGTTGTCAGTTTGGCAATATGCATGCACACACAACGTACATAAAAAATTAAAAGGTGAAAACAAACCAACAAGTCCCTTTGCATGGATATAACCCTTTGCAGGCTAACATAACTTTATGGCATACACTTCTACAATTGTCTTGTTGCAGATATAAGAAAATAATTTATGTATTTAATTACCTGAGACCCTAAATTCATATTCATAAGCCAAAGTAATCTTTATTTTGTCAATAGCTTGCAGGCATATAAAGAGAGGAGAGCTTTTTAAAAATCTAATTCCCATATTCTTGAGGGCTTAAAGAGTCTGCACAGTGCTGGAATTAAGTGGCTGTGATTTGTTGGTAAATTCAGATGTTTGCTTCATTAAAACTCTGTTAAACCTGAACACTTTTACTCTTCATTCTATATATTTAAGAAATGTCCTGACAGTCTCACAGACATTTATTCTGTTCATATCTTGTTAATTTTTAGTAATAATGTATTATTTATCCTTACATACATGATTGATATTTCCATATACTGTAGATAGACAGTAGCATTTTAAGGAAAATCCCTACAAAGGAGAGTGATAATTCCTCCATATAAGCACTTGCAACAGGAAAGCACATTCAGAAGTTTTAGACACAGTAATTTAATCCTATTTTGGCCTCTCCAACTAAGGAGCAAAATACGTGCAGTAAATATTTCTACGGAGGGAGACAGTCTTATGAATCTTACCCACAAATGAACTGTAGCAACTCACAGTAAGTTTGCTCACAGCTAAGGAACAGCTACTTTTCACTACTTCATGCAATAACATTTCATTAGCATGGTACATCAGTAAGCTAGGGAACCATCAACTATGCTTGATGAAGTTGATTCCAATTTTCTTCCAAGGTTAGCTTGAAAAAACAGAGCTCAGTCCAAGCAGAAAATCAAGCTGGGCTATGCAGTGGATAATAGGTAAGAGAAGTTCTGGAAACACTGCTGAAGACAAGGGCTGGCACTTCAGGGATTAAATGTTCTGGCAAACTAAACTTTGGTGCTAGCAAAGGCTGACTTCTGACTATTTAACTCACTAGGCAGAGACTGTCAGCAGTTAGGCAGCAAATCATTTGCCCTGTCAAGTAAGGGAAAAGAAATGTAGTGTATCTGATACGTTAGTTTACGTGGCAGGCAGGAAGGATATCAGCAAACTGAAGTTCTAGCATCTCATTCTGGCATGGGTTGCATAGCTAAGACATACTGCCTACAAGAGCTAAGTCTATCTAATTACAGCCTTCACTCACAGATGTCCCCACTGGTGTGGACCCCAGTTATACTCATGAGTGACATGTACTTTGGCAAGGTCCTGACAGAATGGATATTTTCCAGGATGTCTGGAACAGCTAGAAGCCTACGGAGCTGCATACCATATAGGTGGTCTGCACTCTGAGGCCAAAGAAGCAGAAAAAAACTTGGGTATCTCAACGATAAAGGGTCTCTCTGTTTTTGTATATATAAATCATGTTTTCCATTTCCAGGTGGGAGCACTGAGTCTCTAAAGAGTTACTTCATTCCAATCTATGTCAGAGGAGATGAAATTTGGTGGACAGTGGAGCCCGGTACTTAAACTGCAGAGCGCAGTAAAAAGCTGGAACCACCTTCACCATGTTCAAAATATCCTTCAGGACATACGCTGCGGGCACATAAGCAAGCAGGGTTCTGTGAAATACTATATAAGCTTTGTTAAGCTGTTCATTCCCTACCAATTTGAGGTTGCAAGTTAGTTTAGATGAGCTGTGAAACAAGCAAGGTTTGACATGGACAAGTTCAGCTCTGCCATGGTGGATACAAGCTTAGGTCTCCATAGGGGGAAAAAACAAAACAAAACCAGTGCAAATAAGCTTTTCCCAGGCAGTACTGTCAAAACATGGTTGCCACTTTTTGTACAAGAGTGTCTGCTGCAGGCTTTCTGTGGGCTTTCAGCTAAATATTAAGGGCCTTTTTCCCCCTCCATACTTTTATGGCTGTTGTAAGGATACCTGGTAAGGATTCCAATATTTCTTCTATTAAATATAATAGGAACTTTACATCGATTTCAACAGAAGAAGATGCAAAGACAACAAAGCAGAGCGTTTCATTTCTGATTTTGTCAAAATGAGTTATTTGATTTCATTTGTTCATTTTAACCTAAGTTAAAGAGTTAACATTAGTTAAGCACCTGCTTACGCTGGTACATAGTGGCAGGAAGAAAAAGCAAATGAATTAGCCATTGTTCACTGACAACAGATATGATTTTGATAAAATGAAAAAGCTACATTAGTGAATAGGACACATCCAATAATCACAGCTAAAGCAAAAAAAAAAAAAAAGAAACACAATTACCATCGTCATTATTAGCAGTTATATGAAGATTAAAAAATAAATAATCAGAAAATCATGTGCTTCTAAGTATTTGCTTTGGATTCCTACAAAACATATATACCTACAAAACCATTAACTATTATATCTTTGAAGAATGACTTTGTTGAAAAGAATTATAACAATACACTTTGAATTCCTTTGTTCAAATACATTTTCATAACTAATTTTGATATAAGACCTGTAAGTTTCTAAAACTTAATTAAAAAGTATTTTCTCTTGGATAAAGTTCTTGCTTAGGCATGATACCACCTTTCATTTCTCAGAAAAACAGATTTAAGGCTAAATCTTAACTTGTTCCTCTGCAAACCAGTGCTCAGTGTTCCTACCTTTTGATTCTAGCTTCCTTCCAGCATTCAACTCCTGGCTTTGGACCCCTTCCAGTCATGTCTAAGCTTGGTTCCTGGCTTCAGCTCCTACCCTGCTGCTTTCAGGACTGGGAAGAACTGCCCATACCCTGGTCTCTTACACTTACTTCTTGCAATGACAGGGATTGGCACTCAGAAGAAAAAAAAAAAAGTGCCTTTTTTGTACCAAAACCTATTCTGAAGCCTGACAGAGCTATAGGGAGGCAGGCTGCTAATAAGTGGGAACAGAGGTTGCTTGATATCCTAATTAGCTCTCTTAAAAGATAAACAATGTGTTGCATTTTCCCTATTAGCAGAAACTTTTGCTGACTCATCACACTGTCAAATTCCAGGACACTGCATAGTGCTGTTCATCCACCTTGATGGTTAACGTAGAAGATCAATGAAACTTCCACTCATGTTTGGAAAGGTCTGATCATCTTTCTGTCACTACTGAAGTTGGGTCAGAATGAAGTTGGGTCAGAATGCTGCTTATTCACAGATAGGAAAATTGCCAAGGGAAGATCTGAAGATGTGAATGAAACACTTCACGGGGATGTGGAAGATTAATTTCTGAAAGCTAAGGCTCACAAACAGAACACTGATTTAAAACTACTCCATAGGGGATATACATGATTTATCCAGACAGAAAGGTAAACATGCTGTGCATGTAAAATATTGCACCACTGCCTACTATAAAACGACATAGAGGTCCTACGCCTTTTTTTTGTTATCTGACAGAGCTGTAGCTTCCTGATAATTAACCAAAGCAGAGAAACAGGAAATCAAGCACTACATTTTCCTAGGTATCACCTGAAAAGAAAAAGTTGGAGGTACTTCCCTATTTGGCAAAAAGTGCATAGCCTCATTTCTTGTGTCCTCTAAATTCATTGACGTTCAAGATTTGTGTGGAAGGTGCCCCCTTTAACACTTTTCCTTACTAAGGCAGAAACAACTTGCATGCTACCTTGACATTGCGAGGGTACCTTCTGTCTTTCAGGTTTTGCAAAGGTGTTTGAAGGAAATTAATATAGCTCTGAACTACACTAATTGCTTACTTACTCTGTATAGATGGAAGGATGTGGAACACAGTTTAGGACTGTCAGTCCTTGTTCCTTTCCCCTTCCCCACACTCTGCAGAGCACTACGCTCACAAAGTTCTTCAGAACAATATCTCTACATGCCACTGGAAGGAGCAAAGTGCTCAAGCCCTTGATGACTCCCTGAGGTCCCTTCCAACCTAAATTATTCTAGGATTCTTCAGTATTGTTCATGCTTGAACACATAGTTTCGTAACAGCCGAACTTCTAGGAACATGCAGCTCCAGTTAAACATATCCAAACATATATGCAAACACACAGGCACAAAATAATCTTTACTAACTGATGCATCAGATACAGTTTCATAGATAACACTTTTTACAATTTGCAAGAAATATGTAGATCTATGAATATGCTTGTGCAGCTACATAAAGCACATGAGACTGAGTTTGCAGAGAGCACTCTAGTTTGCTGGAGCAGGGTTTTTCTATCTTTGCGTGGAATAATGCACAACTCAAGTTCTTCACCACTTCACTTGGTAGCACTTAAGTATAATGCAGAGCCTGATAGCTGCACCCCAAACAGTGATTCAGAAATGGGAAAGGTTTCATCTAATAGCCATCCAATGACTGTCAAAGTCAAACCTACAGAACTACATGCATTTTAGAGAGCATACAACTCAGACACTAAACTCTGCTGTGGGACTAACCATACTCTTTTCCTTGAATCTTCTAAGCAAGACTGTGAAGCTTAAATGAGCATCGTTGAACCTCCAGTTCAGTTTAGATCACTCACTCCTTTTGTTGCATTTTATGCAGGAGGCTAAATGTTTTACTGAATTCTAATATTAAACATTGAAACAATTCTTTTAATTAGACCTTTTCTAATCAAAGTAATAGCATTTCACTCAATATAGATTTGAAGATATAATAAATGCTAAACTCTGCTTTAGTTCACAACAGGGATAAAATGTGATCTTGCTTTGTCATTTCTCAGGAAGAGGTTGAATACAGTAATATAATAGTTTACAGTTATTTTTGTGACTAAAAGTTATATTTTTCTCTTCATTATGTATCTTGGGTGATGTTGGGAATATTTTGGAACCCTTTACATTTACTAATTGCAATGTAGGTCTGCTCCCACTAGGTGTTATCCTTCCTCTATGGTTTGTGAATCTCCTTGATGAAGGAAACTGTCCTGAGTGAACAAATCTGGACCTGATTACCACCCATGGATTTGCTACCTGATATGCAAAATGCAGACTTGTTCTCCATCCCAGACTAGTGTTAGTGGGAGACAAGATGTCCTTCTAAATGCTCAAACAATAAATGTGACCCCCACTCCCCAAAAAACAAATAATGTAAACATTTGTCAAAAAAAATATATATATATACACATATATATATAGATAATGCTGTGCGGTCCCATCAGATTAAGACAGCATGTGTTCAACACATAGGCAGTCCTGCTAGGTAGCTAACAGCAAACACCAAAATATGCATCTGTCTTATCTGAAGTAGCTATTACTCAGAAAAGGCAAGCTACTACACAGAGAAATTCAACTACATGTTTACTGTCATAAAGCCTTGCTTGTCCATTAGACCACACTTAACTCCCTTTACGGGAGATGCCTGCCTAACAAGGCATTCTGTGGCATCCTTGAATGTTACATATACTAATATTTCACTGTCTGCCACATAAAATGAGAATAAAACACTAAGATTACGACTGTTATGCAACCCAGTGACTGACACATAAGTAAAAATAGTTGATATATTTATCCATTTTAATACCTTCAGATAAAATTCAACTCTCCTCACTGGAGAAAACTGTAGCCATATGAAAAAGGAAGAGATAGGAAATGGAGAAGAAACTGGCTCAATATTTGGTGAAAAGGGGAAAAAAATTGTTAAAGAAATAGCCACAATAACCACAGCCAAAGCATCCCCACTTGCATAAAGCAGCAGTGCAATGCCCAGAGAAGCTAATTCCTCTGAAGAAAGGTCGCTTTGAAACAGTACTTAAAGTACCAGATATTTCAGTGCTGGGCATGTTTTTAAGCCCACAAAATGATAGCTGTCTCACAGACAAATGCTACAAGTTGGGTCTTTGCCTAGGACTGGTAAACAGGCTGTATGAACAGTACCTTCCTGTGAGAAGGCTCCTTTCTCTCTTTTTGATGCAGAGTCAGGCGGCAGCTTGCACTTTGGGGCACAGGACACTGGAGTGGGATAGATCAGTTTGTGCCCCTAAAGGAAGACTCCCGGGGCAGTGGCCCAAGTAAGGTGCTTGTTACAGTTGTGCCCCCCACGCACTCATGTACTTGGCTTTGGACATGACATGATGCTGCAGAGGTGCATGGCGGGTCCATCTCATTTGGCCTCACACCAGATGATAGGCATGTGGAGGTGAAGTTTCGGAGAACTGACATTTGAAGAAGCAACATAACTTACTCGTTTGTGAAACTTCTGAAAACATGAATTTAAAGATCCATTACGCTCAAGTTGTACTAAAATAATAAATACATAACTGCTGTGTTTTTGTTAACCTACATTAATGCTCACTTGGTAACAGAGAAATGAGGTTTTACTAACAGATAAATTAAACACACCATTTTTAAAATATGAACATTTTTAAGACTTGCCTGCTGGTATATATAAAATCTTCCACTGCAAACTCTGCTATGAATAATTGACCTCACTAGCACTACGTGATCTCATCTTCTAGGTGCACAGTTTAATCACAGTGCTCTCAACAGAGAGCCCACATTAGGGAAGCTGAGTTTAAAATATGAATCTGTGGGAGGCTCTTGAGGTGGCTTCTTCTAAGTATGGTCGGGAGTAGTGTGAGGTGGGGGGAGATGCTAGATTAAGAAACGGAGAGGCAACAGTACCTCCATGAAGCTATTACCAGCAAACCACAATGTGAAAAGTCCATGTGCTTTGAGTCTGGACAGTTGAGCCTAAGACAGTGTAAGGAAACAAATCAAAGATTCCCTATGTGTTAGCAGATAAATCACATTAATTTCCCCTTTTCTGTAATGACAAGCTCATTGTATGGTTATAAGGTTATGTGGTTATATGGCAAATAATTTTAATTCCAATTTCTTTTGTTTCTTCCTGATCTTCCAAAGATAGTGTAACCTCCCTCCTACACTTCTCAAAAAAGAGAGAGAAACAAGTTGCTTGCTACAAAATGTCAACAAAGTATCACATTAACCTAGTTTGCCATTTTGCTCCCACAAATGAAAATACATGACAGCCAGTCTGGCAGCTTGCTTCTCCATGTGGAAAGTAATGTTCCACATCTGTTCCTAAACTTTGCTACCTTACTCTTACTCTTGTTCAGATTAAATTCCTGTAACTTCAAGTATCCAGTTCCCCAAACCCACCCTGACTCTTTCCTTAGAGCACAGTATCTCCCTCTCAGCTGTCTCTCGCCACAACTTTCTCCTTGTCATCCATACCCTTTTCGAAACTTTTATTTCTCAATTCCTTCTCTTCTTCTTGGGCAAACTTATCTTGCTTTTCGGGAACTAACTTGTATTTCCTTCCCTCCTTCCCCCCCAACTTTCACCTTCTACTTCATGGACAAATGTATTAGGATATTTGCAGTAGGGTATCTCAGAGAAGAGGGCATTGCCTGTTGCCTTAATACTCCTCAGATCCTCCCCCATCTTTCAGCCGCTCTCTCTCAAAGAAGAAAGGATGCTTGAACTCCCACAGGGGCACAGATGAGTACATCAAAGCAGCAGCTCTTGGCTGCTTGCAAAGACACAGAGAAACCTAGATGAAATTCAAGCAAAAGCCTGAAACGTAATTGAAGTGCTTTCTGCCAACGCATTTTAAATAAACACTTCTGTTTCATGCAGATCCTGATGTACCTAGTTAATCCGAATTAAACCGGAGCTGTAATGGTATCTGTCCACACACGCACACTGTCAGGTGTGTGGGCTCTGACGACAAAGTGGCGCTCGACCGCGGCCGGAGGAGACCCCATCCACTCCCGCGTCTCCCTCCTCGCCAGCGTCTTCCCCCGGCCTGCCAGGGCCGAGCCTCGACACCAGGGGGGCGGCGGCTCCCGGCCCCGGTCCCGGCCGGCCCGACGGGGCGCGCCGCGGCGCCCGCGGCTGCACTGCCGCCTCCGAGTTTTTCCCCAGCGAGCGGATCGGCAGATGCTTTCACAGGGTTTCTGAAAGCGCTGAAAAACTGATTTGACAGCGAGCGATCGCGACAGGAGCGATCCCGACAGCGAGTCTTGCAACCCCGGAGAAAGGCAGGGTAGCGCACTGCCCCGGCTGAGGCGGCTGAAAAGCCCGCACGAGTTTGGCGTGTACGGCACGCTCGGTTTTCCTCTGTGAAGGAGACGGGAAGGAGGGGACATGGTTATCTCGCCGGGATCCCGGGTTTGGAGAAACTTTAGGAAGTCTGGCACAAGCACAGCCGGGCTCCCTCGCCAGAACCCGGCTGTCTCACCGCTCTCACGGTTCTGCATTTCGGAGGCAAACCGATGAGAGCAGCGAGGCCGGGGCGCTGACACCCGCCGTGCGCGAGCAATGGAGGCGGTTTCTTGCCCACGAAAGCCGAGACGTCTCGGAGAAGCCAGAAAGCGAGCCAAAGCCCGGGGGCGGCAAGGGCAGCTCCCCCCCCCCCCCCCAAAACGCTTTTTTTCGGCGCCAGCCGCACTGCACTGCCGGGGCGGCCCCGGGGCTCGCGTCGCCCCCGGCGAGGGCAGCGAGGTAGCAGCGCAGCGGGCAGCGGGAGCCCCGCCACCTCCGCCGCAATCGGGGCCGGGAGGACGGGGAGGGGGGACCCTGCGTCAGTGCAGAGCCGTCCCCTTCCCCTCCCCGAGCGAGCGCGGATGGCTGCGCTCGGCTCTGCCTCCCGCCGGCCTCCCACGCCTCCCGCGAGGTGCGGCCGCGCTACATAAACACGGCGCCGCCGCCGCCGCCGGGGCTCTCCTCTCGCAGCCCGACGGAGCAGCCTCGCCCGCGGGAAGCGGCGAGCGGCCGGACGGGGCGGCGGGCACCGCGCTCCCCCGCGGCCGGCGGCACCTGCCGGAGGAGGAGGAGGAGGAGGAGGAAGGGCGGCGGCTCCCCGCCGGCGCGGGCTCTCCCCGGCATGGCCCTGGCGGACAGCGCCCGCGGGCTGCCCAACGGCGGCGGCGTGTCGCCGGCGGCGGCAGCGGGCGGCGCGGCGGCGGGGCCGGGCGGCGGGGCGGCGGCGGGGCCGGGCGGCTGGTCGGCCTTCCCGGAGATCGTGGAGCTGAACGTGGGCGGGCAGGTGTACGTGACGCGGCGCTGCACCGTGGTGTCGGTGCGCGACTCGCTGCTCTGGCGCATGTTCTCGCAGCAGCAGCCCAGCGAGCTGCCCCGGGACAGCAAGGGCCGCTTCTTCCTCGACCGCGACGGCTTCCTCTTCCGCTACATCCTGGACTACCTGCGGGACCTGCAGCTGGTGCTGCCCGAGCACTTCCCCGAGCGCAGCCGCCTCCAGCGGGAGGCCGAGTACTTCCAGCTGCCCGACCTGGCGCGCCGCCTGGCGCAGGCGCGGGCCGCCGCCGCCGCCCGCCCCGCCGCGCTGCACCGCGACGGCTCGCTGTGCGCCGACGAGCCGCCGCCGCCGCTGCTCGGCTACCTGGAGGCCGAGCCGCCCGAGGGCGGCGGCGGCGCCGCGTCCGCGCCGTCGCCCACCTCTAGCCGCAGCCCCTCCGGCGGCCCGCTGCTGACGCCCTCGCAGTCGCTGGACGGCGCGGGCGGGCGGCGCTCGGGCTACATCACCATCGGCTACCGCGGCTCCTACACCATCGGGCGGGAGGCGCAGGCCGACGCCAAGTTCCGGCGGGTGGCGCGCATCACCGTGTGCGGCAAGACGGCGCTGGCCAAGGAGGTCTTCGGCGAGACCCTCAACGAGAGCCGCGACCCCGACCGCCCCCCCGAGCGCTACACCGCCCGCTACTACCTCAAGTTCAACTTCCTGGAGCAGGCCTTCGACCGCCTCTCCGAGGCCGGCTTCCGCATGGCCGCCTGCTCCTCCACCGGCACCTGCGCCTTCGGCCCCGAGCAGGGCGGCCCCGCCGACGACAAGATCTGGACCAGCTACACCGAGTACGTCTTCTGCCGGGACTGAGCCCGCCAACATGGCGCCGGCCCCGCCGCACGCGCCCCGGCCCTGCCCGAGCACGCGGAGGGCGGCGGCGGCGGCGGCGCGCGCTCTCCTCGCGCGCGGGCCGACGCCGGCGGGAGGCCGCCATGTCGCGGCGCCGTCCCCCCGCCCCCCCGTCACGGGCCTGCCAGGTAGCCGCGTAGGTAGCGGGGAGAGGGGGCGCCGGCCGAAAACGCACCCCACGCAGGACGGTGTGCGTGGGGCTGCCGCTGCCCCCTCCCCGCTCACCCGCGCGGAGGGACGGCCCCGCCGCCGAGGGCAGCTTTGCGGTCGTTCCTAGGGGCTGAGCAACTCTTTCCAGTTGCTTTCCAGCAACTTCTGCTGAAGACGGAGGGGCAAACGGCTTTCTTTCCTCATCCCCCGTGCTCTTGAGATGTCGCCTGCTGGGCAGGTTTGTACCTGTCCATCTCATCTCCCTTCCCTCCCCCCAAAGTGATGCCTCTCTGCGAGGAATGCCACTCCAGCTCCTCTTTCCTCCGCAGAAATCAGTAATTTTGCAAGAAGCGCGGCGCGACCCTTGATGACCGGTTGCATCCATATCCTCATTCTGCTTCCTAAATGTCCCAACTTCCCCCTCAAAGCTTTTAACCTAGATCAGGGCCTGTGTGGGAGGTGTGTAAGGCTGATGTGAGAGGACAAATTCTCTGGATAACCAATGGCTTGAACTATAAAATGACCTCAGAGACACGTCTGCCCCCTCTAGAGGTAAAGCAACAACTCTGAAAATTTAAAGTGCTTGTGAATCGTAACTTTCATGGGTGGTGTAAAGTCTTTATAATGCTCTTAAAGTTACTGTCTACAATATGCATAGACAATTCAATGCGTATTTTCTTCAACACCCTTAAAATGACGGGTGAAATAGAAGCAGGCTTGCCAGAGTGAAGGCAGAGCCTGCTTCCTGTGAAAGTGGTACCATGTATGTTGAATAGATGCAGATGTATGTTATAAGTGTAAACAAGAACACCCTGCTTATTACTTTAAGTTTTGTCGTTTTAGTGTTGTAAACTTTGAAGCCAACAGAATTGATGCTGAAACAGCTTTTTTCAAGAAACAGTTTCTTTGTTTTGATGGCAATATTACCAGGGAAGTGACACTGCTAAGAGTTAAGTACCTCTTCCTAAACAAAGTTTATACTTCTTAGAAAGGATTAAGCCTGGTCCTTACAAAAGCAAGAACGATGCCAGCTTTCTTCAGGGGAAATTACCTTTCTGAAAGTGAAGCTTTTGAAGTGCAGTGTTTGCTTCATATAATCTTTTAGTTCATATAATCTATAGTCTTTTTTTTTCCTAGAGGAGGCAGCCATTGCATTCTTTAGAACAGACTATCTAAGCAGCAGTTTTTACATTTAAAAAGATTGAGCAGGTCTTTCCAATAAATTGCTGAAAATTTGAGTATAAAAGCACTTTAAAACCTGTACTTGACTTAAAAACCTGTATTCTCCATTCAGACCGTAACAGAAAAATACAATTTTGTATCCTAAATGTTCAAGAACTTTCATGGTATGTATTAAAGCTTGAAGTTACATTTTAAAAACTGTTAAATAATAAATTGGTTGTCCTTACTCCTGAATTTAGAAATACTCCTAGCACTTGTAATCTAACCAAAGAATTTTGCAGTAGGGTTTTATTTTTAAAACCTTAATTCCTATGAAAAGAGCTGTAGTTACATATGTATTGAGTTTGAGTTCCAGCGCTTAGTCTCTGTCTTCACCACTTGGTCTTTTGTTAAGTGCATGCATAACTTCTGCATAAAACTGAAAATAATTTGCCCTGTCATGAGTTTTTTTATATTAGCGAGATTGTTTATTGATGTGATTACATTGAAAATACACATATGAAAGCACTGGCTATTGTCCAGTTGTAGATAGTTGTATAATGGAGTATTTTTAAAAGGAGAGAAATGTATACATGTCAAAGTAGATGAGCAATAAGATAGCAATGGGAGGGCAATACAGCTGAACACAGAATGAAATCTCTTTGTCCCATGCCCTACTCTGAGATGATTCTTTGTGCATATCTTATTTATACCAGAAGTGGAAGGGTATTGATCACAGCTACTAGGTCTTCACAGTGTCATTCTCAAGAATAATGACTGTCTTTTTCTAATTTCTGTTAGGTAATTCTGAAGTATGTTTTTTAAAATTTTGTATAAAATCAGTTTTCAGTAAAGTGCTTAAATTTGCTCTAGATAGCTTTCTTTTTTTAAGGATCTTGTACTGTAGCTTACTAAATCCATCATAGGAGCTATGAATAGAAGCAGTTTTAAATTGAAATTGTGATTTAGTGTACATATATACAGTATATAAACATTTTACACGAATCTTTTAGTTTTTTAATCATTTTAGTGCTACAGAATTTCATAATATATCTAGCCGAACATTTAGGTATTACGCTATGTACATAATATGGTAATGTTTTGTTGGTTTCCTATACCTGTTTCTATGGAAAAACTGAACATGAATATCAGCATAATTGTAGAACTGAAATTGATTACTTATTTGCTTGAATGCGAATCATAACTTAACCTCCAGATGGCTAAATGCATCTATAAAATGAAGGCTGCCTGTATTTTGATCAGTGAATGCCTATCTGTTTGCTAGCAGGTGGCCCAGAAACTCTTGTGACATTTTTAAGTAAAAATGGATGTAATAAAAACATAAACCGATGATTTTTAATTTTCATGTTTGTGCTAAAAACTTTACAAGTGATTAACTTTAGGAAATGGGGTCCTTCATTTGCCAATAACTCACTACAATCTAGGCTTAAAGTGGTAGTGCCATAAATTTAATAGTCATTTGATGGTTTACCAGGGAAGACTATTTTTGATAAACACAAATCAGTAGTTTCAGTCACGTTTGTAAACTGCCCAGGGCAAAGTCACTGTGTTTTGCCAGTCTGTTCTACTGAGAGCTCAAAGGGTGGGTAAATATGACAACTCTGCTAACTTGTTGATGTGCAGAAGGATGAAATCTGAAGGCATTGTTGAGTTGCTACTGGAGTACTATATACTGTTCGTAGCCGTTGTTTTTCATGCTTCATGTACTTCTGGATATGCAGTAGCATTTACGAATGCTATTAAAAAGCAAAGGCAATCTTTCTTTTAATTAGAAGTTAGGGCACAGGTCTCTTCAGTGATGCATATCATGGAGGATAACTTTGGAGATGTTTGATAGGATGTTTATATTTTTATACATGTAGATAATGAGCCACTTCTTCATTCTTACTTTCACATGTATAGCATTGAAAATAAAGATCCTTCTAGGAAAATGTTGCAGACCAAATTAAATTCTGTTTCTTTAAATACTAACTCAGTTGTGTGATTTATGCTGTCCTTTTTGCTCTCATTAAAGACATCATTAGCTTTGCTTTCTGTTCTGCAGTATCAAATTCATAACTTCAGCAAAGATTCCTAGCTAATATGTAAAGCAGAAGCATAGAACAAAGAATGTATGTGTACAGGGATTGCTAATAACATCCATGGCAAGATAAACAGAAATTTATAATGCTCAGATCACACATTTACTTTTTAAGAGGCACAGGCAATTTTTGGTGGTACCAGTCAATATAAATCAGTCCTTGTAGTGATGAAATAGCTTAATTTGAATAGCACAAAGTAATTATTCAGATAAGATGTTGATGTTTTCATGAAGCCAGGGAATAATAGTATGGAATATAATAGTTTTAATTTAATGAACCAAACATGAATACCTGAGGAAATACTTGATCTGTGAGAGCAGAAACATTTTAGGAATAATTTTGTTTGGCTATTTAAAAAGAAGAAAAATGTTTTAAGAAATTTCATTAAGGAACAGAAGAGTGGTCTTCATAGCTACTTCTGTGATCTCTCGTGAATTATTATAAAGCTAATAGGGTGTACTGTGTTCAGATTCGTAGAAAAGTAGGAATGAATTGCTACTAAAAGGCATTTTTCCATTCCTGTGAATCATCTTCATACTTAGTGGATCTTCCTTGGTAGCATAGTTAGAATGTAGAGGAACCAGCTGAAGGAAGCTTTATTGATCATTTCCTTTGGTGACTTGACAGCATTTGAGAGCTTTATTATAATACAACAGTATAAGAAAGGAATTGTTCTGTGAACAACAGAACTGTGAGTCCTCTCTTCCTGCAGTCTTACGTCTCCTTTCCTTTACACTGCCAATTCAGTTATGCTACTCTCCCCCATCTCTTTTATTTTACTTTCACTAGGTGAAAGAAAGCATGTACTTTGGCAGGGCCATCTTTGGCTATACTGAATATTATGGCTGAATTCTACCTTTCTTCGTTAGTGAACTACAGATTTTTTTTCTTTACCATACTAATAGAATTCATGGAATCTGTAAGAATGTAACATCTGTGAGGTATTTTAGTTCTCTTTCAGTTTTGTTTGAAATTGCATATGAGCTCAGAAGTTATTAGGGGGGACAGATGTCCATCCAAACAGACAATGCTCGTGGAGAAGTCTTATTTCTTTATGAAACAAGGGTAACAACAAATTACTGTAATTAATGCTTGGCACTGTCTATATAAAATCTTTTGTCAGAGGAGAACACAGTAGTCTAAGTGTACTAAACCCCTATAGACCAAGGAGGCAAGCAGCCATGCTTACTTTTGTAGCACTGACCAGTCAACTAAATGAATGGGTGGGCTAGACTGGCTTAAAACTTATTTTCCAGCCTGCAGATTTTTGCAGTTTCCAATGCAGTTTCTAAAGGCTTTGAGACTTGTTACAACAGTCCTTCTTGGCTGCCTGTCCTCTTTACTGCTTAGGTCTTTGACAGCAGTTTTGAGAATACTCGCAGATGGCCTTAAGCTGTCTGTCAGTGCCTTTGCTGGAGAAAATTTCTGTTACAAATATGGCGCTTTTAGGATCCCTTCTGCCCTACTGGCTGGCTGAAATGGACCAGAATGTGGACAAATATATTTTTCAAAGGTTGGTTTTGACTCAGTTTTTATTGTAAGAGAACTTCAGTGTATTCGTTAATGCAAAAAGTAGTGGAAATGCATTGTTTCTTTAAAAATACTAGGATTTACCTTTGTGAAACTGAACATTAGTTCTGTTTTTCATAAAATTGAGCAACATGTGTTTTTTCCCTCTCAGTGAAGTGTACTAGATGTAAGATTCTACTGCTAAACAAAACTATCATTTATAATTGCTAAAGTATTAATACCACCATTACAAGTAGTCTGTTTGAAATACGCAACACAGTTACTGAGACTTAAAACTGCAGTCAATCAAATTATTACATTTCTTCCCTGTTCCACTCTCCATTCTGTTCAAACTGTAATAAAATTAAACTTTGTTATACGTTTCTTGCTCTAAAAGTTATTTAGCGTGCAACACAGAATATTTTATTTTATACTTCTATGAAAGCTGCTAGCAACAGTGAGTCAGCTTTTTGAGATCTCTTTCCTTGTAAGGAAATAAGAGCCAGGAGAAATATTTGTGCAAATTGGTAGCAGCCAATGTGTTTTGGGGAAATTTATTGATATCACAAGAAATGTAAGACATTTTTGTGTCTAATCCAAACAATAAATTCACAAATTACTCATATTTTGCAAACCTGGGGGAAAAAAATGTTGTAGTCCTGCTTGTCATTTGTTTGTTCTAAATCTTATTTGATATCATCTGGATGAAAGAAATTTTTTTCTTCACCTTTAGAAAAGGTCTGTGTTTAGCTGCTGAGAAATGACAGTGTTAGCAGTAGACCTTAAGGAGAAAGACAGATGTGGGTTAATTGTTCATCATCCTTTTTGTTCAACGTAGTCTTAAAGGGAGGGAAGTGCCCATAGGAACATACAGGAATGAGCCAGTGTCACGTGATGTCAGTATGTAGATGATGCCCAGCTCTGCCCTTTGACTTGGCTTTTGCAGCTTAACACAATTCACTCAGACTAGAATGTAAGTAAGTGTTAACTCACTGAAGTTTAAATAGCAAAGGTGAGAATAGCGTTTGTAGGCTGGGGAAAAATACAGCTCTACTTGATGAACAGTGTTTGATTTATTATTTTTGCTTGTAACTTGGACTTGAAGTTGCAACATTGGTTAGTTTGTTAGGAAGCAGGCCGTGACTTTAAAAGAAAAAGCAAAATAAAATCCCTTTCCTCCGATCCTCTGTCTGCACGCACACATTCTTCAGGAGTGAACACAGTGTTGCTATGATGAAAGTAATCTTTTTTTTTGGTTACAGAGCTAACTACAAAAGCCTACAATACTGCTATTTCAGTTTGGACTATTTTTCTGGTAGTGGCTGAGCTTTAACATCACACTAACACTAATAAACAGTCTTTCAGCAGAACATGTTATCCTAACTATGTGGGCTTCCCTTGATTTTGGATGTTGGTTTTTGACTCAGATTTTCCAAATAGCTTAGTAACAATCTCTCCCCCTCATAATATTGCAATCTTTATGATTATTAGAAGCCTAAATTAAAGTTTTCTCCTTGAAAAGGGCAGGGACTATTCCTGGAATGTGATTTCTTTTCTTTTCTTTTAGTAAGAGGGTCCTAATTATGGCATTATTTTTTCCAAATCCATAGTCTTGTACAAGCATTCCTAATTTTCCTTACCTTTTAAAATCCATTTCAACATCTTCCTCTGGCTGAGAGATCGAGACACACGCAAGTATTTCAGGGACCAGGAGCTCTTGCAGTGACTCGTAAGTCATACATGGCAATGCCTTCCTTTTCCTTCCTGCTGCGGTCCCACTGCTCTATTGCGGTCAGAGCCAAGCTGGGCAGGCAGCTGGGTCCCAGGCCCCAGGGTGACCCCCTGGTTCTGACCACAGCAGCCTCTTCTGCCTTGCTTCCTTCCCGGCAATGACTGAGAGGGCTCAGTAGTACCTGAGTGAGCACAGCCCTGCTGTTGGTGCCTAGCCTGTATGAAGAGGCAGCATTTGTATTCTGGTAAGCTCTGTGCAGCCCAACAGACAACAAATTGGCACATTGCGCCCATTAAACTCCTGAACTGCTTATTTCCAGGGTCTGCTTTCAACATCCGTATGTTATCTGCTGTTTCAGGAAGTGGCTGGAACGTGGGAAAGAGCTGGTTGTTTAGAGTAGGCTGCCCGATAGCTTGCATGCTCTGAGGGATAAGATTTGGTGCTAAAGGGATGGTAAAGACAGTTAAAAGCAGTTTTACAGTTGCTTAAAACCCGAGGGGTCTGAATAACCCATGAAAAGTGCTGTATGAACTATAATAAAACTGTGTAAAGGCACCTTTTTTATAGATGAAAACAGCGGCTTTATAAGCAAAAATGCTTTGCTGGAACACTAGCTCATTTCTGCGCCTGGACCTATTTGTATCATGGTAAAGGCTGCAGAACATTTAGTTGCAGGTAACTGGGCCAAACTGGCACATTTATTTAGAAGATGTTTGAGGGATAGTATGTGTATACAAATGCACTAGTACTTCTGTATTCTAAAAGATAAGTTTATAGGTCATTTGCAGATTAGAAGATTGGTGTTTTTTCAGTAAGTTATCTCCTAGGATTTGAGGACAAAAAGAAACATCAGAATCATCTAGTCTGATTTTCTACATAGCATAGACTGCAGGACTTCCCTGAACAGAGTCTTTAAATCAAGCAGCTCTATCTCTTAGATGACCATCTAATCTCATAGAAGATACTGCAGATGAGAAAGAATACATCACAGTGCTTGATAAATTGTTCCAGCTGCTAATAAACTTTGGTGTAAAAATTTGCACTTAGTTCTACTCTGAATTAAACTGGCTTCAGCGTCCAACCAGAAGGTTCTTGTTATATCTTCACTGTCACCCCAAGACTATTCTTTGTTAAAGCATGTAGGGTAACCTCACAGCAGCTTTATTTGATTTAATTCTGGAGAGATACTGTCCTGTCCTTTCTGTCTATTCCCAGCCACATATCCCCATAAGCTGTTTTCTGTTGGCACTATTCATATGACCACATGGTGAACCAGTTCAGGGACATGATACAGCTGAAAACCTTAAACAGACAAACAAAAGACAGTTATTTTTTGACCAGAGCAGCTCCGTGAACTAGCTCACTGCATAGAATAAGTTGATTATCAATGCCGGGAGAAATGGTTTGATAATTAAACAGTGAGCTCCTTGTAGTCTGCCAATATAAGGGATAAATATCCTTGAAAAACAGAACTGAGAAGATCTATTTTCCAGACACCGATGTTGATTGACATTACTGTATTACTCAATTGTTTGCTACCATTTCTGATTAGTTATTACATTGTTTTGCTGAGGATTGATGTCAGGTAGGCAATTACCCAGTTTCACCCTCTTAAGGTGGAAGTCCTTTGGAACTTGCTCAGGGTTCTGAGACTTTCTAAACAGCCTGCATTAGTAATTATACAGACTGCTAAAGACACCTGATATAAGTTGCCCAGAGTTTCTGATTAAAAAAGCTACTCGTTGCTCATCTTTTTTGATTAGTATCAGAAGGGAAGTAGTTCATTTTTCTGAACAGACTTGCAGAATAAAATAGTTATACTTTTTTCTGAACTAACAAGCTTCCAACTTCCATCTAGTAATGTATCAATATTATTTTTCACATTGTTCCTTATACACTTAAATAATTTTGTTTGTAAATATGCTGACTACTGCTTTCTTCTTGTTCTTTTTCTTACCTTATTGAATTTATACAATACAATTAGTACAGCATTTGGAATTTATAGCTTGTGATTTATACAGATTACAATTACCTTCTCCTTCCCCATTAGAGTTTATATTTATGCCTTTTTAATAGCTTCTATCTGGATCCTGTCCCATGACATATTGGATCTATATATCTCCCGTTGAGCTCAATAAAAGGTGCTGTCACTGGAGGAGGTACTTGAAAATTTAGCAAAAACCATGTTCTCTCTTTTACATTCATGACTCTATGTTTATTTGGTGAAACTGTGACGTGGGATATAGAAATGCAGATATGCAGTATTTGAAAAAGTTTTTCATTTTCCTGAAGGAAGCAGAATTTGCGGACAAGCAAAGTTACAGACCTTCCATTGAGATTTATATTACTTAGTAGTAATCTTAATATTTTATTCAAGAAATCCTACAGGAAACTTTAGAAAACAGAAAAGAATGGCCAACTTAAAAATTTACTCTTCTGTTTAAAAGCAAAATGTTCAAATTTGCCCTGCTGCTTCACTGATGTGAGACCAGAAGACCTTGTAGTAGTATTTGTTTGAGGTACGTTAGAACGTTCAAAACATACAGGTAGGAAATCTGCCTTTGGTATTTAGAGTATAAGGCTTACAACGCTTTTAAAAGTAATCACACTACTTCACACGTATGGTGGAACTAAAAAAATCTTTTGCATAATGTATCTTCATGTTTTGGCTGTTTAATCTTATTCTAGATATTGTGGTGTACATCCAGGGCATAGCTAGAGGATGTACCAGAGGAGTATTTTCTCAGGACTTTCCTAGCAACTGTCTTGACAGCCAAAAGTTGTTTCTTCATTCTCTTCAGTTATCTAAGCCGTTTCCTAAACCCCATTTATGCATTCACCTACAAGTATCGCTAATGTGCATTTTGGAACATTATGTGTGTGGCACATAGCAGCAGCTCTTTTGCTGTTAGCTGGACTCGCACTCACAGGAGTTGATGGATTCTTTTTTCAGGTCCTGCTTCTGGTAAATATGAATTTTTATGGAAATCTGAGAGACAATGTGGAAACTCAGTTGTGGTGAAGGCATGTGGCCAAACGAGCATCACCAGGGACAATTTCCCATTTCATAGAAGCTCTATGCTTGGCCTACCCACTCCACAAGCACTAGTATGTGGAAACTGGTATCATCTGGATAAATAATGGACATTTAACATTGCAAGTAACAGGTTGTAGTAGCTGCTGCCTGACTTTGTGTTCTTTCTATATGGGTTACTCCTCAAGAGAAGGCCTCATTGCAGCTTTAAATACAATTTTGGCTATAATTCCCTCAGTGTAACCCATACAGTTGTCCTCATCATTTTCCCATATTTTCATTTGCCATTAGGAACACTGTTGCAAGATTAGATTAAAGAAAACTAGAGGAAGAACTACTGCTTTAAATTAGCATCCTTAGACAATAGAAGATTTAATTTTTACATCAGCAAATGAGAATAAAAGGGTCAGGAAGTCATTCCCTTTATATGGAATAACAATGCTTTGTTTTGAATAACTTAGTTTAAATCAAGCAAAGAAGTCTACCAGAGGTTAGAGTGGCTCTTCTCTGTAACAGCACTTGTCTAATACTAAAAATTTTCCTCAAGATGAAATATCTATCATATAGGCTTTTCACAAAAACAAAAAGGCAGAACACGGGACAATTATTCCAGATGTATAAATTCCTCCACCCCTTCAGGCCTTTTTCAATACGATGTCCTCATGAAACTTCTATGTTTTCCTTGTGGCACGCCACCAGCTGGGAAACATATTTCACAGTTCCTTTTTACTTGACTCACTATTTTTTACAGAGATGCTCTTGTTCTGCAGCAGTTTTCATCTTTCCTAAGGCAATTTATTGGCCTGCATTTTCCTTTCCAGCTATTATCTTCCTTAACTGTACCTTTACGTTTTCTGAATCTTCTATAACAGCTGATGAATGTGTCCTTCTAACTGACATTAGAGTAAGTCATTTACTGACCATATTAACTGTTTGAGCTCTTACATTTTTTTCCTCTTTTGAATTAAAAGCTTGTGGTTAAGACACAGTTTTGTCTAGGTAAATAAAATTGAGCATATACATGACATTTCTGAATCTGTGGTGTAGTCATAGGAAAATAGGAAAGGCCGTATCAAATCAGCTGACTGGTTTGCCTAGTCCTTTATCCTCTCTCTGACTGTGACTATTATTGGGTACATAGAGGAATCTGTAAGCATTACAGAGTATTGTCCATATACCCATTTTTCAATACATGAAAAAGCATTTTGCTTATGCATTTAACAAGATAAATGTACCATGTAATGTACCATGTAATTTAACATTATAAATGTACCATGTAAAAAGGAAAGGTCACTAGAGGAAATGTGTTCAGAATGTTCTTGGTGTACATATGTGGAGAAACCTATTGCAGTACCAGTGCAGTATAAATAGCATTGCATTCCTCTTTCTGCTCAGCTGCACTTAGCTCAGACACAAATAAAAGGCTTGGTAAAAGATCTTGTACTTCTCCTATTATATTATATTATATTTTTCCCCTTGAAATGAAGAAGAATTTGCTCTGTGATTTTTCAAGTATTTTATTATTTTGGTAAGAAAATGTTCTTTTCTATGGCTATTTTATATATAAAAAGAAAGATTTAGAATGAGAATTTTTATAGTTCTACTAAAACCTTAGTCTTTTCCTCAGGATATCTCCTCTGTATTGTTACTTCTTTGGTTTAATACCTTTGCTTATTTTATTTTTGGAAGATTTTTGATCTGCTTCTTATCTACTTTCTTTGCTTTGGTTCTCAATCACATTTTGTAAATTTAGTAAAGGAATCTTGAGGTTTTTGCTGATTCAGCTAAAACCTGCAGTCTACATTGGCCTTATAGGACCAGACAAATTCAAATGCATGCGTAGATGAATCTGTTTCATTCCTCTTCTGTTAATATTCTCTCCTCCTACAGTTTTTCTAGCTTCTTTTTCCAGAATTTTCTCAAACTGTAAGGTAATTGAAAGTTACAGTAGGGATTAGCTCTGGGTGGAGGTGGGTGAATTTTGGCAAATGGCATTGCTGAAAAATGCATTTCACAAACCTCTTTAGTTACATTAAAAATGGAGGGAAAAGTAAAACTGAGAATGCCCCTGCTGGTTTTAGGTTAGACCATAGGGCCCAAGAGTACCAGCACCAAAACTGAGAGGAGATTATCCTTGCTGCATGGAAGAGAAAACTTGCTTAGGATGTGGAAGATCAGAGTACACCCTCTCTTCGCCTGATCTGGATCAGAAATTTGAATGAGACCTCACAGGAGAATGCCCTACTCTCGTTAGTGGGTACCTTCACTATTCTGGGCATGTGGGTATCTGCGATCTTACTGATCCACCTCAAGGGGTTGGAAGGACAAGTCCAGCTGCCTTTTTGTGAAAACTCTACCTGGAGATCACTGAACCTCTGTGCAGAGCCTGGGTCCTGCTTGACGACATGACATGCTTTTCAGGCCAGCTTAGTGGGGAAAAGTCTAATGTTGGGGAATGGCTTGGCAGCAGAAGGGTTGAAGCACTGGAGGTCATCAGGTGACAAGAGAACAACACTGGAACTGACTCAGCACAGATAGCTGGAGAGACTGGAGCAGCACTTTTCCCTGCATGAGACGTGCATATTATGAGGCAAAATAGGTCTCTTGATTGACTGGAAGGGATGGGACAGCGATAAAAAAAACCTGCATGAACTTGGATAAGAGGCATCTACAATCGTTACTGGTGTTGTTTTTGGAAACTATAGCTTCTGTTTCCCAGATATTCCTCCTCTCTCGGCACACGGAGAGCAAATACGGATTGAAGCCAGAAGAACAAAGAGCAGTGAGTCACATTTACTAAATATGTGCTTATTTTTAGAAATAAAATCAGAATTACACATTTCGTAAATATGAGTAAATATATGGGCATATATTTCTTAGCCTAATTCGGTCATTCCAGAACATTGTAATTGAGTACGATCACTGAGTGAGCATCATAATTGTCATGGATCGTCTAGATTATCTATTCCAGTTTGCTTTAATAGGCAGAAAACATCCTTAGGGATGAGGGAACATATTTCAAGTCCCTTGCTACCCCTGTCTTGGTCTCCCTGCTGGAGTAAGGGCATGGGAAAATCAATTATCCTCTTATAAGCCTACATTCTCAGCATCCTGTGATTTTTTTTATTTGAGGAAAAGAGGGAGTCTTCCCTATCCTGGGCATGTGATACAGAATAATTTTGTATTCAGGAATAAGTGCTGATTCATCAGCTACTTTTTAAATGAGGTATATTTGAAGCTGTCAGGGTTTACCAGTCCTTTCTACTCTTATCTAGCTGACAAAAAAATCTTTCCATGGATATAAACTCTCTGATGGCCTGTAAATGATTCCATTCCTAACAGTGTCTGTCTGTGGAAAGACAACATGGCCAATAGCTTTGGAGCTTTGCCACAGGCCATGAAGAAGGATCGAATAAAAGCATAGCAAGATAATAAAAATATGGACCCGTTGCCTTCTGTGATGGGTGAAAAAGGAGTAATTTTCTTTCCCAGGTCACAAGAAATAGTAATATACTCTTCTTTCCTTCTCAAGGCCTTTTCTTGGATGGAGATATCTACTCAGGGTTCCTAAGAGATGAATCAAAGTTCCTGGGAGAAAGAAAAGTCTTACAGGAGTGTAACAATTGCATCACATTTTTGTCCTCTTAGGCAGATAAAGAGAGAGAGAAGTGGAACACAGAGAAGGAGAGAAGAAGAAAAAAAGAAGAGAAGGGAAGTCAAAGGGGAGGGAGGAAGGGGAAAGAAGGGGAAAAGAGGGGAAGGGACAAGAAAGGAGAGAATAATGGAGAGGAGACAAGGAGAGGAGTGGAATGAGGCAGGGAGGAGACTAGAGGAGAATGAGCTGGGATGGGGGAGTAGGGAGAGGGCAAGAACCAGCCATTGCAAAACTCCAAGTTCTGGTCCAGCGCAATCACAGACAGTGAGGGGAATCCATGCTGCTTGTCTTTTGGCACCTTACTGGTTACTCCAAATCCCCATGGAGAAACTTCATTAACTATACTAGGATCTCAAGGACACTAGCCTGAAATCTCTTGAATCTTTGCTCCATACAATTATTATTATGAGTTTTGACTCATCCAAATAATGAGGCTGGCTGGATATACCCTTCTCAGTCTATTTCTGTAAAGAAATAATGAGAAATTTTAGAAAGAAATATTAAGAAACGCTAAGAACTGCAGTCAATCCAAACTATGTATTCCAGCAAAGCCAAGGAAAATAGGCACATATCGTCATTCAGTTCTATTACAAACAAATCACCCTGTCACTAGTTACTCAGATTTGAGGCAGCTTTGTTTGTTTGCAGACAGCTGGGATTCCTGCAGTCATTTCCTCATGGTATTTAAATAATGCTTTATTAATAAAGTGTTTTGGTTGCAGTATGTATTGGGACATCAGTGCTACAAAAAAGAGAAAGGGGCCCAACTTCGTATGAGAATATTTTAATAGAGAATCTAAGTCTGCATAGAGTGCTAGCAAATAGACATCTGTGTATACAATAGCAATATCAACGACCAAGTCCACATTGTCACATGATGTGAGTGTGCTTGGCATCCTTGATTTTCCTTCCTTGCATGGACTGAGCACCAGAAATGACAGGTACACTTTCTGCCTGCCTGTATCAGCCCTGGAGAGCAGCAATGCCTGGAAAACATATTGTGGTTAGTAACTGCAGACCAAATGCTGATCTGCAGTTCTTAATTAACCACTCAAATAGGTAAATGAGTAACAGGGAAATTATAGGAATGATTCTCAGGGTGCCAATTACTGAATGGTGTCAAGTGAAGAAAAGATGGCACTGCCTCTGAAACATTTCAGATGTCAGCTAGGCCAGCTCCAGCTGTATTACCTTGAGGTGCTGACTCCTGCACAATCGCTGCAAGACCTGCAGGTCAGTTGTGCAATTTCTTTCTCCTGTTGTGGCTGACACTTGTATTTGTCCTTCTGAAAGGAGCTTGACCCCATTAGACATCACACAGGGCTCAAATATCAAAATGATGGGGGCCATTTAAGTATTTGTATCATGTTTAAAAGCTGGTTTCAAAACTCCTCGTATGACTGAGGGAAAGAGGTGTATTTGTGTTAGTCTAGAGACAGCTGATTTGCAGGAGAAGGAGTAAGAAAGGAATTTTTTATGTATTTGGTCTGGAGTTATTAACCTCATCAAAACTGTAAGCTAGTTATTATGTTAATGGTATGAGTTATATTGTTTGAGCAAGAGTAATAAGAAAAGGATATTCTGCTATGTGCTGCAAATAAGTACTTGAACTGGCCAAAGACAAGTGATGGGAGTTCTGTTCCCTTGAAGAAGCTGGTTCAACATCTATCTGCAAAGAATGTGTATTTGTGAATAAAAATGCAGTGAAATAATTCATTGCTCCTGTCAGCTGCCTGTCTTGTATTTTCTTTTAGAAATAATTTCGTCTTTATTCTCTGACCTAAGCAGGCATATTAGATATGTAGCTATTCCAACAGCAGGCCAATACTTTTCTGAAGTTTGTTTTAATTTTTTTAAAGGTGCAGTGTTTTGTTCCTGTACAAAAAAGGCAATACAGCTCTGCTGGCGTTATCCACCTTCTCAACACCCACTCAGAAGTGTCAACTAGAAGTGTCTGACAAGGTGTTCTTTTGCATTCATAATTATCTTTCTATCATTTTTTGCCTAACCCATAGACTCACTCAGGATACTTTCTTTTCTGTGTTGCACACTGCAGAGTGCAGATGGCAAGTTAGTGGGATATGACTTTTGTTATTCTTTCTACTTTTTTATAATGTAGTTGAAAAGTCACTCTAAGACTAGTCTTGTGAAATAAGATGAAATTACTAGAAGCGTGTGCTCAAGGAATGTGAAATGTCTACTTTCTAAATTGCAAAACCACTAAACCAGAACTCCTAGCACTTTGTCTAATTGGCTTAGAGGTAGGGAAAGGAGCTGAGACTCTACATTTGCAGGTTATGCTTTAAAGTATGTCTAACTTTAAACGACATAGTAATACAAGATTGCTAGAATGGTATAACATCCAAGGTTACGGCCTTATCAAGGAATATGAACTACATGGGAAAATGCAAGTTCTACTTCTGCTTTTGCTCTAAGAATGAATGTCCTTTTATAATACTCTTGCACTGGACAAATTATACAAATTAGATTATTGTATAGGGCATGTCTCTGCAGTCAAAGCGTGATAGATGTGTGAAACAGAGAAGTGTGGAGACAAAAGGTAGGGGCTTGACTTGAAAGATTAAAAAGGTTCCTGACTTTTTATATTATGATGCATCAAAAAGTTAGAGGGTCAGGCTTCAGCTGTTGCTGTGAGTACTGCAGAATTTGGGTGCGCTTTTCTCTAGAGTAGACAGTTATTCAAGGGAACTATGAAACACATATCTGTGTTTATTTATGATCTTTTAAGAATTTTGGTCTCTGGTGAAGAAAAGCTTTGAGGCAGGCTCGTTTTTAGAATTATTATTCAACAAGTTATGGAAGTCTAGGTCTATAAATATAGTAATAAATCTAATAATGAGTATTTGAGGAACCTGCAACATCCAGAGAGGGCTTAAAATATTCAAGTTTTGACCATCAGTGGTTTTTACCTAGATTAGCTGCAGTGTATCTGAGGAATGATTACAATTAAGAACTCCTTTTTTTGTGCTTTTCTTAACATTCAGCTTCATATCCAGGGATAGTGCTTCCCTCCATAATTACTGCCTTGAAATTGCTCTAGTATTCAAACTGATCCAGTTTAGGGCTGCAGTTCTCAGAGGTCTTATATAACATTGTTGTAGCAATCCTAGATAGGTCCATTTTAGCTATATCCTACCGCGCTTTGACTTGAAGAGTTTTACAGTATGGAACAGACAATATACACCCCAATAACATGCTCCATATACTTTGAAGTTCACGTTAACATGTGATTCATACTTGTGACATAGCATAAGATTTTATGATTAAATTTTCAGGTGGCTGTGCTATGTTTAGGCGTCTCATTTTTTCTTTAGATTAATCTAGTAGCCCATTCCCAACATGGTATACTCAAGACTTTGAAAGTATCCTTGGTGCAATCATAGTCTGTTTTTTCCTCATACTGTCAACACTTGTGCAATTTTGCTGCCTAAATCTGAAATTATTACTTACTGTGTGAAATGTATGAGGGTGAAACAGTTTTACATGCGATAGCCTATATAGATAGATTAGGCAAGATATAGAAAGAAAGCATCATATGGCTATTGTAATAATTACATATTGGATTTTTAAACACTATATTTACAAAGGGGCAGATGAAAGTAAATATTAAGTCCCTGTTTAGTTTATAAATATTTTTAGCAAGCTGTATAATTACAAGGCTTCACTTTAGCAAGAAATTTTGTTGATAGGTACTTATAAGTTCTTTGCAGCAGAAATCAGGTCTACTAATCTAAACTTAGCAGTTTGGATGTAAACTAGGAATCAGGCCCTCGTATAATTATAATGTAAATATACTTTAATAAGAAACAGATATGATTTATCTATCTTTAAAAAAATTACATTAAACATGTTAAAATGCACACACACCACAGCATTCAGATGAAAGAACAAAAAATGTAAACATTGACTAAATATAATCTATTCATGTAAGAAAACTTTCAAAGATCAAAACAATGAACAGAACAATTTTATCCCTTCCTGGAAAATTCATCATTTTGCAGCTTCACTGGTTCATGAACTTTTGGTTAATAAGCTAACTTTTTCCTCTTCAGATGACGACTTGCAACAGAGTTCAAATGTTTCATGCAACTTCCTGCATTCAGTCAACACTGAAATGCTCAAACAAATGGAAAAAACAAGCCATCTCCCAAATACTCAGATTAAATGGTATTTTCAGTAATGGTAGTGGCAATGAGTGACAGGGCAATGCAATTTGTCTGTAAAACTTTTCTTCACTTTGGAATATTGCCTGGAGAATTTTATACAGAACACAAATCTCTGGGTCCTTCAGAGATGAGGCCTTGAATGTACTGCATTCATGTGATCCTTTGGAAGGCAGTATGGGATAGAGCTGAGCTTGTAGCCTATGTGTTACATGGCTGAAAGAGAAAAATCGCTTCTCTCCTTTCTGATCAGAATTTCTAGATACTTTACAACATGAGTTATCTTCCATGAAAACTAGCTATAATTTAAATGAGTTTAACTGCACTGGAGCTCATGCTAACTGAATATGCAACACAAAAGTAAATCTAAAACCATAAGCTGTATTAACTATCATAAATATCCAAGGCTAGGACACACGGATTTGAAGATTTTTAATTAGCAAAATACAGTTACTCAGTCGTTATTAGTGTTAGTAGTTTTGTTGCTGTATTATACAGCAACAAAATTTACATTTCCTTGTACATTAAACACTGACCAGTAATGGGAGTCTGATCTTCGAAAGCCAAAGCCTTATGTATATTAATCAACATTAAATCAAAAAAATACAGAAGATCCTGAATGACTCAAAAGGTTGTTCATATCCAAATATGGCTTTCTGAGGCCAAGTATGTATTCTTGCTGCCAAAAGCAGGAATACAATTTTTTTCCAATGGTATGTTGACATTGTTTACTGACACTGTTTGTCTAGCTAAGATGAATTGATAGGATTTTCTGTACTTTCTGTCAAGATGGACTTCCATATTATATTAAGCAGGTGAACTTAGAAATGTACTTTTGCTAGCTGGGAAAGTGTACTAATTACCAATAATTTAAAAAAATGAATATAAGCTACCTTCCAAGAAGCAAAGTATCATTAAAAAAAAATCTGTCTCTTTACATAAACTGTCATTACAAGAGATAGGTAATTGAAGATAAGAACTGAAGTACTCAGTATCTGCTTGCATTTTAGTGAAACTCAATCAGGAAAAATAATCCACACATAACAGAATTATTGGTTTATGTCACGGTTAGCAACATACAGGTTTAGTACCATTCATTGTGAAAAAACAAGACTGTGTGACCATTTTGTGTTTTCTATCTCCTTAAGATTACTTTGGGTAACTAGTTTTCCATTATTCCATAGTTTCATTTCAATATGTCCAAACATTTCTCCTTGCGGAAAGCTGTGTGGGTGTCATGAAATCCGCAGTGCCGTGAAACCTGCGAGCAGTGATTTGGACTAGAATCATTTGAGTGGGAGATGACTTAATCCCCAAAATGAACTACAGGAGCGCTTGTGTGGCCTTGACATCTCATTTACAATATCATATATATGGGCCAAATAGGATATTCACTTCCTCATTGTCTTCTTTGGCACAAGTTCCAGATTGTTAGACTGCACAAGATTTGAGACACATTACATTTCACTAGTTAGATTAAGTTGAAATAGTTTAGATGATTATTAACAGAAAAAAAAACAAGTTAAAACTATAAAACAGATGACTGATGATAAATATGGCTCCTGCCTAGAAATAAAAAATGCAAATGAAAAACTTCATCATATTAGCTTTATTGATATGATCTGGCTATGTCAATTTGCCATTAAGGTTTCATCGTCAAATGAAAAAAAATCGTTTCCTTAAAAAACAGCATAGAAAATTTTATCAGAGCTAGACCAAGAACCTAATGGCTTTGTTTATTTTGAAGACCGATTGCTATATTTCAAACAAAAATAAATGTAAGTATGTAAAAGGAAAAATGCAATAGGGTAAGTTGCCCTAGATTTATACAGTCTTACAATAGAAGACTTCCGTTCAGGATTACTTAAACTTATGCTTGCATTCACCTATATTTAGGAAATATTTAAACATTTGCTTAACCTGAAGCATAGATTTAAATCGGCTTGGTGGAAGCTAGGCAATGAGCTTGAATAAGGGTATTTTTGTGAACAGTGGATTTCAATGACAGGCTCTACATTGGAAGCATATGAAAACACTACCAGTGACTAATGTCCCCATGTTACAATAAATATGTGCACAATGACTAACATGCCTTAAATGCAGTTGTATGTACCTTTATGTGTTTATATTTACATTAGCACTTTATTGGTTAAGTTCAAAGTAAATGAGAAGTCTCCCTCTGACTGGAGCAAAAGTTGGACTGAGCCCTCAGTTAGCAACTAGCTGTCAGCTAACTTTGTTTTTGAGATACAGCAAACAGTGGTGGAACAGGAAATGGAGACAGCTAGTGACATCAATTGTATTTCTGGAAGAAACATGGATGATTTTCTAAGGCTGGTGTGAAAATTTGTTCATAGTGCTAGCCTGAAAGTCATGCGGGTGGCACATGGGAGTCAAGTGTCTTTGTTCAGCTAAAGCAGGGGAGAACTCACCAGGTTTGTTGCTAAGTTAAAGCAATAGCAGCAGCTGCTGCTCTAAGCAAAGTGCTTTTTAGAATTAGAAACCATTAGTGTCTGAAATGACACATTTAGAAAATGTCTCTACATGAATAACTAGCTCTCACAGCAAAGCTGCAGCTACCTGATAGCACAATACTTTCCCCACATTTCAGGGTTTTTTTAGAGATCTAAAAGGTTCCAATGGTTGTCAAGGTTGGTTTATTCCTTGTATGACAAATATGTGGTAAATGAAGGCATTTTCATATATTGACACAACCTGCATGTTTACATTTCTTACAGCTGTTTCAAAGATGTAATTGAAACCCTAAAGAGCTTTTGCTCTTTATAATAATGAAAGCCACACTAAACAGCTTTTTGTGAATTTCTGGTTTGGAGAACTACGGAGTAATTATTGAAGTGTTTCTGTGGAAGAAAAAAAATTTCCATTAGAGACAATATCTTGCTGCAAATTTTAGTTCTCTTTTTTCTGTTTCAGCTGGCTTTTCCCCAGTTCAACTGTTTCTACTTCCTTAGAAATCTTTCTTGTTTCATATGGTATTTGTGTAGTAGCTGAAAAGGAACTGGACCTGTCTTTCATAAGCCAATAATGCACAAAATTCTTATTTCTGTAATGCATTAAGTTTTCCTTCACTTATTAAAGAAACCTACCAAAGTTTCTGTGTTGTCCCCATACAGCTTCTAGGGACTTGGTACCATTTTGAATGCGTAAGGCCCAGCATTACTTTTTGCAGCTGAGCTAAAGTCTGTATCAAATCATATCAGATGCCAAAAATGAAAATAATAGGGTTGATTTACTTTAAGTATATTCTCTGCAGATCGTTATGACCTAATGCAAGAAAATAAGAAAAATATAGATAACTGGTATTTCTAATTTAATCTTTGACATCTCAGTAAATCATTTTAATATTAAAATTATTCTCACTATTCTTTCTGCATGAAAGACCAAAAGAATATTTCGTTTTAATAGAATTTATGCAGGAAGGCATTGACCAAAAATACTAGAGTACTTTTAATGTTTGTTCCTACATCAAACATGCCAAGATGAGACCAAAAAGCCCTCCAGAGAATTCACATTTGCCTCAGTGCTGTTAGTAAAAGCAGTAATTATCTCTATCTTTTGAAAATGCTTCAAATGAAACACAACCTAGTTCTCAGTTATAGAACAATGTAGTACAGCAAAGACATTATGATCTGTTTTTTCATTATAAGATGCTGGTGCATAGCCAGGAATAATATTAACAGGATCATTTCTGTTCTTAATAAACTGTTACAATGTATACCCATTTACTAGAACAGTGAAAATCAGAACTTCTCTTACTTTATTTCTGCAGTATTCCTGTCCCATAGACAGACAAAGGGCTTGCTTATCTGGGATATTTTCTCTCTAACAGTGCTGTTTCCTCTCATTTAATTGTCAGTATCCTCACTGCCCAGTGATTTTTGTGAGGGATTAGGGTTAGCCTAATTGCTTTCGCCTTCATTCTTGACAGCATCAGTGAGGCTAGCATCTCTAGCGAGTCCCTTGGGCCTTACTGCTGCTAAATTATGCATGTTAGAGTTCTGCACCCCAGAGCAACTTTTACTTCCTGTTATTGAAGGGTTTAGTGAAGTGAAGTATGACCCTAGGAGAGGCAGAGTGTAGACTGGGGTGGACGTAAGCAAGGCTGGCAATGACCTAATTAAGGGTTGTGAACCTGAGAGGGATCATGGGGCTTGCATGAGCACGCCTAGACCTCAGTTAAAGTTCTCCTTTCCCATATTTTTAAAAGTCTGACCAGGAATTTTGCTTGGATATGCTTTATTGAAATATTAAAGCAGGCACAGATGCCTTTGAATTTTTCATCTGTCCACGTCTTTTACAAGGCTCTAGTTTTACAGCTGAAACTTGCCAGTTGAGGAGAAACTTCTAAATGTGTTGTGACGGGGAAGGGCATCCTGCCCTTTTTACCTTCTGAAATTTTTAAGTGCTTTACTTTTCAGTCATATATGCAGTTTGGGGAAAAGCAACGGGAAGAAATGTGGAGAGTGGAGAGAAGGTCCTCTGCATAAAAATGTCACGTGAGGGCAAAAGTCCATCTCACCCAGTATGCTTTCTGGAGGTGAGAAATAGAGAAGTTTAGAGAAAAAAAGGGAAAAGTTAGGGAAGAATGTAAAGTCGCATTTATGTAAAGCAAACATGCAATGATATTTCCCAGCCTACCTTTCCCAGAGCCTAGAGATTGGCAGCTTAGGCACTTCCTAAGCCAGTAGCTATGTCTTTGCATTTACTAGTGCTTGATGGATTTCTGTTCCATGAATTTATCTAATTCCTTTTCAGATCCCTGTGAACTTCTGATATCTCCAACATCTAGCAGCAGTGAGTTCCAATGTTCAGCTACATCCTGTATCCAGCAGCAGTGAGTTCCAAGGTTTAGCTACATCCTGTTTAAGTACATTCCTCTTTTTGTTTTGAGTCTGCCACATAATTCTATTTGGTGACTGCTAGTTCTTGGATAGGAAACGAATAACCATTCCTCATTCACCTTCTCCCTGCTAGGATTTTTTTAGCCCTTTGTCATATTCTCTCCTTAGTCATCACTTCCCCACAGTAAGGAGTCCTTGTCTAGTTGGTCATTCCTTGTCACTCCCTGCCTCTAATCAGTCTTCTGCTATTTTTCTCTGTAATATTGTCTCTCCAGGTCTCTTTGTGGTTTGTAGATCTCATGAATATTGTTACCCTGGTTTCTTCATAGTGATATATATATTCATGCAACTTAGAGACTGTCTACCTGCGATACTGGAAGTGGAAAGCATAAGAATGGCAAACCAGGTCAGACCAAAAGTCTGTTTGCTATCCTGTCTCTGAGCATGTCTATTAGCAAGTGTCTGGGGAAGCATATGAGACTAGATCAAGAAATTATTATTCTTCTGGAAGTTTTGCATGTTCAGCTGCAGATTTACACACTACAAAATGATTTTTACTTTCTTTTTAAATGGCACAAAATTTGTCCCCAAACCAGAGTTTTTAACCCCCCTTCTTTGTCCCTTATTGAACTCCAGTCATCAAGTGAAAAGATGGATCAGTCTGCTGTTTGCACATTCTATTTCTTGGGATTCTTTTTTAAAAAAGAAGTTACCTTGTCAAAAGAGACTACGTGATATTATAAAAAACGCTGAAAAGTGTACAAACCCAGGATAACTATTTGAGACTATTTACTTCAAGAATAAATCTTTTATATTCACCTTGAAAAATCATTTCCTGGAAAAAAAATCTCTTTCAAAATCTGAAGCTAACACTGCCCCAAACTCTTTCTGCAGTAACAAATAAATACAGAAGGCAGCAAAATGCAGGAACCGTAACAGATCCTGAACTGATGACTGTGTCAAATATGTTTGGTTTCAGGAGTTGTAATGCTGTAGGCAAACTGACAAGTGTCTATCCCTACAGACCTTCTAGTACTCTCATAAACTTTCACTGAATAACATTTTGATGACCTAAGAAACTGATCATATATACTTTTAATGACTGTATGAAGGAATGAATCAATTAAAATACAATTAAGAGCTGCTGCTTCAGCATGGATTTTTTTAAGTCAGTTGGAAGTAATTAACTTCAGGATGATTTATTGCAGAGATTAATCTTCAGTTAGATTTGGAGTAATCTGCATGAGCTCTTCTCAAGAATATTGCTCACTAAAGTTGTAATGGATGCAGGGTGAGTTAACATAGTGTTACTTGCCTTTGCAACCACTTAATAGATGTACTCCTTCAGAACCTCAATGCTTATGAGATTTATTTTCACTGGCACATTTCTAATAAGGCACTATCATATTTTGAACACCACCTTTTGTTAATGCAAGGATTTTATAAAAGGCAGCCCCTCAAGAAACCCACAGACCAGACCTTTCCATCTGTTACAGCACACATCAGCATAATACTGAACCATAAATTGTTTATTGGTTCTCAGCTTTCCCTTTGAAATCATAAAACCACAGGAGGTTAAATGTGCAAGTAAGGTCCTATTGGTTTCTGATTAACAAAGATAATGTTTACAGTCTATGGATACTGTAGACATTCTTATTTTTCTGAGAAACAGCTATTTGTTGACTGAATTGAATCTATGTAATTGTACATTTGAACTTACATAATACAAAGGATGCTTTTCTGAATCAGTTTTTAACTTCACAATTTTTGATACACAAATAGGCCTAACTTCTCTGGCAATCAGTAGCAAATACTCACTTCATACATCTGTCATGAAAAAAATCTGAGGAATTCTATATGTGTATTCCTGTCTTTTTTCCATGAGTTCTCACCAGCACAATCAGCTCCCATTTTTGCTCAGAAAAGCAGACTACCTTGCTCACACCATGATATCTGACTTTTTGTAGGTCTCAGCCAGCCTGAGCATAATGCTTAGTTTGTTGAAAGCATATTCATCTCCAGTTTTTCCATGGAAGGAGCTTTCAGCCTTGAAATAATAAACTGTGTCACATTGGAAGGAACCAGGCATTAAATTTACTACATAATTCTTTTGAGGAGCCAAATTGTTTTGTATCGTTTGATTTCATGATGCCATCCATTATGAGCTTCATTCCCAACTTTCAGCTATCAGCTTTCATTCCCACTATTCTGGAAGGACAACAAACTAAGGCACACATGATAGCTGAAGAAAAATCCTTTCAGCTCTGAGTGAGAGTCCCTTCCTCAGAAAACACCTGAGTTTCAGGGACTCTCTGTTTTCATTGCTTGTGTTCACATACTACATGTGAGATAAATACCTTCACTATAGCTGATATCTTTGCTTGAGCTACTATAAGGGAATTTCTGGAACATCCCCTAGCTGGATCCTTTCCGGAAGGGTCCCTTTCTGTTGTTGCATTTACTTTCAATATCTTCTGACAGAGATTAAAAAGTAAAAGTACCTTGAGTCTCTCTGTTACTAGGAGTTGGCATGACAAAGTAAAAGCAAACTGATCTCATGGATAGCTTTCTGCTGGAATGAAACTAAGCTTTCCACACACCGTGTTTTTAAGCTTCCTTTGCTTGCTCTCCTACACTGACACTGTTACAGTTTTAGCTGCACCACCCCGCAACTTCCTTTTGCTCACAATGCATTTCATCACCTACAAGACCATATGTGATCTGTTATTAGGCAACAACTCTGGGCAATCAGCACATTCAGAGCTGGATGTCAGAGTAGCAGCTGGGGAGTGTGCAGTGCATGCTCTAACTTGGGACTTCCAGTCTGTGTATAAACAACTTCCAGTTTAATATTTGGCTTTTCATTAAAACTTATCTTCTCTCTTTATCGACCAGTAAGGCCCAGCTGGCCTGAACAGGAAGGAGCAATCTTGTGGTAATGAAATTTCAAAAGAGAAGTTAAATTTGTTCATATAGAAAAGGAAGGACATGAGAAGTAGGAAGCATTGAAGATGAGACAAATAGGATTATGAGAAGTTTACAGGGTTTGACAACCTCTTCTGACACCAGAAAGGCCACCTTTGCACAACTTCCAAGTTCTATGCTAATGCAGCAAACCAGCATGTGACAGAAAGTATCCCCACGTGGGCCTATATTTTTCCCAGGGAGGCTGTTTTTCTCGCATGGTCTAAAAGCCTGGAAAGAAAACTTTCCCCCTGTATGAAAATCCTCCCTTTCACTGAAATTACTCTTGAAGATCATTATGGGTTTTGCTCATGGCAAATCCAGCTATCTCTGTTCCTAGAGCTATGAGATCCATGGACAAGGACTTTATTCTTAGTACTGCCATTGGCTTTTGTGCTGACTACAGACATGTAGCTGTTTCCTCTTCTACCTCCAGAAATTGACTTTAGCCTAGGGAGGTTAGTTTTCCTACCTTTCCTATGTTTTAAGTCCATGAAAACAGTGTCCGCCGTGGGTGATGCAGAGCACTTACTCTTAGACTCTTACGGTTGCTTCTGTCTCTCCGTGGATCATAGATCCTAAGGAGGCGAGTGTCCCAAGCAGGATTAGCATTATGAACACCCCATAGCTTTCAACTGACCTACCTAAAGAACAAAGCTAGTGTTTAACCTTATAAAGAACTTAGAAGACTTCAAACAGTGCTAAATTGATAGACACAGTTATCACTGACTGCCCAAAGAGGTAGCATCTCTGTTTTCATATAGCCTCTGCCGTGACATGCAAAGAACACTAACCGTAGAGCTCTTAGTATAGCCACCTGATTTTATGTGCCCTTTATCCAAGGCCTGTAGTGCCACTTGCATCTCAACATCTGGTGCAGAAGAGAATCTCTGGTTAAGAGATTGGTGGGTCTGGCTTGTATTATGGGAATCATTTCACCTACAACCTGATTCAGCCCACTTAAAACAAGTCTCTAAGACAATGTCTGTAAGGCTAAATAAAAAAAGTCAAGTACAGACTGAATTGTATCAACACAGGGTAGGGCTAGACCCCTCTATAACTGATTTGTCTGGGAGCTAGCTGGACCATCCTGAAACAGTGCCAGGGAGTGAGAAAACAGGTAAGCAGCGTGGGTGATCAAGGGTCCAGTGCTTGACTTTGCTCTCTAGCACTCGTTTGTCTGCTGTCTGGCTGTACCTTGTGAGGTGCAGCATGAATTTCTCCCTAGAGATGCCAGAGAGATTAGTTACACCCATAGTGTTTAAACATCTTTGTCATGCCAAAGACTTTGTGCCATGAATGTATGGCACACGAATGACCCATGAATGTATAGTCTCTGATGAGGACACACAAAGGGAGAAATTTAAAGTGAGTACTGCCTGTAAAGTGCTACATTAAGGGATAGATACTGACAATGCTATTTCCATCCATTTGCTTTTAAAGCAAGCAGCATAGTAATAACACCTAAAAACCTCTGTTTCACAGTGCTGTTGGAGATGGGTAAACTAAGACAGAGAGAGATCCACAGTTTTCAAGCCCAGAAGAAACATCTATTATTAGCTGGTCTAACCTACTGTGTGTCAGATCATTTCTTCATTAAATCCCTAATTTTAAAGTGTAGAGTAAATGTTTAAAACTCTTGAAAGCATATAGTTAAACTGTCCCAAAGAGTAATTTAGTTTGTGGCTGACATAGCTAATAATAGATATCATGTTTAGATCTAAATTTGGCTAGTTTCAAGCTGCCATTGTATTCTGCATCATTATTTTCTCCTTGGTTATTAACACTAGCAGAAGCATCTCCATTATGTAAGTCCCTTGAGACAGAAAACAGGCCCCCTCTTAGTTGTCTTTGAGATGGTTCAAGAGCCTCAGTAAGTTCTTTTTGTGGACTATGAAATATTTTTTAATTCTTTTCTCAACTGTCCCTAGTTTATCCACATCCTTTTTGTATTACAGATATTAGACTTGGAGATTTTTATCAGTTATGACCTCTTCACTTAAAAGTGGTACCATCTCCCTCTTCCAGCCTGATATTCCCATATTGGTATGTATGCACTCAAAAAAATCATTTGGTATTTTACAGTACTGCACTGTGACTGACCCAAGGTCTTATAGGTAATCTGTGTCAGGAACAGGAAAGCAACTCCATTTCCTAAATGTCGGTTCAGTGATTTACTCTCTAAGGAATCACTGGAAAATAAATTACAGCATAATCCAAAGTTTGTGAAGTTTTCTAGTGACTCTCAGGGGCTTTGAAGCCATGAGTTACTTCATTTTTGGCATTACCTCTGTCTACATAGTTGAGTTCAAACCAAGCATTTATTTTCCACTACATAAACTGCCTCAGGGAACAGTGGTTGTTTGTCTGTTCTTCCTTTGATTGTGTATGCTAGCATTACTACATGATTGTAATCTTTCTTTTTGTTTTATAACTCTAACATGAAGCTTTAGGAGCTGATTAAGGAGAGCTTAGGGAGCTCTCTTAAATTGGGGCAGGAGAAGGGATGAGAAGTTTTGCAAGCCTTTAGATAAAGAATATGCCAATGTCATTCCCTTTAATGGAGACCTCATATATGTCTTTAAATGCACAAAACATTGGAAAAATATTTCTTTTACCTTCATTTTCACTTTTCTACAGATTATATTAGAGATTAGAAAGCTTAGAAATACTTTGTTCCACTGTCGTGCTAAGCACTTGTTCTCATTGACTCTTAAAAATTCCTCCTTAATTCTGCTTTTCCAAAGGATGGGCAGTGGATGGAGACCCATTTATGTAGCTGTGATAGTTATGTCTTCATTCTAGGTGCCTGGTGATTCCCTAACAAAAATCCCTAAATTCCCTACATAGTCATAAGTTAGATGCTTTTGAAGGTCTCCAGAGGGAGAACCAGTCTGCCTAAGATGGATTTTAAAATTCATTAATGTTACTAATTAAGTGCTTGAATTTAGTGAATTGGAGCTCTTTCTGGACATCTTTAAGAACACGTTCTTCTCTCTATTGCTAATTCACTTACTTAAGGAGGTCTGATGCAGCAGATGCGTAAACATTAGGCACAACCAAATCCTGCAAAATAGAAACAAAGCAGAGTTCTTCTGATAATGGATAGCTCCTTTATCCTTATATCTACAGGTATTATGACAAATCACATTTATTGCATACTTCTGGCCATATTCTTGCAGCTTATCTATGAATATCTTTGGCATTTCAAACATCTCTTATAATTATTTCTGTTTATGCAAAATTTCATTCTTCTCAGGCTACAAGACCAGATCGGGCAACAAGCAGTCCTTGAATCCTGGGAGGTATAAGCTCAAGTCTTTCTCATGTGCATCAGAGATAAAACTCTAGGAACAGCATACAATAGCAAGAACGAATGAAAGAAAATACTTGATGGTAGAGTATTTAATAATAGCCAGACAGCAAGATTTTCCAATGATATACGATCTCAGGGTAACCATTGCAGGACAGTGCCAAAATATTCCTTCATTCTCTGCTGTGTGTACCACCTGTGTACTGAATGGCTGTGTTATCTGTAACGTTAGGAAAGTGTTTTGGGAACGCTAAGATTTTCAGTAGACATTTTATCTTTTTCTTGAAAGAGAAAAGGTACTATCTGTTTCTTAGACCTCACCTTCCCCTGCTAACTTTTGGGCCTGTTGATCTACCTCAGCCAAATTTGAAAGAGAAGTTGGCATTTCAAAGAACATTACGATATTACCCTTGTAATGAACACTGATGTCTGGGTAGAGAGGAGAGGTCTAAGCTAAAGACTAATGCAACACATAAGCAATCAGTGCAATTACAGGAAGGAGAATCTTACTGTTGGAAGAAACCTTTAGCTAACTCAGCTAAGTCTAAGCCAGTTTAAGACCTTATAAATTCCTCATGGCACCTGCAAGGAGAGATTTCTCTGTGAACATGAGTTCCGTACAGAAGGAACCATTTTAGGTTGGAGATTTGTATTTTTTTATTGATAAGCTAATGCTTATACCATCTAAGTCAAGCGCATATACGTATTATTTACTTTTGAGCTGGTTTAACTAACTTGACTTTCAGAAAATATTAGCTCATCTCTTGATTTTTTCCATTGTACCATTTCCTACTAGGAGTATTTAAAGTAAATAATATCCTGGTGAGGCCTCTGTGTTTTATGGTGCATATATTTATGTTCTCTTAAGGTTTAAGTATGCCCCTAAAGGTAGCTAAGACTTAAAAATCTACTTCAGAAAATGTATCTAAGATTTAAAAGTTGAAATTCAAAAATACTAATATACCATTCTTGGAAATAAGACCATGAGACATGGTTCATTTTGTTCTTCTCCTACGTATTGGTTCCAGATCTTTCCAGATGCAGACAGAAATTGAGATAATGGTTTCATTCAAGTTACATTTTAAATATTTTTCATATTCAGCATGCCTAAACACTTCTTTTTAAAATGAAAGCTGAACTTCTAAGATACTAACATGAGCCTTAGGTGTGATCTGATAAAGACTATGGCTTTTTCTGGCCTGTTATAAAATCCACCAGTGCTATGCATGTAGTGAGAAAAAGAAGATGCATCATTGCATTGTGTTCTACTTGAAATATATTATTGCATTCACTTGGAATACCTTATCCATGGGCTTATATGTGGCTTTTTGATAAGAATGTAATGGAGCCATTTCAAATTCATGCTATTAAAACCCTTATGTCTCATCAAAACCCACTGTGACATCATCCTGTTTATGTCACAGCATGCAAAGAGTATGTTCCATCTAACTTCAGCTTGCAAACTTTACATTTTACCAACTGTATTAGGTTTGATCAGTATTTATCTGACTTGAAATGAGAACTTTCACATCTTCTTCTATGGACATTTGTCTGTATGGTACATGACAGGTATAATCTTCTGGAATTACTATTTCATTCTTATGCTGTATTTCCCTGGATGATAAAATAAAACTTGTTTAAATAAAGCAGAGAGGTTTACATTTAGTGTGTTAAAATTATCATATTTTAACTTTGTTTATCTTTTTCTTTCATTTTCTTTGTATGTTCTTTCTGCCATAGCGCTCAAGTTATCATAATTACAGAGGTTTATATTTTGGAATTTTGATATTAAGAAGTGTATTTTGTTTCCCGGGGAAGTTTCAGCTGTGTTCAGAAAGGCTTGCCTTTCCTGTAGCAGGTCTCCCCAGTATTCTTCAGTCGGCATGATTCAGTGAGATTGTCTTGAGTTTAAGCAGGAGATACATGAGCAGCAGCAGCCTGACATATTCCCAGATCCACTGCTTTCCAGGATTCTGACCTTGTAGGCAAAATGCAGGCTGACTGTGGACAAGCACATGGGCTGTCTAGACTCACCAACTGATACAGTCACCCCACAATGCCATATTAATAACATATGAAGCCACCCTTACTCGCAGAATCTCATGTGCTCTGGGCTATGCTTTTACGACTGAATCTTTCTTAAAGCCAATCTTCTTATTCCTATCAGCACATCAGATAGACATAACCATTTTTCCCCAAAACTCAGTCCTTGAGCACCAGATATATCTTTAAATTGAATCTTATATCTAAGGTTTGTGGCATAAACAGAAAAGAACTGAGGGAAAAAATCATGGGAATGTGGAAAATGAGTACGACAAAAAGGTGGTATGTGGCAAGTATTTTAAAAATTCAGCCCAGGTAATTGGGGATAACAGGGAATATCTGCTGGGAAAGAAATACAGCAAATTGCTCAGGAAGTTTTTGGACTATATCAGGGAAAATGTTTCTGATTTGAGAAACAGAGAAAGAAACTAGAGTGGGTTCTCTAATTCCTTGCCAATTGTGAGGAGTGGATGAGAACATGAGGCTGGAACGTCCTTTTAAGAATGGCCATGAAAAAAATTATTCCTGAGCATTCAGGGCAAGAAGGAGGAATAGCAGCTGAGTGGTAGAAGGTAGACTTCAATAAATTCACAGAATTGGTAGACATGATCTCATGTAAGGAAAAATGCTGTTAAAGAGTTTGCTCTTTAAAAAAAAAATACACACAATTACATAATATTCATCCACAGGTATACAGTATGCCAGTGTGAAAGTAAGAGAAAATGCAGCTTGATTAAAGGATGAACTGTGCATGAACCTCAAACACAAAAAAGAACCAAACTGGAAGTAGAAATGAGGTCAGGCTACTGAGGATGAATAATAAATATAACATGAACTTGTAGGAACAAATTTTAAAAAGCCAAAGTTCAAAGCAAGATGCACCTGCCAAGAGATATCAGTCAATTTAGAAGTACAATTGTAGCAGAGGGAAGGTCAAGGAAAGAGTGAGTTGGTCAGCTCTTCAGTGAAGAAGAAAAAGTATTGTTTGATGATACTGAGAAGGCCAAATTGTATAATAATTTTTTGTGCCTCAGGCTTTACAATTGTAGTTGAGAGGTATTAGAGCTAATACCAGTGAAAAAAGGAAAGACCTCAACTTTGGATGTAGAGGAAACAACTTAGAGATTAGAGTTTTTCAAGTCAGCAGGGTTTAATGAATTTCTTACTGGGGAAATTAAAGAACTGCAAGATGAAATATTAGACAGTAATGTTGTATTTTTATTTGAGAGTGTGTGAAGGGCAGATGAGGTCTTGAAAGGCTCACAAAGGGAAAACCAATGTCTGTCTTTAAATAAGGAGAAAGGAAGGCTGGAGTATAGTTCAGCCAATAGCTTATTATCAGTTCTCAGAAAATATTGGAACAAATGATCAAACAAACTATTTGTTAGCACTTGGAAGACAACAAGGACATGGGTAGCAGCCAATACTGAATTATCGAATCTGTGTGATTTCCTTCTACAACAGAATGTCAGAATATGAGGACATATATGCCACTTATCTTGACCTCAGTAAGGCTTCTTGTATTGTCTTATATAGCAGTTCAGGAAATGTGGTCTATACAAAATACTAAAACAATGTGGATGGAGAAGGGTTGGAAGAATTTTACAGACCAGGAAATAATGATCAATGGTGGCAACAAAAAGGAAAGCATGTGTTTAGTAGGGTTCCTCAAAGATGTTTGTTCAGTTTGGTTCTGTTCAGTTTTTTTCTTAGTGATCTGAAGAATATGCATATTGAAGTTTCAGGTGACATGGAGTCAGGACACATGACAACAACACAGAATTCAAAATGACCTTGAAAAATTGAGTAAGTAGCCTGAAAATAATAGGAAGAAATCACATAGGGTCAAGTGTAACATATGGTACTTCAGCAGGAGTAATCAACTACACACACGGGAAAGGAACTTCAGAAAAGGAGCTGTGGTTTACACTGAATCACAAGGTGAGCCTAAGTCACACTAGTGGAAAAAGGCAAATGTCATTCTGAGAGGTATACTCAAGGAATATAGTATGCAAGATGCATGAAATACTACTTTCCCTTTGCTCATTGTAAGGTTGCAGAATGGTGTCCAGTTTGGGGCATTGCACTTTATTAAAGAGAACTGGAGAGTTCAGAGAAGAGGACTAAGGGTGATCACAAGTCTTCAGAACACGACCTACATGGAAAGATTGAATAGGGGTTATTTAATCATGAGGAAGAAAGGAGGGGCATGAACACAGTAGTCAGATGTGTGAAAGAATGTTGCACAGAAGAGCATAATTTGCCTTTTATTTTTGGATTCTGATTGGAAACTGGGAAAACTTTCTTATGTAAATGGATAGTGAAGAATTTGTAGGCTACTGGTGATGTTATGCCCCTAAAACTGGAGCCCTTTCACAACAGTTTAGACAAATATACATCAAGAAAACTTAGATATACTTTGTCCATTTTAATGCCAGGCATGGCCTAATGACTACCTGCAGTTCCATCTAGCTTTCTGATTTCTAGAATTAAGAGAGTCAGTTCAAATAGGTAACGTGGTTATGATGTGAGATCCCAAATGTCAGTCTGTCTTTAGGGGATATAATGTGAAAATATTTGAAACAAAAAGGGGAGATAAGCAAGTCTCAAACATGTGTTATTGGGGAATTCACAAAACATAAAACAAGAAGACATGCATAAGTCTAAGAATAAATCTAGTGCAAAGAGACATGAGTTCTTTTGGCAAATGTGTGTGTGAAAATGAGAGAAAAAACATGTATAAAAGTCTGTGGCATCTAGTCATTTATATTCTTTTTTTAAGAAAAATATTGGTTTATGCATATAGCTAGAAAGGCCACAAACTTGTATCAGACATCTCTTTTCTAAAATTAAAAAAGAGTTTATATGTGCTTCCTGAAATAATTTGTTGTCTATATTTGCAGTATAACACTGTATTCAGTGGATATAATGTGAATAAAGGATTAAAATGCAGACTGCATAAATGCATGGGGTAACATTCTTTTCAAAATACTTGTAATCTGTAGCAACTCAATCTTTTCTAAAGGCAAAGACTTTGTTCTGCAAAACTAATTTATAAATCCTTTTCAGCATAGATGATTTAGCAGTATTCAAATAAAACACCCTTCTTAGAAAATATCCCAGCTTTCACAAAGCTGATTAGCAGATTTCTAGCAGGAGACCCTGGGGTTGTGGATGCCTGTACTACAGAATCAGACATGCTCATAAGAAAAAATAATAAACAAATGCTCAACATATGTGAGAACGTAGCTGTAGATGAAGTAAAGCTCTTTCCCTACTAACTTTTAATATTAAAGTTAATTGGTATAAGATTAGATTAAGCAAGAAAAAAAGCAAAGAAGTAAAAAGTTCCATTTTTATCTTGACTGTCATAATTTTTGAGGAACCTCTTAAAATGCTCTAATACTAACATTAATTCTTTATATAGCCATGATTAGAAATTTGAGAGTTATGCCTGCAAATATGTCTGGATACAACAAGCTGTTTAGGTTGTACTTGGCTTGAGGTAGAGCTATAGGCCTCTGTGAAATGGATACCATCTCAGGACAGAACTCATTTTTATAAATGAAGCCAGCGCATGTTCCATTCCTTCCAAATCATCCATCTAGGGAAGAATTTTGAGTATTAGAGAAGGCAGATTAATTTTCCATTCACTAGCCATAGCCCAGTGATGCCTGAACCCCAAGGAAAAAGTAGAATAAAATTCAATTAAAAGCAAACATGCTTTAGAAATTTAAGTGGTTAGATGTATTTATTTTTTGGTAAAACCTCACTTTTGTATTATTTTCTCTTGCATGTTTTAGAACAATCAATTGAATTTTGATTAATTTGTATTAAAATAATAATACATTAGTTTGGCAAGTGAGGTCCCTGGTGTATTTTGAAGAATCAGTCTTAAGGATTAAAGAATGAATCAATACCAACAGTAGCAAATAATATAGACTTTGGACCCCTGGGCCAAATCCTCTTCTCACACCTTATTTAGAATATTATATTCCAGTTGACTGCAATGGAGTTACTCCTTAAGTTTAGTAGAGTTAAAAAAAATTACATGATACAACAGTGGTAGACACATACGTGAATAGAGAATAGAAAATAGATGAAGGTCTACACCTAGTGCAGGCCTATATCTATCCTGACAAGTGTAACCACCCCAGACAGTGAGACAGTGATCCTGAGTGTACAGGCTAAGTGGGATGCAGTTAGGGCTACGCCCACTTCAGTTAAGGGCTACGCCCCACATCCAGTCTGTAAAACACTTAGCCCTGGGATCCATAGAATGCCCTTGCAGATTTCATTATTATTTTGTATGTGTTATTTCTGGTTCAAAGTGCCTGAAATAGTTTTAGGTGAAGATTGCAGCCTGCCAGATTAATGATTAAAAGTAATGACGTTTGTCTAGAAGAGGAATTGGAGGGATAAATCTCTTCTTGCAGCCTACACTGGCACTCAGAGACCCTCGTGGTGGCTGATGTGATTGTTCTTCTAAGCCTTTGTGGATGCTTCACTACAATAGGAGATTCCCAAGACCATCTCCAGTGCTGACTGTAGTAGACACCTATGCCTGGAGGAGCATGCAGGACCAAGCACCCACATCATTTTGGAGGGACACCATAGGGAAAGCAGGAACAGACCTAATGGTCCACAGCAATACCTGTGTATTTTGGGCTTTCCCATTGAGAGATGATGTTGGGAAGTCAACCTTTTCTTCTGATCTGAGGTCTAACTTGGAAAATAGCTTTCAGTGGTGGGGTTTTGCTTAGTTTAGAACCAAAAGCTACAGGATGCATTTAATTCAGTGGACAGAAAAGGCACTTGTGCATGTTGTCTGTCTTTCACTCAGTCTTCATCTGTGGGCCTGCCAGCCTGAGCCTGGCTTTACTCCAAGACTCTCCAGTCTGGGGGTTTTATGGCTTCTTATATGGTTTAGGTGCAAACATCAGTCATGGAGATCAAGGGGATATTGTTTTCTCTAGGTGGGCTATGGGAGCCTATTTTCCGTCTGCAGCTTCTGTGTACTTTGTGTGGGACTCTTGTAGGGATCTCGGCTCTCACTAGCGTAAAGTGTGTGACGCTTATGATGTGTATTGTCTCCCAGCTTACTGTATGGAAAAAAAAGCCAAACTGTCACAAGTGAATCCTGCAGCTGGAGTACCAGGGTGGCTTGCACTTCTCCCTCTTTGCCGAGCCTACGCAGAGGGTGCTGCAGAGTGGGCACATGGGCAGCTGCATGGGCTCCCTCTTTGGCGAGGGCAGTTTGACCTGGGCTATATGCAGGGAGAATGATGCAGGGAGACCCCAGTGCCCAACAGTGTCCCCTTTCTCTAATTCTTGGGGTGGATATTCTGCTGAAGCGGGCATATAGGCAGGCTGAGTCTATAGCAGAATGCTGTTTTATTTTATGTCACCTGCCAAATGTAGGTGTAGTGGGTAAAGCTAACAGTCCAGCGGTTCAGGCACAGGTCTCCCTGTCCCTGCTAATATATGCCAGCAGATGTTGGCTGAGGGAGCACATGGGTTATCTGGGGGTGGGCAGTAGAGAAAAGGAGGCCTGGGTACCACTGCAAAAAGAGAGTTGCCTGCCCTGCAGCGAGGGATCTGGGGCATCCGTGAAGGTTTCTGGGCATGGCTGGGATCTCTCCTGCATACCCTCACAAAATGGGGTCAGTGTGGTCTCTGGGCAAGAGGGTTTTGAGAAGAGACTGTCGGCATTTTATTGAGAAATCCACCACAGTTATAGGAAGTGTCCTCTGAGTTACATCGAAATGATATTTTGGAAATATTCATATTTAAATACACATCATATCTCATAGCTTTTCAATATTCAGAGTTCATTTATCTTGAAGGTTAGTTTCTTCCAAATGTTTACCATCAACTGAAGGACCAGAACTGATGAACTGCTGGGAAATGTTTTGTCATGTTGCATATGAGTGTCTTAGTATGTAGCTAATGTTTTTACATTTAACTTGCACCCCTTCTGAGGAGAGATAAATATCCCCTGTTAGTACTGTTATTTCACACTTACATAATAGCTATTCATTTGTTTCACCAGTGAATTTTTCCATTAAGGATTTCCAAGCCTCGCATCACAGTAGTCTGCTGTTGCAATTGCAATTTGACACAAGATTGGCTTGCACATACCTGGTACAGGATGGCACATAGTGCTACCATATTCCCTATAACGGAAGTTCTGGCTTAGATGACACAGAGCACTCCCTTTTGATCTAAACAAAATTGACTCAATTTAGCAAGTGAATCTTGCTAAAGAGCCCTTTGGGAAATAATAACATGCATGCAGTGTGATAAAATTTGTGGTAAGTGCATTACTGTGGATAGCTATTAGATAAATGTGAGAATGGATTTGTTTGTGTATCTACATTTATAAAAACTCCCATGCAATTCTATAGTTGGATGATCTATAGAAATATTTCATAATTATATACATTCAACTTGTTGACTGTATTTTGGATCATACTGAGTAAGAGTTTTATCAATGAAATTCAGTGAAGTGAAAGCAAATAGATTTTGGAATTTGGTTGCATTAAGCATGTTTCAGGATAAGTTTAGCACTCAGTCAATTTTTTTTGCCTATTGTAATGTCAACAGACAGTGTATCTGTCAATTTGTGTCACATTACTTTAGAAAAGTATGGGAGTAAGAGAAAAATCGAAAACTTACCTATATGATTCAGGACTATCATGAAGTATACAGAGCAGTTTTAAAGTCTATTTTCTGGTGTAATTTTTATTATTTAGATTCATTCAAAGACAGTTTGTGCTCCATTGGAAATGCTGTTTTACTAAATGCATGGCTGTTTGGAAGACAGCAACTGAGAGCGCCTTCCAGAAGACTCCAGACCCTCCCCACACTGGAAGAAACCAAGTTTCTTTACATTTTTCTAACCATAGTCTTGCATCTGTGGTATTGACCAGGTTAGCAATACTGCTTAGGGGAGGAAGAGTTTCATTTAGATTCGTTATTCAGCCACTCATTTCTGAAATGCTGCAGAATTTGCACCACACACACAGGAGGAGAGCCCCCGTTTACTCTAAATAGGCCTAGGACTGTGAATTTATTGCTGCATAGGCATAACACATAGCTAAGGTACAAGGGAAGAGGACTTGGCCCTGGCCTGAGGTTAAGCTAGCTGAGCACAAAGTGAGGAACTGCTGGACTGGACATTAGAAATTGCTGGACATAACAAGTAACAGAGTGCGAAGCTGACAAAAGTTACCCATAGCGTTGTGAGAGATGGTCACTGGATCTCACACGTTGCTGAGGGGAGTTATTGTGAGAAGCAGCTGAACGCCACTGACAGCTGAAGGGGAGGATTGGGGACCTATTGCGGGGCAGAGTCCTGCAAGGCCAGCAGTGCCTTGGTAATCCCATCAGTGATACCATGTAAGGCAGAGCCGGTCTAGGTAACGGCATCAGAAATACCAAATTTGGGTATAGATCTAGCAAAACTGGGACCAACTAATAATTAGAAAAGTAATTAGAAAAGTAGATATTTGCAGGTTGCTTATTCGGGACGAAACAAGAGAGAACAAAGGGTAGAACTGAGGTGGACTGGAGAAGCAGCATCACAATGTAGAGAGAAGTATAAAATGGGGTGGTTGTGTGCAAATAAGTTACAGGTCAGCACTCTTCTGTGGCCCAGCCCTATTGCCTAATCACCACAGGCTGTTCCACCTTATTAAACTCCTACCTATCTTTCTGTACAGATGTGCTCTCCGTACTATGTGTGAATGTGGTGAGACGCTGGTGAACTTCTAGCCAGACTAGCTGGCGAGTAGGACAAGAGCTCTGGGTCTAGATACTGGAGGGGCCATATGTCTGGGTCCAGATACTGTAGAGACTGGGGATCTGGGAAGCATTAATGGAGGAGCTATAGGCTGGGCCAGCTGCAGGAGAGACCCATGTGTGTATGTGTGTGCATGAGTGTGTGCTTATTGGGAATACATGCTCAGCCTTGCTACTGGCTGGACCTGGGAGCAAGGAACAGTAGCAATCTCACATCCAGCCAACTGGGAAAGAAAACAGCTGAGTCCCAAAGACTACTGGCTTTTCCTTCTCTTAGCGTACACTGCATATGCTTTACCCATGACAGTCCTTGGTTGTGAAGATGTCCACAAGATTTTCTTTCTCTGATTCCTAATTTCTTCTGACCAACCTGACTGTGATAATTCAAAACAAATTCTACATCTTTATACAGGATTTCAGTCTCTGTGCTGCTCAGGGAAGGTCTGCAATCTGAAATTGTTTATGTCTATGTTGCTGCTGGGAAGGCAGGCCAGGCAACATGTTAAAGCACGTGATATACTGTGACCCACATACCTGTATCTGCAGCTCCAACTGCAGAATATGTGGAAAGTTTTAGAGACCATGTCAAACTATTGTAACTTCAAAATGGTATAAACAGAAACATTCTGCAATGATAAAGTATTTACCTGTTGGGCAATTAAATATAGTTTGAGTTTTATTGACAAAGAATGTTTTTCTTGTGTGAAGCCAGTTCCAAAAGCATAGGCTATACTTCTTTTAAGCATACATATAGTTACTGTTTAACTCTCTGTGTTATATTTTAGAGATCACTAAAAAAAAAGAAAGCTGTTTTTCAATGTATAAGTATTCTTTCAAATGGAAGGTTTTGTTTCCTCGGTGCTTCATTATACTACCCAAATGCTCTAAACACTTTCAGCTGAAAAGGTAAAATATTTCAGCTCAAAGCAAAAGGCTTATGTTTGGAAATGCTGCTGCCATAGCTCAGGGGATGTACACATTTGCTATTATTTCCTCTTGGAAAATGGCTGTTTATTTATTTTTTTTTTCACCTAGACTAAATTTTCACTGATGCACTGCACTGCATCTGTGAGACACTATGCTCTTTGGCAAAATAGTAAAATGAGACATGGTGGTGCATTCTGGGAAATGTGCTTGGGCCAAGATTTGATTCTTAAAATGAGTATTCCCAGTCTAAATTTTAAAGTTTGGGGGTGTAACATTTATTTTTCACCTGAAATACTGTTTTCTGTGAAAAAGCCCATTCCATTCTATTCCATAGATGAGCATAAATTGACTTTTCATCAGATCAAGGCATGAGATGGGTATTTATATGACTGATGATGTTTCTTTGTCCTCAAATGTTAAAGTTTGAAAGTGAAGAAATGTTTTAAAGGACAAAGTGCCTACAGGCTGCCAATGCATACACTTTGCTGAAATTTAGTGGTTTGTACCTGCTTCTGTGCAATTTGGACAAAATCTTACCATGAAGTAATTTGAGTTTTGAACCATTTCCAGTTTTAATAATATTTTCAATAGTCTCTAGTAGCCATTAAATGTCTGATTATTGTCTACTGTAGAGATGGATAGGAATTCAGCTATGCAATTTACTGAATAAACTGAGTACTAACAATCTAGAAAATCAATCCTAAAGATATCAAAATATCATTGTTTCCATTCTTTACCCAAAGTTCAACACATGTACAATTTGGATTTCGCATGAAACTGTGAATTGATTCTTATTTCATACATGTCATTCTATTTCTTACTCATCATTCATATTCACACAAATTATTCACACAACTAACAGAACAACTGCCTGTTACACCAAGTGTGCTTACACTGTTGTTGATGATTGTTTAAATGTTACTGAGATACTTTCTTCTAACATTTTTGTAATTCACTTCTTGTGTTAGTCATTAGTTGATACAGTATTCTCCTGAGACAACACAAATAGTCTCATTAGTATAACTCTGCAGAATACTTTTGATGAGAATTTCATAAACATCACATTACTTAAAATGTGGAGTGTGTTTTCTGAATGTCATGTACAGAATAAGAAAGTAAGATCGCCTCAGGCTGTTTCTTCACTTGTACAGCCATTGCTCTGTTTGTGACTTCTATTCCCAAAATCTAGATCTGCTTTTCAGTATTAGATAATGCAGTAATGTTTTCCATTGAAAAAAGGAACATGGTTTTATTTTTCCTTCAAACGTAAGAGTTTACTGCAGCTCCATATACTATAACGACACTCTAACTTTATGAAGAAGGTAGCCTGTCTACAGAAAAAATAAAGATATCAATAAAAATAAAGGGCATCTGATCTTTTATGAGATGAATTAAATAATGTACAGAGGCATTCAAAACTGTAGAAGCTCCTTACCCTCTGAAGTTCCTGAAAGCTTGTACTATTTTATTCCTTTTATTTTTTGAAAGGCTTGATAGCATTTTGTGTATTAAATGTGCTAGATAAGCATCTTAAATTCTGAAGCACAAAGCTTATTATTAGCTAATTTTGATTATTAGATAATCAATTTTTTGCAGAATTCTAATATGCACTTAAAATATATAGTTATATTTGTTGAGATCTTTACTTGGAGAGATGCTATGAGCTGGTATTCCAGATGGTACTATTATTATTTTAGCTCTGTTATTTATTAAAAAAAAAGGAGTGAAAACTTTCTATGGAAACCCACCAATCTTTTTTCATAACTGAAAGTGATGACCAAATCATCTGCGTAAGCACACGAGTCACAGACTAGTCTGAGCTGCTTTGATACTGTTGAAAGTCAAATAACCTCTTGCAAGTCAACATTTGATGAAACAACACATATGTCTAGAAAGTTTCTTTATAATAGGATGAAAAATTGGTAGTAATTTTTATGACATTTTTCTTGAATGGCAATGTACAAGTCATTCCCAGCATTATCATCAGGACTGTATTACTTTTGTAAATCCAATTATAACTCATTAGGAGTTATGTATATAGTTATTCAGTTACAAATAGACAGTTGATATTAATTATAGTTTTTTTCCTGCATCTTTGTTATTATAATCATTACTTGCTGACCCTTGGATTTTCCTATGTTTTGCCTGTAAACCACTCAAAACACTAAAATTCTCTTTGAAAATTTGCATTTGATTATTATTTACATTTCCTACTTCTCATCTTAATAACTATTCTGACAAACTGTTCTGTCTTTGCTGAATTGGTGAATGTTGTCTTCTCTTTTTAATATGTTCTGTGTGAATATATTGCTCATAAAAGCCAAAAGATTAATTAAGATGGCTAGTTTGTTGCTGAGAACTGATACAGACAGAAGCAATATCTCCTTCAAGGTGAACCGTGTCCTGATCCAGATTGCTCTGCCTCACAGGAGCAGGAAGGTCTGAATAAACAGTTTTTTTCCAGATCTCAACTGACACTTGCTGTACACTGAAAAGTTGAACAGTTCTCCTATCCAGTCTCATAGTGACGCGACCAAGCTCCTATATACATTGAACTGCATCGTTTCTCCTCAGATGAGAGTAGCCATCAGCTTGTACCCTGTGGAGGTCACCAGCCCAAACAGAAATGCTGGGGCACCTGAAAAGCCAATTGCATGTCATGGATCCAGCTGGACTCAGCTGGATGCTGGGTGCCCTATGCACCTTGGAATACCATAAGGCATAGTGAACTTTGAAGTGAGTTTTGGGGAAACCCCAGATTTTAGGAAGTATGTATAATGTCATAAATTTTGCCAGCTGTACAAATTCACATGAGTTTAACATGAAGATCTCTACAACTGACACCCAGTAACAATAAGCAGTCAGCCACATAAATATTAATTTATAACTAAATTAATTTAACCAATCAACAACATAGAATAATCAAATGGAGAGAATGGATGACCCTTGGAACCTGGTAAACAATACTGAAGAAATGCCAGAGAATCTTCTCTACCTAAATACTGCTCCACTATATATTTATGTTTTTGGAGTGCTGGTAGGATTTCATATTTCTTACTCTCATAGCTTGTTACAAATGCACAACAGGCTGAAAAAAAAGTTCCTTGAAATGGTGTTATAGCCTAAAGTTTGGAAATCAGAATGGGAAATTGTATGCTTATTATAATTATTCTTTTTGGCTGCAGTGTGAAACTACATACAATACTATGAAACTTAATGTTCACTTCCTGGCCTAAGAAGAAGAAGAACCTCTATAAACACAGAACATCTATTGGAACTCGTCAAACCCCATGGTTCTCCTTTTTCACTAGAGCCAGAGGACCTCTGCATAGCCACTCCCTAATATTCTCCCTGAAGATATACTGCTTTCAAAAGCAACACCACAGTTCTTTAAATGTACATTTTCAAAATGAGAGGTCTCACTGTGTGTTTTGACTGTTGCAGTTTTTTAACGATCAAAAGATGTTTATAAAAACCGCACTTTGCATGTGAATGGTGCTGTATAATCAGTGATAATAACATACAAATATATGGAGATTAGGCTATCTTCCTGACTAAAACTGTGACTAAATCCTCGTGTTTTATGGCCAAATCAGTTCTGGGATAACTTGACATGCTTAGTGAAAAAGCTTTTGAGAATCTAAACTATTTTGCCTCCAGGGAACATCAGACTATATATTATTCTGTGGAACATGACTGTCAAACATTTTTGTTGGGTTGATCATGCATGAAAGGCTGAAATCTTTTGCATCAGCAAGAATGGTCTCTTCAGGATTTTCATGTCAAAGTGCTTCCTTTTTTCAGGCATAAATGTAGTGTCTCCTCCCCAGGTGACTCCCTTGAAAAATGGGAGGGGGAAATGAGAAATAAGTGCCTTATAATTTCTTGACTTGATGTGGTTTTTAAGTGCACCTTTTTCCTCTGCTGTGCAGTAATCACCAAAATGCTGCTAGAAACAGCGGTTCCTCTTCCCCATCTTTAATGAAGATTTTTGCAGCTAGTCTTCACTGTATTTTTGACACAGCCTGATAAATTCAGTATATTAAATCATTAAGTTTCTCTTTACAATGCATAGTGAAACAGCATGGGAAAGAGATGGCAATCATTTCCCTTTTTAGTATAGAAGCTCAAAATTGTCTGGCAAGCTCTGTTACCCCTTGGATAATCCATGGAACAAAAGGCAGAATTAATCTAATTTCTACTGCAGTTTTAGCAACTCCTAAATCCTGCTTGTATACTTGTTTTGCCTTTGATTACACTTGAAAAAAAATGTAATCCAATTTTGTATTTCTGTTGTATATAATTGCTTACTCTTTGACTAAATAATATTTTCAATCCAAAAAACCCCATGTGACCTGAAAACACTGCCTACACCACTGCTGCATATAAATATGTTGCTACTGACAGAGAAATGACTGTGGGGTTTTTTGCAAAGTATTTTTTGGTTATTGTTTGCCTATGAAAGTATATCATATAATTGCATTACCGTAGGCATACCATAACTGTGATCAACAGTTGGGAGGGCAGAAAGAAGAGCAAGGCATTATTTTTCTTTTTCTCCTGAGTCTTTTTAAGGCAGGTTTATGCAGAATTCACAGGACGCACACATCACATCTGACACAGTAAAAAACATTCTTGCAAACATGCACAAAGTCTGTTCTGTATTTCAGATGGAATAAAGTCAACATAATGAAAAAACAGTGTTTGGCTCCTCCTGAGTCTCTGACAAAGGCACAAATATTGGCTTTTTATTCTCTGCTGCTCTGCTATTCAAATAGAATAACATATCAGTCATGCATTTTTTTAATCTGTCTGAATGAGCTCTTTTGCCATTTCAAGCTTGGCGCACAGGGTACTTCAGTTTTAATTTTTCTTTTCAGCTTTACAAAGTAAGTTATCTTTGTCCCTCCTCCCCCTCCTGGAGCCCTCTTAAAAATCTCTGAGAGATTTTTGTCCTTTATGTACATCTTATACTTTAATACTTATATGTTACTTCTACAAATAATTTGCATCTAAAGGAACCCAGAGCCATCCCTCCAGAAACCATGGGCAACAACTGCCAGTGAGCAATAAGCCACGTGGGCATCAGCTAGACTGCAGTGAATGGTGATTCTGAAGAAACTAGCTATTTCTCTTCCAAATGGCTCAGGGAGCCTAGAGCCAATATCATTTCATTCCCTGAAACCCGGGAGTGTCTGTCGCTTCTGACCCCAGAGAAGACCCCAAAGGCCAGCTTTGGTGAGCAATCAGAAATATATGGGTTTTAATATCCACTTGCAGCAACATTATGCATTTTATTTTCCGTGGTGTTAGGAAAGATATTGTAGAAACATTTCTGGCCACTCATGTGTATGACAACTGTTTTTGAAAACTGCATCTTAGTGGTTACACCATAATAGTTATTAATTGGTCATCTGTTGATTTTGGAGCTCAGAAGGAAGTTGTCATCTTTTTCCCTGTTCAGAAAATGTGCAAAGAGTCCCTCACGAAAAGCTGCTTGTTTTAAATCCCAAACACTTCTCAGCGTTTGTTTATTCCTTTAAGCAAATGGCTCCACTACATCTGTGACACAAGTGTCTGAAAAAAGGAAAACATCCTCACACAGACTGCACCGGCCACTTGCAGCTCATGCAGGAATTTGTGTGCTTGCTGACTGCTGGAGAAGCAGCCTCACTTAGGGTGGGTGTTTCTGCTCTGCTACCTCCTGCGCCGGAGCAGTCGCACCCAGGGAAGGGTGCTACAGCTGACGACAAAAGGTGAGACAGGCAATACCAGTAAGGAGCATAGAGGAGATAAAAAATGTGGAAATGAGAAAGTGGAGGTGTAGTGAAAGGAAACTGCAGAAGATAGAGAACATATGAACAGAAAGTGGGATATAGGAGTGGTAAAAGTAAAGGAGAGTCAGGATGATGTTTTTAAGTCAAAACCTGGGGGACTCACAGCACACCTCCGTGTGCAGTTGCAAATGCCTGCATGGATTTAGTGGGGAGCTGCTGCAGCCCTTGAAGCACTGTGGGAGCCGTGGGGGTGCTGGTGCAGGACCCTCTGTCCCTGGATGGGGCACACACCCCGACGGGCAGGCTGGAGGGAGTTTGTCCCCGAGAGGCACAGCTCGGCTTCCAGCTTCTCCTTCGGCCACCTACGAGGCAAAGGTACTGCTGGTCAGCAGCTTCACGGCATCCGGCCTCCAAAGAGACACAGCCTCTGGCTCCCACAAAGCCCTTGCAGGCAGAAAGCCTTCTGTCTCACGCAGAGGCGGATTAAACACTGCCCTCACATTCACCCAAGGTCTGGGGCAGATTTTGTAGCCTGTGCTAAGTTGCGTGTTGCCATAGCTGCTGTGCTAGCCGTACCCTAATGCTGTCGTTTAAATGGGTTTCTTTTGTGAACTCTTCAATGACTTTGTAAGCTTAGCCTCCCTCTACGTTGAACCCCACTTTGCTGAAGTAGTTTGTGCATTATTGAATCTATTTTTAAATAAAAAATAAAAATAAAAAGGCAAAAGGGAAAGTAAGGAGCCAGAGAGTTCAGTGCTAATCTTTAAATTGTTTTCACTGATTTTAGGGAAAAGTAAAACTCAGATCGTTGTTCACTCTATGTTTTTTGTCTGCACAGTTGAGGCTAAATGTGCCTGCATCTTATTTTCATACCAAAAATTAATCTCTGCATCTCTGAATTGCTATGGTTTTTAGTCTGGTACTCACAGGAGATACCCCAGAAGTGATTCAATTCCTATCTCTTTATTTTCTTCTAGGAGAATAGAGCCTAATGAAGCAAAATATTTTTTCATAAGTGAATTCAGTGGTTCACGAATGGGGTTCTCTTCTTTTATTTTTGGCCTTGGTCATGTTTCCCCCTCCTCCTAAAGACTGAAAGAGTTCAGTCAGATTGCTGTAATACTATACCTACAAGACAGTGCAAAATACCTGTGAAACAAACCTCAGCTCTTTTTGTGCAGTTTCATTTATGCTGAGACACTGGAATCTGGAAAGCTCCCAGAAGAGAAGACTGGCTGAAACAGATTCATATATTTTTATAGAAGATGGATAACACTTTCTGCTTCGCTGGGAAGCTAGAACACTTTTACAAAGCCCAGCAGCCCTCTCCGTAAATGCTCAGTATTTTTCTGTTAGTAGAAACACAGCTTTTCTAAGTAGAAACACAGCTTTTCTATTTTGCCTCCTCTCTTCTGAGGCATATGTATGTACCTTTTGCTTCTTGTATGTCTTTGTGCTGTAAAGAACAGTGCAGCAGTTTTCATTTGCCCTTGCACATAAAGGCCGGGATTACTGAAGTCTGCCTTGCTCCAACCTCACCTTCTTCTCACTCTCTGCCCAGCACAGGGACTGGTAGCATCAGCTGAGGATTCCCCTTGCATAACGGAATCTGTAGTTCCCATCTGCAGGAGTGATGCAAAGAATAGTGAAGGGAGAGTGAGCACAGGTCCCTACTCTTCACAGCTACTCTCTATTATGCAAAATTAAATATGAAAAGGCAGGAGTTCTCCTTTCTGTTTTCATACAGACGTTCAAATGTTAATGACGTTAAAAGTTAACTCTTTCAAATACAAAGTTTCCAACATTTTAAAGCCATAAAAGTGAAGTTAAATTATGAGGGCTTCTTGCCATCACAACAAAGCAAAGACTGAAAAGCTGTGCTGATATTCCAGAAGGTGTAGTGATTCTCATACACACAGGGCTGAATTCAGAGCAGCTGATGTTGCAGTGGAAGTCTCCATATCATGGAGAGTGGTACGTCTTGGGCACTGGGCATGTTTGTAATGTTCTGTGAGATTTGTCAGATGGCCAGAGATCTAGATAGTGTCAGCTTTATTCCAGTTTCACTTCACCATGCTTTCATTTCCATGACAGTCAACACTCACACTGGAGCCACATGGATGAGGTTAAAGAAATCATGCACATAATAATAGGATCAGGAAATGAAACCACCAGAAGGTTCCTCGTAAGCAGAAGGTAAAGCACTATGGTATGTGGCAGGAGATTTTCTCAACACATATAGATAAACAACAGTTGTCCACTTTATCTCACCTTTATTCTCTTTTTTCTTCAGTGCAATCACAGACAGTTATTTATTTACCTGGGATTAGAATGTGGTACTGTTATATCTGTACACATAGCATGTACATATCTAACCATAGATGTATCACATACAGAAAATTATCACTACATCAGAAAACTCTAAGGTGTCTTCTAGTAGATCCAACCACGCTGTTAAAACCATTAACTCTTGACCTGCCAAACTACCTTATTGCTCTTCTTGTCTTTGAGAAAAATGGAGCTCTTTCTTGTTTTGTGACTGTGGAGGAAACTAACCTTTTGTTTTTTCCTCCTCTAAGTCTGGTTTGTTTTTCATTCCTGATCACCGTTGTTCATCAGGAAAAAGAGCTTTCACATGACTGCCAAAAAGTCAGAAAAGAATATTTGTTTATTTTTATATTCCTGTTTATTTCTGTTTCCCTAATAAATATTTCTATGAAGCCGTGACTATGTGCATCTCAAAGCACTCTCCAAAATACAAGTCCAACTGTTCCCATTTTATAAAGGAGACAACAAACATAAAGAGCCAATGTTGGCTACTCTGGTCATGCAGGTGGAGTCAGGGCCAAGAAACAAAAGTGAGAGTCCAAGCAGAGAGAGTGAAGGTAGCATCCAACCTTTGCTTCCTCCCTAAGGCAGACGTGCTGTGTGCCTGTGCTTGGGTGTAAATTGCTGCTTGGAGTCATACCCACTGTCAAGGCTGCAGATGGAAATCCACCTTGGAAGGGTGTCCCTTCCTTCCTGACCACACTCTTGTACCAACAGTGGCTTGGGAAGGTGAAGGAGAGGGAGGGAAAAGCCCCATGTTGTTTACCCCTCCATCTGGTAGCATGACAGGGGGGCATCCAGGCTGCTCTGCTATACTGCTGTTTAGCAGTGTATGTGAATGCTCAGGGTATCAAAACTGTCATTGACCATGCTCATATAATGTGACAAAAGCTTTGCTTCATCTGTATGATGGTATGATGGTTCATCCATCAGTTTTCATCCTTTGTCGGACTCAGATAACTGTTCTTCCACCTGGTGCAAGCCTCAGGTCTCTTTCATCCTCCTAAATGATCAAAAGACAGCCATCCACCACATATGTGTCTTCATGACCAATATCAGAGCGCTGTGATTCTTAATGTGCATTGAACGTTGGGGTTTTGTTGTGTGATGCTGGTGTGTGTGAGCAGAGATGGAAAGTCTCTGTTCAGGCTATTTCATCTACTTCTGTACTCAGGAATCATAACCATTAGACGTCTCCTCCCTCTGCTCAATTGTGGAATCAAAAACAGATCCTGAACTTGAGCAAGGCACATTTTTAAGCCCTCTTGTGAGATTCCAGGTAGCAAATGGCAGTGATACATCTCTGTAGATAAAAGTACAGTTGAAAGTCTTCAAGAAGATTATGACACTGCAGTGACAAAGCCAAGACAGATACTTAAAATAGGAAATGCATCACAGATGGCTAATAAGTGGAGTGGCAGCCCTTGGGCCAGAGTTGTTCTGTTCCAGTTACCCAGGGCAGACCTAGAACCAGCTAGAGGGAAAGAGAAGGAACTGAAGCTCAAATTTCAGAGCGTAGTAATATGTAGCTTGCAGCTTAGCTTGCAGGTAGCTGTTTCCTGTAGCACAGCAAGGCAAAGTACCTGATGGAACTGAAGAGACAAGTGGTTTTTGTTGGTAAACATTAGTCAGCCTGTGATTAATAGTAAGTACTTTTTGTATTTGATTTTAAAAGCCACTCGAATCTGAAATGTTATGACAGGATGTGCCCAATGATACCAATTTTAATAGCTAAAAGAACACAAAAAAGCAAAGCTAGAAATGACAAGAGAAAATATTGAAAAATATTCCTTCTGCAAGAACTAATAAATATCTTGGGAAGACTTTTAAAAAGTTTGGAAAGTCCAGGTCTCTGCAGTTTTTTTCTCCCAAATTTCATGATTAAGTTCATTCATGGCATTATGAAGAACTTTTTCCCTGCTTTAAGTGCAAGTCTCACTGTAACCTGATTCATGGTGTTATGACAACGTTAGCTCACCATTACAAACATACTATATTTCCCTCAGTGCCTTTGCATTATTTCCCATTTTTATGGTGTTATTATGCTTCATAACTAGTAGCCTGTATTCTTTGCTTAGCAGAACACTGAGGTAGCAAAAGATGCCGTAAATTCCTTAGACACAAGCCACCTGTGAAATTTATGTATTTACATTAATAGAAAACAGAGGACTTGAGAGATGTATTTGCAGTTTTACGCACAGCATAAATCATCTGCTTGTTCTCTGTTTGTGACAGTCTGCAGTTTAAGCAAATTATCTGCTGACACAAAACGTAAGTGGAACTGTAGGTTGAGAAGCTTTGCTGTGCTCTTTTATCTCCTCTCCTCTCCTCTCCTCAGCTCTCCTCTCCTCTCCTCTCCTCTCCTCTCCTCAGCTCTCCTCTCCTCTCCTCTCCTCTCCTCTCCTCTCCTCTCCTCTCCTCTATTCCTGAAGCTTCTTGATCTGCCCTGAAGAAATACTTTGAAACTCAAAGCTGTTTCTTTTATGAGCTGTATGCTGGGTAATAATATGAAGACCATGTTCTAATTTAGCAAAAATGACTTCTCTTTAAAAACAAGTATTTTTGGAATTCTTCCAGCAGCAGCTAGCTTTTTTCAGCCATGGGCACAGAATGATTTCTTAGTGCCTGCCTCACATTCTTCCTTCCTGAAGTTGGTTTCCTTTCTCCCTAGTATCATGTTGTTTCCTACATAGGTAGCTTTTTGGAAGAACTGTAAAACGCACCTTTTCTTTTAGGCTTTTCCAGTAAATCAAATGATTAATTCCAAAACCAGTAGCTGAATGGCCTGATTAGAAGCGTCCCAGCACAGCAGCACTCTGTCTTGCTATCCTTACGTGGAATATCAGTTACTTCACCACATGTAATGTGGTTTTGGCTCCTGCTGGAGCCAGCCTTGCTGTGACAGGGAATGTCTAGTCTTCAGAGAGTGGAAGGGACATCTGAGCAGGACTGCCTTCTACAGCTTCTTACCTCCTGGAGAAGACAAACCCATTAGGGTTGCTGTCAGATGCAGAAATACCTCCCTCTCCCCCTCTCTCAGGGCTGATCTTATTGGTAGATGGAAGGAAATAAAGATCACAGGATGATGGGCATGTCTGCTCCCTCCTTCCACCTGCAACATCAGACTTGGGAAAGAGCAGAGGCAAGTTCTTCCCAGTGTCACTGGCAGTGCAGGGGCCAGATTTAATATCTAGGGGTGAGATTACAGAATTACAAAACAGGACTTGCTCAAATGTGCAATGATTCACTACCCAGAAATACGTAGATAGGTGACACAAAAGCTTGCTTGTCAGCGGAAATGTATATCAGGTGGCCAGTGCAACTGGCTCCAGAAGCAGGATGTTTCTGGGGTACATAAGCCTCTATGACCAGCTGCCAAGGCCCACTGAGTGTGACTTCACGAGTCCCTGTCCTTCTGCCTCTGTCTACCCTTGTTCCTGGTGTTGCAGCACCTCCCACCTATAAAACCGCAAAAGCAACCTTCTCTGATGTCCATCAGCAACTCACATGTGCAAATGGTAATAAAACACCAATGTACCAGTAATCATTCTTCTTAGTCCTTATCTACTGAAGTGAAAGTTCAGGGAATGAGTCTCTTTTCTGCACTTCCTCCACCTCTCTCCTTCCTCCTCTGCATGATATTGCAGCCTGCTAATGTTTCCTGGCAGATTTAGAGAAGTCTCAGCATCAGAGAGTACATTCAGGAAGTTTCACTTCTAGGTCTGGAGAATACAAACATCTGGCTTGTAGGAAAATGAGCATGATGCCACATCTCCATTATTTGCCTTTGATCCTTCCCTTCCTTTGCCCATTGCAGTACAACCTCTCTCTGGTTGCATCCAACAACAGTGATAATTTTCCATTTCTGTCTCTATCTTGCAACTTCCCATAATACTCCTTGCACATCAGCTCTAACGTTGAAGTGGGCTCTGCCTTGAGCAGGAGATGGACCAGGTGGCACCCAGTTGTCTCTTGCAACTTACATTGTTCTCTAGTTGCGTGACTCTGATTTCAATGTGTCTGAATAAACAAACGGAGTCACTACAGTCTTGGACAATGATTGTGCAAGCTCATAATTTTAAAGAAAATCACAAAATTTCTTACTGACAATTTTTGAACTTTGAAGGCTGGTCATACTGGACCCAGTGTACAGTCTATTGCATCCCCAGGTAGCATAATGAAGGACACTTACAAGATTAGATCTCCATGTTGCAATTGGGTGCTACTTCCAGGGACTCTGCCAGACCATGAGGTTCCCTTATTACACATTTGATTGAAGAGCTAAATAACTAAATCAGCTTGAAAGATAACCCAAACTATAAACTTTGTGCTGTAAACAGAAGTACCAAATATATCTGTTTACCTATGTGCCAGAACTGGAACCCAAATATAGGAAGCGGACAACTGATTTGAAAATCAGGCTTAATATGTGGATTCCAGAAAAGAAAGACTTCAGCAAAACATGGCATATCTCTGCCATGTTTAAGACAAATCTTGCAGACATATATGCACTCAACCAAGAGTCGCTTAGTTCTGTCCCTTAGGCACTAGGTCTGCAGGTTTTTTCAGTCAGAAAGGAAAGGAACTCCCTGAGTGAGGGATGGGGGAAAGAGGGAGCAGCCTAACCTCACAGGAAAGAGTGCAATGGTTGACTTTCTTATTCTTTTTTAATGTGTCTGTGTCTCCTATGGAAATAAGAATTACCATACAAAATGTCATTGTCTCAGGGAGTTTAGCATCTGGTCTTTCTAACTGTTTATAGTGCTGATGTGTCAAGCCTGGGGCCTATCATGATGACAAATAATGTCTCACTGTTCCTTTCTGCTGCCCCTTTCCATCTGTATCCGTTCTGTGTCTTGTCTTCCACTTACACTAATTCAGATTATAAATGTTTTGCGACAGGTGCTGTCTTGTTCCATGTTTATGGGATACTTAGCATGATTAGGCAAACATTAGCTGGATCACTGTTTTTTTTAATTTCATTTGATAATAAGACAGAGTGAAGACCTGCAGTTGTGCCACAAACAGATGCACCTGGGAATCATACTCCTTCTGAAATGTGTTTTCACCTGACCCAAGAACAACTATTCTACTTTAAGTGAAAGATGAGGAAGCAGGAAAACACTTGGCTTTTGAGAAAGCAGAAGTCTCCACGGTCTGTAGAAAAAGACCCATGTTCTGGGTCTCTGCCAGTGAAAATACAGTGACTGTGGCTGCTCTTGTAGCATTTATAATGAAAATCTTGAGAACAATCTGTTCCCGTGACATTTTTGGCTTGGCCATCTGGAAGGGAAAACAGGGGAATGAAAGGGAAGGGAGAAATGGCAAGAGGGCTCTGTGTGTGCATGTGTGTGCATGCACGCCTCAGGTAGGAAGAGGTAGAGTAATAATCAGGGAGGAAAAATGAGCAGGATGTATAATGTGGGAGAGTAACAAGAGCAGAGAAAGAAAAACCCAAAGAGGAAAAAGATTGCATCCATGCAGAAGAACAGAAACAAAGAACCTGCCAGGAAAAGATACAGAAGGTAAAAAACAACATAAGAAAGAAAGACATAAAATTAGAAATTGTTGGGTTAATTCCATCAGTTTTGTCAGAAATTGGATTAGGCCCTCTACCAGCCATTCTGTGTTGTGAACTGAATTTAGTGGTATACCGTCTACACATTACCAAACTATAGCAAAGAGTTTTTGCAGTAAAGTGTCTTTGTGATCTATTAAACTGTTCTCAGGGGCCAGAGGGAAACAACAAGATTTTTTTTTTCTGATTAAACATTTATCTAGTTTTTTTGATTTTGATTTGCTACTTTTTGTATTAGTAAGACCAACTAATGTGGCTATCTGAGATAACAGCTAAGAGAAAACTCAGTCAACCTGTTCATAGCTACTGCTTCTCCAACTCTTCCACCTTCTGTCCCACTTCACTACACGGAAGGTTTTTAACTCTGGACTGCTGTCTGGCAACCTGTCTTTGAGTGATGCCATTTCAGATAACTGCAGTGTCCAACACTGGTGCGAGAGCTGGTGGGATAGCACTGACTGAGCTGTGGCTTTTTTAAGGCTTTGTGCTTGTGTGCAAAGAACAAGCTGCAGAGGGACATTTGGCTTGTACAAAGAAGAAAACCCTGACAAATGCTGAAGAGACCATATTTAGGTATGCCCAAGAGAGAGTTTATCCTAATCCTTCTGTCTGATGTAACTAGATGTGTCTTTCCCAGAAATGCTTTGAAGGAGCCCCCTGCCCTCTCTCCCCATTGAATCAGAGAGGGAGGTGTGTGCTCCGGCACTGTATGATGCACACAGCCACGCAGACATATGGTTTATCCAGTTTTCACCAGGGTTAGGTCCTCCTGTACCTCTCAGGGAATAAGATGCATGCAAGAGTGGAAAGCCCTCCTCCAGAGCAAAGCAGTGCTGGCACAGCTGGATGGCAGGTGGCCACACAGCTTGGGAAGTGGGAGCACCAGTAGAAGCAATGATGGGGTCTGCCTGTTCTGCTTATAAACTATCTGCCATAATTTGCTGTCTCAGGTGGAGCTGCTGTATTGATAAATTGCATCTGTTTTTAACTAGTGAAGCTGCACAGCAGGAAAGTGAGTCACAGTCAAGAATATGTTAGCAGAGAAACTTTCCCCTAGAGCTGGAAATGGAGTGACAGAGAGGATATAGGAACTTCCAGCAGTTTTTGAGCAAGTCTTACTGAGACTGTGGGTACTTGGGTATCCCTGAGACTCATCAACATTCCAATATAGACAGCATTATTGTTTTCATGTACACTATCAGATTTGCTTTTGTATTAATTATTTTCTTTCTAATTTGAATCCTTTGATTGTTTTCTTTGCCATTTGTGTGATTTTAATTAAATAACATAGCTTTTAATTTTGACTCAGTGCTTTGGGACCAATCGCTTTATTTACCCTTATCATTTCTGTCCATGACATTGAGCTCTGGCTGACATATGTAGTCTGTGTAAATATCAAAGTTTTTTAAAAATGAGAACAAAGGAAGAAAATGTCAGGAAATGACAGTTTAGCCATGCTTTACATGGCAAAAAGCATTTGTAATCTGAAAGCTAATTGCAGAGATAAGTTCAAATATTGAACTTAGTCAAAAGTCTTCATTGCTAATCAAAACTGGATGTTGTTCTTTGAATAAAGTCACCCACACCTGACAAAGCAGTGTTATCTTGGGGGCAGATCACCGCAATGCAACTCAGAAAACTTGGAATGTAACCACAGCTCTTCCCCTGAATTTTGAGGTGACACATTTCCTGTTTTAGTGATGGAGCAGTTATTACAAAATCTAATTTGGGTAATACAATGTTTATCCACATCTCATGTTGATCAAACAAGTGAAATGTGTTCTATTTGCCACTATCCTCTTACCTCCTGGCTGTAAAATGGGCATAAAGATATCAACTGGTTTTGACAAAAGCTGTTATCTAGAAGCTTTCTTTCCCTCTTTCAGGTTAACTCATTGATTAAACAGCTAGTTATGAAGCCCAAGCCAAAAATCTGGTAAGAATCTTAATGCAAATCAACTGCCTCCCCTCAAATGTTATGGAAAAAAATGCAGTGGGAAATAATTTGGCATCACCAATTAAAAAGGACAGAAGTTGCTGAACTTGCTTCAAAAAATGGCCTATAGCTTTTGAGAAGATATGTTAGGGCTGTAAATTAAAGTAGAAGAGGTGACATAAGTCACAAAAAAATCTGTCAGGATCAGCATCACTTTGAGAAAGGATGGTAAAAGAGGTTCTTTAAAGGCAGTGCTAAAAGACTGCTCTTGTCATATTTGGAAATTGATAGAGATCCCTGCTATAAGAGAGGTAAACACTCCCCAGAATATTGTTGTTATAGGAAACTTCTCAGATACAGATGAAAAACAAATGCTAAGTTCAACGGCCTCAGATATTGCTGGCTGAGATATCCAAACAGGAAACAAAGGTATTTACAGAAGAACAGGGGACGTTTTTTAAGATTTCTTTTTGTAAAAGCAAATGTATTATAGAAGATTGGGTTTATACAGTAACTTTTCCACAGGTCATCATGTTCAGTTTTTATTCAAGCGAAGGATAAACAACAGTAGGTCTGTAACCGAAGCTATGCTGACAAATAAGAGAGTCAGGAATGAGGCAATGGTCCCAGGGCCAAAAGACAAGTATGGCTGCTTGGAAAGAGGAGCACAAGTTACCGAAGGCTTTGGAGAAGGCACCAAGAAGTCAGTTCGTGTTGTACTTAGCTGGAGTACTCCCTGTACCTGAAGCGTCTCTGGAAGAGGGGGGTATTCTTCTCTTAGAAATAAGTAGGCCTGTTATGTTATAATTCAGCATGTGGTATGTGAAACATATGGACGATGGGACTAGTAAGGCTCATAGCAAGGAAGAAAATATAATTAACAAGCAAACAAAGCTGAGTCAGGAGTGTATGTGTTGACCAGGCTGGAGCATCCAGTGGTGCTGTGTGAATGTGCAAGGACGTAAGCAGTGTCTGACCTGAGAAACGCAATTACTGGTGATATACCATGCAATTATGATGATGCCAACTGGCAAACGTAAGCTGCTGAGAAATACACAGGGAGGCATTTCTGGAAATTATAATAGCTCTTCTATTCATTGCTTGGCACCACGTATTTGACTGCAAAGCAAAGCTGAGAGAGGAAAGAATATAATCATTGTGGGCCCTGTTAGGCATTTTAACAGACTATACAGATTTATTTCAAGGCGCTGACATGCAGATACTGATGGGCAGATCATGAAATTACTGGCAATCCAGCAAAGAAAATGAATTATTATATGCATATTGCTACTGAGTAGATTGGCAGCTCTGTAAGTGGCAAGAAAATTTTTGGGTAAGCTGAAGTTTTGTCTCAAAAGCTCGTATTTGTATAAAATCATGGAATATAAGACTTGGAAGAAAGACCATCCCCTTACTGAAGACCAAATATTAAGGTTTACTGTATGGTTTAAGAGAAGACCATTCTACATGGCAGTACCATGATAAGCCTGACTCGAACACTGCCACAGCAGATGTTAAGAGCAGAATATCAGACTGAATGCAGGCATGCTGAGGCTGAGGAAAACTGATATCCTCTTGATCAGACATCCATTGACTTCTGAGGAAATCTGAACAGCCCCAGAGAAGCTAAAACTCCAAGGGAATGTCTAAATCAAAGTGTATGGAAAACCCAGTAATACCGTGAGACAAATTCTCTTAGGTTTTATTAGAATCTCTTAGATGCTGCTATAGCCTTTGAAACAATACACAGAGACTCAGAAATACCTATTTCAAGAATAAAGAAAACCAAATGAAAGGTTAAAGCACCACAAAGCTGTGAAGCAGCTGAAGCAAGAGAATAGTGCCTCTGAAGGAAAATGTGGGAGCAGCAGAAGCTAGCAGCAAATAGCATTTGCTGTTAGGGTCCTGACAGGCATGGAAAAACAGTAAGTTTGGATTAAAAAGGAACTACTAGCTATTGGCTTTCCAGCATGAAACAATTTACTTGGCTTCAGTTGTTTGTAAAGATAGAAACCCATCACAAGCCATTGGAAAGCATTATATAGAGACCATTGACCAAATATTACCCAGGGAACTTAGATACCCCTTTGACAGATAACCTGAAGAAGGCATATTTCTCAGGTGCAACTTAAGTGGCTCCATAGATCAAGAAATAGACTGTCATCATACTAGAATATTTTCCTACTTATGCTGAGAGGCTCTAGGCTGAACAACATCACCCTGAGTGAATGCTTGGAAAAGAAAATTATTTATGCACCCAAACCGTCCAATCCATAAGGTGACATAGAAATATATTTCTATTAATAGGTAGAGGACAGCCTGTGCATTGATGATCAGGCGGTAAATCTGGGAAGTTTATAAACTGACACTGTAAAATGGGCATGTACCTACCCAGGGATACCAAAAAGCTGTAGGTGATTTGGGAAATGTGCATGTTGTTGAGGAATGAATGTCCAATGAACATGGTGAGGTGTGTAAAGACTATGATAACCAAGAATAGAACAAAATATGATAGCCTTTGGAAATCCTAATCCATCTATGGAAAAGATTAGAAGATTTGTTTGCTTTTACTGACAAGAAAAATACAGTCAAAGAGTTTTACTCCATTCTCTGGAATATGGATTATCTCAAAGGTACTCAAGCAGGTGATGTGATCCAGGAAGCTGAAGACATACTGTGAAAGGTGTGTTAGCGTGTGTAATTCTCACATGCTGCTTCAGCACGCTGTAGCAGAATTCAAATGGGAACCTTTGATATGTTATTGTGAAGCCCAGAAATACCGAGGAACAATAGTAGTATTTTTTTCTGAAGAAGCAGAAACAAAATAGGTATATACTTGGATTCCACAACAGTAACTTCCAACATCTGTGAAATTAGAGCACTTTGATGCAGAAATAATTGAACCTTTCTTTCTGCATAAAACTTAAATAATGTGTTAAATGAAAACCATGACCCTCATCACACACTTCTTTTTAGTCTGAAATCAGGAAAGAAAGGAGACCACCACATTTAAATTACTAGCATTGTTTTCCTCAGTGCATCATTTCTTCCCAAGGCTCTCGCAAAGCTGTAGAAAGGAAGAGTCAAAAATGAAAAGAGCCAAGAGGTTGACAGTAAAGGCCAAAAGAGGCAGCAGGGGTTACCTGCCCGCACCACCGTTGTCATGCACAGGACCGTAGATCAGCAGAGACGTGTCAAAAAATCGGGGCTCTGCTTCCTGCAAAGGCACTCTGTCACAACAAATAGATGGTGTATATATAAATATTTAAGATGATACACAGCTAAGCAGAGAGCCCACTACAGCAAAAGAGGCAGAAATAGAGGCTACTAGGCACAACTTTAGCCATCGCATACCCACATAAATTAACAGCAAAGGAGGGACCTGAGATATAAGTCAAATAAGTTGATTATGAACTCAGGCTAGCAGTGAAGCTGTAACTTCAAAGTAGAGACAGACTATAAAAAATGAAACTCTGTTTTTAATTAAAGGAGTCTCTTGTAATTGGAAGAAAAGCAGCAAGCTCCTTTTCCTTCCAGCAGCTAGAGGGGAGTGGAGCTTCAATTTTATAAATTGCCAACTAATCTAGAGCTAATATAAACTATTAATCTCTTATGTATGGCCTAGGTCTAGCAGAAGTCCTGCCATGCCCCTCATTCCTGCATTTAAGCCCTTCAAAATTTTTAGGATGTTAAAAGTTTCAACCGTCCTGGGGAAATGAAGAAATAACTATGGTTTCTGAGGAATATTTTAAACTATTTTTGACTTAAAAAACTGTTTCCAGAGCTAAACGAAAAGAAAAAAAAAAAAAGAAAAAGGATTTTCATACTTAAGGTGATGGGTCCAAAATAACACATGATGATTGATAGTACAGTGTGTCATCAAGTTTCAGCTACCCTAAATTATAGAAAATCCCCACATGCATACAATTAAGGCACCGAAACAACTTTAACTCTGCTCATAGTCCCATAGTGCAATAGCTGTATGGTTATAATTAAAGCATCTCAGTGTCTGCAGTCCCAGAGCAGAACAAATTGCTTTTCTCACTTTTGATGTTTCATCTTCAGTTCTCTTGTGGTAACCTCTGTTACCATCATTGCAAGGAGTAAAATTTATAAAAAAAAGATTTAGAATTAAATGGCACTTGGTGCTGAGATTTGCATAGCTGAAAATTCATCTCCATGTGACATTTTTTATCAGTGAAGCTATCGAAGAACTCTCTTTTCAAAGTAATTTTCAATCCTGTTGCTGTTAATGGGACTGAGGGCAGATGTCCCCTGCCATGTCATGACAGTCAGCACCTCGTTTTGTGTCCGACATGCACAAAGCCAACAGCACAATGCTGTTGGCCAGTTAAGCCAATTAAGCTGCCACTGTAGGTGCACCTAATTGGCAGGGTGAATTTGCCTGTGCTGAGCTCCCCAACAGTTCTGCTGCTAGTATCCAGGGGAACTAATTTAAGTTTAGGCTTTGTGATATTGCATTGCTGCTATTTAATAGCTGGATTGTCTATACTGTCAAAAGCCTAGTGTCTTTGGTAGGATAAGGCCCTGTTCTGTGAGGAACACAAACAGTATTTTCTATTAGCCAAGGGGAAGGAGCTCATGTCTTCAGAACAGAAATATGAGAGTTCAATTTTTCTTTTGAACTTCCAAGTATAGTGATAAGGGTGACCACGTGCTTGTTACATCTCCCATTTTGGTTCATTATCATATAAAGCTGACATGAATGGTTACCAGCACCCATTCTTGTAGAGCTGTTTCCCATTTCTGAGCAAGATCAGCTCTACCTGGCTTTCTTTTCCTAATTCCTAAACTGGTAAATCTTGCTCCAGCCCATCCTCCACTTTTGAGGCTTGTTATATTATGAATTTTCTCTCTTCTTTCCTGGCAAATGTTCTCTTTGCAGCTAGGTCCTTCCTTTCTGTTGCCAGGCACACTTTTTTCCCTTGGGTTGCTAGGCAATATTAGTTTTTTTCTTTTACTACTCATGTCAGTTCGGCTCACCATCCCCTTCCAGCATTACCCAGCACCTTTTGCCATCCCTGCCCGCACACTGCTGCCTGCACATGAACAGCTGAATAAAATTAAAGAAGTGAAGACTTAAAGGAGTCTAAATGAAGATTCTTTGCTGTAGCTAGCTTTAAAAAGTCAAAATTTATAGAAAAAAACAAATTTTAAAATACGAGATTGCATGTTTCCCTTGAAGAATGCCTTTTAATAAGACTCAAATTTATTGTGAACAGTTCTGATGGGGTGAGGAATGCTTTGGTTGTAATTATCTATTCTAATGTCATGCATAATAAAAATAGTGTAAAAGGCCACTGAGGTTAAACTATACTTCACTATGTTTGTTTAAAAACCCATCATAGAATCCCTCTGGGATCTCATTTATTAAAACCGCATCAGCAAAGAGTGGCATGAATAAGAAATCAGTTCCTTTTCCTCCATCAAAAAAGGAGGAGCTAAATGACTTGTTTTATACCGGAAAATTCAAGTGATACATTGCAGACATGCTGTCCCATGATGACAGTATGGAAATTCCTTTCCTAACAGCTGCTAAATATCTGAGGGTTTTTTTGTCTTCAAAATTTCCCACAACTTTTTCTTCCACTGCTGCTGTAGCATAGACAGTTGTTCGTGCTCTCACAGCTAAATTGCTTATGTCATGTAATTTCAGTATTGACTTGTTTGAAATGACACACACCAGCATGGGGCAAGAGGCAGACAAACGGCTCATCATCTCAGCTAATAAACTCAAGACAAGAGTTTCATCTCAGCCTTTCTTGTATCAAACTCAGTCTTCCCCTACAAGGAGCTGCTCACATTGCCCTTCCAGAGTCAGCTATCTCCTCTTTCCTAACCAAACCTCCTATCCTTCTGGTTTCTTTTGAGTTCTCCTTTTCTGTTACAAGTGGCCCAAAGATCAACCCCTGCTTGCCAGACACTGACTTTTCTCCATCCCTGATGGAGATCCAGGCTAAGAGAGGCCCAACCACATTGCTGTGTGCCCACTGCTCCTCTCCACCCTCCCCTCCTGGCAGATCTTGCTCTTCATTGCCTCTTGAAGAGGCAAGAAGCTCCATAGGCCTGAGGTGGCCTTTTGTGGTTGTCCCATTAATCTCTGGATGGATCCAAGTGGATAAATGGTGGAAGAATATAACAAACAGAGGTGATATAACAACACAATATTCCAGTACCACAGTAATCCAATAATATATCTAATTCAGCCTCACAGGGTGAGGCCAGGACTCCCTTTTACTGCTTCTTTAGTGTGTTGTACTCCGGCTTTCTCCCCTGTATAGCCTTTGCTGAGGTTTCATTCAAGTCTGAATGGTGGGTCCACATCTCCTCCCCTTTGCATATCTGTATAGAGACTTGTTAGCTGCAATAGAACCACTGTAAATATATGTTGGTATAAGAAGAAAATAAGGCTGCCTTCCTGGTCTTTGTTGTCCTGAGAGTTCTTTTGCACCACTTTTACAGATAACACTACCAAAAAGTCTCAGTTTCTCTCATACACTGGCTCTAAATGAAAAGAAGAGATATGTTCCTGGATATTACTTGAATAGGTTTTGTATGAAATCACTGATGTAAATTTTCAGTCAATATAGATCAAGAAGTTCCACAGACAGCAGTGCAGATTTATGGCAGATGAAACTCAGGAAAACTTTAAAAATCAAATTGGAAGGGCTGCTGTTGTACCACTAAATCCTGCTTCTAGCAATTGCAGTTTGTTTTGCCAAATAACCAATTTCATAAACTGATCACGCTTTTGGTTTTGATATGTGAATATTGTTTGCTTTGCTGTGGTAGGAGCAAGTATTTTTTTCTTTTAATACAGAAAATGTGTAAAAGAAAGGCATTATTGCACTAAACAGGGAAGAAATATTTCACGGTCAAAGCAGAAAGAAACAGAGAATGTAAAGAGTGGACAATTTCTCTCACTAAATAGTCCAGGGTCTCTTACTTTTCTGAAACTTGATCAGACTGGAGAAGGTTAAAAATAACATGAACTGAAAAGTGAAATATAAAAGAAGCCTCCATGCTAAAACCTCTCATGTGTCTTGCACACTGCCCCATTAGTTACGCCTCAATATCTAACACAGAAGATATCTAACATAGAAGACCTGCGTATGCATCTTACTCTGTTTACTTCCATTACTTCCATTGCCTCTATTACAAGCTTTACTTTGTAATCTCTGTATCAGAAAATGCTATCAAGTTTCTTGTTTGAGCTTTGTAAAATACAATTTCTCTTACAGGCCAGTCAAGGGCCAAAGCAATGCGGTGTTTCCTTATAGAATTGTCTTTTGTTAGGAGCTGGCCTCAGCTTTACCCTTATCTCAGTTCACGGGAATGGGTCCAAATATCAGATATGTTTTTTTGGAAATCACTTTTTTTCTGTATGATGTTAAGAGAGGGCTTTCCTTGCTCTGTCAATATCTGAGTATAGTCAGCTAGTCTCTATTAACCCTGGAGTTAAAGGTTCTCCTCTATTTATGACCCTATCCATTTGACTAATTTTGCATGTTGAGATTTTGCTGAATCACAACTGCTGCTTTCCTCTGCTGATGAATGAATTATCTGGGGAAATAAAACAAAACAAATAAAACAAACAACTGAACCCAAAGTCTTTTGTAGAGTAGCAAAACTGTTCCTGAAATCCCTACAGGAGAAGCCTTGGAAATATGTGGGTCAATGATTTTGGATTTGCCCCAGCTAGGATAGCTGTGGACCTTTAACTCTACGCAGCTAAGAGTTTGCTATAGAAACCAGTAGATCCCTCTTTAATTTTAAGAATCTGTGTGGGATGGTATGTGATGAAATGCCTTTTTACCCCTTTGTGCATTTTAGATGGCCTTACAGGAATGCTTTCTCAGGCATATGTTGCTTTCAAAAGAGCAGTACCTGGAAGGAATCATGGAGACTAGCTGGTCACTGGCTCCCCACCTGACAGTGGCTCCTGTTGCATTCCTGAAGGTGAAACAGAGCCCTTTGCTCTATCAGACCATGGCACCTGACTCCCACAGACTGCAGAGTTCTTCCCCTCAGTGCACTACTGTATTTCCATTTTGGGGAATATTGTAAGGAGCAAAATTAAGCTAACATCTCTAAAGGGAAAAAAGGATCCTTAGGAACATATGAGCATAAATTTATAGCACACTCAGAAGAGATAAAAATAGTTCAGTTATTCTGGAAGAGTTACAGGTATAGTAAAAACCTTAGGCTGCTGTCCAGTGATGAGGTCTGGGAGCCTTTTAGCTCCCTTAGTCCAGTGCTGCATGTGAGTGACTGAACCATTACTGTCAGCAGGGCTCACTTGCTGAGGCGGCTTAACACTGGGTAAGGTTACATTCAGAGCTGAAATGGTTCATATTCAGTCAGTTCTGGTGTCTTTAAAACACACTTTTGTGCCTGCAGGTACAGAGATAGCAAGGGCAGAGAAAACTCTAGACTGCTTTTACCTGCCGGCATAGATACAGCTGATACATGACAGATGTGCAGTCTCTCCTGTGTGGTCTGTTTCGGGGGATATGAAGACATCACAATGAAAAGCAGTGAGCTTTTACTCATGCAAAACAAAAGCAAAGGTCATAGTAGAAATTCTTGTCCTTCATTTCCTAATGTCATGCAGCCTCAGTGCCAAGCTGGACTTGGTTGCTTGTGAGCTTTAGTTCAGCTGATGCCAGGTGAGGAACCTTGTCCAGCAAGAAAAGAGAACAGATAGCATTAAGGAAAACACTTTTTGGTTTTTTTTTAATCATCATACTTAAAAACTAAAACACAAGGTGACAAAGATAAAAAGTGGTTTCATCCTGCTGCAGCTTTGCCTTGTCACTATGCTTTGCACAGGGAGGATATCAGAGATGCTATCAAGGGCAGGGTAAAGAAAAGGTTACTTGAGAAAGGTTGAAGGACTGCCCACTCGATGGCAGTTTGTTGTTCTTTCTCTCTACTAAAGACCATTCAATGACACAATATGTCTGCTTAATTTTATCAGTGGGGCCTGGGTCCTTACAAGAATAGATATGCTCATAAAAGTAATACCAGTTTAAGGATGGGGTGAAAAGCAATTAACCATCCTGGGTGTGAGCAGACTTGCCCAGGCTCTGGGCCATGAAATGGAGTGGCAGGGCCAGAATCTACAAAAGATGATTGTGAAGTAAAGCTCCCCTATTGCACCCCATGTCTCTATGCCAGCCATTATATGTGATTTTAAATGCAGTTTTCAATGTAACCCACTGGCCTGTGGCTCTGAAATTGTCTCCTGAGTCTCTGTCCTTTTTCCCAAGTGAGTTTCATCATGCCTGTGTGCCATGACAATCTGGACTGGTAGCATAGGAATAAACCACCACCGAGCACACATGTATTGTGAGCTGAGTCTATAGGCAGTCTAGGCTCTGATTCAACAGAGCGTGCAACCTTATGCTTATCCTTAGGCATCTGGCTATACCCGCACAACCAATGACGCCCATCAATTCAAGTCGCTGTTGGGTGGCTGCTTACTTCTGCCCAACTGAGCAGAAGACCAAGCAGGGGCTGCAGTGTAAAATTATGCTTAAGTCTATACTGCTAAAAAAAAGAAGGCCAAGAGGCATGGGTTGAGCTGTGTTCACAATGTTTAGTCCAACTCCCTCCATGAAAGAAAGGACGCAGCTGGTGTGGTCCAAAGTAGAGCCTTGTAATGTGGCTGATCAGGAGTGAAGTGATCAAGATCTCTCCCTTGCATTTGTTTTTTAGGAGCATAGAAAAATCTTGTGAGCCTAACTCTAGAATCCTGTTTTGGATTTAAAAGCCCAGATTTTCCTTACATTTTTTTTCTCTAAATACAATAGTATTTGTGAATCAATTTCTAATGCTGAACTAGCATTTCTCATTTTATTCTCTTTTGTAGCTAGGAGTTTGCATCTGGTAACTTTTTATTATGTATGCTCAGGTACTAATCCAGTTATCCAGCTGTGTGCCAGATGGTAAATATTTAAGGTTTATTCTCATTATTTTTGAGAATTTATTTTTGGTGTTTTTGGTGTGGATAGTGACAGTCATAACACATGTGCACAGATTGTTATGTCTGATAGTGCACAGCACCCTCCTCCATAACAGCCTAGTTTATTTGATCACTTCAGCCTCATCTTGCACTGTACTTCTCTGTTTCTGCTCTGCTATTTTCCAGACAGAGGCTTTACAGCCCCGATCTGAGTTTCATGCAACCTGATATCTTTCAGGCGAGAATTATATATGCCATATCTCCCCAGTCTGTCTGTTTGTGCAAAACTCTAACCTGCTGCAATTGGGCACAGGTGTATAACTGATCTGAAGCATCAGGCCTTGACAGCTCCTCATCAATGGGAAGAGTTAAGGTTATGGTGCCTGACTTGGTTTGATATTTCTCTGCCTTCACAGATCTGAATCACAGGCTTCAACAAACTTTTCATAAGCACATTTCTTTTTTTCTCCCCTCCCTCCTTTTCTATAAGAGAACTTAAAAAGTGAAGATCTTCAAAGAAGAAAATAAGGGTTGACAACCAGACCATTAGTCACAGCAATATGTTTAAGGTACATGACATTGTTTGCACAGCTCTTATCTGTTTCACTTTACTGGCTCATTTCTTTAGGACGTGTGGTTTTACCCCACTCTGTGTTGTTAGGAGTGTTTCCAGCTTTGAAAATGGAAATACCATACCCATAGCTATGCTCTATGGTTCTGGCAGCACACCCCAGACCTTTCTAACCCTGAAAAAGCCAAGTCCTAAGGGGAAGTGAAGAACTGACTGGACATCATTGTGGCACTGGGAAGATTTGCTAAAATAGTGTTTCTGCTTTGGCACAAAGCTAGGAAAGGAAGCAAAAGAAGACAAAAAGAAAAAAAGGCACTTTGTTTTTCGGCCTCTCACCCCATTTTGTCAATCTCAGACCTAAGTGAAGAGCCAGAATGAATGGAGAGAAACTGAGCATGTTTGCATGACCTTTTGCAGGGTCATACAGAGTTACTGGCTGTGTTAGGAACAGAAAGAACCAAATACCTGCGTTAGCTATTTTCACCAGAGCTATTTCATCTGTTATTGCTCTGAAGTGTTCCTATTGCCACCAGAACTAGGTGATTCACAGCTGGCTTGGGGAGCACAGAGCTGCTTTTGGCACCTTGTAGGAAGTTCTAGGGTGGAGGATTGAGTCCTCTGAAGGCTTGAGGATAGATTTGTGTCATGCAATAATATAGCGTTCAAAGCTCCGTGACCTTGTACGGACCAGAGCTCTCACACCCAAACAGCAGGGCCATGAAAAGTGCAAGGCCTGGGACTCAAAAGGAATTCAGCTGCTTCTCTGTGGCACCACTTCTTGACGAAGAAATGTCACCTTTAGCTGCCTTCCAGTTGCAGACTAAGCAGCAGCTGCTGAGTCTGTGCTGATGGGGTTACAGTATCGTAACAGTATAACTCTAGACTGATAATCTTGCTGAGAAGGGAAAGCGTGCTCTGCCTCTGTCAGCTCTTGCCTACTATATTAATATTGGGACCCATCTAGTTTCTTAAAACTTAGTCTCTACTCAGTATGAGCTCACCCACTTTTGGAATTTAATTTGGGTTGCAAAAACCTCTTCCAAGAGGAGTTATTAAAAAGAAACAGATCTCAAGAAGCTTTGAGTTAGCATTAAATCCAGCACAGCTTAAAACTCTATAAACAAAACAGCTTCTTGATGATCACTTGCTTTTTTTTTTTTAATCTGTTGCTAAGACACATCCATTTCAAAACCTGATACGTTAGAAGCCAGATTTGTTGGAGCTGCTTTCATAGGGCTAATTCTTGATTTATATGGCTGTGAGACCAAAACCAGATCTGAAGGATGGTGAAGAGAAGAGGTGCATGTTGAGTTGCAGGGCAGAGGACTCAGTAAAGAACAGCACTGTAACTGAGTAGAGCTAAAATGATTGGGTATATTTTAGACCTTGATTTAAAATACAGTATCCTTTCCAGAGTCAAAGGCATTAAAGATATCATTCAAACCAGAAGGAAGGTCTGTTTTGTACTGAAACACATACTTCTAGTTAAATTAACTATTGAATGAAAATAAAAATCTGTTTTCGAGACCCAGTCTTTTTGGCTCCTGTTCATCTGAGTCTTATATTTCTGCAAGGAGTTTTACATAAGTGGAATTAACCATAATCTCCCATGACAGCCTGGGGAATCTATTCCAAGCCAGAACCCCTGCCCTGGTGGTCTATGTTATTCCACTTGAAATGTAGGCATAGATTACATGAGGCCCTAAGCATGGGTTTACTTAAGGGAGAAAGCACCCTTTTCATAGAATACATCCTTGTACATGTTTTTAGCCATAAACTACTCTGAGAAGACAAGCACTCACTACGCCAGCAGAGACACTTACTTTCACTGATGACATCATATGTTATCTGGACTTGGCTGGCAGCACTGCCTAGATGTGGAATGAAGCAAAGTGTGGAAAAAATGAAGGGCCTAAAAATGCATTGCATTTGAGATGAATTTAGGATGCAACTGAGACATGGAGAAAATGTGGGGCTTTCTAGGGGTTGTTCTTTCTAGGAGTTGTTGCTCTACTAATTCGGCTGCCATACCTCTGGCCATGGCTACCTCAGGTAGGGTGGGAGATACAGTAGGCAGCACATTCAGAGAGTTTATGCTTTTTCTTTAGCTACTATGCTGTCAGGTGCTTTTATATGGGCTGGGTCAGAATGACTTCATGAATAGTAGTCTTTCTGGACAGGTATCTCAAATGCAGTTTGGTAACAAATATCTGGTCGAAATCAGCTATCTTAGTTTCCTTCAAATCTTTCTGGTATCTAAAGACAACACAATTGCAGACATAATCAAATTGTTTCTTTGTGGTGCTGGCACACCTAGTATCAGAAGTGTTTCTTTGCTGTTCTGAGCTAAAATTTGCTATCAATCATCAATATATCCAGACAAATTGTATTTGTGAGCCAATGAGAGAATTTAGAGCACTCAAGCTGCCATAAGAACTTTGTCAGAAGCAACTTTTGCTAAAAGAGCTGATGAAGTCCGTGCATCATTGTACAAAAAGCCCTCTCACTGAACAGAAAGGGTCTTTAAAACACCTCCAAAGCCAGAGGCAATAGGCTGTAAGCCAGAGAACCTGGAAGACAGGTTTATGAAGTGTATTTCTGAGCAGCTTCTACAGGCTGGAATGTAAAGATATCATCTTTTAAAAGAATAATATCTTGCTGATAATCTTCTGAGAGGGAAGCTGTTAGTGCATTTCATACCATAGTAGTGAAAGCGCTGCTCCCATCATTGGATGTCCTCTGGGATGAATTAAGGCTATTGCCCTGATATTAAATAAGAGACAGGTTGCAGTGTGTGTTGGATTAACTTCAATAGTTAAAGATATTAGTCTAAATTTACAGCCCTCATAAGGAAGGACAGCTCAGCCAAGTTTAGCAGTCTTGCACTCTTTTACATCAGCAGTGAAATTCAACCAATGTTTCCCTGGCATATTTTTGTACTTTGTTCCCAAGCACTCATTTGATTTCCCGGACTTGTTGATACTGATGTATCTCCTAGGCAAACAAAGTGCCACCAATCTACCATGTTAGCCATTTAGAGAATTTGTGGCTAAATGAAAATGCATTCAGTTCAGTTGATTTTTCATAAAAATATACAAGGTCAGGCTTTTGTCCCTTTCAATGGGAAGAAACAGCATCTGATTATGGGGAGTTTTTATTGCTTGTAATGCAATGTTTCCTGTTATCATTAAGAAGCACTCTGAACTCGCTAAGTGTTTGAAGCCAATACAGCTCCATTGATATGCAGTCAGAGTTTTGTGCTGACACACACAGCTTACATTAAATTCAGTCATTTCAGATACCAAGATGCAGAGTAACTAGGGTGCCAGTCTATGCACAAGTACTCAGAGTCTTTGGTGGGCTGGGCAGCATGCGATGATGCTCCAAATGAGATGGCACCATAATGGTACCTGAGTAGCATCAGTGTGAGTCTGTAACCGTGCAGCAGTCAGACCTGCTACTGCAACAGCATAACCTAATTCCAGCTCTTACAGCTCTGGCCAGCAACTTTTTAAAACAGAATTCTGATCTACTAAAAGTTTCCTGAATTCTGTTATTTTGTTATTTCCTGTACTGATACAATAATTGTTTTATTTTATTCTTGCTTTTGTCATGCAGCACTTAACCTTTCTCCATACAGTACTTCTTTTACATCCTTTTTTTCTTAGTTTTCACCTTTTCCTCTCCTTGCATTTTGGGTTATTATAAAAACCTTTCAAACTTGATTGTGCTTCTATTCTTCATTTGTAGGTTCGTTTGCAGTTGCTAACTTATGACAGAGTCTTATCTTCTCTTTTTCACCAGGTCTAATACAGAAACTAAATCAGGAAGAGGGAACAATGAACTGCTTTTGTGAGAAAAAGGAAGGATACAGTCTTGTCATGCAGAAAAACAATGATGTCAGCTGGCAATAGTACAAGTTAGCCACAGAAAGGGCAAATAACTCAAAAGCCTAGTTTCTCCTTCATGCTTGTACTATCTTACTGTCTTCCTCAGCTTTCCTGCTGCCATTTCCCAGCTGGAGAGCTGTGGGCTGAAAAACTCTTTCTCTCCTCAAACACCCATGGTCTGCAGACTCCCAGGGTAGTACCAAGGAGCTGGAGGTGGGTTAAGGGCTCGGGATGCTGAACTTGTGTGTGTGTGACAAACCCACTCCAAAGCCTAAACTGGAAATGGTTCTTAATAGTAGCTTTAAAATACAAATGCCAGGCTATAAAATCTTCCCAACTTCAAGTGTCAGCTGATACCATCTCCAGAGGCCCACCACCATCTTCAAGATGATGGTGTGAGCCCTATGTGACTTCCAGCCTGTGGATACATTAGCCAGGAGCTCTGGGAGCAATGGGAATTATGACTGAGAGGATGTAGAAAGGCTCAAGTCACAGTCCTCCTGCAGGGAGACCTCCTACTGACCCAGTCTTTGCTGATATCCTGCCTGAGCTGGGTGACCAGTCTGCTTGGTGTGTGCCATGGAAGGCAGCACAGAGCAAAGGACAGGCGTGGCTTTTCTCTCTAAGACTGGCAGAATGAACAAACTGACTTATTTTCTTCACTGTTCTGTTTGCAAAACCTGTCCCTTTGGCAAGTGCCTTCCCAGGGGTGCTGCAGGTTAGAAACGATCATCTCCTGCCGCTTCCCAAGCCTAGCACTTATGGCTAGCAAAAACCTATGAGGCATCTTGCAGTGAGGCTTCCAGCAGATCACATGGGGGGACCCGGGTTTTTTTATGCTACTTGAGAGACCTTCTGTATATCCCTCCCAACCTCCTAGGAGGTACGTGCCTAATATGAAAACCACTGGTCCACATGCCTGGCCACAGATGAGAGAGTTCCTCTGCAGCAAAATCTTACTAATGCTATTGATTTATAATTGTAAAATTCACAGTTCACCACAGAACCATGCTTCCATGTCAAAGCTTTGACCTTCCACATTCTTTCAAACCTTCACACTAAAACCTTTCTCTGCTTGTTTCCTTATTTCACAAGTTTTCTGAAAAATGTAACTCATTTAATCTAAATATGCAATGTGGACATATTTATACTATCTTAGAGCAGTTTCTCCATACCCACTGCATGGTGTACAAATTCATTCAGATTGATTTTTAACATGATTTACTAGTGCCCCAAACTCAAGATCAATAACAACACTGTGCAAAATATACAGATAGCCTGAAACTATATGCCAAATGCTGACAATTTAACTTTTGACTATTTCACTGCAGAACATTTTAGCAGAAACATTCACGTACTCCCAGCTGTGCAGAACCTTGCTGGCATTTCATACAGTGAAAATACTTTCTGGGGGCCAGAGAGGGGCAAGCAGTTCATAAAAATGCTTCTGAAGTGATAAAACAAGATTTTCCTCCTCACAACTCTCACAATTTTTGGCAACATGGTGTATTATTAAGAAAGGGGGGGAAAGGGCATACTTTTCACCATTCCTATATTTTGCTGATTTTATCAGCACAGTGCTCTAAAGGGAAGGCTGAAGAGAATTGACTCCGTATTACATAAATGAAATAATTACTTCATTGATGAGCAATGTGTATGTATTTCAACTAGCTCCCATCCTCACACATGTATTTGTTCTTAAAGTTTTTCCAATTCTTGGCCTTTTACCTAAAATAGCTGTGTATTTGGTGAATCTCCTGTACAACTTAGGAATGGGGAGAAGGGAAGAAAGAGACCTCAACAGCAAAGCAGCTGGTTAATGATGGGGGCAGCATAGGGGATGCCTGCTGCAGTAGCTGGCCACCAGTGGTCCTGCATGGGCAAACAGAGCAGTCTTCTACTGAAAGAAGAGATTTTGGTCAAAGTTGCCAAGCTCATAGCTTGCTGTTTGTCCTGAGAAGCAGAGAAAGCTTGACTTTCAACTAAACAGCCATGAGATACTGCCTTCAATTTTCAGTCTTGTTTGGAGCAGGCTACTCATCACTGGGATGCTCCTAGGGTCACAGCAGGAAACTGGGTGCTGCTGCTCAATGCAGGTGCTTAGCAGCTCTCAGGATATGCAAATCCCATTTTGCTGATACAAAGAGCATTTCAAACTCTGTCTGCAGATAGCTGTTGGGAGCTGTGACACAAAGCATATCACTAGAAAAGCCCATCTTCAAAAGTGTGGCTTAAATAATTTCTTACATATAGCAGCAGCTTCCTTCAGAGTATACCCATCAAAAGTACAAAATACCACAGGAGTTTGGTACCAAAAGTCTGTTGCAGGATGTGAGCACAGGAACCCAGGAATGTGCTCTGATCAATATGCCTACACTGATCACTTTGGACTTTAGGGTCAGGTTTTGCATTAGAAATGAGAAACAAAACTAATAGACAGATATACATAGAAAGACAAAGCAGCATGAAAACAGTTTACATGTCCTGACACTATATCAATGAGAATCATATGATTTCTTTTATTAAAATGACCTAATCAGTAATACAGAGTCTACCAAATACTCTGTATCCATATGGAGTATAATAATAATATTACAGCTTTAGATTAGAGTTCGTCCCTCTGCACTCTCAAACTGGTCTGAGATATTAGTAAAGATTTTAACCAGAGGTTTTCCTCTCCAGTTAGTTATACTTTCAGACTTAATATCTCTTCCACCTCTACATACAGTCTCACTTTCCTGTGGTTTTGGCTTCAGTCTACTTGTATTTATAGACAATCAGCTACGTTTACCTACAGTCTACCTCTGTTTATTTATTGGTTCCTGAGATTTGCAAAAATTAAATACACTGAGGATTTGTAAAGGAGCAATAATCTAGTGAATAGATTCATGGCCTAGGATTCAAACATCTTGAGTTTGATTTTTCTTCCATTTAGCCACTGATATCACCTATAACACATGGTAGCAGATTTACTGCTAGCTCCTGCTTTCCAGGAATACTCATGAATCTCAACCATGAAGTAATGAACACTACATAAGCCCCTCTATTCTGATAATATATTTTCATATATTGTAGAGGAGGCTGTTTGCACCACAGTGTGCTAAATAACTGTCCCCTTAGAGACACCAAGCCACTGAGGGATAAGCATGGTCTTTTCATGACTCTGTCCTTTTTAGGAAGGAAAACGCAAGTAATGTTCTTTAAGCCCTCTCCAAAAAAAAGCTAGAGCAACAGCAGAAAAAGCTAATGAAGTGAGGAACTCCAGGGCCTACCAGGGGAAAGAAACCTGGAAAAAACAAAACTAGTGGGGAGTCTAATTTTAGTAGGTTTTTTTTGAACAGTCCCAGTCTCACTAGGTAAAAGCCTAAGACCCTCAGAAATGTCATGACACTGCTTTTTTACATTTTCATTTCTATTACTTTATTCTGGATTGTTTTCCAACTAGACAATCTATTTTTCATAGCCCTATCCAAGGACAGTGTAGGTAATCTTGGAGCTTTTCTCATCATACTTAAACGCTTATTACGTCTTTACAGCTAAAAAGTTATCATTTTCTACTTAGCAATACGTGCTTGGAAGCTTACCAGAAAAAAAAAAAGTGCACAAATAATTGCAACTATTATCACACAAAATGAAAACTGACCCCGATTTGAGTGACAGGTTAGCAGGTCCCAAATTATTTATACAACATTTTAACAGCCATACATGCCAGGAATCTAATAAGCAGGTGGTAGAAGGCAGCTGCCAGACAACTGAATTTTAGAAGTTGAATGCAGAAAAGCAGTTTGCAGATGGTAAAAAGGAAAGCAGCAACTCTAGATTAGCCCAGCTGGAAGACAGATCCATCCATGCTTGCTGTTTGTTTTCACAAAATGCTGTGTTATTGTTTGTGCTGCTACAATGCTCAGAGGCCTAAACTAGAACCAACGTTATGTGTAAATGAGGAACAGGTAGGCATGGTGAAAATTTCAGGTGAAAATTTAAAATAAAAGATGTAGTGTGATGAGGAGGAATATTCCCATCACACAAGTGAAGGTTCACTCTCTAGCCAGCTGGTTTTCTGAGGCTCTATGTACAGCCAATAAGGAGTTATAGGTTCCTAAGCCCTAATTTTAAGTGCTCAGAGCTTATGCTTCTCCATTGACTATTGAAAGAATCTTGAAAGAGTGATTAGATAGTCTTAGAGTAGGAAATATAAATATTCTCAGATTTTAGCTTTTCAGAAGAATCATTGAGGTGTATGTCTTAACTCTTTCTCTCACCTTTGCCTGTCTTGCCTTAATTACAGATACATGGAGGCCAAAAATGTCTATTAGGTTGTTTGCATGGTATCTAGCAGAAAGCTGTCCCTTCCAGCTCAGCTCTTGGACCTTGAAAAACCTTGATTCAACCAATTCTCCGTTTAGTTTTCCAGCTTCTTAGTGAGGTCAACAACACGAAGTACACTGCACTCTATTTATAGTGCCTGGGCTGGTTAGCTGAAGAACTTGCTAAAAGCCAGTGATTTGGATATACTTGCAGGTAAGGACACAGGTGGAATGGTCACAGGGAAGGAAATTGGCAATCAGAGCAGCAGTTCTGCCATGGAAACATAGAAATGCCACGTACACAGAATTCCTCCCAGACAGGATCAAACACGGTGCCAGACAGAAACTGTTCCATACGACTAGATCCCAGGAAATAGCTAAATGTGCTATTCCTTATGGCAGCTGGTGTTCCCTGGATCTTGTGCCCGAATCCAGATCTCCTTTCCAAAGGATCACAGGCTCCAAGTGGTCAATTTGCTGGAACCAGCCTTGACGCTATTATCTCTTTCTCCTTCCCTTTCCAACTTCTCCAGCCATCCACAGAGCCTGGAAACATTGCCCTTGAAGGTTACTTGACAAGATTAATAACTTTTCTCTCCTCTTGTTTCCTCTGCATGCCAACAGTCTTCAGAGTATTCTATGTATTCTATAATGTGTCTATCCTTCATCACATTTCCTGTCTTGCTTAATCAGTGTCCCAGTAGTTCAATTTCTTGCTCATCAGACGTTGTCACTGAAAGATTTTTCTGATATAGGGAAAAAAATCTTAATCATTCTGATAGCTTCAAATCTGGATTTCCCCTAGCTGGTCCATCTATAGCTTCTAGTCTCTTTAATGTTATTGTTTTCATCTCATACACTGTCAGCTTCTTGAAGAAAGGGCTTTACTCTGTGATTGTGTAGCACCAGAATCCACAGTTTCACACTTTGCACCTGTGAATAGCTCTGATTTTATCTTTTTGCCCGTCCATATAGCCATCCAGAAAAATCTATTTTGTAAGTAGAGTGTACTTTGGCCTATTTAAATAAATATGTTTGGAAGTACGTAAGAAGAAATAAGCTGATCTGTGTGGAAAAGAAAAAGATGAGGTCAGTGATACAGCCATATGAAGCTGTGTGTGCTTGTTTTATTTAGCTAGATAATTTCAAAATGTCTAGAATGCTGTACCTCTTGTTAAGAAATAAGCATAATGTAACATTACTTAAGAAATGAGGAGAAAGAAACCTGTTATCAGGAGAAAGGCTGCTGTTGGTGACAATTTTTCACAGCAGGGCAGACAGACCAACATTTTAGTGCCCAGTTCTGTCGAGCTTCTTAAGCCAAAGAGAGGCAATCCTGAAATAATTACACAAGAGCTACGTGTTGGGAAACTGATGGGAAGTTAAAAGGAGAGAGAGAGAGCGTTCAAACAGAAAGTGGCTTTGTGACCTGGCCCAGTACAATCCATATCCACGTCTGATGTTTTAACGCTGCTGAAGATTGGTACAATTGGATTCAGAAGGAGCTGAAAACGTCTCAGTGAAACCTTGGCTGACACCACCTCCTCTTTCTTAAGGATGCCCAGAATTTACTGGCAGAGCTAAAATACATGCCTGCCCGGGCACTGATAGGGAAATGATAACAGTCAGTAGCCACTGATTTAAAGACACTAAGTGATAGTTTGTTCAGAAAGCAGATGAGGTGCAGAAATAGTATTTGACAGCAGTCCAATGTTCTGACCCCACTTCTCTTTCCTTATTTTTACAATTGTCAGTGTTGGCTGTATTATGCTGTACTTGCAGGAGGAAATTCAATAACGGCGACTGGTATGAGTGGGCACTTTTCTCTCTCTTATGAGAAAACAGGCTTGTGTAATCGGAGCCTATATTTTATGACGAGAGTCTGAAAAAGGACATCAGCCATTTTCAGTTACTTACGAACATGACTAATGTTATGCAGACTGTTCTGTAGTGTTTTGCCCAGGCTCGTTTAAATGCCTCAAGTGAGCTTCCACTATTTCTACTGGAAGACTCTTCCACAGTTTAATCATATCAAAATATTTATTAAGAACTTGTATTTTCAATTCCTTTTAAAAAGACCTAAACAAATCCAACCAAACAAGGAGGACTTCATTCTAAACAAAATTTGGTTCAAATACAAATCACATAATTTTGTACAAACTCCTTGTTTTCCCAGCCAGTCTGTTCTTTCATATACAGATATATTGATATTAAATATGATTTACTGGGCATGAAAAAAATTGGGTAGTAGATTTACAGGAGTTTGTATTGGAATGTATCTTTTTTGTTTCACCACTCTGACATAAATTGTGATTTGCTGCCGTATTTAACAAGATTAAGTGATTTTTGTTCAGTTTATGTGCCTCAGTTCTTTTTGTGCAATTTAGAAGTTAGAATTTGAAGGAAAATCAGCTGATGACAAGAGAACAATGCTTGCGTATCTGTGACTATCTTCCAGTAGCAGTATCAGGGAGAATATGAATATAGTGGTAATAGCTCATAAGCATAGCATCACCATGGTAAATTGTCATAGGAGCTACTCCAAAGGGCACTGAACTAAATTTAGAAGACTATGCTGCTGGTGAGTCATTGATCATTGCACAAATAGCATGGTCTTCTGATACGAATATATACTGTGTCTAGCATACATGGGTATGCAGTTTTTTGGGGATGTAATTATACTGTTGTGCAAATTATGATATTTTACCTTGTCATGGGTGAGACAGAGTAGGGATCTGGGCACTGGGGTTTATTTAACAACCAGCAAGATTAGAGCTTTTACGCTGTGTAATTATCTCACACGCTCACTCACTTGCTCTCCCCCAGTGCTATGTTCACTAGGTCTCAATGTCCCTCCCTGCAGGAAGACTGTTGCTGGCTCATGAGGGTGGGGCAGAAAGTCGTGTTGTCTCTTGCCATGCTGCTGCTTGCAGATACTACTCTCAGGCATCACCAGGCAAGGTCCCTGGGCATCCCCCGTCACTTGTCTCTCTGATTTCCAGGTTCTTGCCCCACTTCCAGGCTCTTTCCTCCAGCCAAGATCTTCACCTTCTTCTTTCCATGCAACCTCTCTCCCCCAGCAACCAGTTCTCCCAGTCCAAATAGTTGATGTGCAGAAGCAAACATGTGGTCAGCCTTCTAATTGGTGGTTCTGTCTCATGTTTCTTTATTAATCTGAGGATTCAGGATGTGCCACATTCATTTAGTCCAGGTTTTATCAAAATTTACAGGTAGCCCATAAGAGTTACAGCTAGAAAGTAGCCTGCTTGTGATTGAGAGTTCAAAAGTTCAGTTTCAGATATTCACCCACTCACCCTCAAACACGAAATTATCTGCTGCTTGTCAGCTTTCACAATCTATCTTCGCCTACTACATGTAGCTAGAAAAAAATTGCTGAATCTTGATGGAAAAGAGCTGTTTTTTTTCCTGGAATTAAAGAATATCAACATCTCTGGTGCACATGTCAGTGCTAACTATGAAAATGACCGCTGCTTTAGGGGTATAATATGTAATAAAGCATATACTGTAGTTACCTGGTGACTGTTACAATGCAATGAATTTTTTAAGTTTTCAACCCCACTATAAGTTTCACTGAAACTAATTACAAATTTTCGCTTTTCAGTCTAGATAAAATCAATAGTAATTTCATGTAACATTTAGAAGCTGTCCCTTCCACTGAAATTTGTCATGTTACAATGTGGGTGAGACTTCTCAAACAATATTTTTCCAGTGTATGAGACCATGACTTATTTGCTCACTTACTTAAAAGAGGACCTGTGTAGTGCATTGGCTTTCTGGGAAAGCCAGAAGAACTGAGCTCATGTGGAAGTAGAGAAGAATGGAAGAGGAGCATGCATTTCTTTTTGTGGCTTTTTTTTGGAACACCCTTTCCATAAGATATCCAGAGGGAAGGAGAGAAAGAGGCCACGCTACTCCCTGAAAATGCACAAAGTAGGCACAGTGAGAAGACAAACATGGGCAGGGAGTGCCATTGCCTTACTTGCATGCTAAATGCATGAAGAAAGTTCACATATATCTAGGCTGTACTGTGGTAAATGCACCCTGTGATTGTGATTCATACACAAACATAGCCAGCAAAGAGCTCAAATGTGACTAGTATATTCTCACTACTCCATTGTACTTTAGCTTTGGCTGTCAAACTACTGCCAAAATGAATGTACATTGACAACGGATATTTATTCAGAAACTCCTGCCCTAAGTCATTACTTCAGCAGCTGATTATGTAAAATGATAGCATGAGAGTAGAACACCTAGATTCTGCTCTTAGTTCTGCAAACATAAATCTAGAATAGCCCTACAGAGGTTTGTGGAGTTATTTCTGATTTACTGTAGTGTGACTGTGAGACAAATCGGTCCAAGGAGTACAGCTGCCTAATGTTTCCTTCTGTATACTGTTTTATTACTTTGTACACAGAGAGGTAGACAGCCTCCTGTTACAGGGTGATTCAGCATCTCCCCAAAACACTGTGGTAAAATTATAATCACACAGAGAGACAGATGCATTGATCTGATGGCCAATAGGCTCTTCTTCCCCTTTCTTGGTGACAGTTGCTACCCAGTGATTTACATCTGGAGATGAGCACAGTATTCAAAGAAAAGTATTTTGTGATGATTAGTTTCAAACATCTGGATGATCTCTTCTTTCAAAAGATCTAATGCCACCATGTTTAAAAGTATAAAATTGAAACTTGCCAGTGATTTACATCTGGAGATGAGCACAGTATTCAAAGAAAAGTATTTTGTGATAATTAGTTTCAAACATCTGGATGATCTCTTCTTTCAAAAGATCTAATGCCACCATGTTTAAAAGTATAAAATTGAAACTTGGTGAGAGAGTAGTCTTTGTGTTCAAGACATCTTGTTCTTCCAATAAAACTGGCCCAAAGTTGATATTGTCTTGAGAAAGGAAGAAAATAAAAAGAATCGGATATCCAGACACATCAGAGAGTTATGAATGCTTTGCAGATAAATATTAAAAATGGTCTGGTCACAGTGAGTGTCTGGGACAGTGAGTGTTGGCTGCAAACATTTGGACAGACTGCAGACTGTTAGCAAAGACCTCTAGAGCTGAAATCATGATCCTGAATGTAGGAGGCAGTGTCCCATGTTTCGGTACTGCTGTGACTCACAAACTGGTATGGGGCAGAAGGGAAGGGACCAGAAATGGAAATAGTACTTTGAGACTTCTCTTGCCCTAGTATCATAAAGAACAGATCTTCTTGACCAGTAAGGACAAGATTATGATGTTGGGTAGAAGAGTTAAAGATTGTAGGGGTTAAAGATTCATGTTGGCGAGAAGAACAAAATTTGGACCAGGGAGTTGGGATAGGTGAGGGTTTGGTACTGGCTGAAGGGAAGCATCTAGGTGAAACTAGGGTGGATGAAAGAGATACTATCTGAGTAAGAAAGGTGGTGCTGAGTGCCAAGCTGAGGAGACTCCACAGGAGTTCAGAGAAGAGCACTATGGAGGGATGCCTGAAATCAGGTGAAGAGCCTGGCTGGACAGACTGGAACTGGCTGAGCACAGAGACTGGCACTTTTCAGCACTGACTTTGCAGCCATAAAAATATTCTTTTAACACAGTGTTTGTGTTTTCAAGTTTCAACTTCTATTTGTGTAACCTTAGGTCAGTTCCCATCTGACCTGTTTTGAGGTGTAGCTGCAACTAAATCTAGTGCTGTCAGTCCATGTGAAAAAGGAAAGGGTCAAAAGCATAGCAAGGGTCACTTGCCCCAGAACCATCATTCTTAGAGAATATTGCCTCTTTGGGTACAATCACCACACAAATGAGGCAAAGTTTGTAGGAAGAAGTAATACCTTTTAAAACTGGAAAAAGGAACAAACTCTCAGGCGCACCAGCCTCTCATTGAATATGAAATAGAAGCAGAAAACTTTAAAGCTAAATACAAGATAACAACAATTATTCTGAATGAAATTATGAATTTTAATTAGTCAGTCAGACTATCTAAACAGAAAAAGGAGTTGGTGTGTGTCAAGTAAAGCAGGGGATTGGTAAAGAAGGATGTGATAAAGCAGTTCTGTCCTATGGGAGAAAGAGAGAGCTAATTTATCAGCTGTTGAAAATAGTGGTGTTCGTGATGGAATGCGAGAAAGAGAGATTATTTTTCTCTTGCAGCTATGATTTCTAATATTGAGTGGAGTTACTAATTTTAGTTTTCAAGATCATCTTGTGGAGGCACTTTTTAACAGGCGAGACATCTCCCTTGGTGATTAGAACAGGGAAGTTAGGACTGGAGAAGCCGATCTCTGAGAAATGTCTTCCTCCTGGTTTATTGGGTATTTCGATCCTTTATCAGTTGTCTGGGTGTGCTCATTATGACGTGTAGTAGCTCTTAATTTCACCTGTGTTTTTTCATGTGGACATCTTGTGCACTGGACGAATACATTATGCTCTAGGAAGTGCAAGCGTAAGATCTAGGGATTTTCATGGTTCTATTTTGGGACCATTAATTCTGACAGCTCTGATTATATAGTGGAAAGTTTTACTTTTGTTTATGTGTGATGGTCCTCAGGAAAACCTGGTTCTTATGATTTTAGTGAGGTAGGAGAGATGTTTGAAGGCCTGTTTCCTAACAAAAAATCATAATAGATACTATCCATCTATCTCCACCAGTCATACATTACTCATACCCTTGTGCTGCCGCGGCTAGGCCAATATTTCCCACATCTGTTGTCTTCCTTTCCTTTACTTCAAGGTCTAGATTCAGAGAAAGGAACTGAATGTTTGTTAAGGCCATGTGCTGTTAGCCTTCAGAGTCTGAGTCACACTGAAAGGAACTACTGTCTTGAAGGTCTGCTTGCCTAAGCTGTTTGTACCACAACTGTGTGGGTCCATGTAGGAGAGCAGCTGAAAGATACTGGGAACTGTACATCATACTCACTTTTTTCAAAGCCACACTGATTTACCAGTTCTGCTGATGACACTGACACTGCATTATTTTCAAAAACAGATGATTATTTTTTTTCAGGGATAAGCTAAGCAAAGATGGTATGGCACACAAAAATGAGCTAGAAGCACACAGTGAAGTAGAATTAAGGGTAAAGTTCTGCCCTCAGGTATATTAATGCACAATGCCTGTGGAAATCATCATACAAATGTATACATACATATATATGCATATATATAAGTACATACCTCAGGGCAGAATTTGACCTTCAGTTTGGACAGATTTATTTTCCCTGCAGTTTGATTGTCTGCTGCTTTTGAACTCCTATGCAAACTCCAGATCTGTTCTGATGCTATTTGCCACTACAGCAATGCAAGAAATTGGAAAGCCAGTTAATTTGTTTAGTTGAGGATTTTTTCTTTTCAGCAAAATCCTCCATTAATATGAGGCTATTACTGAGCCAGGTCAGCTCTTGTATAGCAACTTGGAGGTGGGAAGCGGAGAAGGAAGAGGATGGCTGGAGAGCTCTCTTGTCTGACAGTTAGTGGCTATAACTTATTATAGGGATATTAGGTAAATTTTCAAAGAACTTAGAGCACGTACACCTCAAGTCCCATTTTAAAAAGTGAATTCTGAGTCTGAATATCAGTAACATTATGTCATTTAAGTGTTTCTTTTTTTTACCTGCAGATTCATTTTGGAGCTGTCCTAAGGCTACAAAAGGTGGGCTCTGGCATGACACCAGAGACCACCTGGAACAGGTTGTTCTTGACCCCTTTCCCAACCTGTGCTTTTCCAGGAATGATGTCATTTAACAAGGGGTGTGGAAGGATTCTGTAGAAGTAGGAAGAAAAATGGAGGATTCTTTTTAGAAGTCACGGACATTCATAAACATCAGGAATAGACAGAGGAAATGTGGGTAAAAATTTAACAAGAGTTTCATTTTCATCTGTGTGTAGGTGTTTTTGGACTGTAGGAGGACTATGTAATAATGGTTTTATAATTATAGGAAATCTGTCTGTACATTGACATACTGTTAGGGCATTTCATTTTTGTTTTTACTCAGATTATTCACTAATTTAAGCAATATGTTTAGATGCTCAGTGAAAATAGAAAGTGAATTTTGCCCCATTTTGGTGAGGACAAGTAAATACGAAGAGTAAATTGTAGCTTCACAGTATGCAGCAGGCTTAAAATAACTACTATTCCTGTCTGATTCACACAATAATCTTCTGTATACAGGACCTTAATTGGTAGAAAAGAAGTAGAACCTTTCCTATAAAATATCTGAATTCTTTAAAGCACTATTGTAAAAAGATAGCACTAGAAAGGTTAATTTATCCAGAAGAATAACTTATCATGTCAATATTTGTTCTATCATTCTTTACAGTCATTTTACCTAAAATGAATGCTTGCTAAAACACAAAAAACCTAACTGAGGTTTGCAAAACTCAGAGAGAAGAAATTCTTATGGGTTGGCTTTTTCCTACAATAAGCAATCGAAACAGGCAGAAGTGTAGCTGATCTTGAGGGGCTTTATAAAGTCAAAGAGCAGAATGGGACTCCTGAGGGTAATAAATTGCAGAAGATGACTGGCAAACACATGCAATGCAAGTAGACTTCTGCCAGCTTCAAATGAGGATTTATCCTAATCTTACAGGAGTTTCATCTGATACTGGAAACAAATAGCCCTGACAAGGTATTCAGTTCATGGATCTGGTCAGTAGGAGTGCGGGACAGCCTCTGGAAAGGTCTGAATGAAGACCTGTCATAAGCCAGCTACTAACTGTCTTCCAGCTTTTTGGGCATCCACATAAATAGTAAAGTTTGTCAGGCAGGGCATCCCCCAAGGGTCAAACACAAAGGTAAGCTGCAGTTGACTCTTTAGCGGGGTGACAGCATGACAGCAGGTCAGAAAGGTATGACATAGAGATGGGATGAAAAGACTGATAAAATCACCCCTGGTCTGGCCAGATGCCAGACTCATAGAAAGGCAGGCTTGAGATTCAGGAAGGTATGAAATTTAGGTCTGTGGTATTTGCAAAAAAAATCTTAAAACTGTCTTATTTTCCTCAAGGGTAAAAATGCCAGCAGTAAACAAGTAGCTTTTGCTAAGGTTCATTCTTTTGCTTGTCGATCTGGATGTTTGTTGGGAAACTCAGAAGGGGCAGAGCACGAAGTGGCACCTCAGGGGTCATGTGGAAGCACAGAATGATCTGGATAGCAGAGATGCTGCTTCCAGAGTTAGAGACAGCTCTGCTGTGGAGCCTTGTTGTTCTATTAGAAAGGTGTTGGAGATATGGTGTTCGCTGAAGAGTGCGTTGTAAGGATACAGAGTTTGGGATAACGGTTATATCCACTTTCATTGAATCTCAGTCCAACACTGACTGGAACTGATAAAGGACATCATATTAAATACTCTATATGCCCTGAATCAGTTACTCTTTTGGAAATATTGTCATTCCCTTGCCCTCCAACCTAGAAAGTGTTGGTCTAGAGGATGGGGATCTTCAGTGGGAATAATAAGCTCCTTCTGTGCTAAAAACGCACCATTGCCTGGTTAGCAGGCAGTAAATTCCATTGATACGGAAGTTATACATCATATGTGGTGTAAAAGACATTGTAAATAAAATCATGCCAAGCAGACATCTCACCAGAATCACCGAGCCTTAAAATATAGGAAGAACTAGGTTTCCTACATAGCTGAAGGAGAGGTATAGGTAAACCTAGAGCTTGTTTAAAGTTGGACTGCTTAATATCTGTATCACCCACTGAAGGTGTCTCTCTCTCACCACCGACTGAATAAAGATCCTAGGGTGACTGAACTCCTAAATTAGGCCCCTGAACTGCCTAAATCTCTATTCCTATAGCTTTAAGGCATTTTGGTATCCATCCACAGAGCTATTGTCTAACACTATGTATGTGAGAATCACTTATACAGGAGCTTGTTATTCAAAATTTTAGAAGGCTTTGTTGAGAATCCTACTTCTCTTTATATCATTTGGTCAACTCAGTAAATTCAGAGATGTTCTTCAGGATATTTTACCTTAAGGAAATTATATTGGCTTTTGATAAGTTCAGAACATCTCCAGTGGCTTCTATCAACCTCCACAGGTTTGTTACAGAAGAGATTGCTTTCATTGTTAAGGCATCTGGGCACAGAGTGGAGGAATCATTTAAAAAATGTTGAATTTAAAGACATTACAGAAATATCTGAGTAGCTACATGAAGTGACATTGTCTTTTGATGACCCCTTATTTTGTCCTAGTGTCCTCATCTTCATCGTCTGGTGTTTGAAATTATTTTGTATTTCTATAACTCACAGGACCACTAGTCTCATTGCACTTCTGCAGGAGTCCATCAAGAACAGATTATGGTTCTGCAGAAGAATATGAATAACACAAGCCACCCACATATATTTCCTTATGCAAAACATGTCCTTCCTTACTTGACTGCTGGTAAAAAATCATATTATTTGGGTATTACAAATTAAGAAGGATTCAGCTACAGAGGACAACAGAGTTCAAACAAAGATATATTTTATAAGCATTAACTGAAGATCTTGTAACTCTGATTGCAATTTTATTGTATTATTTTCTTGCTTTAATTGGCATTGGACCATATATTTATATTTTCCCAAAGTCAGAATGCTTATGGTTTAGAAATTATTTTGGGGCATGGTTTTTGTACATCTTGTGCATTCTTCAAGATTATATAAAGTTTCAGCCTTTAAAACTGTTATGGCAACCCACAGTTTTTCCAAAAAAAGTGTGGTATCATGATATAGTCATAGTATTTAATGTTCTTCTGTTTCTAACTCAGATAGAGTTACTATTTGGAGTTTGAGGTCTTATGGTAACAATATTAAATAATGTAATATTTCATTTCTTTTAGGGCTTGAAGACTATCGTTCTTTGTTTGTTATAAATAATTATATTGCAAGTCCAAGGTCTTTAGTTTCAAGTAAAAATAATTTAAAATACAGTATAATGTAGAAGCATGAATAATCATGCCTATCTTTCATGTGGACATTTGAAGTGACACTGATTGCAGTGGCATTCTGTCTCATAATCTAAGATGAAATACACACACACACACACACACACACACACACACACGTTTTATATATAGCTAGAAAAAAATCTAAATAAGATGAAATGAAGTACATTTAGATTGTGATTCATTGCACTTGGGGACTGGAATATCTAGCTCAAACTCACACATGGCATTACCAAGGTTCTCTTACAGTCATCAAGGTGGGAAATAGCCTGTTTAAGAGAGGAAATCAGTTCCTAAGTGGACTCAGTCAATCTCACACAGTGCCTGTCTCTCTATAAACTATAAGTAAAGTGTAGAGCAGCTAACTACACTCCTAAGTGGGAATCTCAGCTGAGTGCCTAAACTTAGAATGACTAAAACATGCAGACAACATATCTTTTTCCTTTAATGTATTTTTCAGTTATACAAAGGAAGACTCCTACATTGCAGTGTTGCTCTGATGATATAGACAAAAATGTTATCTGTAGAAAAACCTGAAGGCTTACCAGAGGAAACCTTAACAGTATGAAAACTATACAAAAACTTTAAACAAATCTAGACTAAAACAGAGATTTTATTTACCATCAACTTCTGAATTTGTAGATCAAGGAATAGAAGGATGCGTTTTAAGGATGATCTCTCTTCTATAGCTTAATTCAGGAAGAACCTTTATTCAAAGCCATTAATAGATCAGCTTCTACTATATTAAAGCCACTCTACTGTGTCTTTTCATGAAGTACCAGTAATGCTGGATCTTCATAAAGCCCATATGGAAGCCATTCATAAGAGTTTCTTGACAAAGGGACTCTGGCTTTCAGATTTGACAAAGATAGGTATTTCTCTCATTTTCTGTTTGATGAAGCTTTTTCATGAATGTGACATTCACAGCCATTGCCCCCAAATCTACCAACATCCTTTCCTAACCCTTTTCCAGAAGATTATTCTCCTGACTCTTTGAAAGGAAGAGGGCATACTGTGGGCTGTGCTGCACAAAAGGCAATCTTACCAGCTGTTTTCCTTAAAAATACTGGTTTTGCCAAGGATGCTCCTCTATGTGATAGAGAAGCCCCTAAGCTTTGGAAAAAATATGTTTAGTTCCTTTATCTCACTGGAAAGGAAACTGCCCTAGTCACCAAGCTACAGGCTGCTTTAGGATGAGAGTGAGTCTGAGGGTGTCAGCCACCACTTTGCCTGTTGTGCCAGTACCATTGTGCAGAAGAAAAGAAATCATGATTCTTTTGGTCCAGAGAAAAAAGATTTACGAGGGTAAGTGTGTTTCTAAGATGTGTGGGGGTTTATGTGTAAGGAGACCACCAGAGTCTTGTGCTTCTTTCGGGACGGCTGAGTCTATTTTATTCCATGACCATGTAATGGAGCAAACTCAACATGCTGAAATGTGCAGTTCCCACACAGATGCATATATCTGTCCTCATACATTGCTCATAGACCCTTTGGCTATGTCTATTGTGATCAATCCCTAACCCTTAGGATGAGTAGTGCTGCTTTTCTCTCATCGACATTGCTTGGGGCTAGCTCTGCTGGAGCAAATTTGTGTTGGAGTTAGCTAGTTTGAGCAGTCCAAAATGGAGCGAGTGAGTGAGCTAACAGGCAGTGTGAACAGGTAGGGAGGGATCCAGCTGGAGTCTGCACCCTGTCCCTCTTTCATTAAGCAGGGTAAAATGTATTCTGTGAGCCTAACCACAGAGGTGAATTCATATACAGGTACACAACTGCTTTTCACATGCCAAACCTCATTGAAGTCAAACAGGACACTTATATGCAACAAGGCCATGATCTAGGCATCTCAGTCAGGATCAATCAGATTGACTTCTGTTAGGTGACAGGCAAAAGGAAGATTACCAGAGTAATGAGAAAAGGGAAAAAAACTAGGAAAGGAGAATTATTAGAAAGCTGTCCTCTCTGATGCTAAAATTCAAAGTAAAATGACTCAGTGGGATCATCTATTTGAGAGGAGCTGCCTGGATAAAAATAGATTCCTCATTGATAGTCAGATCATTGAGACTCCAAAAAAGAAGACACTATTGAAAAAGCTCCTGCAAACGGACTTTGTTTGGCATCTGACTGAGTTGTAGCAGCCTTGAAGCTACCAGAAGCTTCCTGCCTGCCACTTCTGGAAATGCTTTATATAGTGCAAGCAATAAACACTACCCAGTGGGAAACTCCAGAATAATGCTTTATATCGATTAAATGTTAGCAGCAGGGAGAAGCTTGACATGGACTTTCAGAAAGCTGAATGTGTGAGCTGAATACCCTTTGCTAGTAGCAAACAAGATACTGAATCTAGGACACTACACCATCCTGCCAGGACAAAGGGGCCTTAAAATTACATTCACACCCTCTCCAAGCCAGGGGCACTGGCATGGCTTTGTAAAGTGGCCTAACTTCAAATCACATTCTGGCTCTGAAAAGTCAGAAAATATTCCCGATTCTCCTTTTGCCAGTGTAAATCAAGTTAATTCTGTTAAAGTCAACTGCATATTAAGTAATGGGATTTATAATATTTGAAATTGCATATGTTTGACAGATGGCACAACTGATTAAAATTCTTTTTTATTTGGGGTAGAGCCGAATATTTTTCATATATATAGTTTAGATTACACATTTGATATAATTATTAAAAAAACCCCACAAGCCAAGGTGAGCCTATAATGTGCTTGACAGAGCTGTAGAGTAGTGAATTGAATTGTGATTGACAGGCATGGTTTGGTCACTGGCATTCTCCTAAATCTCCAAAACCTACTAGCTCTGGGTCCCAACGTAAGGTGGGAAGTTCTTGCTCTCAAGAGAATGGAAAGATTCTTGAAGAATTCATAGTGTTATGAATATTTGTCTAAATGCAAACTTCAAGTCTTCGTTACTAATAGTGCTTAGTACTACTAAGAATCAATGTGCACAGCCTTGACGTTAAGGCTGGTGACAGAATATTTTACATACATGCTGTACGAGATTTCCCCAGATTTTTTGTTTTTGATGATGTTACTAGTCACTCCTTTATATTGTGTTTAGTAACTGTAATGGTGTCTCAGCTGCATTTCTGTGTGGAAATCTCCTAACAGTCCTTTTTGTGTGTGTATGTGCTTTTTTTTTTTTTTTTTTTTTTTTTTTAAGTTTCTGGTGTACTTTTCCTTGGTCTTCTTTTATTAGCTTGCTCCCTGCTCTGGACACTGTGTGCCTGGTGCTTTTCCGCTCTATAGTTCTAGCTGCAATTCTCCTGCCAAGTCTATTAGAAGGAAAAGGGCTGGGTTTAATTTTCTCTCTGTAGAAATCATCCTGAGCTCTGGCAAAACCCTTGGAAACCAAGTGACGGGGGAGGCTTGCAGTGGGAATACCCTCGATGGATGGGTTCCAAGGCTGGGCTGCCTTCATGAACAATTCTTGCTCACAAGCCTTGAGTACAAGAGACTGAGAAAATATTTGGAAGGAAAGAATAAACTAAGGAAAAACACTGTGCAATATTACTTAATGAGTCTCTCACCTAGGAATACTCCCTTTAGTTCTCCTTTAGTGTTGTGTAGCTAGCAAAACTGTGTATTAAGTCAGCCACTCCCCCCCTCCACTTCTTCTCATTGAGATATTAAAACCCAGTATTTCTGCAATTCCATCCTCTGGATGTACAACGCTATGGGGAGTACACGTCTGATGCCAAGTACAGAGGTTATTGGCTTCCTACTGCTTTGTGTAACCTTAGCTCAAGCTCTTTCCTCCTTGGTGCATCTGCTTCCTTTGAAGCTGCCTCTACACCCTTTCAGCTCTGTCAGCTGCCTCAGAATTGCCTCTGCTGTTTCAGCTGTCTATAACACAATAAAATTGCCTCCACAGCGTATAAGCTCTTTAGCAATGAATCAAGTGCCATACAGAGCCCTTAATGGAGTCCTTGACATGAGGACCATGGCCTGGGAAGTGGTTTTCTTCCTCAGACGTGTCCAGTCACCCCATTCAGCGACTCCTTACTGTGTTTCTTCATCAGACTAGGTGACCTCTAAATTCACGTGCATCCTGTTCTTTCAATTTTTGAAACTTCTTGAATATTTTATTTTTCTCAGACTCAAAAATTAACTATATTTTAACCCCAATGACAAAACCAAAATGCAAATAAATCTCAGTTCAGCAAGTTGTTCTCCTTGTGGAGCTAAAGAAACTACTGAGATTTTTTTCCTTTAGACCCATCCAAAGTTGCCAAGAAACACCAATCTGAAGGCTTTAAATACTATACAGGAGGAATAAGTATTGCTTTTTTATGGATTCTTCCAAAATCAGATTCTCTCACATATATAGTCTTTGAAGAGGTTATTTATTATTAGAATACTAAGTATCATCACAGTCCTTTATTATGCCAGAAAACTGAACAAGTTTCTATGTTCTATATACAACTGTGTTTGTATACAATTGTTGAAAAATGTTCTGCAATGTGTAAAAATGAATTTTTATTTGTTTTTAGAGTCAGAAGTGGTAAAGTGCCATTTTCTCAAGCTTTCTTAATATATTATCTTTGGGCAAAAAGAGGGAACAAGTGAAGCTTTCAAGAGGCTGCAAATGATCAAAACAAGAGGTGTCTTACTGGGATTCTTTGATATTCTTAATTATAAGAATCACTGTCACCTCACATTGTGAAATATATTATCTCTAATAAGAGATCTCGAAGCTAATGACCTAAAAGCAAGTGAGCCCAAAACTAAATCTTGCAAAAGACAGAAGTAGAGTTTCTTTTTTCCAAGAGCCACAGATCAGAATTCACAGCCTAGGGGGAAAGTTGGGTGACAATGACTTTAAGCTAGGGTTAAAGCAATTTTTTTCTAATAGTCAAGTCACTGAAGAATGAATCAACTGCAGTAAAACTTGTAAACTAGAACTTCTTTTATTTTGAACAGGGAAAGAGGGGTACACAGCATAAGCATTGCTAGTAGAATCCCTTCCAAAACATCCTTATCCAGGAGTTTGAAATGCTTACCTGAGACAGGGTGCTCACCCTTGGTTCAGTCCCCTCGGCACTCTGGGTAGTTAGACTCTAAACCTCCTTCCACTCGTGTGATTTAGCTAACCATGACATCACAGGCCAAGGCTTCCTGCCATTTTTTGTTCAAGAGAAGGAAATTTAACAGGTGGGTGCAATCATCCTGGGTCTCTGAAGACAGATCCACATTGCTTGCTGGGTCTCTGACCCCACACCACGTCTCTTCTCAGCTCCCCAGATCCCAGGGCAGCATGTCAAGATGGCTGTTGCTTTCTCTGCCACTCCTGAATGCAAACTTACTCGAGTCCATGCAATGCATGCTTCAAATACCACTCTTTGCCATCAGAATGGGATTCAAATAACTTAATTGTAGGTATCTAAAGCAGTCATCCTACGCTTCCTTTATACTCAGGGGAGGGATACGTGCCTGAGTTTGACTCGTCTTAAAATAAAGGTGTGTAAAAGATGCAGGGAGCGGTGACCCAAAATGCCTATCCCATTCTTTCACCTACCTTAGGCCTTTACTCTAGGCTGGGATGAGCCACATTCAGGAAGTCATGTATCTCTCCAGGGAGTACAAAAAAGGACTGAGGTGACTAGCTCCAGTATAGACACTTACATTGTGAATACATACATGAACACAGATGTGAGCCAGTCCGCACTACGAAGTCTCAGAGCCAAGGATCAGCTGCTGGCTCTCTCTCATTTAGCAGTATTGGACATAGCTGGACTGACTGTCAGCCAAGGATCTCGGAGAGCTCAGGCAATCACTGCAGTCCTGGTGGAGGTAGGTGAGACTCAACAGCCTTGATTGTTTTTCAGTTAAGGACAACTGCAATTAAAATGCCTCCTTCAAGGTAGCATGCAAGGGCTTTTTGGGTTAGAAGTAGCAGGCTTTGACAATCCCTGCACTTTGGGACTCTCTGGCATGTGATGAGTTTTGTTCAGGAACAACACTGATGTTGTTCCACATGGCATAAAGTAAGAGAATGACTTACAAGACATAGACTGAACGACACAACAGAGCACAACAGCCTGGAAATCAAGTCTCCCCTGCTTCAGCAAATATTTAAATAGGAACAATTTGGGAAAGTTATGGTAACCTCCATTAGTATTCCTGTTTGTTAAACAGCTGCAGTCCAACCTTCACAGCTCTTCTTACCCTTCAGCATAGAGTGCTGAAGTAAAACCCCACATTGGGACCATTTCCTGCCATGAAGGTGGAGAACCTGGGACAAGGACCTCACCAGGAGTGACTGGGATTTAAGATTCTGCTTAAAGGAGAGATGCTCCCCAGGTGAAGTACAAAGCAAATGGACAAAAGTGCTCAGATGGGAGCTCTAGAAGTAACATCAAGTAAAGCAATAGGAAAAAAAAAAATCTGAAGAAATCTTTAAATAAGTAAAAAGCAAGATATTGTATAGTTTTTGAATGAAAAAGGGCTTTGCCACTTACTTTTATGTACAGCAAACATCAAGACTTTTTTTATTCAGTTTTGGAGCCAAGGGCAACAGGAATCAAAATGTTCTTTTCCATATATTACCCAGAAAGTAATTGAAATATAATTGCATTTTTATGAAATGTTTGGACTTTCACTTAACTTTATTTTGTTTTAACATTCTTGTACTTTCTAAGGAAAGGAAGTCTTAGTGGAGTCACTGAAGTTTACCCTTTTAAATGAATTTTACAGACTTCAGTGGAGAAAAGCTTTTTATTCTTTGTCAGTATTCTACTGTGATAAAAAAATAATCATTATCCCACTTATATTTTCTAATTCTCATTTGTTGTGAGCTACTGAGACAGTGTCACCTCTGATTATGGATAATTATGAAGTTGGAACAGATGTTCAAAAATAGTTCAACAATGGCTTGAGCAAAATATAAGCAGAGAAGTATTGTAATGGGTACATGTCAGGTCCTTAGCTGAGAGCTAGTACAAAATATTCAGATGTTACTTGCTGTTGCTGGAGATATTTTTGCATCACAAAGTGTTCTGACACAATTCATTTTTGTTGGCTACATTTTTCTTTGCTGGAGATGACATGAAAATCCTGGAGGAAATTCTTGAAAAGATCATTCCTATTTTCCAAACCAGCTCCTACATAAGGATGTTAACTGTCCAAAATTTTGGAGTCTATTGAGAAGCATTTGCCTAGGTGCCCTGTGTGGTCAAGGAGGCGCCTGAGCAATTCAACCAACCCAGGCCCTACACAGACATTGGCGACAGGGTGGATGACTTGCTCTCTGGTGGTGCCTACTGCCCTGTCTTCTGTGGATGGCCTAGGCGCTCAGCTGAGCTGAGGTGGCTGAAGTTAAGCAGGATGAATTTTGCTCTTGGTCTTCCAGTAAAGCCCGTTTTTCCAAAATGCAAAAGTAGTCTTCTTATTTTATTTGTTGTATCATATCAGGCAGGTTAAATGCATGCCAAGAATTTGCTTTTGCTTTTGCTTCACATATCTATTCAGTTTGGGAAATTACATGTGCATCTATTACTAGTTTTACAGCCAGTTACTGAAAAAAATTAACAAAAAAACCCTCCAGCTTTCCTTGACTAATCTGACAAGGGGCTGAATGACTGATGGCTCAGCTCTTCTTGTCTCCCTTTCTTTAGCATCACACTGACACATGACATTGCATTCATGTTTCTAAGACTAAAGTTTCTCATCAGCTATGTAAAATAAAGAATAAAGTATTTTTCCTGTTCATTTCAGAGAGTTGAAATCAAAATATACCTCTGGCTTTCTCACAGCCAAGAGTCATTTAGGACAGTAGATAAGGTCCAGTGTTTGACCAACATTAAATATAGTTGGATGATGCAAATTCAGATGGTAAAATCTGACTGTAGTAGGCTACTTTTTACAAAAGGCCTTCTTCTGCAGTGTTCTTAAAAAAAAGGAATAGCGAGGTTTTTTTCCTTATGGAGAATCCAGACAGTCCCAGTCATCTGGTAACAAATGTTACATTCAAAATCTTCTAATGAGGGAACACATTATACAATTAAGAATGATATATCTCTGATTTATTGTAAGAGATATACCCTGTTGCATCATGAAAATGCAGTCAGTTAAGTCAGAATTGAGTGTAGGCGAGCTTTACAGGGGAGCTCTTTCATTGTCACAGTAAGTGATACCAGGTGATTTGCACAGAGAAGTACTCTGGATGTAGTTTCCATGCAATGGCAAGTATTCCAAGCAACTCTTTCAATAAGCGCTACTGCTAAGTAACACTTTATGTTTAACATGAGGTCTGATTAGTTTTTAAATGAAACTCCACTCAGGATGTAGCATGAGCTCATCCCTTAATAGTTACCAGAGTGCTCACGTGGGAGAGGAACTTTACGAATAACCAAGGTTATGGGGGAAGCAGCGGGGAGAGAGAGAGCATTCTGCTGCACTAGTACAGCTTATTTAAAACTAACCGTGAAGCACAAATACTGGGAAAAGAGGGCCCATCAGCTTTCTAGCAGTGGCTGGATTACCTGCCTTCTTGTTTTCACAAAACATGAGTGGCATGATTGAAAGTAATGATCACAGACTGTCAGAGAGACAGATGTATGCACATATCTAAATCATGGCAGCATAACCCTTGCATCCTTAAGAAACCATGCTAAAAAAACAACAGCAGTTTTTCCAGGTAGGTTAAGGTTTGAGTTGGCCACAGTGCTTTCACAGATTAAAAGAAACTGAAAAATTGTCAAAAAACTGAAGAACAGAGAAAATAGAACAATTTCAGAATTTTGGTAGATATCGTATGGGCAGAAGAAAGATTGAAAAAATCAGATGCATTATTTATGGGAAATTATCCTTTCAAATTATTCTTATCCTTTGCTCAAAACTCATTTTGTTGGTGAGTCTGAAATCACCAAAAACTACATGACTACTGTTTAGAGGAGCATCTAATTTTTGTTGCAGAGTAAGACTGGCAGTCATGTCCTGTTCCTGTATATACTGCAACAGAGCATGGAAAAGAGTAAACACACCAAACTACAAGGAAGGAAAACTTCTCGTTCTCCTGGGTCTTTGCTCTTTCCTTTGAAATTTTGGCCAGATAGCTCATTCTTTATAAATTCTTTGCTAGTGCAGTGCTGTATAGCATTTTCCATAGATTCTAGTCTCCAGATATTTCTCTATATGATAGACTGTCAGATATGATAAATTTGAAGGTGTCACTCTCACTTGAGAAGAACACTATAAGTCACCTCATCTCAATTTCTCTCAATTTCTTGGTATTCTGCTGAGCAAAATTTTATTAAACCCTTTTTAACACATGCATGCAAATATAATAGAAAAAAATGGAAATCTGGGAATGAGCAACAAAAATGATTAAAAGCATGGGAAACCTCTGTGTGAAGCCAAATTGAGCAGTATTGTTAAAGAAGAAATCAACAAGGCCTTATAGAAAAAATAAATTGTACAGCAAGTGTTGCAATTATTATCTCCTGATACAAAAAAGACTGGGGAATTCCAGCAGAGCTGGAAAGCAAGACTTTTACAGCTGATTTTTTTTCACTGAACAATCAATATGAGAAATTCATCTCCTCTGCCTCCCCCTGACATAATTGGGTTAGTAGATTTTAAAAAAGGACAAACCATACACACAGGTAATAAAAAAAATCAAATCTCAAAGTGAAAAGCCTGAGTTGTGTGCCCCAGTGCATTTTTGCAGAGACAAAGCAACCACTGGGTGTCAATTTAAAAATTAGCTAGGGGAAGGCTGCTCTATAACTGCCTGCTTAGGAGATTCAGGAATGGACTGGATATTGTAATACATTGCTGCGGATCTGATCTAGCATAGCAGTTTTTACACGTAAGGTCAAACGCTGTAGTCTAAAGAGACAGACAGGAGACAAGGACGCACAGGTATATGGGAACTGATGATAGCTCAGTGAGAGATAGAGGAATGGTCTTAGCAAGCTTGCTTTTGCACAGATATTGCAAAAATCTGGATCTTGCACATCCTGATCTTCCTGTAGGGACTCAGAGCCTCCTTTGAAAGTCATGTTAGATTCAACAGGGTTTCTCCTGATTTACATGAGTACAAGCAAAATAAAAACAAACCAAGGGCTGTCATGTTTTTACAGAAATGGCTTTGGCAGTTTTCAGGGGTTACCTCCCATTCCCACAGCTGCTCACTCCTCTTGGCTGTAGGTTGCTACCCGGCAGCAGAGCTGGCAGAGCAGAGGATCTGAGTGCTCCTCATTCATTGCATCTCACCTGGCTTATCCAAAGAGGTGGCTAACTTTTCACCGCAGTAAAAGAAGGACACTGTCACAGCCTGTTTCCCTAAATTACTTTGGGGAGGAGGATGACCACCAGGACATAAGCAACAGCAATCAAGCGGGCAGCAAGCAACATCTTAAAATTGCCACTGCCACTGCTGGCCTCCGCCTGGGACTAAATGACATTTCCAGACTTCATTTCACAGGGTCTAACATTTTCTGTCCAAATGGAACAAGCTGAAGAAACTCAGAAAAGAAGTATATGCAGAAGAAGCACTGATTTAACCTAATTCCTATGAGCCAACACCCTATGACGGTATAGCTTATACCTAGAAAATACTGTAATTTACTCTAATAAACCAATTTAGTAAAATCCACACAGTTTTATTTGTTGATGTACATGAATGTGTTTGAACTGAAAGCACTGATTTACTTTGGCTATCCAGCACACAGTGGATGAACTCTTTGGCCTGTACCTGGTTTATGGCAGGTTTAAAGTAGATTTCAGGGAACTTAGGTGCACCTGGTCACTAACTTGCAGTGGTCACACAACAGCTCTAAGTATCCAAATGGCTTCTGTTTATAACGTGTAACAGTTAAAGCAGTTAGTGAATTTTACACAAAGCAGGTGTTGTTCTTCTTCAGAAAAAGGGGAATTTGGAGAATGTTGCATGAGTATGCTGGGAGTGGGGCATAAGGGTAGAGTCATTGCTGCTCGCTTTTCCTTTTCTTTCCAGAGAAAGTACTTGAGGCAGAGCAGTGAATCTGATGGTAGCAGCACTATACATAGGCTTTTGTAGGTGTTCGATTTATACCAACTGACATTTTGGGGTTTTATCAGATTTTTCTTGCTTGCTTAACAGTTAAAAGAAGAATACCCTCACTTACATTAAATATGGAGCCAAGCCAATAACGCTTTTGCACACACTTGGTTTCAGTGCGGTGAACCTCAGTTTCCTAACTGCTTCCCACTTCTCCTGGAGACATCTCTGTGATTTCCAGAGAATGGGAAAACTTTGGTTCTTTCTTCCTTCACATGTACACTGCAGCATTCGCGAAGGGAAAGAAGGCTAATGAGGACTGCGATGTGGAAATGTTCTTCTGAATGTAACACTCAAGCATATGTTTCTGCTCTCTGAGAGAAAAAAAAACAGACTATAACAATGAAGAGAAGCACTAGCAAAATTAAGATGTTTCCCATTCCCCTCGTAACAGTAAATTGGCAATAGTCACTTGTTCAACACAGGAGATGATCACACTGAAAATGACTAAGCTGTTACTTGCTCAGATTAGTCTGAAATTGTCATGAGTACATTTAAAATAAGCTTTCATTATCACCCTAGGATATTAGATACAACAATGTTGTTTGATTGAGTTTTCGATTACAACTCTCTTTTTTTCCCCCAAAATGTACTTAAACGGGGCTAAAAAGAGACAGAACTTTATAAGTTATATTGGAGCTACTTTAGAAAATGTGAATTAGTGAACATTGTTCACATGAAGATTTTATTTTAATTATTCAGTTCTGTACTTTGACAGAAGATAGTGGCATTTCACAAATTAGGAAAAATAAAAAATGATTGCTTGTATTAGGCAGAAACTTGACAATATGTAAGTCATACTTCACAGCTCTGAGGCCAAAAAAATGGTGGAAATTTACAGCGTCTGATGATTTACCCTCTCTGTATGCATATTTTATATCAAGATTTAAATTCATTTTGAACAAACAAATTCATATATAGTATGTCTTGGCCAGAATTCATACAAATAGAGAGAGTCATAGAATTGAACTCATCCTATATTTTCACATTTTTTACTTTCATTGGTATTAACTTTTGTCATTCTGAACAAATGTTTTTCAAACTGAGACATTTATATTCCTGACAGTTTTTCAAGATGAATCATGGTTACAGATGCTGCACTTTAATTTACTGTATGTGTAAATACTTGTGTTTCTATAATATTTTGAATAATCCAGTACATTAAAAATTGCCCTGGCAGAAAAAATACTCTCTAAAATTTAAGTTGAAAAACATATTTGGCATTAAACAGATGTCTTGTGCACATTTTAAATAATGTTGGTGGTTTTTGCCTGAACCTGTAGTCCTTAATCTGTACAAGTCTTCAGAATAGATTATGTTTTTTCTGTCCTTCAAGAATCTGCACATAAAGGATTTAGATCACCAGAATTTTGTTAGTCTGCTTTGCAAATTCCAGACAATTTTCTCATCTCTTAAAAAGGAGCAGCTCTTTTAAGTAAATGTAACAACATCAGTATAAATTCAACACATACATGTTTCTAATATGCATATATACTTCATACTGTAGTACTTTATAGTTTAGAAAGCTAAAGTTTTAAGAATGTTTGCCAAAATTTGACCATTTCCATACTGTCTTAGGTAGATGGTTCTGATAAGGAACACAAGCTTGAAAATTGTGTCTGTGTAGAGAATACATTTTAAGCATTTGTGTGAGAGCAGACCCAATGCTTCAGCAAAAATAACAAGAATATATTTATTTGAATAATGGTTTCTAATTCCCTTTGTTTTTAATGGCCTGTGCATGTAGCTGACATAGTTAAGATACTTTTTTTCCCAAAATGTTCACTGCCTTGCATTATTTCTAGTAGGAGTCAGGATATGCCTGATCCTCATCAGCTTGGCTGAGCCCATTGCAAATCATGGCAGCCAAAAGACCTGTCATTTAAAAACTGGGTGGAAGGAGAAGCCAAGGACCATCTCTTGCCTAATTTGATTTTCTCCTCTGCTTGAGAGGAGGAAACAATTGCCTCAAGTCCTATCAGAGAAGTACTTTACCCAGCTAGAGAAGGGGGGTAAGTAGTCTTTTCACATTAAAACAGAATTATTGTGAAGTCACAAATACAAAGCTGAGAACCAAAAACAACAGGGTAGCCTAGCACTTAGGGTTCTCACCTGGGGAGGAAGGCTAGTGGGCCTGGGGCTATGTAACTCAGTGTTAGCTGGCTGCTTATTAGGTAATAGAGCTTGGTATTAATTGTTGAATTCATAATTTTTGGATCCTTCACATTTTCTACTATTCTATTCTTTATGTTTTCTATGGTATTTATAATTCTTCAGTTTTCTTCTAGTTTTTTAAAAAAATAAATCACTCATTGTGACTCCATTCTTTGGGAATATGAATATCTGTGAGTTATGTCATATAAAAGTGAATTAATAGATTAACTGAGTCAAATGGGACATTTGAAATTATGTAGTCTGGCCTGCATAACATAGACCATAAGACTTTGAATTAATTCCTGTTGGAAATGGAGCATAGCTTTTTAGATAAATGTACAATCTCGATTTAAAAAACATTCGGCCACGAAGATTTTACTACAGCCCTTGATATAGTGTGGGGGTAAGTTGTTCCTCTCTGGTAAAAATTTGCATTTTATTTCTAATAACTATGCCACTTTCAAGTTTAATAATTACATTGTAATACTATATACCAGTCAATCTTTGGGGTTTTTTTTAATGATGCTCAGTAGAATAATGTATTTGTAAGTCTTTGAAGACCATTTTTGTAATGCAGACAGACAGCATGATGTATAATAAATGCTGAATTCTAGCTTCTGCTCTGATTCCTTCCTTACATGAGCCTCTTGAAATTTCACTAGCTCGTAACCTGATCAAATCATTTACTTCAGGACTGGAATTTTCCATGCTTAGGGCTTATCTCCATTACACGAGTCCTCGCCAAGTCACAGTCCCGTTGCGGGGAATCACAGTAAGCTGATAGAAGGAGCTCTTTTCTGCCAGCAGATTGACACCGCCTTCCTGCTGGACAGAGGCTAAGCCAATGAAAACGCCGTGCCCTGACAGTACCAGCATCCAGGGACCTGCTGGCATAAGTAAACTGGTTACTGGCATACATTTTCCACATTCTAGCTGACAAAATTATAGCTGAAAAACCATAGTGTAAATTGGATCTCAATCTTTCACTCCAGAGGAGAACTGTTTGTTTCCAAAACATGTTCATATGCTATTTCAGTAGCATATGGTCATGTTTTATGATGTATATTGGCATCTCTTGGGATGGCAAATGCAATACAAACATGACTTATCAGGAAAACTGCTTATCAAAGTGTGGAACCAGAAGGAGGAAAACTTGGCCTGAGATACTTACCTCTGTGTATGAGCTTTTCAGATGCCTTCTAAATAACATCATTTCTCACTTAGCTTAGGGGGTCAAATGTCAACCTTTCAGGTTTTCAATATTCCATATTGTTCCCCAAACACTTCTTTCTACATTTCCTTCCTTATTTTTTGGTTATGTTAACTAGTCTAGTTAGTAAAATAGTATTAACCATGGTTTCTCTTCTGTCTCTTTTTCTCTTACATATAGAGGAGGTGGCAAGGAGAGAGTGCCATGAAGTTTGCTTCAAGTTTTCATGAGACTCTTCATAAGGAAGAGAAACTGTTTGTTACCATTGGGATCCTGGATTTAAAAGAAAAAAGAAAAAGTTCTGCAAGTTAATAGTTTACCTCTATAATACTAACCCATGTTTGTGGCTGATTGGGAAACTGCCTAACTTTGTCCATGTATACAGCTGTTTCATAAGGAATGCTAAAATTGTGCTCTTTGGGACATGTCAATCACTAGTCATTCAGATCAAGTCATCCATTTTTCATCCAGTCATATAATAATATGTAATATACATGGAAAATTCCATAGAACTGATGCAACCTAAGCCAAAAATCTGCTTGGAATAGTGCTAGAGATGCCAAGTGTTTTCTATTTCTAAAATATTTGTAAAAATAAAAAGATTCTTTAGCACTTCATCAAAGAAGTTATTAATGCCTTTTTAATCTGAAACTGAACTTTATCACAAATATTTTATAGGTATCTGCTATTCATTATTAAATGTATCAAGCAAATGCTGGTTGTGATCACCCAGTTTCAGATATTCTTGGAAAAGATGTAGCAGAATGTGTATTTTTAATGCAGAACTGCATGAATTACTTATTCCTTCCAACTATAATAGCAATACTGTAATGAAGAACATTCGCTTAGCTCTTTCCTTTTGTTTTTGTAGACGCAGTTATCAGATTAACATGTTAAGGTTGTTGCTGGAAAGGTGCAAATCATAAAAGCGGCAGATTTTCCCATTCGCCATGCGTTCTTTGAGTCACAGTAGTGTGGAATAATCTTTGTGTGTCTTTAGGAAATACTGGTTTTGATGTTTGCAAAACCTCTGGAAACTCTGGACATTTGTGATCAAAAAGTTGCTTGTTGGATACTTTATTTAAATTCTCTGCAGGTCATATTTAGACAGTTAAATTCTACCTAAGCCTATTATCTCCCAGTTGATCGCCTTTATCTGATTCCTCTGTAAGATCCTTTGGCAAACGTGATTAAAGTACGTGAATCCTTCAAAAGCCTTCAAAGGTGCCATCTTTCTTGCTAACTTAACTACAAGGAATTAGGTGGGATTTAAGCTACACGAATATTGACCAGTATGAATAAAATTCTTTGCTATTCTAGAGTAGTGAACTGTGGGTTTTGATTTTAAAGTACATCCAGTATATATTTTTCTCTGTATGTACCCCCACACACCAGTTTTCATGTATGTTGAGGACATTCTGCTACAAATTGGAAGAACGTTTTCACACATTTGATTTTTAAAATGAATAGGCTTAAGTGTACTTCAATGTAAAGTATTTTTGCAAAACTGAATTTGTGAAAGTGTTTCAATAGTCTCACAGCTATTTTGTTGAGCATAATTCTATTATAACAACCCATGGAAAGCCAGCATTTGAAAGGAATGCTTTGTTCCTAACCTTTAAACATGTCTTGAAAGTTGAATCTAAATTTGGCAAAGGTGATTAAAATAATTATTGCTGATATTTTTATTTTTACTGTTTCAGAGGTCTCTTGAATGATGTGCTCTTTAGGGTTTAATAACTTCCCTCCACCTCCATTTAAAATCTGGTGTGTGAGCAACCACAACGAGCAAGTGGTATGTTGCAGGCAATGCCAAACATTGCTTGCATTTGGATTTGTCTACATTGTGTGGTTCAGTATTGGGTAGGAAGCTGTGCTGCCTCTGTCTACACAGCACTGCTGGTGATATACAGAGAAGGTATCCTGGAAAACGGGCTGAAAACTAGCCCAGGTGGAATAACCTACCACTGCTCCAAATTCGAGAGCTACTATTTTCAGAAATATCAGTTCCAGGTATCTCTGCACGATGTCACATCGTATAGTATAGATAAATCCTAGGGTCCCTGAGTAAAAATCCATCAGAGAAAGTAAGCACATGCAATAGAAGATGGCCCTAAGCTAAAATAGCATCAATGACTGCTTGGTTATGAGCAGTGATAGAGAATGTCATGGTCACATTGGTGTTTGGTGCTTGGGACTGTGATCTATTTCTTTTCCACAGGGCAAAGCATATTCTCTCACACTAAAGACACTGGTGGTAAATAATGACCTTAATTATTATTTGCTTAGTGAGTAATACACTTAGTCCAAAATAGCTGCTACTGCATGAAGAACAAATGAGCACATATCTCTAAGTAATGTGCACGGCTACAAGAAACATGGATCCCATCCCCAACAATTTCAAATGCAAGGACCCTGAAACTGTGTATCCATCAGTAATATCAGAGACTAGAAAGGCCATATTTCGAGTACTGCACTGCAGGAGGCTTTGTGAACGCATGTAAAATGATGAGCAAGAAGAATAGACCAGAAAGGGTCAGGGCAAGAGTTCAGTATTTTGAGAGACACCAAATAAGCGTATGTGTTGGAGAATACTTCGAGCCATGAAGGACACCATCTCTGGATACCCACTTCCTTCTCTTCATGTTGCTGTCCAAGAAGGCTTAAGGTTCATGTAGCCCCTGGTTCTATAGGAGAGTAGAACAGCTCATATTAATTCAATACCTGACAAGACAAACAGCGGAGATTTTGGTTATTTTGATCAAGTAAAACCTCCTTCTCCAAGAAACTAAGGGGACAGCGGAGAACTCCTGGTGGAATAAGTAGATGGGAAGTAGCTGCACTAGAATCAAACCTCCCAATTGACACTGTGAGTTAGGTGAAAAAGGACGTGTTGTGTGAAAGGAAATAGCAGGAACCAAGATGATTGCTGACATTTATATAAAGCTACTTGACTTTTATCAGATAGGGGGAAATGACTGGCACTTATATTAATTGCTGAAGAGACACAGGAGACTTTCATTTTGAGCCTAAGCATGATGGGATACCTCATTAAGGGTGCAGAATAAATTTCACTTGTTCTAAAGATCTTAAATATGAGAAAGACTGATTTGTTCTTTATTCATCTTAGATTGGAGCAGAATTGCACTGGAAGCAATTTGGTGTAGTTTGCTAATGCTGGCTGTTACAGATCAGAGCCGCTTTCCAAACTGGCTGTTAAAAACCTCATCTAGCAACCCATTGCTCCCTACGGTTGCCATCCTTTGTCCCGAGAAGCACATCTGTCTTAGCAAGCAGCTCCTCCTGATAAACAGGCTTGAGCTTAGGTCCAGGTGTCTTCCCTCTCTGGGCAGAGGTGGAGGGTGGGGAGAGTCTTCTCTCTTCCGCTTCTCTCCATCACCGCATTTCTCTAGCTCACCTGGAACCAGCTGATGTTTGCTGGGCAGCATATCCCAGATCCGGAAGCTTCAGCTAACCCAGGTAGGTGTTATTTCTTTTTTTCATGGCAATGCACAAAAGAATGAGACATGGAAAACTGTCTGTTGGATTCAGCATATGTTACACTCTGAGCAGAGGAATTACAGACATGCATGCAATTGAAAATGTGATGCTGTATCCAACTTCAGACTGCCTGTAGAATAGGGTATAATTCATGATTTGACATACATATACAGTGCCATTTGCAACACCTATATGACAAAGGCAAACCAAGAATGTGAAGAACAAGCCATGTCCTTGGATCCAAGCCTAATGGCTCAAACTGAGAGAGGAGTCAGAAGCAGACTCCTACAGCAGATGACAGAATGGCATCAAAGCTGATCACTGTCAGCTAGAATGGCATGGCTTGGCTGGGTTACTTCATGTGATGGGAAAGGCAAGGACTTCTGTCACTGACAGAAGGCAAATTGTTAAAATTAGACTAATAACTGAATTTAGAAAATGTCTTTCCCTAGCCTTCTTTTATTTTCCAGAGAAATATAAAATTCAGGAAGGGATATATCTGAGTTTGCAATTTCTTAGTGTCCCAGTAGACACTCATGAACAGAACTGTAGGAAAATATTTTTTCTCATCACACAAAGCTCCCATTCTTAATGGGGATTAAATAAGCAAAATATAAAAAATGTTCATGAATCAGCAGTCTAAAAACCTAAATATAAACATTAAATATAAATCAATACATTTTTGTTTCTATTTTCATTATTATTTTTCATTGCTTTGTAAAATAATTCATGCACATTTTTCAATATGACCCAGTATAACCTTAAAAAGAATATAATTTTAAAACAACCTTCCCCCCCCCCCCACCCATGGATTTGGGGGGGATTTAAATGTCAAAATATTTTCACAAAACATTTTTTCAGAATGTTTCTCTTTATTTAAACAGGTTGCACTTTGACATATTGGCATTTTATGATAAAGTAAATCTGCCATGGATCCGCACTAGCACAGATGTCATAACCCTCCCAGAGAAGGCCTCAGGGAGGTGATGACGTGGTGTCAAATACACCCCTCTCCACCGATGGAAGAGGATGGTGCTGTTGAACTTGGAAGCCAAAGGGACATTGGAAGCATGAGCATAGCTCCAGGAAAAAGCACTAGATGTAAGTTTTCTGGTGTAACAATTTTAAGAGTATTAATAATGAGGCTTTTTTGTATAGCTCGGGCTGCATGTATGCCCTTGAAACTGGCCTAATAATTTGGTCTACTACACTGTTAAACTACTACACTGATTGGACAAACAAGGAATTCTTAGTTCCATAAGAGGGTATGTTTCTTTTTGACCATTACAAGATTTTGAGTGTAACAGCATGTATCTCCATTTGTTTGATCCACATACTTTTTGCTTCCATTTGTAGGAATGATCTTCGCTAGTTCCTGGAGTCAGTGTTTTCTCTAAGTTTTAGCTTGACCTAAAAGATCAGAAATGGAGAATTAAGGCTTATTCTCTTGCATTTTATGTTCAGCAACTACAGTTTTATTTATAAAAATCTAGCTAAGAGATGACCAGTATGAACACAGTTAGAGAGGACTGCATTTACAGTTACTCCACTTCTGAATTTTGTAATGAAGTCAGAATTAAATACTGAAATAAAGTACTCTAAACATTTCTAACGTATCTGTTGGACACATGGAACCACATTCTACCTTAGAATAGGAAATTACCTGCCCTGTACAAGAAAAATTTTTAATGCCCCAGACTGTCTTGTTAGGAACTTGGATTTATATGAGAAAATATATGTCTCCCCAAATCCAATCAGCCTTTTAATTTCACTGTGGTTACTTTAATTGAACAAGATTAACAGCAAACCAAAGGAAATAACAACAGGGACAATCAAGTTAGCATAGCAAGGGAGTCTTGTTTACATACTAGAGCCAGCATCAATTCGTTTCTGGCTTCAGTTCCCAATCTCCACTTCAAAAGCAATTATTTACAAATGGCAAATCTTCTGAACTCTGAGGACCTGACATGTTATGGATCTTGGAAGTAGAATAACCCTATATTTACTCGCTCTAAAAGCTTCATTCAGCACCTCCAAAGGACCCAGCAGATTTAACAGCCAGATGTCTGTTTATTGAACTGATATATGCAAATAATGTTTTGTAAGCAGTAAGTTGGGATTCCAAAATGGTGCCTATAGTATAAAAGGCAAAAATATAATTCATACTCACTTATACTTTTGTTGCTCCAAAGACATCAGAATCAAGCCTATTGTCTCTAGACAAAAGTATTTTTTCCTTTTTGCTTCCACAGATAATAGCCTGATGATCCATAAAATGCCTTCTGTACTGGAAGCTCAAAAGGTTCTTAGAGTAGAATAGTAAAACATGACTTGCTTGATTATCCTGTTATTTTTTTCAAATACACTGAAATTTTTTCCAAAGCAATCAAATGTTTTCAACTTCCTGAACATTTGCAATCATTATTTTCTGTGGTTTATTCCTCAGAAAGCTTAAATCTACTCCTAATTGTAAAATGTAACCTCTAGTATGAAAAGCATCTTATTCTGTGCATTGTGCCAATAAATACTGAAGAATATGGAGAATGAGATATATACGAATCTATATAAGAATGGCAGGTGCCAGCTCTTTAACCATAAAATGCAAATACATGGTGTAGCTTCTCCAGAGCAGTCAGACTTGCAATGAAGATAAGTCAACGTAAGTCTCCCATGAGCCAAACAATTATTGTTTTGGACGTAACCAAAGTCATATAATACCATTCATTCCCTTTGCTATAGAAAAGCTCCTTCTCTGGGAGCTAATATTCATCTGCTTATTGAAATTTTAGTTATCTTTATCAGAAACAAACCTCATGGAGATTCTTTCTAACACTGACAATGTTCGGCTGCACGCACAAGAAGCCTGCTTTTTATTACACACATTCTGATTTATAAGTAAAGTCTCATTTGGTTTACAGCTTTATTTATTTTATTAAGGTCCAAAGGAAATCAATGGCTGACAGAAGTTTGAAATGAAAATGTAGCTAAACCAAAGTAGGAACAAATAAATCTATCTATTTACTGAAATATTTAAATCATCTCTCAGCTGAATGTCTTTGATATATTTAAATATAGAATTAAAAACAAGTTTGTATTACAGAGTGTCTATGTAACACTCATCAATGTCGTATCGAAGAGCCTTTTGAAAGCAACTAAATGATGTGAGGGATTATTCACTATTTGATTTACTGGTATCCCAAGAAGGGGGTCAAAGATGTTTGATTGCTGTTTACTGATTGTTTTGGGGGGTGACCAGCTGGAGAGCAGCTTTGCAGAGAAGGACCTGAGGCTCCTGGTGAACAAGTTGACCATGATCCAGCATTGCAAACAGAGCTACCAGCATCCTGGGCTGCATTAGGAAGACCGTTGCCAGCAGGGCGAGGGAAGCTATCCTTCCCTTTACTCAGCTGTGGGTAAGCCCAAATCTGGAATGCTAGATCCAGGTTGGGAGTCCTCAGTAGAAGAAAGACATGGATTTAGACCAAGTCCAGTGAAGGGCCACAAAGATGATTAAGGGCCCGGAGCCTCTCTCATACGAGGAGAGGCTGAGAGAGCTGGGACTGTTCAGCCTGGAGAAGAGAAAGCTCAAGGAGATCTTATTGGTGTGTATAAATACCTGAAGGGAAGATGTAAAGAAAATGGAATCAGTCTTCTCTGCTTTGACTTAATAAAACACTTGTTTCTGTTGTGTTAGTCTCATTCAGCAGGCTTTTCACTGTGTGTTGCAAAGGCCAAGGAGGTTTACTCTTCTCCCTCCCCTCTTCTCCAATAAATACTGTGGTTTCTGGAAGTGCTTTTCATCTTCCTCTGAGACAATGATGACAAGCTATGGCCAGAGATGTTATGTTGGTCAGCTGTGCTAGCACACCAAATGGTGATGAAAGTCTGAGGAACATGGCTTACATATCTTGTTCACATGTTTTATTAAACATGTATTAAAGTAATCATCAGACCAGGAGTCAAAAAAAACTTTCTTCCTCAGCCAAACTGGCAGTGATGTTTGCTTTTTTGTTTTGTTTTTTCACCTTCCTCTGAGGGTTAGGCCATGGTTCATTTCATAGGATCACTTGGGTGTCCTTTTTCAATCAGCTGCTATTTCAAGGATTTAGGACATTGGTGAGGCCCTCAGTCTCTTCTGCTCCTATATTGTTACTTCCAGGGCTTTTAATTCTTTCATTTGTTTTAGGACAACATAGAGCATTTAATAGTGCATCAGTGAATGAAGCAGATGTTAAAACTTCTTAACTAACAATCTATTGTTGGTAGTAGAAGGAGGCTAGATGCAATGAATCAGGCAGTTCCTGGTTTTATCTATAATGTTAAAACTAACTGATAAAACTGTGACTTTGCTGAGCCCAAGTGACACACAGAATAGCCATACAATCTAGAACTAGGCCCTAGATATTTCCTGGTAATGCTAAGGCATAAATGAAACTTTGTGTGAATGCATTTTTTTATTACATTGAAGTGTCTGAAATAATGTGATGGCTGTGTTGCACCACTTATCAGTGGAGCTGTCACGGCATCAAACTTGGGGTGAATTTTTGATGCCCTCAAGTGTGGCTAGAGGGTACATGGAGTACCCTCTTACAAGAAATATGAGGCTTCAAAGCCTCCTGGGGTATTGTTGTTGGGCTGTGGAGGGTGGAGGCAGTCAAATTTGGTGCACTCTCATCTATGCTGCCTTTTGGAGGGATCCTTGCAATGGACTATACCTAGAAAGACCAGGCTTTGTCTCCAGATGAGTTTACTGGAGTCATCCAAGATGTAATCAGGGAGCCAGCAAGTAGTTAAGCAGTGTGGATGATCCGGGGTCCAATGTTCAAGCTCTTCCTTGGACTTTATGTAGAGTTGCAAATGTATCCCAAGTGCCTTAAAAAAAAAAGGGCCAATAAAGGGATACACAAAAGCATTTACATCTTTTCAGATTCCCAACCATCGTCAGGAAGTACACAGAAAAACTCACCTAATTCATAGGTTTTCACATACCAAAGTGAGTTTTCTATATGTGTGTCAATGGAATTTTGTTGATAGCACTGAAACATGCCTGTGGATCCTGCCACTTGAGTACAGGATGAGTTTCTATGGGTTGAGAAGGCAGCACTGAGAGCAGAGGATAGGAGAGCATTTTCTCTGTTAACTGGAGTTGCCTATGGTTCTTAGCAATTTCTTTTGTTCTTTGTCTCACTCTCCTGCTGTAAATGAATAGCTTGATCAGGACACAGATTTATTTAGTTGTATTTATGTTTATGCATGAAAATGAATTGCTGAACTCTGCACAAATAAGTGTGAAACTGCTGAGGAAATACTGAACTGAAATCATTAATTTGCATTTGGTTTTAAAGTTATGTAGTCCTATCATCTTCCTGTTTGCAAGAATTGCTCCACAGTGTAGATCAAGAGTGCAGACTTGGCCTCGTAGGAGGATGCCATTCACCAGAGTAATTCATCTAGCCTTCAGCTCATGTCCAACTTTTCCCTTTTCTGAGGGCCTTCAGATATAGGCAGGGACTAGGGGATAAATTATTCTAATAGCTTATCTCTCCTTGATCCTATAACTGAAAGTGCATTCCCCAAAGGCATAATCCATCAGGAGAAAAACACGTCTGTTTGTGTGACAGGAATATGTGTATGTATCTGGTTTTGTGGTCTGACATTCCTGTTTATTCCTCTGCAGGACTAGACGTGTCTATCACAAGACAGGATGTCTGCATTTTGGTCATGCAGTGGATGCGTGGGTGACCACATGATGAGAGAGAGGCTGCAGAGCTCCTCCATAGTTTTAACCCATAGGTTTTGCTCTATCTGAAGAGCAGTGGGACCCCACCCCAGTTTGAATACCAGCCCCCAGTGGATTCTCCTGCACTCTGTTTCATTAAACCATGGCAGGTAGTCTTCAGGAAAAGCTTTTTGGGTGGAGAAAACATTCTCTCACAGGTATCAAAGGTCAATCAGTCCCATTCAGAGATTCAGACATCAGAGCAAACACAGACTCCTTGAGCTGTGCCCTAGGTAGGCCCAAACTGGGGGTAACCTCATGAAAGGACCTGAGCAATGCACTGATATGTTCAAGAAAAACTGTGTTGGTAAGCAGATGTGCTGATGGATGTTAAATCATTTGGAGCTTTTACAGAGTTCATTCCCAGAAATAAGCCATCATACTACAAGTAAGTATGATCCCTCTTATCTCCAACAATGCACAATAGATTTAGGAAGTCAGCAACAGCCAGAACTGCTATCGTTTGAGAGGCCTCCACAGAAGCGTGTTTGAACTGTAATTAATTTTATCAGGACATTCTCAAGAATGACTATTTCCACTTTCCAAATCTCTCTTACTATAAAAGGAAGGCCTTTGGATATCCTTGGAGGATGTGCAAACCCAGGGAAAACAGTGCCAAACTGTGAGAGAACACAGCACAGGACTTCTGGCAGATTTTGACACAGTCCAGATTTTCTGTAGTTAGAGAAAAACTGTGAATATCAAGTTACAAGGGAAGACAACACTGTAGTGAAAACAATGGATTAAAACTCAAGAGATGTGGATTTAACTCATAACTCACTTTCTTGTTAACTTTATAAAAGTTATTTCATCCCTCTTTGTTTCAGTCTATACAACATAGATGATATATTGCATTTCCCCTTCCCTTTGTCTGCCTTCTCTATTTAGAATATAACTTCTGCTGTGATTAACTTTAACAAGCCATGTATGCATACCCACTGTGAAATCTCTAGACAAACTCCTTTGTCACTCCACTTTAGTTTACAGTTCCAGGGTTGCAATCCAAGAGCAGTCGTGACCTTATCTTGGAAATAACAGCTGTAGACTGTCTTATAAAACAAGTCACAATGAAAATCAGAATCTGAGGATATTCAATACAAAGAGAAGCGAAAAGGCCACTGAAATCATGAATGCTAAACAGAATCCTTCCAAACTGGTATTGCATACTGGATGGACTTTTAAGAACATAGAAACATGGACTTTTAAGAACACAGAAACAACATAAAGCTTTAAGCTGTTTTGAGGGCAGCTAAACAGACTGTTAGTGGCAATTTCATTGACTAATGCTATCAAACTGCTGGAGCGCCTAAGTCTGTGGATAGTATTAAAGCAGAAACACTGAAAAACTTGAGGGAGTCAGAATTATTTGTATCTTTTTAATTCCTATGTTTCGTCATCATCATAGTTAGACCCAATAGCTGCTGTGTATGCTGCACATGAACTGACTTTCCCTGTTGCTCAGTTAGCATTCAAATATTACACTGCTCAGGTTGTTAACTTCCCCACAAAACTTATGAGTATGGATGGGCATGGATCCCAGCTATGTACATTGCTGAATTTGCAACTTCTGAATCTTTTCTTACACCACTATAGAATTATTAATAGCAGCGATGCACAAAGTTAAAGTTCATTTAGCTCATCCAGTCACAGTCATTCAAATTCACCCTAGTGTTTAGGTTTTTACATTCCCCCATTGGTATGTCAGCTGGATACAGATGTAAAGCTAGGCAACCAATTAGTTATTGATAACAGAAGGCATCTATACAGGGAATACCAAGATTTCAGGAAAAAGGAAAGTTAGATAGCTACCCCAAGAGCCTAATCCAAAACCAAAAGAAGTTAAAGGGAGACTTTTGTCTTCAGTGCTGAGGCCCCAGGTGATCCGTATCTGTAAAACTAATAAGCCGTTGCTCAGTTGTACTGTCAAAAGGAAAAAAGAACTGCTGTCTTTGAGCTCCCTTATTTTTAGCTTGATGCAAATCTGTATTAGGTATAATCCCATTTTTCAGAGTGAATGAAATCCTGTGTTATCTGAAAAGCTAGAGCTGCTGTCTCAGATTTATGAAGCTTAACCTGTTTAGCTTGACAAATGCTGTTCAGGATCAAAAGCTATTGATGTAAACAATGTTGTATCTGCAAGGTCAGGAAAACTCTAGGGAAGAAGTTGTTTTGGTACAACGTGGGGCAGAAGGAAGAAACGTATTAAACCTATAGATAACTACAACCATAGTACAATTGCTTTCATAAGCCTTGAGTCCCAGGACATTGGACAAGCGCAATTAGGCAAGTGCAGCAATATTCTACTTCTCGCTGATAAGATCTCTATATGATGGTCTCTTATTTTTAGTGGATCCTTATCTTAGATCCCATTCTTTCATCCTACCATTTCTCCAGAGAGTCACAAGGCAGATTTCTTCTGGATTTCCAAGGCCTCCTTGTTTTGCAATATAAAAGATTCAGTCTTAAACCAATTCTGCTCAAAATTTTGTTACAATCTGAAAAAAAAGTGAATTCTGGACAGAGGCTTTAGTGTTCAATAGCTTATGTAGAAAGCTATGTATGGAGCTATGGAAAGAAATATGGAAAGAAATTTCCATCACAGTAGGACTCTTTGTAAGATCACTTGTTGGGCCCCCGGTCTTTGCAAGCAGAATGCTGAAGGAACATGCAAACCCCAGCTAGCACTGTGTGGCTAGTCAGTGTTCATTTGAACATCTTTAGGAGATGTTTGACCCGAAAGCAAAGCACCTCATAAAGGCTGTAGTAATCTCAAGAGCTGAAGTTACATGGTAGTTACTCTTCAGTCATTTTAGACATGTGGTCAAGTTTCAGTATTCTTGCTAGTATTTCTTTTACAGATAATATCTTCTCAAGGCCTTTCCCTTGTGTAGTTTGGCAATAGTTGGCCCCTTCTTTTTCCTCAGGAACTTTAACTACGTGGAAGGGCAGAGTGTCAATTCTTGTTCCATTTGTGGGTTTCATTGCTACTTCTGGCAAAGTACAGAGATGACAAAAAGATACCACTTGTGTATGTACCTGACTGGAAACTGGAGAGACAGGCAAAGGCTATGGTAGATATGTGGACTGTGGCTAATCAAGCCACAGTTTTATTGAATACTGTCATGGTAGAAGAAAGAGGAAATAACTCGAAACCACTTGTACAGGCTTCTGTGATACAGATAAATGTTTCAATTCTTACCTGAAATAAGCCAGGAAAGGTTTTGGCAGCACTGTCTCAAGAATTACATATATAAACTATTCTTTGTAATTATCTTTTGCAATATACTTACGTATTAAGCAAAATACTTATGTATTAAGCAAATATCCATCACTCCCACATAGATTAAATAACACATTTTACAATTGGTCTGTGTAAATGCTCTGTTAGCTACACCATACTAACACTGCTTGTATTTATAATACTAACACTGTGCATTTATAATTGTATGTTGTACATCCTCTCCCTACACATGTATTCAAATGGTCTTATAGCTTGGTGCCTCCTTGGTAGCCAAGAAACATGAAAGTCTCTGCACGCAAATATTTTATTAGGTATGCATCCAACTCTCTGGTCCACATAGGAAATATGGTAGATTAGTATAAATGTTCATAAGCCAATATTCCACAGCATAGAAATACCTTTATTACAACAAAAAGCAATGAATAAAATCAGTAGAGCAGTGTTACACCCCCCAAAACTTTTCTGGTTATGAAATGCTTAGTTCTAAAATGGTCTGAGAGATTTCTTCTCAACTTCAAGCAGCAAATAATTGCAAGGACATTTAAGATATTATCAGACCAGTGATTAGGTGCTTCTAGAAATGTTTTTTACATGTGAGAAACGGGCTAGCTTTCCCCATCTCTAGTACTGTTAATTCAGTTTGTTACTGTATGTTGCAGAAACAGGAAGTTTGGCATTTCCAGAAAACTGCTGGTTGCAATTGGCAATATGCTGCAGAATTGCCAAGTCACATAAATGACATTTCTATGAATGTCCATGTCTTGTTGCTAGTATAATTTCTGTAGCCAGAATTAATGAAATGAGAATAAATAAATGAATCAATAGTATAATTACCTAATACTCTCCAGACTCCATATTATAGGTATTGCAGAGGCTGAAGAGGTATTGCATAATTCCATAATCTATTAAGTCATCAGGGAATGGTGCTCAGAAACTGGCTTCTGTTAGTGCCCTTGCAGTGCAGTGTTGAATAGTAAGAAACTAAGCAGAAACTTAAGAAGCATCAGGACATATAAAAGATGGTTTTTTATACATAAATTTTATTAATGACATCAGCACCAACTACACATAAAAGCATTAACTGCCTTAAGAATGATCCCAGATGTGGTAATACATGTACAATTATTTCTTTAATTTCTAGCTGCAAAGAAAGCATTTGCTGTTATTTCTTAATAATGAAGTTCTCCGAAACAGCTGAAAGTCAAATTTTTCCATGTTGTGACTACAAGACACTGGTCTTTGTGATGAATAACTAGTATACTCTTCATGTAAAGGAGGAGCTCACATTTTTGACTGTGATAAACTAACACCTCAAGGATTAACCACATAGTAGGTTTTAACGAATCAAATAAATATCACCATCAGTACCACACTCTCTGTATTAATCAATTCAATATTCAATTCTATTTATTTGCTGCATTTGTCCTGAAAATATCAGTTTTCAAAAGACCAAAGACCTTTCTCTGAATGCATAACTCCATTGCAGACGTGATCAAAGATGTTTTGTTCTTCACAGTAAAATCATCTGGTGAGGAAAGAACAGGCATTCTGAAACTATAGACAAAAATATATTCTTTTAATGCTCACACAACCAGCAATGAAATAATCATTGGCTCAAGTTTTCTGCTGACCCATTGTCCCAATCCAATATCGGGGTGGGGGGGGGTTTGTTACGATCCCAAGGACAAGATTAAGATGCTAAAACCGGTCAAATATCGTACAACCTTTTACCTTTATTTTCCACGGAGTGGGGAGAAAAAGTGGGGAAAGGTGAAGGGGAGGAGAGAGAGAAAGAGAGAGAGAGAAAGGGGGAGAGAGAAAGAGATATTACCACCGGCAGCGTCCCGTTGATCCTCTTAACCCTGTGTGTAAATTTTAGCGATGCGCGTGCAATAATTACAACTCGAGCAGGGTCCGACCCTAGGTTCCCACTGGAAAGTTTGGAGCCAAATCAAGGCAAATTAAATAAATAAATTGTAATGACACGCGTGCAGTGGTTGCAGCTCAAGTTGGGTGCTTCCAAAGAGGGACCCTGAACAAAGAAATCCCTGGGCAATTATAGCTTTTTCAAATTAAGTTTCCCACCCCTCACGCGGTAGTTCAGACCAATAGTAATTTTTAGGTCTGGGGTCTCCTGCTCCTTATTGGGTCTCATCGTTGTTCCTAGGCAGGCTGTTTTTCTCCCTTATCTTTACTGTTGTGGTTTTTGCTGACAGATGTGTTTTGATTCCTTGGGTCCCACCCTTGTCTCTCAAGGCACAAACACAAAGAGGTGTTGTTCCAGCAATTAGCACTGCCCCAGCAGTGACAGTAGGTGTTATCTTCCAAGGTCCTGACGAAGAGGATATAACCCAGACCCCCCTAATTAACACTGTTTCAGCAGTGAGGGGAGGCTTTGTTTCCCAGGGTCCTGGCGCCCAAGCAGGCCTTATTTCAAAGCCTTCACATCCTCCCTCCTGGAGTGTGAAGCACAGGAATGCAGACTGCTTGTAACTCCCTTATTTTTCCAGCCTGCACCAGCTCTGGGGCCCTTTCTCACTGAACTAGGGCCAGGTTCCAAAGTCTCTGCCCGATCATGCCCTGGTTCGGCACAGGCTTGGTGTGTCCCGGGTGGTCGCAGGGAGACCGTTTCGGGGGTCGCAGCAGCTCAGTCCTGTTTCCGCCGGGAACAGATGGCTTGTTTGAGGTTATGGTTTGCTTGCACCTTATGTACCAAGAAATGCCTAAGGCAAAAGTTCACTCATCTGTCTGCCACACCCATGGAAACAACATTTAATTGGTTTATACTGTTCGGATTTTCAGTGTTTTTTTGTGCAAGTTTAAAAAATGCTAACATTTTTAGCACAATTTCTAAAGAAATGAAGCAAATGTGATCATTGTCTGTCTGGAGAGAGAGAGAGAGAAAGAGAGACTGGCCATTTCAGCTGCACTAGACTCAAAAGCAGAGGAATCTAATGATCCATAAGATGTACAAACATCTTCTGGGTAGAGGAGAGAGACCCTATAACTTCCCTCACTAAGAGAAATGCTGTTAAATGAGGATTTGTATTACCAGACAGGTGTGAATCTGCAAAGCAGAACAACATGACTGCTTTACACATGAAAAAAGATTTTATCAGAACTCCCAATCAATTCTAAGACTCAAATACACAGGAAATAAGGCTTGGTTAATTTTGGTGCTCACATGATTACTTTTTTGGTGTTTTCTCCTGATCCTGTTAGAATGAAAACTGAGACTACAGGGCTCGATGCTCTAACAGATGGTGAGCTCCCTGACAAATTGCACAGACCTGGAATCCCGAGTCTCATAGGACACTTGTAATGATCTCATCTATTCTTTCTCCAAGTAGCAAATCTATTTTAACCCTCTCTTGAGTCTCCCTTCATGCTATAACTGCCACAGTTTATGGAAGAGGAGGATGTGTTTCAGAGAAGGTGCCAAGCTTCCATGTCCAAGAGTTTCATTGGCCATGCAATTAGTGCTAGGACACAGATCTCTCCTCGCAGAGATTTTTCACACTCCTGAAGCATGTGGGGAAGGTTGCATGATGGTCCACGAAACATTTCAACTGCTGGATGCCTCTACAGGTCCCCTGCAGGCCAGGGAATTGATTTTCTGCTCTTCCTCTATGAACCTACCAAGACACTGTGTAGAGAATTTATGCATGAGTGATTCTTCAAGGAGATATATCTTTATCATTTATTATCTCAGTTTGATTTCTAATGGACAGTCAGAAAAAATCCATTACAATCACATTTTTTTCTGGAAGGGAGTTAATACTGGAGTTAGTGTAACTTTTTTCATGGACTAATGACCACTGAGAAAATCTGAAAATTGAATAAACATAATTACCTATTCATACCCTGTAAACACCACTTGAAGAGCTTAGAGACAACAGAATGTTAGTGTGAATGTGAATCATCAATTTTTTCTCAGGAATACAACATGTATCTGAAGTTCATGTCAGAAATCTTATGTTGCTCAGTTTTATTACTTGAAATGGAAAACCCTAGGCTACTCATTTCCTTAAAGATATTGCAGTAAATGTCATTGTCAGCTGCAACCTATAAAGTGGCAGGGATTAATATCAAAGCCATTATTCTGTTAAGCAAAAACAGCAGCAGTGCAAGAGACTAACAAGTGACTGGAAAAAATGATGAGAAAAGAGCAGCTGTAATAATTCTTAGTTATCAAGCAATAACAGTGTGCTGGTCTTTTAGAACCAAAGAAGAAGCAGTATTCTAGATTCGAGTTTGTTATTATATACGTGTGACATATGAAGACTCACCAAGTTCTCTGTGCTGTTCAAATATAAGCTGAAGATGGTGGTACAGCTTAGCTGAAATTACATGAAAAGGCTTCACAGAAACTACACATAACTGTACTAATATAGCAATTCAGAGCTTCTGTGCAAACATTAACTAAATATTAGTCATAATTCCTTGAAATTGTAAGACAAAGAATAAAATTCCCCTCCCCTTTAGATGCATTAGAGTTGCAATTTTGCTTTTCAGACACAGGGCACTGCAGAGAGCAAATGCTTGGTGTATTAGTCAATCAGATTACATGAAACATCTCTCTGCATACATCTTACCATGCGGGTGAAATATCATTCAGATAGGATGGAAAAAGTGATATATATGACAGCAGGTTTAAAATTAAAAAAAAAAAATTAATGACCTGATTTGTACAAGCAGACAAACTGTTTTGATATTTACAATATAAAAATGTTGATTCTTTTTACATCTGTCATCTGCTTCAGTCAAACTGTCTTAAGATCCCTAGTGATATGAGGAGATCCTGTAGAAAGGGAGAGAGTTTGGGGCTCAGTGCTGCTGAGAAAGGCTTGAAGGTACAATCTACCTACTGGTGCTTAATGTAAGCACTGCTTCACCTAATCAGCCTCCTAAAGCAAGCAACCTATCTAGTCAATAGACTGAGTAGGATATCTCTGATGACGTACAGAGGGAAAATACTGCTCACCTGCAACAGGCATCTGTTTTTCTCGTGCAGTCTACAGAAAACATGATTTCTGTAGTGGAGGTGCTCATCTTTTGCATAATAGGCTAAGGTCAGAGCACTGATTCAGAAGGTGGAGAACCAGAACTTTTTCAGCTCCCAGACACGTTTTGTCTTCACCCATTGAGAGTCTAATGTAAAATGCATGTACGTTACAGGGAGTTGCTCTTGAAACTTTAGTTTCCCTTCAGGTCTGTGGCCTAAACCCTGCATTAAGTTTACTCTTACTTCTCCCCCTCCTGGCCCCTCTGGCTTTTTTTTCCTCACTGCACAATGCTACATCCTCACCAGGAGGGTGGGAGTCTCCTGCCTTCCCAGATTGTAGCTTCATCACTCAAATGCTCCTTTGAGATGTTGTACCCATGGCAGCAACTGCTCGCAGACTGGAAAAGGACAAAATTTCACATCTTAGACTCACTGTGCCTGTGCAGAACAGGTCCATATCACAGTTTGTAGGAGATGCATTAGTGATATGCAGCAGTGCAGACTGACTACACAGGGAGCAAAGCAGGGCCAGCGTGTCCCCAGCATATTGAACCTACTGCATATCTGCTGTGCATTTGGACTGCAGCCATTGGTCTGGGCCTTCTGGACGTTAGGTATCCTTGGTGGAGTTGCAGCTACTGCTGCTCCATCTGGGCTCAGGGTTGCCTAGAAATCACGGGCAAATATACCATAGTATGCAGTGCTAATGATGGGGAGCTAAGGTCCTTAGGCAACTTGGTAAAACTGGGCTTGAGGATATTTTTGTAGTTCTTGGTCAGGTCTAGTTTGTGCTTTTCTCCTCCAAATGTGGAGATCTCCATTAAGTTAAAAATCTCTTTGCTTTCAGTCAGAAGCAAACTGAGACCCAAATACATCGCTATTCATTATCTATATAGCAATAATATGGACCCCTAATGTCATGCTTGCTTATTTAGTGGGTTGCACTGAAATCACTTAGGCTAGTTAGACCTCACACAGCTGTTCCAAATTTCTGCTAAGTAGATGAAGTTCAACCAAATCTCTTTGTCAAGACATGAGAGCAGTGAGGGCTGGCTCACTGCAGGGTGGAAACACTCAGCTCTTGGTCTCTTGAGCAGATTCAAAGACTCAGAGTTTCTCTGAAATATAGCAGTAGTCTAGAAAATCTAAGAAGAGATGAATATATTCAGAAATGGTGCAAAGTCTGTGTATAGTAAATGCAGAGTAAGAATTTCATTTCTTTCTAGTGGAGAAGGGGATTCCTGCATCTGATCTGTCTTCTGTGTTAACCTAAATTTCTCTTCTTTCATTGTTGCTTTCATCCTTCAGGAGGATACAGCTCTGAGGTAGTAGGAAGGTGAAACAGTAACACAACAGCAAAATGGCTCTGTCACTGCATCACAGAACCCCTTTCTAATCTCCTCCCCTTTCTATAATATGCTTTTCCAGCTTCTCATAGTTAGGTCTAACAGATAAATTTCATCTGTGCCAGGTCTGAATTTATTTCTTAATAAATAAGATAGCAAATTGAAAAAGTTTCATCAGTAAGAGACAGTATATTTTTAGTTTGTACAAATGAGTCACTTTGTCAATAGATGCACAAAACCTAAACATTTTTTTTTTCTTAGTAGAAGAGCAGCTGGTTCAGCAGGAGTGTGTAGCATGCCCATAAAGCCATCTGGTGAGATACAGCATACAACAAGCTACGTGGCACTGAGGCTTGCTTCAAAAAAGAAGAGGACCAAGAATCCCTCATTTATTGTGGCGGAGGAACCAACTTTGAGACATGAAAAGAGGCAGGACAAAAGCTGGGCAAAAGAAGTAATGCTCAACCAGTTGGAGACAGTGTTTTCCATTCGCACTACCAAACTTACAGCTACCAAAGCAATTCTAGTTCAAGTAACTTTAACCTATTCCTCTTACCTCAAACCATGCAATAAAGCAGGTGAAAAGTCTGTTTAAGCAGTAGGCTTAAGAGCAGGATCCAAATGGATAATATAATATGAGATGCATTTAAGCATTGTATAAGGAGATGTATCTGAAAATAAGGCTATCTGTTTTGGACAATTTGACTTGTGACAGTTTTCCTTTTGTAAATATAGAAACAGAAAGGAAACTAATCTTCAGCAGCAACTAGAAGAAGCCTAATTGAATACTTCAATTAGAAAGCAGAAATTTTGTATGTTTTTTTGTCGATTTGGAGGCACTGAGATGTACAAGCCACTGTACTTTTCCTCCTTGGCTATTCAAGACCAGTGGTCACATAGGCCAGACTCACTCCCAGCCTATTTCAGTCTCGTGAAAGGATCTAGAGCAGAATTCAGCTGTTCCAGGATTCTTAATAGGTGAGTAAATGAACATCCATCTTGTTCCCATATATTAGTATGTTATGCAATGCTTTGTTGTCAGCCAGGAGGATGATCTGAGAGGAGAGAGAATACCTATAAACTGAGGGATAGAGATGAAACACAACCAGAGACTGTACTGTATTGGAGGGAGAAGGAGTCTGAACGGTCACCAAGAGGAATTTTGCAAACAGCATTACATTGGCTTACATTGCAGGTGCACTTACTCAGAGGATCTGACAGGTTGTAGGGGCAGGGGAGGACAGAGGAAGAGGGGATGGTGGAACACAGGAGGGAGATGAAAACTGAGCACCTTTCTAAAGGGAGGGATTGACAATGCTGCAGCTTTCCAGAAAAGTAGCTTTTTTGGTGGCTAGCACTGTGGTTTTTGATGGTGGACTTCATAGAATTTCTGTTATAAATGTTTCAACCTTTTTCAAGTCCCTTTTTGTTAAAGATCTAGTTAAAGTGGCAAAGAAAACATCACACTTGACATTTGCAACAGTGAATGCATTCCCTGTTTAATATTCTGCTCATAGGTGCAGGACTGCTTGAGTTACAGCCACAGCATTATAGATTATTGTTAGAGAAACACGGAAATCCAAATTTTAAACCAATAGTCTAGGTAGTTTCTCTAAATTACACTGGAGCATGATTTGAAGCTCTTAGGGTTGTCTCAAATCAGATGCTCAGCTTTAATCAGTTACATGGGTTTGTGGATGAAAGTTCTTGGTGTAAAAGTTAGATTATTTTCAGTATGCATTAGGCTTCCCCCTGCCCTGAGATGTGAAAGAGCAAAAGTATTGTTTCTACACAGCATTTACCATTTAGCAGAGCAGCTGTGAAAGAGCAGTCATTAGAACTGCTGGATGGTGTTTGCCGGTCCACATTCCTCTAGTGCTCAGAGACATTCACGCTCGTTTAATTTAAAGCTTCATTCTCTTTAATTCAAAGCCTCACATCTGCCACTGGATTTGCTCTTCGACATTCACAGTGGAGATGACAGGTCCCAAATTGAGTCCTGGAGGTTTCTTCATTTTTTGTGTGGGTTAACAGGCCAGAGCAGTCAGCTACAGACAATAAGGTACCAGGCAATTCTCAAACCTTTATTTTAACACTCAACTCATGAGGACCTGATTTTTCAAGTGTCCTAAGTGCTACTACTGACACTGCACCTGCCATTGCTATCTTTGATCACAGTAGGTAGCAGGAAGAAAGCCTGACCTTTAGATATTCAGGGGGATTTTCAGAACTGTTGGCAGCTGGATGACATTCCTTTGCATCCTATCTCCTGTTTCCCTTCATACTTTTGGAAATTTCCTGCTAGAAAGTTTAATGAACACAATCATCACATTAAAGATGACAAATGCTGCATTTCTCTGAAGCTATATGTATTCCTTTAGGTGACTCTGAGTATTTAACTATAAGGGCATAAAGAGGAAAGAGTGGGATTCAACCCTCTTAACTTAGACCCTTATATTTCTTTCATGTATTTCTTTACTGCTTAATTTCTGACTCATGCTGTTATCACTTATTATTTCACTCAATATATTGCTTAATTCTACAATGTGAGTTAGGGTGCAGTTTATAGAAAAGATGCTATACATAACAAAATACTCAAGCATTGTCATAGTTTCATAGAACATTAAAATTAATTGCATCAGAAAAATATAGTTGTATATAGTTACTGAGCTAGTAAAGTGTTCCAGCTTGTTTACAAGGAAACACAGAAAGCCTGAAAGGAATTTCTCATTTTAAAAATTAACAACCTTCTTTTTCCTCAAGGGTGCAGCATCTTGAACAATACAAATATACCATGAAATCCAATAACTCTTTTCTCTGAGACAATGTAGACAACATTTTTAATGCAGACTTCTAATGATTTACTTGAGAAACCTTAGCATTGGAAAATGCAACATGTTTTCAGTAGTGGGAAGGAAACTTGGACAATTGTTGACTTACTGTTTAAATAGAGACAGTTAATTATGAAGTCCATGCCAGAAAGCAGAGGGTTTCTACCACTTAATTTGACAGTAGGAGCAAATTTTTGTCTGAGCGCCACAGAATCTCTTGTCCATGGCTGAACCTTACTATCCCATAGCATGTTTCTCTGTTAGGTTGAAAACCTTGATAGGATATAGAGGCAGTTTATTCCCTTTCTAGTCCTTGTTCTCCAAAACCCTGACCCTGCTTTCAAAACGCAAGGGCTAACTGCTTTCAGGAGCCATGTAATGTTACGGGAGTTTCTGTGGAATAAACAGCATACACTGTCACTTGACAGTGATTTGGAAATAAATCATACAGGTCTGTGTGGATGTTTTTCACATGTTGGCTTGATTTCATATGTTTGCTTCAGGGTGCTTTTCTCCTCAGCCACATATTTATACAAGCCATCTTTATTTGACTTGTATCATTACGTCCAGCTTGGAAGGTCTTCATCTATGTATACCACTATCAAATTCATTGCTGACATCCAAAAAATGGGGTATCTTTTCAAATCATTTGTTTTCTAAAAGTGACTTTATCACTGTCCATTGTAAAAGCTGTTAGAAATTTGAATTAAGTAACTGAAGTAACTCAACTAGTCAGGAAAAAAAAAAGTTTAAATATAAAATGAAGGACCTGGAAATTAGCACTGTAGGGCCAGACAGAACACCACAATTTCATTAGTGCTCCTATATTGCTAGCAGCCAAGAATGTCAGCAACAAAATGTGGCGTTAGATGAAGGGAAAAACATGATATTGCCAGGGTACTGAGCCTGCGACACAAGACATAGTGGATCTGCTGGGATTGTTGTAAGCTTAGGGCAATGGGACATGTTTATTCCAAGAGTTAATTTAGCTCCTTCAGCAGCAACTCTCTGTATGTCTGAATGAAGGGAAATGGTATGTGTAAGAGATGTACAGCACTGTTTTTAACTCATCTTCCCTCTACTCTGAGCTGTACACACAGCTTAGGTAAAACACAGAATTTGTCTTCATCTCTTTGATCACCTGTTAATAATTCCCTCCTTAAAATCTCATTTATTAGCTTGACATCTAGAGCAAGGAAGATTTCACTTGAGACAGGGCTGTAATGATCTGGATATGGTTCAATGAAGTAGTGAGACAAACCAATTTTCTGAAATGTTGGTTTCTGTATATACCATTTCCATCCACCTTCCAAAGGCTGAATGAATTCTTTCTTGCAAGCTATAGCTTTATTATTTCTTCATACTCTATATGGCCTATTTTTTCCCTTTCTTCAAGTCCTTGATTCAGTGAAGTGCTTTGTATCCTCAGCACACAGAGAAGTCAAGACTGGAGGAAAGGCTGGTGCTCCTATAGACAATGTTATAGCAAACCCAAGAAAAAATGGTCCCCCCCTCCCTTTTTCTCCTTTGCCTCCCTTACTGTGAGGAGCAGAGATAGAAGCTAGCTATTTATCTGTGCTACAATGGCATCCTTCCCTGCAGTAAGTTCTTGCCTGGAGAGAACCAGTGGTTCACCAGTACTTTACCACCAATGGAAAAGAGAACAAGAGCCAGAACTTCCACTGCAGACTTAATGTGAGATTCACTAAAGCTATATGTAAAGTACTTAGAGTATCATAGATATGAGAGCAAGAAGGGGTCATTAGATCAGTCAATGTGACCTTCACTGTAGCATGGAGTTTTATCCAACTGTGTTGGTATTAAGTCAAAGTGATGTACATGTGCACATTGTCAAGATAAACACAGGTACTGCACTGATAAAACTGTATCTAGTATGCAATGAATGCAAACAAATAAAAATAGTATTGGACTTACTGTATTCAGTAGTGGGGGCTGATAGCCAGACTTTCTAGTCTGGTCAGGAACTCTGCTTTTAGGGATCAAATTTTAAGTTTTCTCCATTCAGTTTCTCCATCCCACAGGAGATGCTGAAATGCAGGTGTTGACAGAGACATAAGATGTGGGGAAATGATCTTTTTACCAGTAAAGTCTTCTCAAAAAAAATGTGAATTTGAAAAGGGCCAGATCTTAAAGGAGATAAGCAAATTCATCACTATTATTGCTAAATTAAAGGAAGTAAAAGATCTGTCTATCAACAGCCTGACCTACAACACAATAATCCCAGGAGTTTCCTAGTAACTCCATCTCTGGCAGCAGAGCCAATAAATCTCTCTCAAAGCTAGCCAGCTGAAGGAAGCTACTCCAAATCTCAGCATCTGGGGTTTGTAATTGCCAAGTAGCTAATTCTATTCTCAGCTGTTGGTAGTAATTTTGGACCATGTTCAAGGCGAGCAGAATGGCCACTACTTACAGAGAGAAAGGTGCATATCACAGGGTGGCCATCTGAATTTCCACCCCAATTTTCAGTGTGCCTAGTGAAGGTGTCTTCCTTGAGTGCCTACTGAACAGTGAGAGGAGATGCATTGAAGGCCTCCTGTGGGGATTCAATCCACCTCAAACAGGTGCCTAAGCTCATTAATTACTAAGTGGTTCCCCAGCTGTGTGTTTGGGTGGATGAGAAGGGTTACATGGAGAGGGAATAAATTTCAGTGGCTTTGTAACAGGCAAATTGCTGCTGTCTGCCTGGGTGGGCATGGCCAGAGCACACCTGTCTTCATGCGCTGCTCTCCCAGATCGGTGCCTGGCCAGGTGGCACACTTTCTTTCCAGTGGACCTGGTATTGATACGACTATGTTAACACAGGTAATCCCAGCACTTAATAAATACCACTCCTTGTATATAAAGACTCAGATAACTCATGTCCACAGATGATCCACCACTGGGAAGGAGGGAATCATACTGTATGGCAGATGAGATATCTGCTCTCTCCCAAGGAAAAAGGACTCTGTGGTATGAAAAGTTCAGGGGTGGGAATGAAAAGGTTTGAGCTGATGCAAGGTTCAAGGATCCTATTGCTCTGCAGGCTTAGGAAAAGACTTCTGTTTGATAAGTTTCCTTTGTATCAATGAATACAGCTCAGGTGTGCTTACTACTTGCAACACTACTGCTTTTTTGATAAACAACCCACAGGCTGAATGCATGAAAATATGGTATATTTTCTATTCTAAGTCCATGACTTGATCCACACATAGTAATTTCTTTCAGGAGCAGAAGACACTTAAGAAATCATCTCATTATCTGTGGATTTACTGCTGTCACTTCTGCTGAAGAGAACCAGAAGATAAAACAATGTTATCTACTATGTGTCTGTGATCAGGAATCACATATGCAGGATGTGCCCTCTTGATCCTGTCACATCATTGCCATTTGGTTCTTAGGATTAGGCTGCTTAAAGGTGGGTCTCTACTGACCTGGGAGAAGGCAGAGGAGAGGAAGCTCTTCCTCAACCTTAGTTTCTGTGACCAGTTTATTCTAAGTATCTGCAATGTGTGATTAAAAGTTTGAGGAACTTGGCCACACTGGTATGACATACAAGTCTAGTGAAGAATCATATCAAGAAAGATGAAAACTTGTAAAAAATGTTAGCCTTACCTGAAATGACTATGTGGAAGGTCATCCTTGCTTTTGTCGTATCACCAGAGATTACCAGATGAGAAATATGAGAACAGGAAAGCTGTGCTGAGAAATATATGCAATGTTGCTGAGTTTCTAAGACAATTCAGACATCAGGAACAATGCACAAAAGTGCAATTGACTCTGAAAACTGTCATTTCTTATCTTTTCATACTGTTTAAATCATACTTTTTTTTTTTAATACTAAAGGCTAGTGATTCTGAAATACTCAAGTATGGTAGAGGAAATTAATGTTATTCCTTGTCTCCCAGAGCAAGCTCAAACTACAAATCCTCTTCAAAGTTACTTGATCCCTTAACAAATTAAATTCATTACAATTGTTTCAGTCTATCATGATAGCCATGTGTGGGCAAGGTATGTATGCTAGGCTTGGGACTGTCCTTTTCAGCAAACAGATGCGAAATTTAGATGATTGTGCCCACACAGGAAGGTCAAACACAGGTCACCTTCTTCATATTACACCTAACTTTGAACAGGGAATGTTATTTTATACGCTGACATCAGAAACAGCATTATTTTAGTTAATTCCCCTGACTTGCAAAGCTTGGTTTTGGTATCTCTTATTGGCACTAGAAATCAATTAAAAAGAAAATCCTGTACAAGCATAATTAAGTGTTTTCTACACTATAAGATTTTGCATTTATGTAACAGGTTCACGTTCTCAGTGTGGAAAGGATAGAGGGAAGGAGCAGCATATCAATTCAACTAAGCCAGGCCTAAAATTGGGATTGTAACTGTGCCAGATGCCTAGATAATGCATTCACTTGGCATCACTCTGCAGTAACATCGAAGGAGGACAGAGCCATCATCATTAATTTAGAAACACAGGCACATACAGTCTTTGGGATTTTATTCAGCCACCTGCTATAGGTACCTAATCTAGGGAGCAAGAAATAATTCAGCCACTATCAGACAATACAGAAAAGGAGTTGTGATCATACAAGGCACAAAACTGGTGGGATGCATTTGCTACAAGTAGACATTTTAGTGTTATTTTAAGCACTGTAGGATATCCCGCTTGGGCTCTGGTTGCTGCTTCAGAGGAGTGCAGGTCTCCTGCAAGCCCTGTGTCATATCTACTAGCCCTGCATAGATGTCCTGGATATGCTTCACAAATGGCACAAGGTGTCCACATCTAGGCAAATGAGTCCTTCCCCCTAAGATGGGACTGAACTCCAGATTACAGACCCTGAAGCTCCTTAGGGGTGGGTTCAGCCCCAGAACGTAGGTGTCTGTCAGTGAGTTAGGTATGTAAGTTCCTGCTGCAGTCGATGGAGACCTGAGGTTCAACTCATTTTCCCAGACAGGAGCACCTAGTCTCACATCACAGACATCTTCACAGGGCTGGCAGATGACACAAGACCTTCAGGAGAGTCTTGCCTATCTGAAATGGCAGCTGGAGGCCAAGTGAGATAGCCAAAGGCATCTCAAATGCCTATATACGAGCAGATGAATTGAACCCTAAATCTCCTTTGATTATAATAGCTCAGACGTGCAGTTCACAGATAGTCACCTACACACAGATGCCTAAAGTTAGATGTCTTTATCTTCGAGTTAACTCTTACCCTAAATTTCATTCCCTTCTTTTGCCTCCTGAGCAACTATTTGTGTTTTTCTGCTCTGTGGACTAAGGAGTGGGGGGGATGCTTTTGACTTACAAAGTAGTATACGGACTACTTTCTCTACTTATCTGAAAAATAAGCTTATAACCAGCTTGTGCCAAGCTCTTCTTTACTGCTGAAGAGCTTCTCCTTGCAGGAAAAGCTAAGGGAAATGCAACTCAGCTGTCGTTCAGTGGCAGACTCACAGAAAGGTACAAAACTCTATAGTCTCTTTTAGCTTTATGACTCAAGTTTCCGTAATTAATATCGATTCATAACAAATATTTTGATGGGGAAAAACAGTTTTGATTGTTTAGTGATTTTACTATCTTCTTCTTACTCTTTAGCTCTATTTCATTTCTGTGCAATTTTGACAGCCAAGCATTTACTTTTCTGCAGTGATTCAAAAAATGTGATGTTATCACATATCCGTAGTATTAGTCAGAGTCAATAACACCAAATAGCCTATCCACTAGTTAGTCTAGTAAGTATTTCATTACCTCAGTACAAAAGGTCAGTCCTGCTCTAGCAAGAATGGGATGGAATGGCAAGTAAATTTGCTATTAGTAGTAAATAGTTTTTGTCTATTTCTGTTGGACATCTAATGCAAAGAAAGTGCTTCAGTGCAGATTGTTTTCCAAGTTAGGAAGCTGAAAGAAAAGTAAAACTTTACCATAAGGCAAAAAAAAATGACCATCTTAAAAAATTGTAACCTGTTATTTCCCATGCTGTTTTTCTATGTCCACTGAATTTGTCACCGCATCAAAATTCTGGAAATAAAGTTGTTGTTCTTGTCTGAAGAATAATGATTTAGTAGATGTCCCAGAAGTCATCTACATTTCTCCGGCATTATCACAAAATACAGTTTTAAATGATGACAAATTGAGTTGACAAAAATGCATAGTTCATTCAGGTCATTGGTACCTCTCACTTATTATCCTCTTCTGCTATTTTGATTTTACTGACATGAAGAGTGTCAGTGGTCCAGCAGTAGTTTGTATGCCACTTGCTGCTGAATGAGTATCACTACTGGTAAACACATCTCAATTGGTAACTCTGGTATGGCTCAAATTAGCTCCTGGGCCAAGATAATATTATAGTTACGAGGAGATCTCAAAGTAGTATCTGGGCAGGAATATACTTGGTATCTTACAACAAAGTATTACCTGTACTCTTACAAAGTAAAATAGTCCTCATCCCAAAGCTTGTTAAAAGTCATCCAAAAGATGGACAAGAAGAAGAGGAAGAAAGGGTGGAAGAAAGGTAACAGTTTTAGTGCTGGTGCTAGTTTTAGAAGAGATTTAGGTATAGGGCTACAACCTGAGCCACTTCCCTTCCCCTTGAAATTAAATCTTCAAGTCTCAGAGTGTGTACTTTCTGTCAATAGACATCTACAGACCTGCCTATGTCACTGATGCCATTGAGCTGCATTGAACTTAGCTCCCGCCTAAAGCTCAGTGGGTCTCACAAACTATTATCTTCACTACTTTTCTTGACTGAGCATTTTCAGAGGGGAATCTATCAGACTGGAGCTTCCACAAAAAAACAGCCAAAAGGAGGACTTAGCAGGTTTAGTGCTCTGTCATTTCAGCTAGCAGGCAAGTGAGAGTTTCTGGTGACTATCCCAGAAGGAGGTTCAGCTTGGAGGCTTTGTGAGTCCCAAACTTAGGAACCAGCTCTCCCCATGCAACACACAGGGAATATAAGCAACCCCTGCAGTTGAGAAGTCTACTTAACTTTGTATTTGCATTAATTTTCAAGGTAAAACTCTAAGACTATTAGACCAGGAAGAGATTGAACACATTTTCAAGTATAAGCAGTGCAAAAGAACAAACTGGAGTTTGCATTTTTGGACTGGAATAAAAGTAGCTTGCATAAGATACTTTCAAGATACATTTGAAAGGGTGCTGGATGAAGAAAGGGATTTTTTTAAGATCTGTGAATTTGATAAAACTGGAGTTCGCTGGCTTTCACTTATAACAATACCACAGTTTCAAACATTTTTCTCTTCATTCTCTCATCTTTAATTTTGAGACTATATTCCACAGTGTACATGGTTGTACAGCTGCCTTCTGCATATGTAGCTGTGCAGGGCAGTATCCGTTTACGTAAGTACTGAACTTGTTCTGTCTTCAGAAATCTAAACAGCACTGCAAATGTGCTGACTGCATTTCACTGTTAGAATTACCAATATAAATGAGAACCGAGTGGGTTTTAATGAATTTCAAGCACAGAGGTTTGCTGAAAAAACAGCCATTTTGGGTGTCATGAGATATGTATGCCCATTAGTCAAAATGTACAGGAAAGTCTTCCTGCCAAGAAGCAGTGATTTCCACAAAAGGCTAATTCCCTTGGGTCTGCCAGAGGGAGGTCTGTTTTTGTTAAGAATTGCAGCCTGTTGATTCAAACTGCTTAACAAGGAAGAGAGATAAATACATCAAGTATATTTTTCTCTCTAAATATTGTGACAAATTCTAACGTTTAGATGCCTTGGTACTGACTTAGACACATAACTCTGAACAACAAGCTTGAAAAAAGGTCCTGTAGTATCAAAGGGAGAATTTGGCATCAAATCCTGCCTGGGTATGAATTTCCAGAAGAGGCTTTATGGAGCCTATCTTGATTTTGTGCAGTTCACAGAGGCAACAGACAGGACTGTGGTCTCAGTGCTTGGGGCAACAAAACAGTATTTGGTCTGTATTGTAGAAATTATCTAATTTTGTAAGGAATGTTTCATCTCTTCCTGTTATTGGCAATGTCAGTACAGGCACAAAGCTCCAATGTGCCCCCGAAATGGGGGAACATGCGAATGGTTTGCAAACTCTGAAGGATTTGTATCAAACTTACAGGGATAGGATTGGAACCTGCTCCTTCCTATTGTCATATTTTAACTTCTCCTGTGGTCTCCCCCACCTTCTGTGCAAATTTTAAGCCAAGTCTTGCCCTCACACTTAAGCTTCTGCCCAGTTTTCATCACCTTCCCATCCTGTCTTGCAATTTCTGTTATGCCTCTTTTTCAGCTTAAACCTCTCCTTGTAAAACTGATGAAACCCTTATCCTTGAGTAAAATGAACTGGATAAAAGTCCTTGCCTGCATATGTCCAAAGGAGTGAAGATATGCTCAGGTGCAATCATTCTTTTGCTAGAGCTGAGAAACATTACTACTAATACTGCAGGTAAATGTTCATATTTTCAAGAGCTCTGAAGAGCTGCATCTGCCTGTTGCATGTTGTATTGCATAGCTGTGGATCTCACATCTTCTAGTGCAGCAGAAGTGCAAACAGAGGAATGTGTCCCAAGCAAAATAGCAGAGCCAAATTTGATTATCAGCCATACACTATTAATAACTCTCAACTCTCCCCGCTTGAGGTCTTCTCTAGTTTAATTAATTGCCTGATCCAAAACAAAGCTTTTGGATATATACATACTTATGAGCATCGTAAGCAGAGATTTTTCTTTCCGTAGCTGGAGAAAGGAGGCCTGGTCAGAATAACAAAGAGGCAAACTTCTTGCATTGCTTTTCATCTTTCTTTAGTATTGTGGTAATGATATTTCACTAGTTAGCAGAAGACTTTAAACTACCCCTCAGCTTTTTGGAGCACTGATTTCTATTTGTGTGTATGTTAAACCAAGTCACTAAAAACCAGTAACTTCTGCGATTTTGCAGAGTAAGTGGCCCCATGAATAAGCAGAGGCAGGGCAAGGAGGGAGTGAAGGTAAAGAAAGCGTCTAATCTTGTACTTAGTCATTTAACTTTGATTTAGCAAACTGATGTTCAGTGTCTGATTCAGTCACAGATCTTAGGACAAATCCGTTAGTCGCAAAAATATATTTAAGTACCTACCTTCCATGTTTTCATGTTAGATGCTAGGATTGTTAGGAGAAAAATGTGTAAATATCTCTATGGGTCTGTGCCTTTGTTGCTCTGGGCTTTAGTCCCCTCAGTTGCTTAATCGAAGATGAGCTTTCTTCAGATATTAGAGATGTTATGAATATAAACCTTTGCATATTTAAGAGTCACACAAGTATTGTGAGCCATACAAATACTCGTATAAACTATAGATCCAGATGTCTGCTGTGCTTTGGTATTAAAATGTGCAGTTCTGAACTTTCTGCCTTTCCTTTTCTGTTTTCTTTCAGATTTTTAGGTAGTAAAATACTGTCTAATAATTTCTAATAGTGTCATCATTGCAATTACAAGTTATTAGGTCTTCATTAATTAATCCTTTGTTAATATTTGTAATTTTATTTTGTCCCAACATCTGTGGTATTTTCCCCAGTCTTGCACTTCTACACCTTCTTATATGGATTTTTGTTTCCTATATTCAGTCTTGTAGAATAATCTGTTGCAAACTGGAAGCTACGGGGAGTCACAACAGAGCGGTCCTATGTCAAGAGCCAGTTCCAGAAGGTTGTTAGGCCTGATCCTCCCAGAAGCAGAAGGATGTGCTGGGCTTTTATCCAGCTTTTGCCTCTTAGACACAAACAAAAAGCAAAAGAAATATGAGTTCCTCCTTACACAATTATTTCTCAAAAAAAAAAAAAAAAAGACGCCTGGGAATTTCTTATTATTATCTTAAGATGAGATATCTAAGATATCTTAGTATGAAGAAACCATTCAGTGTCAAGTATGCCTTGAGTGCTCAGGCAAACTGGTGCTGGCCGTACCTCTACACTGTTGGAGAGTGCAAATTGTCTTGATAGAGGAGAGAGGAGATTATCTTGGTTTCTATACTTTTGCTAATAGTAGGCAATATCATATAGCTAGGGAACTTTCTATGGCTATCTTTGATTATCCTTCATGCTCCACTAAATGCCTGGTCAGCACTCATTTCCCATAGTTTCTACCAGTTGTGATATATGGGAGGAGATTCACTGGAAAACAAGACCTTGAACTCTGAGACGCTTACCATTTAGGTTAGGTCCACTTTGGGAACTGAGGCATAAAGGAGTATTGTGAGAAACTTTGACTTTTGCATTTGTAAATGCAGAGCTGAATGTTCCCATCATCACTTTAGGTGCCTTTGCTTTTAGGTGTCACTCTCTTTTTAATCAACAGGAACAGCAAAAGTACATCCTTGTTCCTGTGGATGCAGCCTGCAATACAGTAGAAAAACTCCACATACTTTCTGAGGTAATTGTGAAAAGAGACAAAGAAAAGGTCTCCAGTGTTTTCAAACAAGCCTGAACACTCCGAATGACTCTATGCCTGCAAGGATAAATTTGATGTTATACTTTGTTATCTAATATTAACCACAGGCTTAAACAATGAAATGAAATGGTACTGTAATGAAATTTCACTAGTCTCCTTGACGCCATGGAAGAACTGAGACTATTAAATGAACTGCAAGGGAGAGAGAAAAATTATCTCTGGACAGACATTTGTATATTAGGTGGTGATTTTTTCTACAGATGCACTAATTACAATTTTAATTCATGCATGAGAAAAAGAAGGCACACAGATTACTTCTGTCAAAATAGTTCTGAATGCTGTGAAGCTGTAAATGGGTAATGTTCCCGTGGAGGGAATCTTAACATGCCTTTTTCTTTACTGTTATATTGCTCTACTCCCTTGTTATCTTGTAGAAAATGTTGATTGTCATTCAAGCCTCAAAATAAGAATATAATGAGTATGTAGGATTTCAGAAAGAACACACAGAAAATGCAAGACAAGCAAAGCCTTTTAACAGAATGTAGTTTTTTTACTCTTGAGAAGTAATTCAGTTGTTTAGAAAAGTATCTGTAAAACTGTGCTTATCTTGCCACGTGGCTTAATCACAAGATAATGAGCTGTGCTGAGTGGTGACATGCATCAGCAGCCCTATTATAACATTATAATGCAATGCTATTAATGCATTTTGCTGCAGTGCAGAGCATTACTCCTAATGGAAATAATGTAGTAGAAGATCTTGTAGCAGAGATTTGTTGTGTCCTCTCTCTTAGGTTTTGACAGAGTACTTGAACACTTAGTAGATAGAGGAAATACTTGTGTGACTAAACCAAGATTTTACAACCAACCAAAAAAAGGATAAGAGAAATGGAGGAAATGCCCACTATTCTTCTGTGATGATTTACTCCAAACAGAGTGACTTAAAAAAACTGAACAAATTTCCTGGAGAATTATGAAGAAGTCATTTGTTAAAAATTAAAGACCATCTAGTGTTTGAATAGGAACCAGAAAGAAATGAAAGAACACAAAATTACTGTCTTGTCTGATAAGACATTCATCTGTTTCCCTCCATCCTTATACTAAATGAGTTCTACAGAATCATATATTAACATCTTTTGAAAGCAAAAAATAGCTTTGAGGTTGGAATTTTGCTATGCCAATCAAGAAGATGACATTAATAACTTCTTTAGCAGTGACTGTTCCTAATGAGCAGACACCTACTGCATGAAAGCATTGCTATATCCCTCTCCAGTGACAGCACAGTGTTCTTGACCAGTCATCAAACCCTGCATAAGAGATATGTAATGTAAAATTAACTCCTCATAGGCAACATGATGGTCTGTGCTATACAATGATCAAAAAGGGAACATCCATATTGATTGCTGCTTCCTGTTAATTGCAGACCACGTGAGAGACTCTACAGTGATTATGACTAAACAGTATAAAAGCAGATACATATGTGAGCTGCCCTGTTGCTTTCGGGTATCAGATATACATCAGCCTGGGTTAGTAAAATATTATTTTCCATCTTACTTTATTGTATAGTTAGGATTTAATGAGATTCATCTTTAATTGAAACATTTACCATTGGAAACAGAACACGGGGTGAGCTGTCCTTGTTATGCATTAATTTCTATATTAATGCATTAATGAAAAGGAAATGTTCATTATTTTACTTCTGTGTTATCCATATCGCCATAATATTGGGCTTTTGGGGAGGGCGGGGGGTTAGCTGACTCAACATGATTACAAATGCAGAGAAGTCCTTGGTGCTTGTTTCCCAGCAGTACTCCAAGCTGGTATTATATTACAGGCTGCAAAGTGTAACTGAGGATTAGTTTAAATTCTGTTTATGAGAATGAGCTCCAAACTTCTTTAGCTCATTTTCACCACAATTAAAACAATATTTTTACAGGCATTTTTCAGATCCATGCCTAAGAGTTTTTTTCCCCAAAGGAAAAATAATACTTCAAATGGAAGTAAATGGAACATTTTACCCTGTTCCAGCTTCACTCAGTACCATAAGTGCTGATTCCACTGGAATCAACAAGAAATTAATGAAAATAAATTGATTAGAAGAAAATACCATCTTTAAAAGACATAAGAGTATAATGGCCAAAAATCTGAAGTAACAGTGACTGTAAGTTAGAAATCTCTGGACTGCTGCTGTAGAAACTATATTAAGTTTTAAAATAAGGACAGAATATGAATTGACCTAGAAAAGACTAAAGATATTTTACGTTTTGCTTTTGAACCTTTATTCAAGGATTTTTTTTCCTTTTAAAAATTGTCATGGTTTTGGCCACAGCTGTTACTGTAGCAAAATGCAGCTATTCAGATAAGAATGAGGAATCATTTAGAAATCCAAGCAAAATTTCTTGTTTGGTTGCTTCTAAATAAAGGAGAAAAGTACATTAGAACATGGTATAATTATACATTCTGCACGGCTTCTCTGAAACCACTAGAGCCATTTCTAAGGCAATGTGTCCCTTACAACTGATTCTTCAGCTTCTCCAGCTTCCAGTTTATTTGCATGTTACTGAAACTGGTTTAATTTCTTTCATGTGAATGTAATGTTTATGAACGGAGTTGGGACACTGCAGACTAAATTACTTTCCCTAACTACAAAGTTGGCATACCAAGTGCTTCAGCATTGCTTAACTGGAAGACATTTCATCCAAAGGCATCCAGCTTGAAGAAATCTCTGCGTGAATGCACTGGAGCTTCAGAAAACTCCCCTCAATGAACTTCAGAAGATCTTAATTATAATAAAAAATTATTAGTTTTAATTATTGTAACATTATTTTTCAGAGAGCTCATTATTATTGTAACATTTGTGCAGAATCCAAAAATAGGTCAGTATAGACAGATTAAAAAAAAAGACCAGAGCCATGTCTATAGGTACAAATGGCACTAGAAATGAGTAAAAGCAATGAGATAGAAAGAATCTCTTTCTCAATCACAGAAAATGTTAATGTACATCTTTGAGGTACCATATCATACAGTAAGGATAGACATATTTCAGCCAGTGGAGACATTAGGCTTGATTCAGGTCCCTGAATATAGGCATCTAGTGCCATTTGAGCTGCTTTGGGTATCCTGGAGGCTTCTGCCCGCTGTTGCAGGTAGGCGAGGGTCTCCAGCATGGTGGTGAGAGGACACCTGTGAGCCCCATTGGGATGTCTAAGGAGCCTGAAATGGCACCGAACACCCACCTTTAGGCCATTCAGCTGAGCTTCCCACGTCTCAGTGGAAGGTGACATCAAATAATCATAGAGAACTAATGAAAAGAATAGTGGGAAAGGAACAGTAAGATACAAAACCAATGAAAAAAGAAACACTGTATTTGTATGGACATACCTTGGAGTTTACTTGCAATCATTAGAAGGGCGATCTGTCTGCATTGTTGCTGAGATGCCAGTACTCATTTACTTGCTTAGTCCCTCACTTCTCTGCTTCTGAAGACCTCAATTTATTTAGTTAATCTTTGAAATATTAAAAATTACTATACTAACTGGAAAATAAGAAACAGAAGTTTGTCAGTTTCCAGAGGATGTGCATCTGTCCTAGTACCACCTTTATCACTACCTCTGTTTCAATTTTATCGATTTTCTATTGAGATCCATACTAGAAAATATATCTATATGTGACCTTTGTACATGAGCATTATAGGAGATGAGTTTAAAGAATGTTAAGGTGTTTGAATGGTTGTTTTTCTAATGCCAAACAGAATAAATGATACAATAAAAATAGCTTGTTCTTCTACAAAACGTGTAAGAAGGTTTCTGTCAAAAAGTGGTATTACTCTGAAAGCATCAGATAGGGAACTAACAAAATTATAATTTATAATACATCTTAATGTACTGAACTGTTGGAAAGATTCTTTCCATGAAGCAGAATAAAATGAACATTGTCACATCATTGCAAGCTGATAGAAACTGCCAGGCTTTCAGAAGCTAAATTGGAAACAGATGTCTTCCCACATGAAGAAAATGATCTTATTAGTAAATGTTTCTTTTAATGATGACAAAAGTGAGACTTCTGCCAAGAGAAAAGAGGAATTGTACATACCAGAAGATGGACTCTAGAGTTCATTAGGAGAAGTGAAAGGAGCAGTTTTAGTCACTTAATTAAGAACTGTTATATGATTGATATTTTGAACAATCTGGTGGAAGCCTGGCAAATCCACTTTCTTTTAAAAATACACATAAATCTTGGGTTTTTTTGATAATTTGGGACATACTTATTTTTCTTTCTAGGAGATCACTTGGAAATATTTTAAGATTACATGAGTTATGGAGGTAACATAAATAATTTCTTTTCTTTATAGAAAACGACAAGCAAAGCTCTTGAGCAAAAATAATGTGCTTCCAGAGTTAACAACCTTAGCTGTTGATATCTAGCTTAGATGTGGCTAGAAAAGCTTCGGGGAAGTAACACAACTTCACCTTTATTTAGGTACAACTTTGCTTCAAAAACTGTATCCTCCACCTAAATTCAATTCATTTTTATTAACAGTAATATCACAATGGTAAATTCTGTGGGACTTTTCACTAGGGGCCCCCCAAAGTGCTGGATAAGGATGGGTCATTTAATGGATCATTTAGCCCATTTTACACTCTTTGGCTGGGACAGGTTTCTTTTATAACGTTGAAATAGAAAGTAGCTGTTCTCATCTGGAGCATATAAAATATTTCTTTTTAAGTAACAATGGTAATCTTAAACAACTACAAATGTTCATGCCATAGTGTAAAATCTTAAAAGCCTTTATGTAAGTGAATCCTCAGATGAACTCAAATTAAGGAAGTCATTGATTTGTAAGCATTGCTCATGTCATGTAGACTACATGAGCCCTGACACAAAGTCTGCTACAATAGATTTGGGGGTAAGGGAACATACAAACATTTTTTTTTTTAACTTACAGGCTGGATTAGCTAAACCTAGAAATTCTTCTCCATTAAACGGAGAGGAACTGCCAACTCACTGCTGAGGTGCATGAAGCTCTAACCTGAGCAAGATGGCTTTTGGCCTTGCTGCTGCCCCCCCATGTTGACTAGCAAACCAAGCTGGCATGGCTGGTTTGGGAGCAAGTATTTCCCCTTGCAAAAGGCTGTGGCAACGGCTGCTACTGCTGCCTCTTGCTGCAGGCTCCTGGACCAGGGGACCTGGTACAGCACTATAAATTCCCACTGTGTCCTTAAACCCCATAATTAATAAAACACTATCTAACTCTTTTTGTATGTGTAGAACAGCAGCATCAGAACAACAAAATACCGACATCAGAAAATGTTACTCTCCTGAGCCTTTTAACTTCCAAGTGAAGCTTTGCATTTTAATGCATATGTAGGTGAGTGAAAATAGATTAAATATTTTCATATATTGAATTTCAGCACACCTGTGACAAACACTGGAGCATCTTGAGGGAAGGAGTGGGCAGAAAGAGGAGGGAAAGAGATTAATTACACAATCTAATTAAAGAAACAACAAGTCTTTTTAATCTGGCAGGTTCCCATTGTATGTCCTATCACTCAGTTTTGTAACATGTAGCTGACATACTTCTGGACAGAAGGACAATAGGACTGAAAACAGTGTTCATTTCCAGGTGCCAAGTCTTCTAGGATAGATTAGCAATTTAATACATTCACTGCATTGAATTTAGTTAAAAGTAAAAGAAACAACACTGTTGATGAAAAGGTTACAACCCTGTTCTAAAACTTACCGAATTACTACTATGCCACTACATGGTTGCTCTTCATTTGTCAAAAAAGAAGGGATTGTAAGATGTAATTTGGACTGAAACATTATTCGAAGTGTAGCTAAATGTGTCTCAAAAGAACAGGCTTCTTGTAGCTGTAACAGCAGGAATATAATCAGTTTCACTGGGTATTTTCACAGCCAGTTTCTTCCTAAAACTAACCAGCAGCAGTGCACAATGTGTCAGGAGGGAAGTGTTGTCAAGTGAATAGCGGGAATTCAGCCCCCAAAATATGGGCATTCTGCAACATGGAGCTGAATCTTGTTGATAGGCTGACTAGTAACAGAAAACAGAAAGAGGTTTCTACATCAGTAAACATTTGGCCAGAAATCAGTGTTCTACATTTTTTTTGTCTAATATTCAAGCATCAGCAAAAATGTCAGTACATCTTAGCTTCTCATGGCAGTTTTTTGTTTTGAAATGAGTTACTTTAAGTGAAGTAGAATGATATTTATTTGAACTGTCTGGGTAGTTCAAACTATTTTGAGGAGGCTCAACAGAAACAAGACTGACTTTTCTCAGGTCAGGAAGGGAGAGAAGGTGAGGACAAATCACTTGAAACAACCCTGAAAGAGAGAGAGAGAGTCATAAGAAGCCTGGCCACCACTTTAGGCTGCGTGCAAATCCATGCTCCCTCAATGCAGCAGCACTCCCCTACAAGATGGTTGCCCCTGCCTCAACAACTCTCCGGTTGTCAGAGAATGTCAGAATTGGCATATAATATCAGGAATGAAAAAAACCACTATTCTTACTTTCTGCAAGGATCAACAATTTGAGGTTATTACGATTTGTTTCATAAATAAACAAGACATGACTGACTGTCTTTGTATTTATCACTGTAGGCTGTGTGAATGGCTTCTGATGCCATATCTAACTCTTACTGTTATTCTGAATCTGGATCTGATTCTGCAGTGTATGTATCTACGTGTTGATGATAGGCTGTTTGGTTGCCTAAATATAAGCATCTGGGGCCACCTCTAAGCACTGAGATGTCATATGGCATTATAGACTTCTGCCTGGGGCTGGTGATGTAACATGGAGACTATAGGAGACCACGTCCTTCTGGACCAACAGCTGGATGCCAGGCAGGATACTCAAAGGCAAATCAAACAGCAATAAACAGCCATGTTTAGGCAACTGCATCGAGCCCATTGGAGCCCTCAGAGCTATTTAACTGACTAAATCTGTTTACTTCAGGATGAGCTGAACAACCCTCTAGACTCCACTGCCTGGCCTGACTAGATTTCCACAGACTATGGGGAACTTGGAAACCTACCTCACTTGTGAAGACACACATTGCAGCAGCTAAATCTAGGTGCCTGAAGCTGAAATTAAACCTAGAGCCGAATTCCACCTTTTGGTGATGAATTAACTTAGTTTTGACAATGATGTAGACCATTTAGAGGGAAATGGGGAAAGAAAAGGAGTGAAAAAATAAAAGATTGGAGGTTAGGAGGCAAGTCAGGAAAGACCAAAAGAACTTGTTCAGTCTGTAGAAGACTGAGAGGCACAATAATGAATGATCTTCAAATGTTTTTTGCAGAGAAGAAAGTCGTAAATTATTCCCCCATGTGCACTGAGAATAAAAGGATGAATTGCAGCAAATGGAAATTGAGCTCAGACATTGAAAGAGGAATTCCTAATCATAAGGAGAGTGAAGTGCTGAGGTACACAGCCTGGGGAGGCAGCAGAATCACAATCACTGGTGTTTTTAAAGAACAGGTTACACAAACATTTTCCAGGAACAATATTCATGTAATTGAATGTGCCTGGGGGCCACAAGCTGGACTAGGTGACCTTTCAGTCTCTTCACACCCTATTTTCTCCGCTAGTTCATCTGTTCTAGTTTTCAGTCTTGAACTACTCTGTGCTGAACAGGAAACATCAATAAAATATCTGCTTTAATTTAAATTATACCTCTTTTAGGGAGGAAAAGTAGTGCATATTCAAAACCATACAGCAATAATACTAAAATACCAAGGTGGTGATGAGGTACTGGAAGAAATACTTGGGATAATGCCTATATCAGAAGACTTTTCTCAGTAGAAGAGGAAATATAGCTGTAAGCAGGAAGTAGCTGTAAGTAGCTCATGCTTTATTTATTAATTTAAAACTCTAATACTTTCTTCTAACAAGGAGAAACACTTGTAGCAGGGTAGAGTGTAATATGAAATAGAGGTGCAGACACCTGATCTTGTTTTACCTTTGCTGCTGTCACGATCACTGTTCTTAACTTCCAAGTCCCAACAACATCCACTCTTGCTCTGTTACTGCGGGGCATCACTGATGAGGGCTCCTATGGCTGGCAGCTAGGTAATTAACAGGAGTAGGGAGCTAGTATTCTCTCATATCAACCCAGGGGCAAAACTGAAGCAAAAGTTTAGTCCTTGGCAGAGGGAAAGTCACATTTGAGCTGCCTGTAGCTGTCTAAGCAGGGAGGGATGTTGTCACCATGCTGTTTGTTCTGCTCGTAACACAGGGACTGGCATAAAATTTTAAATAGGAAGCTTCCTGCTGTGTCTTCTTTCACCACAAGTGTAAAAACATTTTGAGTTGAGATCAGGCTCCGGATTGTATTTTGCCCTTGGTGGAAATTAGCACGAAGGACAACTGGTTGTAATTTCAAGTGAAGTAGCTCTGCTGTACATATGCAGTGCTTTCCCACAGCTCTGCCTTGTCTAGGGGTGGGAATGCTAAACTGTAGTGACTTTGTATAGCAGTTTTTCTACTTCTTCTGGAAAAGATGTTGAATAAGAAGGTAGGCAACACATCGCAGGCCCTTGACTGACCTCTCTCTTCAGGTCACTGATTCCCTTTCAAAACCCCTATGTTTTTAGTTACTAAAATAAAAAATAAATCTAGTATCCTTCTGGCTGTTTGGTACTTTTCAGTCAAGGTAGTTTGTGTTCTCATTGCAACTCATGGTGACAGAATTCATTGCTTCATTTAACACAGAGACCTCCTCTAAAAACTGGGAAAAGAAAGTGGAAAATTTACAGCTCAGGATGTAAGCTGTTGCTATGCTATGGGAAGGAAGAGTGGATAGAGGTGAGGGAAGAGACATTGACATCAGCTGAGGGTAAAAAGGGATGGAGAGTGGAGGAGAAAGATAATACCACAAATGAGAAGTAACTGGAAAGTGAGAGCAGTTCTGAGAACAAATAGGCAATTAACTATCAATCTCCAGGTGCTGGCCTGTGCTTACAGTCTCTTGGAACAAGCTTATGTGCCGCCAGTCAAAGGATATTGAACTCTGAGCTCAAGAAATAGATGATTGCAAGGAGCCAGAGGCCTTTTCAGCTCACAGAGGTGCACTGGGTAGAAACGGAGGGACTCAGGTAGACTGCTGCACCATGGACTTGTGCATGAATGCTTGCATTTCTTTAGGCTGGTGCAGGCAAAACGGGCAAAAAGCAAGAACAGCTTAGCTGTTAGTGCAGAGCTACTGCCCAAGACCATAAGAAAGTCTGCCCTTTTTATGTTTTATGCTGCTCAGAAGTGTCATTGTGAGAATAAATCTAAACTCTTTTTTAGTAAGCATGGCTGGGCTCCCTGGATGCTTCAGCTGCCAGCCTCAGGCCTGGGATGCTGCGTTATGTGAGGCAAGCATCTGCAGTAAAGGATATAGAACTAGATCTCCAAATCATCTCAGCAGCTGGGCATCAGTGGCAAGTCAGAAGAAAGCTCCAGTTTCCAAGCCAAGCTATATTGTTTGGCTGGCAGCTGGATCTCTGAGTGAAAGTGAACTGTTAACACTGCTGGCTGCAGCAAGAGCAGGCAGCCACCAGGGCTGATGGGTTTTGGTTAATGCATGCTAAGTAAGGAGCCTACAGTGGTTTCAGTTCATTTTCAACAAAGTTAGCACAGTTTCTTTGCTCAGGTTAGTAAATCATCTACTTCTCTGGAAAAGTTAGCCATTTAAAAAAAAACTATGCATGATTCTAAATTCCATACTTGAAAATGCAGTTGATATTGCAACAAAGCAGTACTGGTACAGTACTACAGATATACAGTAACAGCTGTCTTCAAACAGAATAGTCTTCAAATCTTAAAGTCTTGGGAGTTGCCAGCTCTTCGTGAGAATCAGCTTGTGCACACCCACGAGGGAAAATAAAATGACTATTAGCATCAATAATATAACTCTCTCAGCTGTCACTTCATCTAAATACTTTGCAGGGGAGCATGATACCTTCTCAGAATTTGAAAGGGGAGAAAGATCATGTTTGGCCATCTTGGTCAGGTTACTCCACAGTTGGCAGAAATCACAGCCAGTTCACAAATGAGGTCTAAGACATGATAGCGCTAGTGAATTTGATACCTTCACTAGGGACATTCCCAGCGGCCCACACATCCACGTAACAGCACAGACCATTTCAGAGTATTAAGTATTATCAAGTAATGGATTGTCTATAGGCATTTGAAATTCTCTAATCCACTGACATTCTTTTCCCAGGAAACGACTGTAACTGCAAAGATCAAGAATGGTACAGGAAATTGTTCCTTTATGAGACTTTCACAAGAACTGGCTGTGTGTTGCACAGTGCTTATTAGTTAGTGCTGGCTATTATATTACCCAAAAGCCACCGTTATGTAAGGCCGTTTGGTGAGAGCGCAGGCGCTGGCAGGGGTGGCCCTGGCAGGCTCCCTTCTTGAGTGAGTACTGAACAGCAGAGAGGCCTGCCACATCTCCTATTTGCATTCGGCCAGTCAGCACCAAGCAACATTAGTTCCCTCATCACATGACTTTTTCAGACTGGCTCCTCCTGGAAAGTCTTCAAGTCTTTCCACTCCAAAATTGGGCCACTTCCAACTTTTGCAGTGGTTGCAGATGGTTAGCTATAATGCTGGCTTAGAGTATGGGTTTACTACGCTGGGTGGCACCTGCCTTTGTGGTCATAGTGCGGGTCAGGACTACTGCACTCCTTGTGCTCCTGTATGGTCTTTCTGTATTCCTGGCCAAACTGGAGTCAATCTTGCCTGGGGATTTGCACTATGTTACTGCCTAATCTCTACAGTAATAGCAGCACCTTCAAAATACGGCAGTTCTGCCTTCAGTCTCTCCATGATGGTATCTTTAGCTCTGTCATAGTGCCTATTGATTGTCTCTACTTGCCTACAAGCAGTCTGCTGACCTTGTTTGGCCAGGATTCAAAATAGATTTGGAGTGATATTCTTCCTTTCCATGAAGTGAAGGTCACTGCTGATCTGTCTTTGGTCAGCAGGAGGAAAGGAAGTGTAGGATTTCCATATAGTCTCCCACCGAAAGGAGGCCTGGAGTTGCCAGACTAGAGCTTCCCTTTTAGAAGAAGAGCTAACGCTGGGGAGTGACCCCTCCATAGATGACAGCTGTGCAAAGATTGTCAAACAGCAGCAGCAGGTCTAAATAAAGAAAACTCCTTCTTAATGCTGGTATACGTAGACTCACTTATTTCTGCAGATACCAGGAATGATTCATCTCACCTAACTTAAGTCCTCTAGAATTTAGTCATCTAGGTGTAAACTAGATACCTAGGTTCCTTCAACAGTTAATGAATAGACATGGGTACCTTGCAGTGATGACTCATCCCACCCAAGGTGGATGTCTAAGTTAGGTGTGCTGAATCACCTTCTGGAAATATCTATTACTCTCCATTAACTGTAGAGAGAGCCTAGGCAATTAGCTGCAGAATGCCCATTTAGAAATAAGAGGCCTGATCCCTACCAATAACAAAAGGTTTGTATCTCTAACTTTACAGAGTGCTATGGAGATACAACTGTGACCACCCTATACCATCCAAAAGCTGTGCCGCTGGCTGGAACCCAAGGAGAGGAAGGTGGGGACTATTGCCCTCTTAGTCACCCTGCCCCAGTGAGGATGCACGTGACACACCTGCTGATACAAGTAACACAAATGTGTTTGATTTCCCCAAACCTCACATTCAAATCATACAAAAATTATCTTGATGAGCTGAGTTGGTTACGTTTTGGAATTCCCAATGCTGACTAAACTTCGAAGGAGCCTTTCCGCTCTCCCAACGTGGTAATTGCATAGCTGATGTGCTGTGTTCACACATGGGTACCAAAGTTCAACGAAGACATAGCTCAACTGGGGATAGTCCAGATAGGACAGAAATGATCGGGAGCGAAAACATGGCCTATAGGAAAACTGAAAGCTAAGGAAGAATTGTATGCATGTTTGCATCGGCCTATGTTCCCATACCATATTAATAACCGATAAAGATTTATTTAAAGAGTTTCAAAATACCTCCAGTCAAGTCAGGAGTTTATCATCAGAAGACAGAAAAGCAATATTGTTAAACTTCATCTTATTTTTTTTGCAGATTAGATAGTTTAGAGAGAATAAATAATTCCTGCTCGGCCTCTCATTGAACTCTTGCTAAGTATCTACTGAGATGTTTACTTATGAGTCACAATAAATCTGTCACAATGAAACAAGACAATCAACCAAGTGTCTGTGCAGGAATGTGACTATGTTTTGTTTTGTATATTATTTGAAAAAATATGTAGTATACAATGAAGGGAATATTTCTTTCCTTGCTCTTACCCTATTTCCCTATTCTATTACTGATTCTGGCCTCAAACAGGCATACAGGCAAGCTTGTTCTGAGTCTGATTTTGCAAATATTAGGAGTCTGGAGAAAGGACATAATGGTATCCAGGAAAGCTTAGTCTAATAAACAGTATTTATATTACAGTGCATACTGTTCTATGATTTATTTCACTGAATTCATTAAATTCAGAGTAAGAGATGATTCTTTTTTAAGTAAGAAAGCAATGAGGATCTAGGATTTCCCTAAGAAGATTACCAATTTTGCTTGGATTTATTCACAGAACGGACCTGTGAATGCATGTGCTGAACAGTACTTCATTTACTTCCAGACCTTATATCTGGAGAGTATAATATTATGATTATCACAAGTTTCTCAGTATGATTAATGCCATATATGTGATTTTCTTGAAGTTTACTTAACTCTCTAGAAGTTACAAGCAGAAAGTACTCTTGTAGAAGAAATTAAATGGTGAGTTTGGGGAAATAACTTTGATCTCAGTTGGTAAAAATGACTAGCTCCACTAAGTTATGCAGTCGCAGGTGTTATCAATTTCTGTGGTATTGTTGTCATAGCTACAGTAAGCTAAGGACATCAGTAAGACAAGGTTTCTAGGTAGAGGTAACAGTTGGTTTATTTTTTCTAGTTTATCACTTTGGAGTGTCGAATTGTTTATTGACCAATGTTATAAGCCCTTGCTATGCTCACAGAATGTGTCCAGTGAGGCGAAAGAAGTCAATTATTAAAGACTCAAAGCTAGACTTTTAAAAATTCAAGGAATTATGAACATGAATCACTGATCCGAGGGAAAAAGAAAGAGGAGGTGGAAGAGAGAGACAAACTAACTGTGTATCCTGTTGGTTAGAGCAGTTAAGTGGGATGTGAATCCATCTTGTTAAAGTCCTGGCTCTAATGGATATTTAATTATTAATACAAAAGGGATGAGCTTCAACTGGAGGAAGACCCATTCTATTGAAAACAGATCTTGCCTGCTCCCTACAAGGCAGGTCTCGCAGCTCCCCATCCACCTCTGCATCCTGGTGATTCACATAACACAAATGTCAATTCACAAAACCAAGGTACAGTTCTGGGAACAGTTCACTACAGAGTCTGTTCCCCAAAATCACAGTGGACCAAACTGTACATTTGGCTCCCTCTAGCCAACATTATCTTGTCTATGCACCCTCCAGTACCCCAGCAAGCAGCATATTTTCTCAGTAACATGCTATAAAACTGTCCACTGGGCTGTGACAGCGCTTTAATATTACGTCATGCTTTGAACTGAAAAACTGCACAGAATAGTAACATGTCGCAGAGTGACAGTGCATTGGGCTCAGGGAAGGCGGAAGGCCCCATACTATGCAATGTGGTTGTGCTCAGTCTGCCTCAAAGGGGAACAGCTTGAGCAGTGGGGATGCAAGTCATTCACTACTGCCGGGTCTGAAAGCCCTGGAGCAGAAGCATTCAGAGGTGGGAGTGTAGTTTAACATTACAGAGGAATGACATAAGGAATAGATATAATGATACCGTAGATCCTTCTTGAGTCTTCACAGGACTATGCCCTGTTTCTGGCCTCTGAGAAGGCCTCCAGATCATATCTAATACGTCTAGTTTCAGAAACCTGCCCAGCCTTGGGAATACCTAAATGTTCTGTGAGGTCCAAAGATATCAAAAGTCAGGTAAATTTAAACTACCAGTGGGTAATTTATCCATTGTGATTCTATGCAAAAACAAGGTCAAATTGGTTAGATGATGACACTATCACAAAATCTGTGACACTAGACTATTTCTGGGTCTGGCCAGCCTAGCAGAGGGGAAGGCCTGGAGATGGGCTGTCCTTCTCCTTCCACCTTTTCAGTCGGTGGCACACCACCTTTTCCCACCCAAGTGAAGCAGATCATGCCTGCAGGCCCTGTGAGAAGCATGGCAGAAACAGTGGCATTACTTGGATTTTTCTCTCCATTTGAGAGAGAAGCAGCTCAGACACCCTCCTGGCATTAGACACTTGGGACCTTTCTTTCAAAAAATGAAGAAGACCTGCCCTTTCTATCAAGAAGAGATTGCATTGACACGCAATGTGCTAGCTTCAATTCCAGGTTCATTTCTATTGTATTTGGATCACAGAGCTGGATGAGATGTCGTTGGCCTCAATCCACCTGCCCCAAAGAAGCATTCCAGAATGTGTTCCCATCTGGATGAAAGCTGTCTTTATTAAAATATCCCATCTTGACTTAAGGTGAGAGCAAATCCATGTAGCCTTTGGCAAATGGCTTGGCTGATCAGATACCCACTCAATGAATCATCTCCACCTTATTTTTTATTCAAATTTGTCTGGCTTCAAATTCCAAATGTTAGATCTTGTTATATATTTAACTGATTGATTGACCAAAAATCCTTCTATCATGTTGATTCTTACTCAGGTTAAGTTACAGCTTTACCTTCAATATGCTAAATAGTTAGAGTGCCTAGAGATCTTTACTAAAGAATAGAAATAGAAATTAGAATTACTGTAATAGAAAACATGACTCAATTTTTTTCTTTTCTCTGAACACAGACCAATTCAATGCCCCTCTTGTGGTATATTTGCCAGAACTGAATTGTTATTTTCAGCCACCATCTGAAATCTATTATTTTCACCAATAACAGGCAGAAGTAAGGTAACAAATCTTCTGTACTCTGACTTGCAATCTTTTCTTTTAAGCTTCCTTTAAGCTAGGCCCTTCTCTAAGAAGCATGAATCCATAATTCCCAGCTTCCAGGAAAATACCCTAACCATCTTTTATATGTTTCTTCTAAGGATAGTGAAAAGTAGGGTAGAGAAAAAGTAGGTAGGATGGGATGTATTGTAATTGTTTCACTTTGCCTGCATGGCCTTACTGGTAACAGGGCCAGAACTACTGTATGACCTAAGTCTACAAAATATTTTAGGATAAATATTCAGTGAAGTAGGGACAGCAGGAGCCCAAATCTCATGCCTTCCAGGCAATGTGACCTGACCATTACACTTACAAACTCATGCTCACTTTTGTTCTGGATATCTGCTAATGGATATAGCTCTTGGTAACCAGGAATTGGATATATTTCACTCTAAACTGATAATGTACAAATCATTTTTGTGTTAGTGTCCAAGAAAAAGTTTATTTATATTGGATTTTTTGTGTGTGTGCAAATGCCAAAGTGAGTGAAGTGGAAAAAAAGAAGCATATATGATTGGGGGAATTTTACCAACAGTGAGAAAGAGGAATAATCCAGTCTGTCAGTAGCTTTGGAAATTGACAGTGTTTGAAAATGCAACACATCCAGCAACTGAATTTTACTTATTTTTTTAATGAAGCAAAAGAATAATACTTAGAGAGTCAAAAAAAGAGATTTTGATTGAGTCTTCAGTATATTTTAGAAACAATGAAATTTCACTCTTTTAGTATGATTAGGGATTAGAGAAAAAGTGTCTCCTCCTTTTGGAGGAAATTGTAAATGTGAACTAGCGTCATTTCTTTAAAGCTGTGCATAAATCCTCATACAGCTCTGAGTCAACAGACACTGGGAATCCTCCCAAACACAGGAGGAAACAGCCACCTCTCACAGGGCTACAGTTTCTTGCCTGCTTAGCCTAGTCCCTGCCTGCTGTTTTCGCCATATACCTCAGGTGCACTAGCAGGGATTTCAGCTGGGTTTGACCTTTGCATCTGCTTTCTTTCCGCTTTCTGTGATCTGCCCAAGAGGCAAGTCTTCTGGCACAGCATGTATACAGTATAAAGCAAAACACTGTAGAAATAACACTGTTCATCATTTTCCCCATGCCAGAACACAAGCATTGCTACTTTTCACATTTTCCAGATGCCGTCTTGTTTTATATTTATTTAGAAATGGATTTTTGCTCACTTTGAATAGTCCGTGTCTAAAACAAACACTTTGCTTCTCCTTGACTATGTCAGAACCACATCCCCAGATGAACAAAAGATCATGCAGAGCAAGAACTCTGAAGTGCAGACCTGTAAGAAAGCTGCTTTAATAATAACCATCCTGAGTCCAAAAACTCTAAGAAAGCCTAAGTAACAAACTTTCAAAGAGAGTGTATAAAACCCAGCATATTTTTTCTATTGCATTAGGCAAGTGCGTAAGGGTTTTAATCACATTTGATTACGAAGGTCAATTCATTTCTGACTTTGCTATAGTGCTAATGCAGTCATCCCAAATTCCTGACAGTAAAGCCATTATACCATACTATACCACCAGATTTGTTCTAGAGTCATTAAAAACAAATTTAGTAACCTCAAAAACATTCTTAGGGGTAGTTAATTTTTCTACTTGCTTACACTGTTATGTGTGTCATAAGTATGTTTCTAGTTCAGAGGAAAACATTCAAACCCCCCAAAATGGCAAAAAACTGCTTTACCTAACCAAAAGTGCAGATTTCAAGAGCTTGTCTTAGGGCTGAAAGTGAAAGTTATGTGTCATATCATAGTCACCCAATCCCAGGGGTAAAAAAAGGTCCTTTTCCTAGTCTAAAAAGTCATTAAATACAACATGGGAAATTCCACCTGAACATAAGAAAACACTTCTTTACTGTGAGGGTAACGGAGCACTGGAACAGGCTTCCCAGAGAGGTTGTGGAGTCTCCATCCTCAGAGATAATCAAAACCGACTGGACGCAGTCCTGGGCAGCCTGCTCTAGCTGACCCTGCTGCAGCAGGGTGGTTTGACCGGATGATCTCCAGAGGTCCTTGACAGCCCCAAATAATCTGTGATTCTGTGATAAAATATCAGACCTTCATTGAATACTGACTCACTCCAGAACAGTGTTTACATTAAAACAAAATTTTTTTTGGAAGAGGGACTGTCAGAAAATTCATATGTGAAGTGAAAAGGGTATCGTAACCCACCTAGAGGAATATTTTGGCTACCTGTTTGAATGGGCAGCATAAGTTTGGTTTGTGATGGATTACAGGACAGATTTTAGTGCACAGATTAGTTTCTCACATGCCTGTGCAATTAATTGTATAGCTATCCCCTTTAGGTGACATTTGCATACTGAAATACCGTTGTCATCACCTGATTTCTAGGTGCCTTGCCTTGCAAGGCAGTTTCTCATTAGAGAGGAAATGAGTAGCATGCTTCCTGTATAAATCCTCGAATTACACATCCTTAGTGTAATATCTTTATCCAGAGTATTTACCACCCTCTCAGAACAGAGGTGGGCACACTCAAGTCATGGGTAAATTAGTGTTTAAGGAACATGGCTGACAGCGGTACCTGTCTAGAGGTGGTAATTCTGCCTCCATAAATAATCCTACTATATTAGAAACAATAAGAAAACGAGTCCCCTTGCCATTTCAGCACTTACATTCCCACCATCCACCCACTACCACCACCAAACCAACCAGAGCACAAAATCCTGAGGCGCATGGCGACTGCTTGCGGCTCACCCACAAGACCTTGTGAAAGTGCTTGTAATAGTGCCATCTAGTGACACCTTCCACGAAATAACCTACAAGCCGTCCCAATTATCCGAAAAAAACATGCTAATTGCTGCAGTGGGCAAACCTTAACAGTCATTTACACCTGCTGAGCTACTGGAACTGCACAGATCAACACGTGGTTCAGTTGGCCTCAAAAGATGACCTTGTCCTAGACCTCATGCATTTCCTTCCATCGGTTCCTACTTTAATCTAGAGCAATTATCCTCAGTTCTCCATGCTTTGGTATCCTCCACTACTGAGGATACTGGTAAAGCCCCTATCTATTCTAATTATGCTATTTATGCAGCTTATTTAATATTTGAAAAATACATCAGATGTAAGTGCTAAATAGCATCTAATACTTATATATAGGGTACCTATTAGACTGGCTGGCTAGCTAAGGCCAAACCCCTTTCAGAGCACCAATAAGAAAAAATCTTGGTCATCTCTAGAACTGGATAATCTTGGTCATTTGAGTGATCATAGTCACTGAATGACCTTTGCCCAGTGACTTCAGTAAGTAATGCAGCATAAATTGTGGAACAGATAGAGCAGATGCTCAAGGCACTAAAGATAAAGTAATACATTAGAGTTCAAATATTTTCAATTTCTCTGGCTCTCTGAAGATAAAATGATCCTATAATGAATAACTGCTCAAAGTCAATATCAATGCTCTGTTAGAAACAGAAATGCTTTGCAAAGATTCAGCAACAAGTATTTAATGCTTCCCTACGATCTATAACCTGCCTTTGATTTCTTTGATCATGACAAGGTGCTAGTGTGCCTATAGATGATGGGACATCTGGACTATCTGGAAGTGCATCACATGGATTAATCACTTACTCCTGAGTAGGCCCAGCATGGTTTATGGAATTCCATCTTATGCTTTAAGGGCCCTTTTATGTGGAACCTCTAAAGAACTTTTTACCCATCATGTTAAAGCTGTCTTTGAGGCCAGATGAGGAGCAGAAACACAGTACCATGATTTTTTTCTAGATTCCTATCCTTTGTCTCCTTTTCAGCAAGCCCTGAGAGAGTGGATACTTTCCCCATACAAGAGCTTGCATTAGGACTAGGCACCTGAAGCTTTCTCATATGCCATCAGAATGCAACAGTATGTGCTGGCTATAGACACACAGTGCTAGTAGAAATGCATAGGGTTAAAGTTCTCCAACACCTTCTAATTTTGAGAAACTCCTTTTTCTGCTTATAGCATTATCACATCATTTCCGCATGAGATGTTCACCTAGTTTTATTTGTATCTTTTGGCAAAAACAGATTGAACACTATATACATACCTATCCCCTCCCTGCCCTCCTCCCCGCACTTCAGCTGTTGCATAGAGAAGAACTGGTACCTCTGTGTTTTGGAACAGGGACCAGGAACTTGGTAGGAGTACCACCCTATTAATAGGGATTTGCTTTTTAGTATTACACTGCAAATCGACTCGACTTTTGTTACAAATATCCCAGCCAGCCCATGTCTGATCACCAGAGACCTGTTAATCTGACAGGCAGGTCCTCTGGATCTCACTTATTTTGGATGGAGTTTGGTGCTGAGATGTGGAAGAAAACAGGAGAGGACTTTCTTATACAAGTGCTGCTCGTGGGTGCTGGGGTTGTTGTGTGGTGCCAGCCGTAAGGATGGGGAGCGGGACAGTGCTCCTTCCAGTGCAGGAGAAGAAAGTGACCTAGGTTTAGAGTGGAGCAGGATGAAGAAAACCTGGGGGAAAATAAACACAAAGAATAGATGGAGAAATGGAAAAAAGAGATGGAGTCAAAGGGAAAAGGGAAGATGAGCTAGAAGGAGATAAGAATATATAAACATCCAAGTGCAATATAGGACTCATTCTCATCATTTCTCCACTTCTCCATTGCCCATTAAAGGACAATGAGTGCAGCTCCCTCCACACTGTTATCTGGTGCACATGGAAAATAATAGCCTGGTTGGGCTGCCATTTACTCTTCTAATTCAAGCAACTGATTCTTTGCTACAGGTTTCAATATTTTGGTGATTCCGACAATTCATGTATAACCTTTGTGTTGACTCCTCATCATACCTACAGTCTGAAGGCAGACAAGTCAAGCATGCAAGAGTTACCAAACCCCTCCAAGCTCATACTTCTTTTCCACAGTACTTCATTTAGTTCTCAGAACAGATCATGCTCAGAGAATGATTCACTTACACAGCAAATGAAGTTGTTGTCTCTAGGACACAGCCTCATTTGTTACAAACATTGGCAGGAATTTCGTGAATGAAGGAAGGACTGCAGGAAGAAAAATAATGATCTTACAGTATACGTGGTAATAAGTCATTCTGGAGAACTGAATTTGATCCCTTCCTCTGTCACAGTACTCCTATGTGATCCTAGACAAGTAATAGAGATAATTTTGCTATTACTCTCTCCCTGCTATAGTTCCCTAACTGAAAATTAGAGATAATTCTATTTCTTCATCTCTCAAGTTTAGTGTAGAAATGAAGTCATTCATTTATTTTGGTTATTGTCAGCATGACAGAGGGTTAGAGTGCACACCACAGGAATGCCTACAGTTGTCATGTTACATAGCAGCTATGGCTATACACTGAATGACTGATACGTACAGTAGAATAGAAAGACTCCCCCTCAGTGAACATTGCCTATCCTGTGCACAGAATGAAACATGCCTGCTATAGGAAAAAGAATTTATAATCATACATATCAAAACTGTATCATAATCCATATACATATAAGAGACAACTGATACCCATCTTAGTTTTGCCACGGGCTGAGCCTTAATTGAGAGGGTAGCTTCATAGCAGTGATGACAGTCTTCAAAGCTGTGTCTCAGTTACATGAGTACTGTGCACAGCACACTGTCCTGATACATCTTGTAGAGGAAATAATTGGTGCTCTGTGCCCCATTATGGCTGTACCGCACAGGGGCTGTATCTGCAGGATCTGCTTGTTTCCCAGTCACAGTTTCTGGCCCAAGAGCATTCCAGGCTAATTAAATATTTTCCCTGTGAATTGTGGGATCCATTTAAATGAGTGGAAGAGAAAGTGTTTAATAAATATTCGAGGAGTGAACATTGTCTGGTGCCTTTTTGAAAGGAGGTGTCACTGGGGAATCAAGAATAAAAGATGTTTTTATTTAAACAAAACTGTTTCAAAGCCTTGGAATCATGTGTTGGAAGATTTTCAAAAATATGAAAAGAGAGTCGTTGGGTGCCTGCATAACTGTGCATGTTCTTCCAGCATAGTCTTGGGGAAACTTTCAGGGCTGCTAAGCAAAGGGAGTTTGGCAAGAACTTTCAAAACTTAAAAAGACCAAAAAAATGCTCCTTAGTAAATTATGAATCACTTAAATAAAAGTGACTATGTGAAAAGGTAACTTTGGCAGTTGGTTCTTGGATTCCTGAAATGCAGAGTGGATCTATCTCTCAAGCTAGCCCTAAATACTTAATACTTGTCTCGTCATGATGAACCACAGCAGTTAATTGCTGCGATGACAGTCTGTGGTTACTTTTGGCTGGTGTAGAGTTTGGTAATGTACTATATTGGATATTGGTGAACCCTGCTTGAGAAATGAAGTCTTAAAGTCTGGGCTAAATATTTTCATTTCTATCTTGGTGCAACTATATAGGTATGTCAAAAGAGAATTTAGTGAAGCAAGTTCTTGGAAATGGCAACCCAAGAAATTAGGATATCTGGATGTTAGAAAATATTAGTATTTTTTGGCATAAATAAGCAGGAATCTGATAGTCTGGAAGTCTCTGATCACCAATAGAAGAAGAATTGAACACCCTGAAAGCTTGAATTACTCGTTTCTCTGCCAAAGGCACAATCTCTTCTTCAGCCTCTTTAGCTTTGCTTTGAACAGTCTGCAGTACAAGATCCTGAGCTGGTGTCTGCCACGTCAGATCTTCTTCTTCAGACCTTAGCCACTTCTGGTTTTCGAAGTTTGAAAAACAACAAGAATTGTGGTTCAGAAACGTAAATTATTCTTTCAAAAATGTGTTTTTACTCTTCACTGAAATAAAGCCAAGATATTTCCAAATTCTTCCCCACGGGAAAACAAGTTAGAAAAAAAAAAGAACTAAACAAACAAACAAACAAACAAACAAAAAAACAAGAGAGAGAGGCCACCATGATACTGTGGCTAAAATATTCACCTGAACCATGGGAGATCATGGGTCAATTCCCAGCTCTAACTGACTCCGGGCTGGCATGCCACATCCCCAGTGAATGTCCTAGCATGCAGGTTATAGCATTAGTTTCTTTATTGGGAGCAATAAATAATGAAGAACAGCTTAAATAGAAGGGAATTAGAAGGATTAAGTACTCCCCATCGATCCAAAACAGTAGGAGATTTGTGTATAATTCTTCAACACCTTCGGGACATTTCCTCCTCATTCTCCTAGCAGTAAATTTGTGAAACTATTATGTCTTCCTCTTCTCATCTTTAGTCCTGCAACTATAAAGACTTTCCAGTGAGGGTTTGCCTAAAATGACACATCTTCATGAAAAGTTTCATGTTTGACAAACTACCCTGTTCTAATGAAACTTTTCTCAATGGAAAAATCCTTATCAGACCTTCTTTTGACCTTTCCTTCTGTCACTTTTCTTCTGTTGTGTCCATTTGTGAATACTATGAATACATTTCTTTTTAATGTATATGTTCATATGTTTTAGACTTTGGATAATATCTAAGTGCATCGTTTTTTCCAGGTGGCAATCCAATTTTCTGGGGGAGGAAGGTGGGGTTTTTTTGGTTTTTTTTTGTTTTTTTTTTGTTTTTTGCTAGAGAGAGCAAAAAAAGATATATTCTCAAAGAGATTAAATTTAGAGAGGAATTTTTAAATGAAAGCAATTTCAATTAAAATCCATAACATTACCTGGGAATGTTATTTTGTCTAATGTATCTCTAAGCAAGAGCTCTATCTTGATCAGGATAGATGTGAGCACAATGATACCTATGGACTCATGGGAAATGCCACAACTGTTGTTATGTTGTTATGTGTCTTCTACTCCTTCAGACCTGTGTTTCTCTATTAACCATCTATAACTCAGAAGAAACAAGGTGCAAAGCACAAAGCATGATATAATGTTATTCTAAGGAAATTAGAATCACTGAGGCATATTGGGCTGAATCAGGTGTTCTTAACGTTAGTCCCTTCTAGAAATCATCATGCCGCCATGATTACCTGTTGCAAGTAGTGTAATGTACTAACTTTAGTGAATGTAAAAGCAAAATAAGAAATAGTAGCAAAAACAGTAGCAAAACTTTAGCAAATATGTTAAATATTTTTCCATTAATTACCTACAAAGCTAATTCTTCTTGCCAGAGCTATGAAGCATTGAAGCTTTTACACTGTGCTGCTGAGGCCCTGCACCGTATCTATCAGCTACCCCAGCTCTGGTTCCGTTCCAGTTTTCTTTCACAAGCTTCCATAGAAAAGCCAGGATTTTGAAATGCCTACCAAGTTTGCCTTTATAGATTTCACAGATTTACCTTAAGAATTTTACTGCAGGCAAAAGCAGGAGAAATAGAAAGTGAAAGACACAAGACTACATAGTATAAGTTACTTATTTTCTTCATCATAACCTGTTTTTGCAAGAAAAACTCTCTCCTGGAGAAATAGGTATTCACCAGAAGAAACAGGTGTGTGTGTTTGTTTTACTGGCAAAACCCCAAAAGAGACTCCTTTGCATTACAATTTCAGAATAAATAGATTGATAAGAATTAGAGAAAAAGAGGATGTCAATTTTCAGACAAAATTCCCCAGACTGAATGAAGCTCATTAGATTACAGAAGGCCTGTGGGCACAATAAATATAACACATTGAAATGTAGCTCAATATAATAAAACAATAATAAGCAATAATAAAAATGTATTATTCTGTTCAAACCAAGAGCTGCTTTGTGGCAGAGCAAAAGGTACATAAACCTTAACTACTTTGTCTAATTTTTTGTAAGTAAAGAACATAATGTTTTCTCTGCTCATAATTTTCATGGTGTTCTTGAGTGTTCCCTATAGCTGTACTCATATCACATTTGATATTCACCATTGGACAGCCTTAAAGAGTTGAATTCTGTCTGGTTTAGGACAAAAAATACACACCGTGACAAGGTAGACACACAAAGGAATAGTGAAAGCAGGGTAAGAGGACAGCTGGTAGTATCAGTACAAGTCTCTGTGGATGCTTAAATGGATCCTGGGGCTGGGGGCAGAGGTGAAATAAGAGGGCTAAATGCATTTTTGTTAATGTGTACCTCAGTTTACATGTGTGATATTATCCTAAATGCAAGGAAGTAAATCAGAGGAGGCTGCTGGAGGAAACAAGGAGAAAACAAATCAACGAGGACAATGCAGAAGTTATTAATTGGGCTGCTTGGTTCCAGCTAAAAGGATAAGATTTATTCTTCAGTGGGTTTATCAGCACTGGCTGGAATAAGCCTTTGAAAGACACAAATTGCAGCTAGCCCCTATCTCTCCCAAGCTAGAAACTGTGGAAATTCAAAGGCCAGAAGGGATATTCTAAATTGCAATGTAGATAAGACCTGTGTAGATCGTCTTTTTCACTCTTTCTGTATTAACCCCTCTCTCTACCTGATCTATGATTCTGGAAACATAAAGTGTCTTGAAAACATTGTTTCTGAACATCCTTACACAACCATTGTTACAATCTCAATGCTCTTTGCAGTTTCCTTCTCTGTAACTGTTGACAGACTATAATGCAAGACATAAGCTATGGCATGTGGCTGTAAATTTTAAAAAAATCTTTGCCTTTGAAGATAGGAGCCATTTTTGGTTTTGAGGGTTTATCTCCAAAAATGTGTGATATATTGACAAATCTAAGTGATGGACTTCAGTACACAAAATAGAGAAAGTGTTAACCATATGTGCATTTATAGTTTGGGCTTAATTACATTTCAGTTAAAATCAAATGGGAATTTTGCTGCAGCTAAGACCAGTTCAGAATGCAGAAATACTTTGTCTGTAAACTCTTCTGGACAAGATGCTTTTGAGCCCTTAGAGAAAACTGCCACATTATAGATGATATATGTAATCTACATTGTGCCTGAAATTATGAAATAGGGACAGCCACAAGATGGCAAAGTGTATCAGAATTCAGGGACAGTCATTTATACGGTCTTGGATAAATTCAATTGTTATTTTATTTCTGTTTCATTCTGTAGAAATGAAGTTGAAAAAAATCAACAGCAGGAAATAGCTTTAGCCATGCAATGGAAACATGTGGTTTAGTCTTTCTGATGGATGCAAGTGAAGTTAAAACAAGTTTTCAAGTTTGCTATTGACTTTCAGTGAAAGACACGTCAAATATTGGTACTTACATTTTTCAGTTCACTGTATTATGTAAAATGAAGCTGCTTTCTTCCTGTTTCATGAAAGCAAAACCATTCTTTCTGAAGATGGCAAGGTTTTCCTTCATTTTACAAAGTTCATTCACTATAAAAAAGAAGAAAAGGATGGAAATGTGTTATTATACAAAATATTAAACAGGTTAGTTAGAAAGCACTCAAATACATACTGTTAATTGCAAAATCTGCAGCACTTTAATATATCAGAATGAACTAAGGAAAAATCATGCCAAATATTTGTGATTATCTTATGTATAGACATGTACAGAGATAACATGAAAGTGCTAAGCTAGTCCTTGCAAAGCTGTTTTGGATCTAGAATAGACAAACATAACTTTGCTTTTAAACTGACCAAAATGTTCTATCAAAAGTCAGAGAATAGTTATTGCATTCCCTTTGACTTTTTAAAAACTATTTCTGGTGGAAACATTAACTCAGATATTTCTCTAACTTATCTAGAGGGGAAAACATCTCTAAGCGTCTCTATTGTGCGAAAACTGATCTACAGTGGCTGGTGCAATTTAAAGAAGTGGAGGGATTGTTTTGCTTATTTTCTTAGCTTTTTGATCTTTTGAGATATAAAGGGAAGAAATCCCTTTTAACTCCTTTCTTCATAAAACAGCTAGGAAAGTCCTGACTTCTGATAATCAGAAGTGAATTAAAGCACCTCAAAGTCAAAGTCAAAGTCATCCTGTCTTTAACGAGTTCACTAATTCGGCTTTCATGAAAAGAGTTGGTTTAGTTACCTGCAGGTTAGATGTCTAACCATTACTGCAAAGAGACCTGAGTCCTCTAGTGCCAAGTGCCATCTTCTGCTTCAGATATTCTTCCATTTCTTTTGTTGTCACTGTAAATAACACACATGCATTGCCCCATGCACGGGGTGGGGAGGTGTGCATGGACAGTGCTGCGGTAGGAGTCACTTGGTCCCAGCACATGTAAAGACAGGTCAGGGATGGGTTACCATCAGCCAAATCCTATTGCTGACAGAGAAACACAAGGATGCAAAAGCATGGAGATCATGCACAGGTGTCTGAGAAGTAAAATCTGGCTAAAAGCTGGATCTTCATGGTTTTTGGGGTGCTCCCTACACGCTGGAGTTTCAAGTCCTTGCAGGTCCCTACCACTTCATTTCATTGGCACTAGTCCGAGGACTGCTCCTTTGGATGTGGTACAGAGGACTTTGGTGTAAGCTCTGCTGGAGCTGGATTTCTCTCATATATTTGAATGGGAACACAAGAAAACAAAAGGCTTTGCCAGCTTTCATTGGAGCTGGGAGGGATTTTGCTTTTCACAGCACCTGGAATCTGAATGGATCCTAACATTTTACCTTCAGAGGTCCAGTAGTCCTACCTCTTTTGAGCTTTCCCATTGTGTCCACAATACCTGATAGAGTGCAGCTTTCACTAGTTTCCTACCTTAGAAATCGGCATGGCACTTCCTGATAGATGAAGAAAGTGGTTATTATACAATGTGAATATCTGCCACTGGGACAAATCTATAATTAGGATACCCACTTATGGACATTTTCCAAATGCATCTAAACAGTTATGCCAATTACAGGCATAATTGTAAATGAATCAGAATAAGCATCAGCAAATGAATCAAACTGGAACTTGTACAGTTTGCCTTGCTAATTATACTGCTCACAAAACAGCTGACATGAGATGTCTGCTACCTGCTGACTGGGGAACGCAGGGGTTCTTTATGCTAATATTGAACACTATTAATAAATAGGATATTTAAATAGAAAAATATAAATAGCTTCTGAGAATGATCAAGAATGGCTATTTTAACATCTCAAACATTCTCTATCTATTAGATTTAAAACCCAAATGTTGGTGGGAACACGTTTGCAGTGCATTGGCAGAAAATACAGATGCTTTCCTCTTATTTTGAACTCTGTCTGAATCTAGATCTTAATAGTTTTTTCTGTCAGACTTTCAGCTGGTAATACAAGCAAGTCTTGGTGGGACAGGCTGAAGAAATATAAAATCAGGCCTTTGTTGGCCTTGACTTTATGCCCAGTTAAGGTAAGGAGATTCCTGAGATCTCTATCATTTTATACTCCTCTGACCTCCTTGGAGTATTTTTTCCTTTTTATTGATTCTGGAATCACATAAATAAGCCTTTTACTCTTTTTTATTTTTTATTTAGGGAACTTTTAAGCAGTTATTTATCATGGCATTTTGCCATGGCCCTTTAGAAAGAAACTCACAGGGAACATGCAATATTGACAGTTAATAATATCACATTGATGTCATACTCATCAAAATAACCTTCATTTTGCAATTGACCCCTTTTAACAGCATTAATACTTGACTAACATAACCAACCCTGTCCGCTCCCTGACTGCCAGCTGGTTCAGTCCCACACAAGATGACAGCAAAGGATGGTGAGGGGGAAGCGGCAGAGAGGAAGCGGAGACTAAAGCTACTGCTGCCTCTTCTTCAGCGGTGCTTGCTTTGCTCTGCAACTCAGCAGAAGCAGAAGTGCCTCGCAGATGCCTCTTCAATCAACTCGGCAAGTGTTGATATGTCCTCTCCACTCCCAGAAGTCAGGAAAAAATTTGCCACATCTGTAACCCCTAGTAGCAAACTTTTAGATCAAATACGAAGCTTGTTAGCAAGGATGAGGAGTGCCAAGCTCATCATGGTCTCGACTGCCTTTGGTCTTCCTCTCAAATGATCTGGGATTGCTGCACACATGCGGAGGCTGGAATAAGAGAGGAGGTAGACACAGGCGCAGCTCTACTGCCTGTGTAAAATTTTGCCAGCTGAGAGCAGGGAAGAGACAAGTCTGCAAAAGTGTGGGCTTAAAGGCAGTTCATACTCCAGTTTAATCACTGGAATCATCCAGAAATAAATCTGGCCAAGCGCTTTTTCCTCCCTTGTGGCTTTGAAAATAGAGGGGAGGAAGATAAGGCAGAGGTTCAGAGGGTTCCAGAAGAAAGGAAGGGTTCAAATTAACTTATTTTCCTTATTAATGATGTATGTAAAAGTAAACAGAATTATGTTTGGTTCTTATCTTCCATGATTTGTCTCAGATGGCTCACAAACACCGATTATAGGAAGATTATTATTAGGGTTTTTTATGATTATGTGTGCATAAAAGCTCTTTTGAGGCTGGTACTCATGCACTGGTATCTTTGTAATAGTGTTGGTATTTGTCTTGAAGAACTTACTCTCAGAGTAAAGAAAGAATTTGGGCAAGAAAGTAGCTTACTCTCAGAGTAAAGAAAGAATTTGGGCAAGAAAACAGCATTTGGGAATCCTTGTATTAGATCTCTCAGGCATACTTATCTGCAAGAACCTTCCAGGAAACCAAATGAGTCTTGATCATTTTTACTTTTTATACATGTTTTTTTCCTTCTCAGATTGGAAACAGTCTTTTAGCCTACTAAAGGAATTTCAGATACACCCACGTTCTGCAGTATCATGCTTCAGAGAGTAAAACGTCTCTAATCAAAGGTTCCTGCTCTTGCTTATTTTCTTGTGCTGCTAAGGAAGCCAAGTTCTGCTCAGAGAAACCTTCATGTAGAGCATTTTCAGCAAAAAAATCACATATCTTTGAAACTTTTGTGCTTTCTGCTAATTTTTAAGCAGTTGTGCATAGCTCCACCACCTTAGGCACAGCTTCCTCTACTGAAAAAGATCAGAAGAAAACAAAATAAATAGAAAAATATGGAAACAATAGGTCTAAAGAAAAATTGCTTGAGTAGGGCATGAGAAGGGTAATGAAGGAGTTCCCAGGGGATAAATTGCAGGTGATGCAGGTGAAGAGGCTTAAGAAGAAGAAAAATCTGTTAAGGGAGAACATTTCTGAGTGGCAAAGAGGAAGAAAGGAATAAACAATACAGAGAGAAAGAAGTACAGGCAAGTGAGCTGGGCTGAAGAGGAAGGCAAAGTGAGTGTGTCATTGCATGTTAAGTCATAGAAACAGGAAAGTTTTAGCAAAGGAAAGGGTACAAAAGTGAGGGCAAAGGAATGAAGCCTATTGGGAGTTATGGAAAGATAGAATATTAGAGGAAATAAAAAGTAGTGAAGGGGTGGATAGAATAGGAAAGAAAGGGGAAATTGAGTGTGAATGTTGGCTTAGAAGAATTCTGACAGGAAGAGTGGTTGGGGAAGGGATAATTTTTAGGAAATAACAATTCTGAGATAAAGTTAAGGAAGTAAGGTGGGAATATTGAAGAAATATATAATCTTCAGCTGCTCCCTTCACTTTGCATCTTTTCTTCCTGCCACTCAGCACATTTCCAGTCAAACCTCATTTCACCAGAGTCTTCCATATGCTCCGCCTCTTCATCATCAGCCACTGACTATCTTTTCCCTTCCCACCAGCCCTCTCCCTGAGCTCCTATCAGCTGAGAAGGACAGATTTTGTCCAGCTCTTACAAGCTGTGCTCTGTTGGAAGGTGACATATTGCATCACTTCCCTGTATTGTCTCATAAAAAAGGGCAATATAGCCTTGCAGATCATATGCTCTTCTGTGAAGAGCACTTGGTATGGCAGAGTAAGGAGACAATCCATGGCTATCTCCCTTCTCTGCTAGCTACCCAGACAAAGAGCTCCAGGGTTTCCAGTTCTTCTTTTCTCTCCAGGGGAGTATGAGATAAAGAGGGCAAAAACCTGTTTCAACATCAGTTTCAGAGAGGGAGTAAAATGCAGGATGGCTGTCTCCTTCCCTAGATCTCTTCTAGTGGGATTTGAGGTGGAGTGAGGAAAAAGCCTGTGTGATTCTCTGTTCCTGCGATTGAGCTCTGCCAGCACTGAAGACTGCACAAGGAAGAGGAGAAGCCCAAGCATAAGAAGATATGACTAGTATGCAGGAGATGACAAATCAGTGTATTGTAAGTCATGCAAAGATGTAGTGGATGACACTACACCAACAGGTAGAGAGAGAGTAAGGGAGAGAAGCTTGGAGCAAAGGGAAAAGAGGAAAATAAAGAACTTCCCTTCTCAGTGCTTGCCATACAGGAGCCTTCTGTTCCCAGGCCCTTCCAGTGCCACCAACTTCTTCTCTTCCACTCTCCTCTCCCATTCCCTACCCACCAGATCTCTTTGCTTCTCATTATTCACACTGATGATCATAAAAGGCCAGAGCGTTGAGCACAGCAACTCTCTCCATTACACTCTCAATCCCAGAAAGACAAGAGAGAGAAGCACGGATCAGATTTTAATAAGCAGCATTAGCATTCACTTCGGTCTGCGTGTAGCTGAAATGCAGAAAGCTGTAAAAGCTTGGACAGTGGAAAAGCATTTTCTCCAGCATTGTCACTGTGCTCCTGCTGCAGAAAAAAGTCCTAGAGCCTTAACAACATCCGAAACATGAATTGTAATGCATAGGATCTCTTACCTCACTCCACTTGCCATTTCAATTCATTGATATTACCTACTTAAGCCTGTTAACACTAAGTCTTCTGATTCACTTTTACATAGTTATGGTTAATATTTGGAGGCAAACAAATATATCAAACAGATGCTGGTAGTAAACGAGTAAAGACTACAATTTTTTGTTGCATACAAAGAGCATTTCACTTGACATTTTAGATGCAGTAGTTTAACAGGCAGGCTAGTAGAAGCAATAGCATATACAACTTAAATCCGCAGATTTTTAATTTTAACTATTTGTTTCAAATCAGTGAAAGTAAATTACTAATGGTTTCAACTCAAATGGACAACTCATTTGATGATTCTGAAAGAAGTGGAAAAAAATAGAAGCCTGAAACAAGCTAACCAACAGAGCAGAGTCAAAGCAGAGTCTGCAGACAACTGACAGTATTTTTAAACTCCTTACCACAGCCTAAATTCCATTAGCATGAGACTTGGAAGGACACATCTGTTATTCTTTAAGGAACTAAAGCAGTTGGCTGGCCTCCTAGCTCTTGAACAAAGTGTTCAGGGCTCACATGGCAACACTTTGCTGCATATAATGAATCTGTTTAATTTAAATTATTTTTTGAAAGAAAAAAAAGAAAGGCATGAGTAATGATTGAGAAGCATCTGTAAGGGATCTGCTATACTCTGCATTTTTTGCAAAACCTGTCTGCATAGGTTGCTTCATCTATCATCTAGAGTTATTGGCAGCAGTGCAAACATGTGGAAGTACTGTAGATAAAAAATTCAGTGTCTGGAGATTAGTCCAGCTTCCTGTTTTACTAGGTCTTACAGTTGAATTGAGAGTTTACGGAATAGGTGTGAAGAAAGCTCTGTTTGAGTTCAAGGCTATTCACAACAAACTGATTCAAAATATTGGCTGGGCATTTCTTGTCTGAACCACCTTTCTGTTGGATGGGGAATGCAGGCTGTACAGGAGAATGTACAGGTTTCTTTGCCTGAGATTTTGGTGTAAAAATCTGAGTCTAAAGATTTCATACAATCCAAATCTGGCAGTGTGGGAGAGAAAAAGTGAAGGGTGGAAAGTAGATCAAGAGGGTAATATTATCTGTAAAGAAAAAACAATGTTTAAGTGAAACCAGCTGTGTTTGAAGTTCTCCATGAGGTACTGTATCAAGAAAATCACAGAAATAAATCATATGCAAAGAAAACCTACCATTCACTCTTTAGGTGAAGGAATTAATGCTTATGCAGGGGTATGGCTACATATCACACACACAGAGAGAGGGGTGTCAGCAGAAGTGTGGGTATGTATACACACATGCTATACAGAAAGATAGTGCCTGGATGGGCACAGCAGCTTAAAAAGGTATGAAAAATTGCAAGCAACATTTATTTAGAAGAAATATGTAGAGGAAAGGTTTGTGATTAGGTGAGGAGACTTCATCCATTGCACTCAAAGCACTTCAGTACTCAAGTTTTACACTATCCTCATAGCCAATGCCATCTGTAAATGTGAACTACAAAGGCTAGATGGGGAAAATGTTCATACAAACTGTCTTGAGTTGTTTCATACAAAACCTAACTGGAACCCTTTAAATCCTGAAAACTGCTTCCATGATCTCTTTGTAAAGCAGGGTATTTCTATGTGTTTTCACTATTTGTTGATACAGCTGGTAGGCAAATCAAATCAAAAGAAAGTTTTCTGTGTGTTTTTTTTAAACTCTTTTATAGCTAGATCTATTGAAGATATTAGATTCCTTTTTCTAAAGTCTCCTCTTCAAATTTGTCTTTGATTACTTTATTAAAAAAAAAAAAAAGATTACAAATGTGGAATTACTTAAGACGACAAGCTGTTCCCTGCTTTACATAAACAGAAGAGCCGCAAAGTTTTTGTGAGATTTGGAAGGCCTGCAGCAACCTGGCCGAGACTCTCTTGATGGGAGATTGCCTTTGTGTCTGGTCACCCTTTGCCGAGGGTGGATAGTTTTATTGATATTTTACAGTTTTAGTTCCTTCATTCAACAGTGCACTTCCTTGGCCAGCCAAGTTCCAGATGCCTCAAAATGCATGCTGGTCACAGAAGTATTTCAAATACTACTTCAAGTAAAGCTCTCCAATTATGAAAAGTACTATAATCATGCTTTTAGAATATGTTTAAACTAGCTGCTTCTATTTGAAGTAGAAAAAAGCCAACTGAAAAGTTTCAAGGGAGATTATACCACTTTGAATGGAGACACTAATAGTTTTTTTTATGTAAGAACCCTGTGATTAAAAGCTAAAAATTAAAATAAATACATTATGGAAAAATGAGATTTCAGCCTGTATGAACTTAGGGATGATTGCCAGCAGTTCCCTACTTCTTCTACCAGCTCTGTCAGTGATTTTCTGCATGATCTGAAATTAAGAGGTATAAATTTTCTAGGAAGAAATAATTTGCATTAGACCAAATGGCAGGCTGGAAAAATTGGACAAACTTTCAGGGACATGATCCTTTCAGTAACTGAATATCTCTGTCCCACTTTTATCTATCTGTAGCCTGATGTACAGTTTTTTTGGGGGGCACTAATGTTTGGAAAATTCAAAGCATTAAACTGTTACTGTATGTTAGTTATCAGCCGTATCTGAATTGCACTTTTTTATGCTGCCAAAGTGACATATTGTAAACAGTAACATTACAGCTATTGTCTGACCAAATTTGCTTGTGATAACCCACATTCTGACTTCTTTCTGAAAGATGTCCATGGTAAAACACAAGAACAGAGTAAGCTGTCCACATATGTCAGAGAGAAGCAGATGAGACTTGCTTCTCAAGGCAGATCCTAAGAAGTGAGGACAATGCTGCAAAACTAAGATGTGTGCAAATCTGTGGACATCTGGATCTGTTCAGGGAGTCTCAAATGCCAGAGATGGCTGATTCTCCCGGCTATTTCCAGACAGATCAGCAAAACTTCTAATGGAAACCAAATGGATGTTCCCTTGACTAGCTATTTATCTTCAGAAAGTTTAACTACAAGATAGAGATGCTTTCTTGAAAACTCCCATGGGAACTCCTTTCTGAAAAATTCAAGGGATCTTTGTGGTGGTTTGGGTAGAAAGTAAACAGGCAACAGTTGATAAAACACTTAACTGTTGGTCAGGTGGTCTGGCTGGTCCATCTGAGCACTGCCACTGAAAAACAAAATCGTGCATGCATGCTTCCGGGAAACACTTTGGCACCAGTTCAGCAAGGGCATTGAAATGTGCTGGGCTTCATGCTCACAAGTAATTCTGGTCCAGGGACTGCGGCATCATACCCAGAGGGCTCCCGTGCATCAGAGCATGGAAAGCTACAATTTCAGAGTGCTACTTGAACATGGCATGGATCCAAACCTGCCTTCACTCCCACAGCTCTGCCCAGGCAGTCACAGTCAGTGCCATCTCACTTTCCAGACCATTTCTCTGCACTACTGCCCTAGATATCTCCTACTATATATCAGAGAAAAACTGGCCAAATAGTGTGGACTTCATCTTCACCTCCCAATTTAACAAAAGGAAGAATGCAAAGCTGCTGGTAGAAAAGGCTTGAGAACCTTTGAATCATTTCATTACATTGTACTGCACAGGGGATTTTATTGTTTAGAAGGAGATGAATAAGCTTTTGCTCAAAATATAGAACAACTGACCTTCAAGGTCAACAGATCTGGTGGTGGTTTACAGCATAACTACTTACTGAATATTAGAAGGAGAATGAATCTAATACCATCAATTTCTTTTTCATCCTCAGACTCATCTCCTGGGCCTCATGGAGGAATGGAAATTGTTCCACTGAGGAGAAAATAGCACCAAGCTTATAATATTTCCTCACTTACATTTCCTTCCTACATATCCTTACATTTCCCATGTTGGATTCATCTCAGCAAAGCTTGGTCGAAGGTCAGTCCAGATTGTAAGCTTCTTACAGCTTCCATTATGATCAGTATAGAGAAATTCTGTGTGTTTCTCTGTGATTTTAATATGTAAACATTGACCTCAGCAGCAGCAAAAAATACTCTCTTTCTTAGTATTATGATATGAACTGTACCTTGTCATTTCTGCTCAAAAACAGAGACAGAGGGCTGTGTGCAAACAGTCACTAGTCTGGGGGAAAGCTCTTTTTCCCTGTTCTTCAAGTCGATACTCATGTGCAGTCCCAGCATGCTTTCTTCATGTCAAGTTATTGTGCTATCATGAAAAAGCAGGCTTGTTTTGTGTTGCTCCCCGTTAGAAGGAGACTATTTACCCAGTCTTCAAAAGAATTTTTCAAGCTGATATTTCTAAGCTTTTCTATTTCTACATTTAAACTAAGATGCACAGAATTTCCTGCAGGCCACTGGCTATTCCAACATAATCATCACAGGTTTTGAGCAGAGAATTTGTCTTGAATCTGAGAAATATTTGGCAGAGCAGAAAGAAATGGAGAATCTGATGCAAAGATATAGAAGACAGGGGCTCTGAGATAATCAAATAATCAGGCAAGGATTTAGTATTTTCCAATAAGCCTGTGGAGACTACTGAATCAAGATCTCATTCACTAATATTTACATATTTAACTGAAATGGAAGAGCACAAAAGGAGGAATGGACTCTGACTCAGGCCCTAATTTGGGATGAGAGCAAACACCAAGGCAGAAATTTGAAACTGTTCTCCACATACCAACTGAGTACTTTGATCATTTCTTTACTGATTGTTTTGACAAAATTCTGACTGCTTTGGGCCAGAAATTCTGTCCTGAGACATCTCTGTCATTCTTGCTCATTGAAACTGTTTTATTCAAATTGGATTTGAGAAACTGGCATCAGAAACTCTAGTTCCTGATAACTGGAGATACCCTCATCTCTCTGTGACAGTGTTGTCATTCCTTTGGTTCATTTGCAGGCTAGTAGATGAAACCTGGCTCTCGAACTGAGCAGAGCTTTGCTCTGTCACTCTTTTCCTGAGCAGCCTTGGGAAAGCCCTTATTCCTCCCTGTCCTTCACCTTCTCCAAGAGAAATATCGAGACTTGCCTCCTTTACAAAGTGCTTTGAGACCTGTTGGCAGTTGCTCCCTGAAGGTTAGCTGTTTTACTTGAGCTCCACACTTGCTTGCTTCTCTGCTTTCGACTGATTCATACCGCTGTTTGCACAAACACAAAGCATTTGTGTGCTCCTAACCATTCACTCAAGGCCTCCTTGGGCCCACTTAATTCCTATATTATATTAGTGAGGAACTTTGTCTCACAGTGTCAAAGAAATGTAATTACATCTCTGAAACTGTTTTTCAGAAACTAACCTCTGTGTTTAAAGCAAATCAAAACAGAATGTAATCAACTTAGTTTGCTTTTGACAGATGTTTAAAGCAATTTTATGCTACATAGCTTCCTTGCGTCTGGTTTCTGCAGTGCCGGGATACATTAGTTACAATTTAGGTACACCTAATATGAGGTGGATTGTTTGTCATTAGATAATCCACCTCTAGACACTACTGTGCCGTTACTTCTAGCATTTCTGTTGTGAGTTTAATGCTTGCAAAATGTTTTGCACTGACAGCAATGAAAAATTAAGTCCTGTGTTTATACACTGGGAAAAGCACATTAACTTCCTCTATTGCCTTACGAAAGTGCCTTAACCCTAACATGACTCCAGATGCCAAAAATTAAAATATCCTTGAGGATATGCTTAGTGTTAAACATGTGAGTTGACCCATCATATGTCTTGAAATCAATTATACTAAGCCCTTCCTGAATTAAATCGTTGAACTGCTCTTTCAAACTGAGGCTCTAGTGCCCACCCCTGGACATAGCAAAGCAGTTCATTCTCAAAATACATTTAATTCATGACTTTCCTCCTGAGTGACTGGAGTTGACCCTGAGGCGGGCAGTTATTCCACCAGCGTCTGGAATCCACTGGATAATCATGACTTTCTTTCAAAACCACTCTGGATTGGATTCGGGCAAGTTGCCTGAAAAACTCTGTGTCTCCCCACTAAACTGGTGAATTTGCCTTCTCCCCCTTCACCATAGGCCATAAAACAAATGTCAGCATTCCTTATCTTCATCACACTACAAGTAAATGAAATGAGGGAAATTAACCTGCATTACAGCTACTAATCACCCTGGCAAAATTGTTTTTTCTGCTCAATGTTAAATGGCAAACAAGTAATCATAATCTGAAACAGCCCTTAAAACAGGAACCTCTGAGAAATGCAGCTTTGTTATTATATCAAAAAACCTTATTAAAATACAAATATAGCATCTTGAAAAGGGTTGGAAACATGATTAGTGTCTTTAATGCACTGTTTAAATAATTCACCCCCCTCAGGAGAGAATAAAGGTTATTTGAAACAGGTGCTGTAATGAACAAAATACATTCTTTTATCCCAAGCACTGTTTTTGGAGACATCTCCTGCCAGTTGATGTGTTTGTTTTTCTGGCCTAAAGTAGTTGTTGACGTTACTTCTCCCCTACCATGAAACTTCAAAGGGACACTGAAATTATAGTTTTAGGACTAGTCACCATAGGTTGGTAGACATATGAAATAGTTGTTAAAACATAAAGCATGAAAAATAAAGTTGTGACTGTATCAAAGTGAACATTTTCAGCAGAGGAGACTCGAATGCATGGCAAGGCTCATAGCAGCCTGCTCCTGTGATACAGTGAAAGAAGAAATGTCGTAAGTCCAGGGAAGGCCATGAGCAGCCTTGGTTCTAGCTTTCTTGATCTTATAGCTAGTTATACCCTTTGCAAATGCTGAGATTTAGGTCTTCTCTGAAGTCTGTCTGCTTTAGGGACAATGTGTCTATCCCCCCTGTTAGTTTACTCCCTCTCTCTTTTTGGGGCTTTCTCAATAAATTTCTTCAAGACAAATCTGCAATGGCGAGTGTTCCTCCTAGGCAGTCTAGATGCAAACTAGTTGTTGACATGCTTTTATTTTGCAACGTAGGCTTGGCCTCAGAGTGCCTTGGCACCAACATCTTCTCATCTATAGCTGGTTCCTTTCCCTACTTCTCAGGCATCCATAGAATTTCCTTCTTTAGTGTCCAAGGATTTAATAGATATATTGGGTATATCTGGGAATCTCATGGCTTTTGATAGTATCAGCAATAAACATTCAGATCTGGGAGGAGTGCTCATCTGATTAGTATGGGGCCTGTTTCCCTAGAAAAGCTCAATGGTCTTTGAGAATGAATGAGTATGAATATGAATACACACATGATTATGAATATGAATATACACACAAGTATGAATATGCAACAGCAGTATTATTCAAGAATCACAGTTAATGGTACTAGCCTTTTTTCCCCCCAAATTAATTAGAAAATATATGTCAGCATATTTAAATAAAGCATTAAAATCAAAGCACAGCATGAATAATACTTAAATTAATTCTGACAGCATAAGTTATATAAAAAAAAGATTTCTCATAGTAGTGGAAATAAAGAATTTTGAAAACTACAGTTTGTTAAGGAGGAAATAATTAAAAGACCTACTTCAGTAAGATAATTTATGGAATCACCTTATCAGCAAATAAAAAATGTAGTTAAAGTAAATGAGGCCTCCATAAAATGAAAAGGAGAATAAATCGAAGCAAGACAGATACATACATATATATATATATATTTAGCTTTGCAGGAATGCAGAGAAGCCAAAACCAGGCAGATTGTTCTTGTGAAAGTAGTCTCATTTCTTGCAGCTGAAACCTCTGTGTTACTAAAAGCACTAGGCTTTTAAAAATGTATTTATAAACTCAAGCACATCTCAAAACAAGCAGCTATGCAGTAAAGATCTAAAGTTCACATTTCTGAATGGTGGAGCTCAAGATGAAGATGCATGGTACCAAAAGCCTGAAAAATACTTTTTCTCCTGCTTGCTTTGGGTCAGAAAAGATAAGGAGTCTACCTACACAGAGGTATTTGCTGTTGGAATACACCCAGGACAACCTGATTTTGCACATTGCAAGCCAAGTTCTAGGCCCACAGGGAAGCACAGCGGTTGGGAACCTTGCTAGACTCAGTGCTGATTTTAATAGCATTTAATGTCTTTAAAACTCCAGATGCCAGTGCCCATCCTCACTCTTTCCTGATGTGATATAGCCAGTTATGTCTTATATTTAACTGAATAGCATGGTCTCTGGGCAATAGTGATATACTTTGCTGAATAAAAAGAATTCTTTACCTTGTTGCTAATTAATCAAGAGTGTCTCCCTCCAATTCAGCCATGTGTCCCTGTTCCTGAGAGCAGGCAGAAATTCTCTTCAGTGATTTAATGTGTTTCCTAATCCTGTGTCAGTGATTTAATGTGTTTCCTAATCCTGTGTGTGTTCTGGACCTACACACAGAGAGCTTTTAACAAGCCCTTTCTTATTCATACTTTCATACTCACATGTACTTAAAGATTCTCCATCATCTACTGCAACATAATTATATCTTGTTGGCAGTTGGTGGTAGTTGTGAATAGTGACTGATTCCTTCCTTTCTGCTGTTCAGGCTTACGTAAATATCAAGATGTTACTCTAAGGCTGGAGAAGGTGTCACCACGACTTTATTGTGGCACATGAGAGGGTGCTGGAGAAGTAGTAGCACTTTCACTCCAACATAGGCTTTTAAATTAAACCAACCACTGATCTTGGACCAAAGGCATTCTCAACTCAACAGGTGGGAGCAATGACATCTTTGCAGCAGGACTTGAGTATCCAGCACCAAGGGACAATGTACCATCACCGAATGTGTGTGTGGTTACCTGGCCAGAAATGTCAAAAGAAACCCCACAAGTGCAGATCCTAAAGTTCTGTGCCTAAATTGATGGGAAGGGGCCACCAATCATTAATCCTACAGCGGTTGGGGTTACTTTGCGTACAAAGTCTCTATGGGGAACAATGGAGAGTTTAATGTGGAGATTGAAGTCCAACTGTGGGTTATGAAATGCACTTCTGCATTTAGAAATCTTAGAAAAGAAGGATTCTTAGAATCTGATCTCAGTGGCATCCTTTTGAATTCAGGAGGATATGAGAACAATTCTTCAGGGGAACAATAGTTCTGAAACCAGTTGTCTTAGTTCATGTCCCAGGACTACTGATATTTTAAATGGAACAGAGACCTGCTGTTACCAAAGATAACCATGCTTTTTCCACTTCTGATCCTGCAAATCTAATCATGTTGTAGGGGGCACAGGGGAAGGAAGGAATGTGGTAGAAAGAGAGGCATGGAAAGAAAGACAGGAATTAATAATGTTGCTCCTCACAGCAACAGCCAAGATATATCTTCCTTTGCAAAACTGCAGATTGGCTTGGCAGTGCACATTGTAATCTTGGGGGACAACAGCTTGGAGCTGATTTCTGAAGACTACACATCTCCAGTATCATCATACCAACTACCTGCCAATGGCATAGGCAGCCATTAGAAGGAGATCCTTTTCCCATTCCTCAGAGGATGCTTTGGTTTGGGGAAGAAGGAAATTATGTTCAGGAAATGTGGAAGCTAATGGACAAAAAAGAAAAAAGAAGACATACAGGAAAGTGTGACTGTTGTAGGGAAGAAAGCTATGGCTTTCACCTCAACTTGTCTAGTCTTTTGAATCCCACATCATGTCATTCATCATTAGGTTTTCTTTCCTCTACTCTAGACAATAAAGTTCCCCAAACCTAAATCTACAGAGGAAAAGGAAAAAAAAAAAAAAAAAAAGTTATATTCGCTCAACTATGAGGACAACAAATTTCCCTCTGTTTTTGTGAGTGATAAGTATATGTACCTTATTTTAGACTTCATATTCATTTGATGGTTAACTCAGCCTTCACAGTAACTATATGGGTATTGATTTACTTTGTTTTACCCTGATGTTTCTACACTACGCAGATCTAATGAAACACATTACCTCTCTTTAAAAACCTTTGCTTTCCTCCACCATGTTTATAGTCCAGGGCCCAATATTTGTCTTTGAGTTTAGACATCTCCTTTTAGGAAAAGCAGTTTTCACTGAGGACAAGTAAACATGATAGGGCATTACAAAAGCTCAACAGTATCTATAATTAGTTACCTTTTTTTTGCGCAGACTACTTGCAACCTTTCATGCTGACCTGTATTTGAAGCAGGAGGAAATGCATGCTTTTGACATTTTGGAAAGCCTTAGTCATTTGAACTCTTAATTCTTTACAGGATTCACAGATAGCAAGAGGAATTACAGTCCATATTTTTCTAGGCATAAACAAGATATTGGGTGTTAACTGTCAGTTCTTGTAAGGAGATATAAACAGTTTCCTGACGGTCTCTTTGAACAGAAGTTCAACATTTGCTTTCTGTTAGTAAATACTATATGGTTGCCCAAGTTTCACATCACTGAAAATCCCCTTAAGGCAAACAAACTTCCTGACAAAGTGCTTAAGGGTTTGTATTTAGTACTTAAACCAGCAAATGTCTTTGATACGGGCTTTGGATGGGATGTCAGCTGCTTTAGTAGAAAGCTGAGATGCAGTGACAGTTCTCTGAAAAGGTTTCTTTTTTCCATCTACAACTTTTATTTAATATATAGAAAATACTATTTAGATATGACATATGGAGATGAAGTTTGTTTCAAAGTGGAAAGTCATCATGCTGCTGTGTAGAATGGAAAGAAAAATTGGTCTATTTATTCTTATCCAAATACCTTGAATTTTGAAAACAACCAGTTACTTATGAAATATTCCAGACCAGGAACTTTTTGGTTAAAAAAAAAAGATGCAAGAAACATTTTGCTTGGAAAAAATCACCATCCATGTGCAGGCAAGTTATAAAAAGGCAAAGGTTTGTTAAAGAAATTGCATCAGCAGCTATATGGTTGCTTTGGAAAACTAGTCATTTGAAAGACAGCAGAATATACAACCACCTTATCTATGAGGGCTGTTTTCTTTGTGCCTGTAACTGGTCTCTTTCTCCTGTATTTTGAAAAACATACATGCTGTTAAGTTATCTAATCACTTATTTTAAAACAGGATGAGTAATATTTTAAAATTGATATTTTCCTGACATTTACTATAAAAGGAGCTATATCAACTAGTTTTGGCAAGGTCCAGTTTTTAGATGGCTCAAGTTAGGTGTGATCAGTTCAACTTCAAATGTCTCAAAAATGGGAGCTGCACACCAGCAGAACGCTGGCTCAAATTGGTACTAATTTTGCCCTATATGTTGCAAATATTAACCAAGTAAAAGTGAATCATTTGACAACTTTACAGAACAGGCTAAATAGCTTGAGCCAGAGAAAGGATGAATGGAGACTTTTAGATCCGGAGAGTCTTTTCTTTGTGAATTGCAGAGAGGTATTGATAAGGTCCTCCCAGAGTTCACTGCTATGCATGCTAGACAGGTTTTCCTCATCTTTCACTGTAGTAATTAAATTCATTTCAAAGTCAGGAATCTTTTCAGAAAAGCCTACTTCTATCTCTTCTTAATATAACTATTATCTAAAAATATTTATTTTCAGCAAGAAGGCCCCTACTGGATTTCCTTCCATCCCTCATGCTATTCCAGCAATTATCTCACCAGTGGGAGAAATAGCCACAAATCCAATTGTGAGGGCTATGCAGACAGGCTTTTTGGCTGGTAATGTATATGTTTAAATAAGACATTAAAGTTATTTCTTTTAAACCTTAATTTTGAATGCCTGGCATGGACTGTGCTATACACAGCCACAATAAGAAGAATTAGGGAGAACATTCCAGCAGTGGCTCTATTTTCTGATTGTTTACTCAAAACAATTGTACTAAAGGCTGAATTAAAGATGCAGCATCTACACGGTACTTTTGTATTATTAAAAACTTCCCAACTACTCTCCTCCCACCGCAGATCAATTTTAAGACCCGTGAGTAGGTTTTCAGTTTCATCAGAAAAGATCTATCTAATCTAATCTCTCATATTTCTAATGTGCATTTTCTCAGAGTGTTTCATTGCCTCACTGAGAATAATTTCTACAGAGCAGGAACGAAAATCTTCCCTGAAATTGTAGCCAGTTGAAAGTTTGGTGAAGAAAGTATGGAACTCTGATTCATAGGTAGGTTTCTACATTTTACTTAACCAGATGCACTTAATAATGGAATCCACTTAACTGTGCATCATCCCAGGGAGCAGATTTGGCCTAGAGGTAGTGAATGGCATTTACTGCTGTGTAATGACGATAGTTCTGACAAACATTTCTCCTTAATGGATATAATTCAGCAAGGCCCAAGAGCTTAGGCCATCTTTAAGTACATGACAAATGAGCATGATATTCTACACTTTCAACTTTCAATTTCCTAATACAGAAGTAGCCAAATAAAAAAAAGTAAAAAGAAGTAATTAAGATGGAATAAAATATTTTTATCTGTCTGTGTTTATACATTGCCATATCTTATTTTGAGCCTTTGACATCTTCAGATTACATCCAAGTCTGTAAGAGACCATTGAAACATTGTTTACTGCTGGATGCCAGCTATATCTGTCAGCACTCCAAAAATATACGGTTGACAATGAGTCATAAATAAGAGATTAATTAGTGCAGTAGTTGGAAGTTATTTTGCTGACCCAGATATTTAGTATCCACTTCACTAAGATAATTTACATACATTCTGCCCTCTTATCATCTGTTAAAAGCTTTGATTAAAAAAACGAGTCTAAGAACATTGGTGGCTGAAGGGAAGAGGGCACACAAGCAACTAGTTTGCTTGTGGCTGAAATCTCAGCACGAAGGTAAAAACCCTCAGTGCTGGCATGAAGAAGGTGTCAGTGAGGGTGACAGACTTGGTGCCTTTGGAAACAGAACAATAGACATTATATTTAGAAGCTGAAAGGTCAAACCTGAAAATAGCTAATTGGTTTACACTCTTGATTTAAGCCCTTATTCTGCATTTTATTCTTTTTCGCTCAAGTCACTGAGAGTTTTGCCAGTGATCCTGTTCAGAGAATTAGGCCTACAGAAAAAGCATTTTCAGATTTTATAAGAATTTATAGCAATATAAAAATTGTGTGCATATTACAGATGACACAGACATCACGTATTGAAGGTGATATATATGTGCCAAACTGCAGTTGTAGGAGAAATCTAATTTGTCATCCATCTTAACTGCTTTACCTGCTTTCTGTCCCATAGTTATCCCTTGGATTTTCTTTAATATCCTCGTGTACCATCCTACTGTAACATCCTATATCCTGCTGTTGTATCCTGCTGTAATGGCTGCGCAATTTCAGAAAGTTAGACTTGCAAATACAGAATTGCTGCTATATTGCTTTTTGACTGATGTCACGCTAAGCAGGCCTCTCTCTCTTTCTCTCTCTCTCTTTCATAGCTAAAGGCATATTTTTGCTGGTAGCTAAAGGCACATTTGGTTGGCTGCTGTACAGAACATACATTTGGCTGCCTTACCAGTAGTAGACAGTAATTTCCTACATATTAAATTTTGGACAATGGGAAAAAGTCCACTGTAATGTTCTCATGTTCTGTGCGAAGGTCACTATTTTTTTTTCCCCCAGGGTAAAGAGCATTTTAAAAAACAAACCCAGGGATGATAAGCTCTAGTCCAGCTACACAGTTCTTAGTGACTTGTAGCAAAGGAAATCCCACTATATTTTAAAGGAGGTCTAATACAAATGCATGGAATTTAATCTGTTTTAAATTGGCCATATGTGTTCATTTTTAGTTATAGCAACATGTATCAAGACCGTGTGTTTGGGCTATGTATGAACACAGAGTTGAACTCCTTGTGCAGGTGAGACTTTCCCTGAAAGCCCTGGCACACAAGGAATGCAATGTCAGGTCTAGAATAAAATCTCTCCTGCAAAAGCTTTTCTACTACTGACTACAACTAAAAACATTAATGATCCACATGTCAGATGAGGTCAGATCACAAATGAAGAGGAGCTGCTGAGGCTCAAATCAGTCAAGAAGGAGGTGATGATGGTGAGCAATCAGGAAGGCTTAGAGGAGTTTGCCACCATGCTGCCACCTTCTTTGGCTGTAGGTCCAGACCCACCATCAGGATAGCTGCACTTTTTTTCCAGGTGGAATCTACAGATATTATAGACTCTTCTTAGCCGGCACTGTCACCTCTGGGTAGAACCATGTTGCCTCTTCTAATGCTTTCTTTTGGCCCTTGAGTTCTGCATTTCACTCTACAAAGTGACACAACTTCAACAGGAGAGAAGATTTGCTTGGCCTTTTCTACAGCTTTGTGTTGCTCTCTTGGGAGCTGGAAATGGTGAATTCATAATTCTGTCAAAATGAGAAAAGACAGATATCAGGCTTCTGTCCAAAAGTTTTTGAGCTGCAAACAGGCTACCACTTAAACATAGATGTTATGTATTGAGACAGTTAGCTTGGCTTATATGCCTGTGGTTGCAGTGTTAGCTAACATTAGCTTCAAAGACAGCTGGACACCTAAATACCTTTAAGATTCTTGGCCTTCTTTCAACCTTGAAACCATGGAAAAAAAGGAAAATCCCAGGGGATTCAATTTCTTTTAGCATCATGCTAAATGAATATTTCCTTTCTACATGTATAGGTTTAAAATATTATTTTCTCTCAGCTGCTGGCTACTCCTACAACTGTATTGTTTGTATTAAGTACATTTTAACTGTGTCAGCAAAATGCTTTCTAGAAAATGGAGAATGTTTGGGGCATGGGGAATAGTGACAATCAAGATAAAATTGCTGCTGAAAGGGCTTCTGAGAAATAGAAGGAACCTTTTTCCTATTGGTAATAATACATTAGACAAAGATCCTTCAGTGCAACAAATACACTCGGTTTTCCACAATATTTTTGTTTACTCTTTGACAAAATCACAGTGATATGAAATTTCTAGCAGAACAGAGTAACACAACTCTCTCATGTCAGTGTAAAGAAACCACAAACTAAGGACACTCAGCAAGTTGTGTGTTGTGTACTCTGTGTGTTCAATAGCACCTAGACACCACAGCTGAGACCAAGCCCCTTGTTGAGGAAGCAGAAAGGTACAAATGTGAACATCTTACACAGAGGTAAAATATCCCTGTATCCCTGGTTAATACTTTTCACTTTCCTGTAAACCAATGGGCTTGTACCTAGCACCCCAAATATGGATTTCTTGGTAGAGGATGGAACACTGTTTTTTTATAATTTTTCCCCCCTAGTTTTTCTGAAATGCACATTATTTTGAGTATTGATTCTTCTAATCCTTGCCAATATATACCCTCCTTCAAGTGTTTGGCTTCAAAAATAAAGTTTACTGTCTACATCTACAGGTCTTTCAGTAATGCCATCAGCAATGGCCAAAAGGCCAAATTCACTGACTATTTAATCCTCCACTTGTTTGAGATGGGAGTGATGGACACAATATTCAAAAATATGTTGGCATAATAGATCTTCTGAGAGACAAGACATTAAATGGACTGAGATGAGGAGAGAAGGTATTAACACAACATCAAGGTCAGATTTGTGAGGTTTTGATTTTAAATAAAAAGAAAAGTTGGCCAACATAGAGCTTGCAGAGTATTCTCTTGGTGATATGCCCAATTATACGAAGTAACAAAAAAAGAGCTTTGAACTCTTATTTACTAACTTGTTTACTTAAAAAAAAATTCTTTAGCTACATGCAAGGTTTCAGTGATTAACTGTTTTGTACACAGAATCATCTTAAGATTTTTAAGGGCAAGTTCTGTTGTCTGAACTCTGAAGTGCCAGGATGAATAAACTCATGTTTCAGAAAAAGAAATAATTTGGGGCTAAACCAAGCACAGAAAATTCCAGGCTAAAAAGAGCTATGGGTGAAAACTGTGTCATTGCAGAGGTCAAATTACCAGTTTAGCTGTATTATGCATTAACGGAAGTTATGATTATAAAAATTAGGCTTGAGAAAAAAATGCAGGGGACATCTATTTAAATCAGAGGGAGCAGACGAGGGAAAACCAATAAAAAATTGCATGATAAACATTTTCTTAAGAAGAAATGTAATCTTGAGCTTGAACAGCCAGAGAAATGGCCTTCAGTGACCTTCAGATGACATTTTATTGAGAGAGATGGTGCCTGGTTCCATCTCCTCAAAGCAAATGAATTATTGTTGCATTACCAAACAAAGGAATCTCCGAAATGCTGTCAATAGCCTTTCAAGCAACATCTCACAGAAAAGACAGGAAATATCCCTGGCACACAGAAAACTGAAGAGGAAAATGAATATTTAAAAATATTTCTTTGGACAGGAGTGCAAGATACAGTTCTTGACACTGACTAGAGCTTTGTTTCAGAGACCACTGAACTAAAACATTAAAAAAGGAGATAGGAGCAGCACTGGCCAGTGCAAAACATGCCAGGTTAAAAACAGAGCAGAAAGCAGAAGGGCTACCACCTTCGAGCTGAAAATATAATATGGAAATCTGATTCTAGAGTTGCTAGGCATTGCTGGAGTGTTGATACTATTTGGTAATGAAAAGAGAGTAATTCATCCCAGGAAACAGGGGAAATTCCAGCCAGTTTTTTGTTTTCCATACCAGGAATTCTTAACACTATCTTTTTCTTTTTCTTCTTTTCTTTCCCCCTTTTTTTTGTTACAAATGCGTGTGAGCTAATAACTGATAGGGAAGTAAAATACCAATGTGTACATTAAGAAGAGAAAAGGTAAGACTCTGAGAGACACATTCATTCATCTCTAGGCTACTAAAAGCTGACCATGATGGCAATGATGATATCCCATCAAACGTGCTCTTTTGTTCAAAATGAGTACGATAGTTTATTGATTCCCAGTGAAATTGCTCTGAGATGAATCAAAATACCAGCTGCCCCATTTTTCGAGCTGTGAAATATTTCTATTTGCTGTGCAGCTGTGTGAACCTGAACTAATCTAAAGGTCAGATCATCTATAAGAGAACTCAAAATAGTTTTATTGCAGGCAGTTTGCCTAAGTATTAAATACTCCCTGCTCGTGTGGGATTCTGAGCCACAGCTTTTACTGAAGGAAAAGCAGTGTTACTTAATTGAAAAGAATACAGATTGCTACCGGTGTAGCATAGATGCACCGAAATTACAGAAAGCTATTAAATATACCCAATTTTGCAAAGTACTGTCAAATCTCATGCCCAAATGATAGGTGAAGGTGCTTAGTACCTTACATGAGGTATTTAATGTTTTGCAAAACTAGGCCTATATTTCCACTTTCTGGGTGACAATTCAAGTCTTCCTGATAACATCATGTGTTTCTCTAGTGAGTGTTATCAATACAAGGGGTCAGAAGGGAACACACTAGCCTACTAGTTTGTGCATTTGACAGATGGTAAATGATAAAGCGGCATTAAAATCAGCCAACCAGCTTTAAGTTTTCATTTTCACGCCAGCGCATATGTATGCTGCTTTGGGAATTATGCTCTAATTAACCTAAAGCATGTAGTATTGCTCTTTTATACATAATGAGAAGATTAAGTCCGTGTGGTAGATTTGATGGTCATTATCAAAATACAACTGGTAATAAAAATTCTAGAAAAGATATGGGAATATGCTAAAACAGGAACTGAAGTCTCTCTTCTGGGTAACACATTTTTCCTGGCATATTTTCTATTTTTGACAGGTACACTTTTATCTCAGAGGATATATAGTTCAGCAAATCCTTAAACCACTTTTCTTTGGTGACTAGGAGAACTCCTCTGTTTATACACCTTTAGGCTACATAGCTCCAGAGGGAAGAAGAGTCAGCAGGAAAGGAATGAATTTAGCTATACCTTTAAATATGCACTATGAAGATAGGAGGATTTCTGGAAAGGTGAAATACTTGTAGGATAGCCCTACTAGCACTAGTTTTAGAGTTTTGCATATTTTTTTAAAATATTAGCTGTCAGTTTGTCTATTTATCTACCCACAAAGTAACACTTTTGAAGACTATAGTCAATCATATCCATAATTTTAGGGAATATTCTAATGATTCATGGACAGAAAAATATTGATTGGGGGCATTTAAAAAGCGAGGTGGAAAAGGGGTGCGCATGCATTCCTTGCTGCCTGCTTAGCACAACCCCAGGCTCAGATACTTCTGCAACTGTCTGTGGCTCCAACACCGAGCCATTTTACACTTGATACGGCTATCCTGAATTACAAAGAACTTCTCTCCCCTGCCTTGATAGAACAGAATGGATTGATAGAGTATTTTGCAGGCAAATGATAATGTTATAGAAGAGGAAGGGGAAAAAGGTCGGGGGAGGGGGGGAAAGAGTGCAACAGCCCCTTGGACAGGGAGAAGAGATGGATGCAGAATAGTTGCATTAGAGAATGGGACCCATGGCAATACACACGGGCCCTGGTCTGGGATAAGAATAAGGAATGGTGCTACCGGGGAGGAAACAGCTGAGATGACCCAGTAAATAAGACACAGTACTGGGGGCTGAGTGGACAGTTGGTCTTGTCTGGTCTCAGTTAAACGAGGAGAACAACAGAGCCCACAGATTCCCCTGCCACTGGGGAAGAGGGGATGAGCTGGGGGAGACGGAGCGGGATTTTGACCCAGAGAAAGAAGAAGAAGAAGATACGAGGGAAGAGGGGATGAGGTAGCATGCAGAGTTACATTTAAGAGGGTCCTTGGCACCGAGAGAGAACGGCTAATAGGAAGCAGGCACTGTCCCTGCCAAGAGAAAAATGCAGAGGGACAGTGGGATGGCAGATAGGGATGGCTAGAATACAATGATGAAATACAGAGAGACGTGGTATTTGTTCACAATGAGCTTAACCGACAAAAGCTGATGAAATGTGTTGTCTCCATGCTGTTGCTGCTTCCCCGTGCCTTGTAACTACACAGCTTTCATTACTGCACAAATTTAGCAATGCTTTCAGTTGGGCGGGCAGAGGGGATTATGAACAACATGATGATTTTGCATTATTTTGCTATCCGCATGAATCTTGGCAAAGTTCTTGTACAATTTGGCTTGGTGTGGGAGTATGTTCATGACTGATGTCTAGTTAGAAGCTCCTGATAATGCTAAAAATCCCACAAAAATCCAAGCTCCTAATGCACTTAGTTAAAGATACTATCGATGCAACACACATCAAAAACAGATGATCAATGTGATCTGTAATTTTTGCAAGGAATGGGCGGGCAGAAAAGACAAGATGTATACATATAGACAGACATACATATAGTTTTCTTTTTCTTTGCTGGCATACTTCTGGGGGAAAAAAATTGTAAAAGCACTTATACAAAAGTGCCTGCAAGTAGGGCTGGATTTATGATTGGGTAACAACCATTTAAAATTTGGGGAACTATTCAGGGATTGATTGCATAATGTCAGGTTACCAAAAAAAAAAAAAAAAAGAAAAAAAAAAAGAAAGCATTTCTCATTACCAATAGAATTGAGGTGGCTATAATTTATTTCCATTTCTGAAAACTAAGCTTAGATCCAAAGATTTCTCAGTTCAGTGACAGAAATCCTGTGTTATGTCTATGCTAGCATATTGAACAGGTCTGGGACCACTCTCTGTCACTGAATACAACAGTATGGAACAGCCCATAATACGGAATGTATAATATCAAAAACATTTACATTCTGAAATGGTGTGGTCACTTCCAAAATGAGTATTAAAAACAGTCCATCACCCGTGCTAACTTCCAAACCATGCCTGGGATGTGTCCAGGAGATATGCCAGTTGGCCAATGTCTAAAATATACCATTTTAATCCTATACAGAACATATTCCAGTGACCAGTAATGCTCCCTGGTAACATTTACTTTATTTGTGTGCATGTAGCTCCTTCATCTTTAGTAGACTTAAAGATACCAGAATCATCTTCCAGATTCTCTAAAACAACATAAATAAGAGTAGTTCTATAAACACCTCTTCTCAGTGCATCTTACCTACATATTCCATGTTGCAGCCTGAATTTCGGAAACATTTGTGGTGGTGCTTAACATTTAGCTTTGAAGTGTGATTGTACAGTCATATGCTTTGCTGGATCAAGGCATTTATCTGTTGATAGCTTTATGGAATGGTATTTGTATGCAACCTCATCACTGTGGCATTTCAGCAGAATAAAGAAAACCCTCCTAAATGGGTTTCTCTAACAAGTTTTCCTATAAAGCAATATCCTTAGAAAAAAAGTAGCATTTAAGTTAGGATATTTTAAATCTTTTTAGTTTAGATTTTCTGTCTGCTAGGGATAATGAAACAAAGTGAATTCCAATAATAATTTCCATTTGCAATACAGACTTCCCTGAAAAAACTGCTAAGGAAGAATGGAAAGAAGAAATGTAACAGAAAAATATGATTTAATTATCCCCAGAGTGCTAATTTTCTAGTTCATTTTCTGAGTATATATAACTCAATATGGATCAAGAACAAAGAGGAACAAAGACCAAGCAGAAAGCTGCTTAAAGGAAAACTAATTACATGAGGGAATATGAGTGAAATAAACAGCTTTTTGCCAGTTTGGTAAATGCCACAAAGTATTCAGGCATCAGAACTATGCAAAAGTCCAAATTGTTGCAAAAAGCTACATCGCGAGTCACAAACCCCATAACGAGGAACATGATTGTATAGCACAGGAATGCCCAAACTGCAGTTCATGAGCAGTTCAGATGCAGCCCATCGACGAAATAGCGATATTGATGCCTGGGTTGCCAGCAGAGCTCATTCCTGACAACAGTGTCCCAGCTGCAGTAAGAACTGGAGAGCCGCAGCCTTCACAATGCAACAAAGTCCCAAGGATCAAGTGATTTACGGCAAAAGCTCCCAGCCCCACCTGCTACGCTGCTTGCCACTTAATACCCGCAGGAATGCAGGAATTCAATCAGTATCAGAAATTGCATTTCCAGGTCAAACCATGGTAGGGATGGTACAGTGCAAGGAGTTGGTCTTGCGGTTGTTGTTTTGGTTTGTGGAGGCTGGGGAAGGATGTGGGGCATAGAAAATAGGGTGTGAGGGGGGTTAAGCTGTATGCTATCAGCAGGGAAAACAGGGAGTTTGCAGCTGGGGGAAATGTAGCTGGGAACGGCAGGACAGTGAGTGAATGTGAATGGTGACGGGCCTTGACCATGTGAAAATCTGTAACGCAGCTTTGCCATGTCAAGGACACTCTTTTCTAGCAAAAACAAACAGCACTGGGAATGTGTCCCTGCACTTAAAAAAATGACTTTTAAACACATTTCCCCCCTTACAAGCCTGCATATTCTTCAACCATTTTGTACTATCAGGGTTTTATCAAGCAAGACTCAGAGCTTTACTTTGAAATATGCAGCCATCATATGTTCTTTGCACGCAGAGGCTTTTAATTTGTTAAAGCGTCAAGCCTGGTGTTCATTTAAAAATTGCGTATGGCAAAAATGAAGAAAAAAAATGGTAAATGTGGCTTCAGATGCACCTGTTCTTTTGAAGCCCCCAAATTGCTTCAATCTGAATAGCTATTCTATGTTTATATATAGAAGCATATAAAATATGTTTCAAAAGGAAAATCATAATTGACCTACTATTTAGTGCTTTTGATCTTTTAATTAATTGATCCCCTAATTATTGAAAACTGTAGCAGAACAAATGGTAAACAGGTTGGCTTGGAGTATTTTTTGTAAGGATTTTAGCACACAAGCATGCAGCAATATGTGTGTGCAGAAAAGCATTCTACAGGATTATACAATATATTGCTTTTTAATTACAGCACAGCAGTAGAGATTAAAGTTTTCTGAATACCCAAGTACGTGTTTTGGAGTTGTCAGTCTATTGCGGGAGTAATCTGTGGATTAACGTCCTTAGCAGTGTGCATTTAGACACAATAAATTGTACTGACTCAAAGGACTATCTCATGAAGACTGGGTTATAGACAAAGGAAAAGCCTGAAATGTGAACTTTGGTTTATGGCTTCAGCTCACATTACATATCAAACATAGTAGTTACGTACTATTATTTTCAAATAAATTTACACAGATGCAGTTAAAGGTATTGCACAAGATTTTATTGTATCTACTCTTTCTTCAGGCAAAATATATCCTTCTATACATGAAACTGGTTTAAATTCAATAAGATAACACTAATCCTTCTTAACTTCCTAGCAGCAACTTGTTGTGAGATTATGCTCCCTTTCCCTTTTGCAAATACATAAATCAGGGCTATTTAAAGGGTGGGAGATCATCAGCACGGGAGGGTCAGACATGCTCAGACTTCTGCTGGAGCTCACCATACCTTGCAGTAATTCCCCTTACTTACAGCTTCACAAATACAGAAAATACTCTGGGGAAAAGGAGGAATGTAGGGGAAGCCTGGGGAGATCCCCACTAGATTTAGTAGTTCCTTAGCAGAGACTGTAAGGAGCAATGAGACTGAGCTGCCAAAAGAGGATCTTTCCAGCAAGTAGGAGCTGCACATCATGCCAAGGATGCAGACAGCCAGGTTCTCCTATGAGTCTTCTGGTGCCATCTTCAGTGGAAATGCACTCCAAAAGCTGAGTTTCTAAGACTACTTTTTTGGCTGTTATTGTGTGTGGAGCAACATCTCATTCAAGGAGTTTTGCCCATTATGAAAAACCACTAAAAGCATTGAAATCTGGCACAAATTAAGACAAGCTATTTTATTTGAAACTGATTTACATCCACAAACTATTCTTTGTTGTTGTAAATAACAGAAATTTTCACATTAATCAGAAAATCCATCTCCTTTCTAGTCTACTCTTGGTTCTATCTGAACACGTGAGAGGCACCACCATGAGTCACTCCACCTTTGGAGAAAGAAAGCTCTTGGTTGATTATAAAAATCAAGATGGCCAAAAAGAGGGTATTTGAGAGAACCCATGGGGTCTGCAGAGAATGTTTTAAGTTAGGCTGTATATTCACAGCAGATCCTAGACTATTTCTAATGAATTCCATTGACAGCACCTGTTAACGAAGACCTCCCAAAATCCAGGATCTTGTCAACCAGGAGACAACACAGCCCAAGACACTTTAAAGCTCTTCCTTTTCCCCTCCATTACACCTGGAAGTAACACCCAGATGGTTAAATATGCATTTTCCCCTCTTTCAGTGGGATAATTAAAAATATGCAAGCAGTCACAGATAAAGGCTGAGTTCCTCATTCCAGTCCCTTCCACCCAACTGCCTCAACACAGCTCCGCACTTCTTAACACCCTCTTGCAGTCTCTCCTTCTCATCCCATACTCACCAGCATCACTTTTGTCAGCTATACGTTTGCATGCAGACCAGCCTGTGGAGAGATGACTGGACCACTTTAGCTGTGGATCCAAAACCCCATGGATCCATCCTTTAGATGTGGATCCAAAACCCCCCAAGCTGAGCAGGGAGCTGAAGGTACATACCCACTTCTTCAATGAGTGCCTACCTACTAAATGATTGCAAAAAGGATGGGCAAGGCTTCCTCCACTTAAAAAAATAAAAAAGGGGTGAAAAAAAAGAAAAAAAAAGAAAAAGATGGAGCTATGACTGCATTTTTGAAGGGACCAGTGCTGCCAGTATGCATAACGTGTTTCTGTTACTCCAGCCTTCTTAGGCCCCAACTGACATTGTATAAGCTACATCTAAACTGGTAGATATGTATGCCCCAGGGAGTGAGCCATGGCCTAAGAACCCTTGTTACCAAGTGCCGGCCTACTGCATTGCTTAGGACTACCTCTCCCTGAAGTTTGGTGACATCCACACCACATAACTCTGAGACCTGGGTCTTCAATGGACCCCCTGTGGTACATATGCAGCTCTTAATGACTGCAATCATTTTCAATAGATGTCTTCAGTCCATATTATAATATATAAGAGATAATGTGAGGGCTGTGTCATGGTCTGGAGACCAACATTTTCATTGCAGGAAACAGAAGGTTGAGAAGAAGCCTAAGGATGCCAAGACTGCTCAGTTACTTCCAGAGGACTGTGACTGGCCAAGAGAGCAAAATCTGAGTCTTGTTCACGTCATCTATTGGGAGCAGTGCTGTGTGATGTTGCCTCGGAAGACTACTCAGGTTTCATTTCAGAGTGAACCAGTTGATTCATTCTGAAAGACAGTCCAACAATAAACTTCATTATGCATGTGAAAAAAGGAGAGGTTTGGGAGAAACTAGATTCCTAGGTGTTCAAGCTGGAGCAGCTTCTGCAGAAGCAGAACTGCAGACTCCACACGGAACTTTTGGTAGAAAAAGAAAGGCAATAAAGAGGTTTAGGGTTTCCATAGTTACATGTCCCTAAGCATCCAATTTCTGGATTGCAATTTTAGATTTAACTCCTTTTTAGGAACTGGAACCCAGTGGTAGAGTTTGATGGAATCTATCTGCATAGCTTTTCTCCTCATGAGGTCTAACACTTCATCAGGTAAAAATGAAGTTTCTCCATGTGACAGAACAGATTTATTGATTGCCATGGAAATTTCCAATAATTGAATATTACAATCAGAAGAGTCCTAAAATTAGCTAAACTACATAAAATTAAAGCTTTTTACTTCTGAATACTAAAGGTATTCCCTTCAAGATTAAGACACTATATGGGTGTATGCACACTGATGTCTAAAGTATGTGCTATATGTTACAGTCAACAGAGACCTAAGGCGTGAGTTGTCTTAACATTTGAGATGCCCTACAGTGTCCGAGACATCCATAGGGGACTGGAAGACATATCAGTCTTCTGTCATATCTGACAAAAGAACTATGGGACCACCTCACCCATCTGGTCCAGCAGCAAGCAGCCAGGGTCTGCAAGAATGTCACAAATGGCATGAGTGCTTATGTCTGGGTAACTGCTGCAAAGTACATGATGAAAAATTTTGCTTAATGACTGCTTCACCATTGGACCCTGGGAAATCTGCATGTTATTATTTCAAAGTACATACTGTTTCCTAAAGAAGCGTTAGAGAAACATTGCTGTCCTATTTGCTCTTGTTTTTATCATGAAAACAGAGTGTTAAACCTGAAACTATGGGAATTCATTGTCTTCCTATTATCACGTAGGACTCTCCATTCCCTGCAACTCGGCTATCAAAATAAGTAAACGCCTTCAGTTTTTCCAGTCATTATACTGACAAACTTGAAATGAGACTTACTCAGGAAATGATCTTTCTAGCAGTAAATTTCAACTAGTAAATTCTAAATATTTGTCAAGAAAATATAGCATATATTTCCCAGGGGTTGTTCAGTTTCACTATCTCTATGAAAGAAAAAACAGTGAATTACTGACACATTTTCCCTAGATATCGTTAACTCTCACCCTGATAAAGCATCAAGAATTAATATCTGCTAAGGATGGGCAAAATCATGGAGTGCCAGTATCTAAATGGGTAATTATAGTTGGCCATCACTGCTGCTAAACATAGAGTCCCAGACTTGTGCTTTCTGAATTCCTCTCAGTGGCTGCTGTTCTGAGAGGAATCTTTTGGGTGTAAAATGCATGAATGTACTTTTTTTCATGACTATGCCAACATGGTGAATGTATTTAACTATTATGCAATAGCACAGCTTATCTTTAGGTGGTTATGCACATTCAGAGAGCTTTCTGGTAGAGATTTATGTCAACAGACTTTTCTGTTTTGGGTCATAAAGAAAGTTTAGTTGCATGGATGGTGGCTGCACTAAGTTATTTGAACTCAGGACCAGAGAACCCCTTGTATTTAGTAGCACTAAGGGCAACACTGACAGAAAGTCCTGGACTCATACTGTCGACAGGCAAAATTTTGGCGCTGTTCCTCAAAGCTCAAGGCAAACAGTGCTGTCTGGCAGTTAACAGTGGCAGTGTTCCCTATTCAAGTTCCCCACTCAGTTCCCAGTTAATACTGGAAATGCAGGCCATTGAAAATACACTCACCTTCTCAGTTACTAGTGATAATTAATCTTGAACTCACTTAGCTCATTATGTTTTGGAATAGTAGTAAGAGGTTTATTACAGTTACTCTGGGCTCCCCAATAGAAGAGAGACATGATGCTACTGGAGCGAGTCCGGTGGAGGGCTACTAAGATGATTAAGGAACTGGAACATCTCTCTTGTAAGAAAAGGCTGAGAGAGCTGGGACTGTTCAGCCTGGAGAAGAGAAGACTGAGGGAGGATCTCATCAATGTGTATAAGTATCTGGATGGAGGGTGTAGAGAGTATGGGGCCAAACTCTCCTCAGTCATGCTGAGCAACAGGCCGAGAGGCAACGGGCACAAACTGAAACACAGGATTTTCTGTCTGAACATAAGGAAAAACTTCTTTACTGTGAGGGTGACAGAGCGCTTAAACAGGTTGCGCAGAGAGGTTGTGGAGTCTCCATCCTGGGAGATATTCAAAAGCCATCTGGACACAATCCTGCGCAATGTGCTCTAGATGACCCTGCTTGAGTGGGGGGGTTGATTAGGTGATCTCTAAAGGTCCCTTCCAACCTCAACCATTCTGTGATTCTGTGATTCTTGCTGAGACCTCTCTTCAACATATATTTGGAGGCTAACCATTTTGTCCACTAGATATATCTTTCTCCTTTAGCTTATTAGGGTATTCCCGACATATTTAGCCCATTCTTATGACTAATTGTTTCATAATTTTCTATACATTCTATGCATTTGTAGTCTCTACTGTCATTTCTTTACTGTATTTTCTTTTAGTGCAAGCTACTGAATAACTGTGACTGTGAGGGATACAGATAAACATTAGGTTGGAATGGGTTATAGTTTATAAGCTTCACACTGACAGAATAATAGCTTATTGAAATATTTTCTAAAGAGGTTTACAGTTCTTTAAAAATGCTTCTTGCACAGATTTTTTTTTTTTTAATACTTGTTGAAACATCACCAGAGGACATACTGTGGAGGATACCTTTTTATTTAGCTATCTGGAAAACTGAAAAGGTGTTAAATATATATTTCCATATAAATCTGAAGATTTCTCCTGGAAAGCTATAATCAGTCACAACTTTAATCTGTTACAGATGACTTCAACAGTAAGAATTTAATTGGATTAGCTTTCCTTGTATGCTAGACGCTCTTCTTTCAAAGCCAGTAGTCCCTTCTTATGACGGTCCTGCGTTATTGCTCAGCAGTAGACTTCCAGGGACTTATACATGAATTTCCCAGTGGAGGAGAAATCAAGGACATAGCGTGAACAGACTTTAAACTTGTATTCTATCTACCTGCATACATACATCACAGCAGCCTGTAAAACTACGGTGACTGTGAACAGCAAGTGACCAATCTCCCTCCCAGGTATCAATCACGTCGTTACACAACACCTGGTATGCAGAGAACCTCTCAGGTTTGAGAGTTTTCTCAAATTCCAAAAAAGAAAGGAAACTTCCCTGCTGCTTACATAGCCCCTTTCCAAAGGCTGTGGTCTCAGCTGGAATGTTACTTCATGTAAAACGCACAGGACAATGTGTTCTCCCAACTCCGACAATTACTTGCAGGCTAGGAAAAGAGCTTGACAGACTATGTGTAATAATGCCACCTACTGCCACCTGCCAAACATAATTCGTATAGCTGCAAAGCAATGTAGCGATTCTGTTTTTACTAGTTCCTTACATTTATGGATTCATGTCCTTAATTTTGAGTTGAATGGGAATTGTACCTGAGCAATGTCAAAAAGTAAACTGCTCATTGTCTTAATATTTCAAGACAATGCCTGATTAACCTGTCAAACACATATCCATAGTGCATAAATGCATGTTTTTGTTTTACTAAAGTTAAAACAGATTGTTCATAAAAATAAATACAGTATCAAACCTCAACAGTCTGACTAGAGTTTTGCAAATATATTTATGTTTCAGATGTTAACTTTTAAGATTAAGAAAAAGAAAGCATGACTTACTAGAGTCAATATGTCAGTATTTTCAGCAGTACTTAAATCACATTTTGAATGAAGTGGTCCATCTAGGGGAAACAGGATATAAATTATCAGCACAGTAATATTTTTTAGATTTATGAAAGTCTAAATATGTAAATAAAACTTCTTTTCTTCTTTGCTAATTACATAGAACTGTAATTCCATGCTTAGATAATCATTCAAGTCTTCAAATCTCTGCCTATTATTCCATTTTACATTCCTTTCCTATTGAATCCATAAATAAGGGTTTTTTTTATTTAATTTCAGACAGGTTCAGAGTTTCTTGCAGCCGTTATGATGAAATTTTTGAACTCAGACCATAAAATTTTGGTGTAAAATCCATATGCAGCACAGTAGAAGACTTAAATGTGTGCTTGAATATTTGTAGTAACACTGTACATGGTTTCACAATTTACAAGCATTTCAGCCATCCTGGCAAAAGTAATGCATTACACTTCCATCATATTTATAATTACAGCTGGACACAGTCCAAAGCACAAATATTAAATCTTCCAAAAAATGTGTCTCAATCCTGAAGGCATGTATTTTACAAAGCAGTGTTTACTGGAAAAATAGAAATGCATTTCTATTTAGAGCCACAATTTTACTAAAAGGGGATAAGGCATCAATCCACTGTTATTCAGCAGGTAAATACAAATAATGTGCTTGCTTGGGACTTGGAAAAACCCAGTTCACTTCCACCTTTTACCTCAGGAGACCAAAATTCCTGTCTCTCCTCTGAGACTTGTAAGCACTACACTGAGCTGAGGTGGACTCTGTTGGATGCTTTTTACTTCACATAAATAATTAAACTTAGATTGAAATATATCGTTGGACACAGCTGTCCAACATCCTAGCTGGCTGTCATTACACTAGTTGATAAGGTTTATTTGTTTGGTTTTTTTACGTATTCCACTGTGTTTAGAATAATCCTGCAGGCCCTGAGAGCATGACCGAGAGTGTGATTTTGACACCCAAGTCTAGAGGTAGGAAGGGCGCTTCGGTTCCCCTGTTTCATTTGTGAATTTATTTGCAAAAAGAACCAAGGGCATAGCAAAGGGAGAAGGTGAGAGGAAGAAGAAGATAGAGCATGTCAAGGAAGTGACATTTCCCTTCTCTTCCCTCTTTCACCACCAGCTCCAGCGATCCCCCATCACCTCCTCAGCCTCTCCACACAAGCGGTGCATAGCTTGCTACCGTTACCTTCCCTCTGTAGAAAACATTATCCGTCATACTGAGCTGACCAGTACTGGCGTCTGGTAACACGCACATGCACAAGCAAGCAGCTTGAGGTGGATTCACATCCTGGGTGAATGCTCCCACTTCTGAGCAACTCTGCAAGAAGGCAGGCTTGTTTGTTAACAATTTATGGAGCTACCTCTTTGTTTCCATTGTTTTTCTTGCAAAGTATTAGAACAAAAACTTTACTATGATAAATGGAATATTTCATGCCAAATACACCACAATATTTGGGAGTGGGGTGGCCAGAGGGTGTAGGCAACACCCCCTCCAACTTTTACTGGCACAGCTGGCTAGCTGACTCTCAAACTGAAAAATAAATTATTCTCAAAAATCAACTTTTTTGCTTTAGATTATTTTTATTTTATAGGTGTTCTGGTGACAAAAGGTAATTTCGCACACATCATGAGATTTTAATTGTTATTTCCTGAGATTTTACGATGATTACAAAAAAGGTCACAGACAATTGTTTATCTTAGAAGGCTGAATTTAATTAATTCTTGCTTCAAGAGTGGAGCTGGAGTTTGAAAACTGATTTAGCTTACATTACATGATCTGTTAGGTTTTGCTAAAATACATGCCATCTAGCTGATGATATGATTTTTGTGTATTTTCCTTCTGAGTCAAAAAGTAACATCTTCACTAAATAATTCATAGAAATAGATCTTTATAGTGTAACTAGCTTGTTCAGCACAAAGATCTTAAACAATATTTTGCTAAAAACACGAAACACTGGAGAATAGAGTATAAGCCCTACTTAATTAACAGTAGGGTTCTTTGTTCCAGAAGAAATCGCAGAAGGATCCAGAGGCTGATTTGGCATACAGAAGAGTTTTGTTTTTAAAGTGGACTTAGCGCTCTGAAATGGGCAAGATTATCAGACACGAAGACAACAGATAGCAAGAGTGAAGGCCTGCAGGCTTTGTTCCACTGGTATTCCTGAGCTAGTTTGTCTGATGAGATGCTGAGGAGAACAGTACAGAAGCTTGCTTGCTAATATTAGTTATAAAACACCCTCTCAAGAAAAGCATTTTATTGAAAATAAATTTGGGGATTTATTTTTCTCTTGATCCAGAGGGCTACCTGACATAGCACCAGTCCTTCCCAACATGAAAAGTGCAGTATTATAGCCATTTCCTTCATCTAGCAGTGGGCTGAGAGGGATGCATGCTGTTCAATATAATTTTCATGACAGTGGTTGAAATGCATCCTTCACAACTTGGGCCAACTTTTACTTTCCTTTATCATCCTAGAAAGCCTAAATAACTGCTCAGTAACCAATGTAGTTATGGCCCTACAACTCTAAGCAGAACTGTGGCATATGAAAGTGAAAGTTCACATGAAGGTGAGATTGGAAGGCTTGTTTAGCTGAAGACACTGAGTTACAGGAATATCTTTTCCAGTGCAGCATGCTGCATTCAGGCAGAGTAAATGGCCGGTGACTGGAAAGAAAGTGAGCAAAATCTCACTCACATGCCCCAAATCTTTTCACTGACCTTCTAAAAAAGCTAATAACTGACTTCAAATCATCTTTGCATCTTGTCTAATATGCTTCCTTTTCAGGGAATAGCTGCGTTCCAAGATGCATGCAGTTACTCAGGCACACCCATAACAATCCTATGAATTATTTTGGAGGGCAAATTAGTGGTAATTGATAGTGAATTAAATAGTAGCCAAATGAAAAGTCTTCCCGTCCTGTATAGCTCAGAGAAAAAATGCATTTCAAGATTTGATTTGATTTTAAGCAGTAAAGTAGATTTCTGCAAACAAAGAATAAGATTAGATGGCCACAACAGTATCACGACTTTCATCACTAGTGTATTATATATATAAAAATTCCAAACAAATTTTCAGCTGAATAGGGAACAGAAAAAAAGGATGTCTTCACACAAATAAAAACAGACTTTTATATGACGTGTAGTCAGTTTTGTTGATCACAACCCACTGTGCAATAAGGTGACAACAATCTCCCTTCAAAAGGCCTAAGTAAAGAAGTCCTGACTATCTTGTGCTTTCTGAAGAAGGGAAAAAATGTCACAAAACATTTTTCCAACTTTTTTTCCCACTAAGTAATACACAAAAAGGATGCTTTGAACCATCTTTTGAATCCAGCTTGAAAACCAAGCAGCAAAAAGTATGGCACCTTTATGTTTCTTATCAGATTCTTCTCTTATTCTTCAGCCCTTCTTTCTGTCATCCTTGTTATTTAGTGATCCAGATACATCAGTGGAAAGGTATTCTGCAAGGAGTTGCAAAAACCTCCTCTTTCAGAAAAAATGGTATTTTTTTTATTTAGGAATCTCTGTCTTCAAAGTTCAGTCTGGATAAATGAAAAAACATACAGAACTCTCCACATCCTAAGAAAGACAAAATAGTGTTAGAAAAGGTCAACCACGAGGATAGTTAAAATGAGTTAGGTTATGAAGGATCTGCCTTGTGAGAAAAGGCTAAAAAGGCTGAGACTTCAATCTGAACGGGGGAAGCCTGAAGAGATGTGAATGAGGTTTGCAAAGTCATGAAGGCAATGGGTAAGGTGACTGCTGAACCTTATTTGCCAAATCCTGCAATACTAGAAGTAGGGAGGCAATCACTGAAAGTAGAGAGATTTCAAAACCAATGTAAAGGCAAAGTCCTTCTTTACAAAGCAGGCAGTGAACTTCTGGAATCTGTTGCCACAGGAGGTTGTGGAGGCAGGTAATATCAGCAGCTTCAAAAGGGATTAGACAAATTCATGGAAAATACATCCATAGACAGATACAGCAGGGAATAGGCAGGGACGGGCTCTCTAATATCTCTAATCCAACAGTTACAGACGCTGGCAGAGCATAAAGGGAATGGACCGCAGACAAAAGCGAACTCCTGCACTGCCACTGCTCATGAGGTACTGCCACCCTCACAGGTGAGATGGGCAAGAGGGACTGCCAGCCTGAGCCTGCCTGACTGCTACGCTCTCGTGTTCCTGTGATGCTTTATTGAAGTTGTTTTCCTAAAAAAAAAGAATACTTTGGTAGACTTTCAAGAAGCAGAAAAAGCAATCAATACGGGAGCCAAGGAAGCATGCTGATAACATACAGTCAGGAAATGTCCTTGAAAAAGAACTGTGTATTGAACACACAGCTCTTGCCTGCCCTCTCAATACTCTTGTCCAGTCACTTAAGACTTCCTTGCCATTTCTTCTCCTTGCTCAATAGTTATGCATTTAGACAGGATGATTTTTTAAAGCTCATTTTTGCCATAGCATGAGTTTGCATGAGTCAATAAGATATTTTTGGAGGGAAAATGCTTATGTGGGAAACTACTGGATTAGGTTGTTCATTCTTTTTTTTAGAAGAAGGAAGGTTTTGGAAATGTAGGCCAAGTGCCGAATTAAAACGCTTTGTGTAATAGCTATAGAACTTCAGGCAATCAAAATAAAGTCATTTTTCTGAAAACCATAAATGTTCTGTTAAATAACCTGACAGAATTTTTTCTAAAAGCTCAGCATTATTCATAAAGATTGTTGGTTTTTTTTTAAATAAGATTGCTCAAGAACACCATAAGCATATAGCTCAATTCCCTTTGTTCTTCAAAGAGTTTAATAAGTGCACAAGGTACCAGTAAGTCCTATTATTAGTATTATCCAGCATCAAATAAGAATGCCACAAAACACTCCACACACTTGATTCTCAGTCAGACTATCTTCAATAGAAAGTCTTCTGCGTTCTATTATTCCAAACAGAAAGAAAAAACACCAGAGACTATTGGTTGATCAGTAGGTGGCATAAAATATTCCTAACTCCCCAGTACAATCACAGGGCTTTATAGAGTTCCTATTTAAACCAATAAGAGCTTTTCAAACAGCCTCAATGGGAGAAGGATTGGGGTGGTATTTAGTAATACTGGGCCTTACACGTAGAATGTCAGCAGTTTATAAATCAGTGCTACTGAACAAAATGAACACAAAGCGTCATCCCACAGCACTAGTGGTGTTCCAGCAGTTGGCTGAGGATTTGCTCCATGGAGAAAAGGACAGAATAAATCAGTCCCACACCTGCAATATCTTTAATATCAAGCCTTGTTCAATGATGCCATTTGAAGTATTTTAATTATTTTTGTTTCCCTTCTCAATAATCACTATACAAAGATGATGGGTAAATGCTGGGCACACTGTAAACAGCTTCATTCTCTCCTTTTGCCACCTATTAAAGGAGGCAAAAAAATCCAGCAGCCTTCTTCCATAGGAAGACAACTGTCATCTTTTGCCTCCTTGCTGCATCCCTCTCTTGCCTGAGGAATCTCTCACTTTCTTGCTTTGTAGGAGTCAAGATATTAATGAGGAGTGCAAATCTCCATTCACCTGCTGCACCAAATGTCCTGGTTGAATTGTGTTTCTGCTTTTGGCATGGCTACTTGCACATAAAAGGAATGCATTTCTTTGCTTTGTTTGGGGCGAAACAAGTGCTCATGAAAAGTAACGACATGAAAATCCTGGAGACAGCTGATTCTTTACTCATGCTAAGCTTATAGTCCTCATAATCCTCAGCTCTTTTCACTTTCAGTGTTTAAGTAGCTGAGGTCTCCCAGCACATATGAACTGCTGAAGGAAAAGAGGCATAGAGCAGAGAGACCTCTATTCTCATGGGCATAGATGACGTTTTGGAGCACTGTGCTTCTCTGCAGGGAAAGATGACACTGTCAGATCAAGTTTGGGCTAGAGGCTGTTTTGGATCATTTTAAAATCTAAATCTCCTTAGGGGATTCTGTGTGATGATAAGACTACATGAATGTGAGTACATTTGTGAAAGGAATATACAGAAACTTTAGTATCATGGATTTGTTTGCTCTGAGATGATATTGGAATTGAAAAATAAAACAGGCAGACAAGTTCTGAATAGCCTACAATAGTTTGTAAGAGAAAGAGAGCAATGTCAGTATTTTTTATATCCCACGTTCAAACCATGAAACTCTTTGCCACAGAACATTCTTTCTACAAGTTTGTACAATTTCAGAGAGCATCTAGAATGGAATAAAAAATGAAGGATATTAAACAGAAATGCACCATCTTAGCTGTGGAAGTCACTGAGCAACAGACCACCAAAATCTGGAGAGTACTTGGGGAAGTATCACTGTGTTTTCCATTTTTTCATTGTTTTCCTTAAGCGTCTGCTATTGGGCTATTGTCTGAAGCAGAATACTGCTTGATCTGATCCCAGCTGTTGCTTTGTTATGTAATGTGGGCCTCATAGTATCTGAAAATTAGATACCACCAATATTGCTAAATGACAGTGGTCATAACTGCTGTTTTTTATGCCGGATCTGGGAAGCCTGATCATGCCTGCTAGACCAGACTCTTCCAGTAATTCAGGCACTTCCCTTCTTTGCCATGGAGCTCAGACAAAGCCTAACTGTCTAGCTGCTCATCTGATGGTACTTATATATCAGAGCAGAAGCTTAGGGCTTTAGATGAGATCAAGAGAATTTTAAGGACCAAAACATTGGCACCTAAGGAAATTTGCAGGTACTGGCTGTAGGATTCCTGTTTTTCTTTTTTTTTCCCCCTTGGACTTCAGTTCCTGAAATCTGCTCAAATCCCAGAGTCCTCTCTGGGTCTCATTCACATAGTATATAAGGGACATTGAAGCTGTATTGCTACATCCTGACTATGTGCATTGTACACTTTTTAGCATATTGTACAAGCACTAGCACATGATGAAAGCGGGAGTAGTGGTGTGATGTGCTACTCATCCTCAGGGCCCAACAGGAATGGTAGTTCTTTCACTCGGAAAGTGCTAGTTTTGCAACTTCAATGCTAGAAGAAGAGAGAGAATACAGGAGAAGAAGGCTGCTTATGCATCCTCCCGGGCCCTTTGCACTACCTGAGAGACCTCCTTCAACACCTCTCACATATAAAGCTATTTAGGTTAACATACCTCTGAGAACTTATTAGCAGAAGCACCACAAGCAGAAAGAGCAGCAGGAGTGTCTTTGTTCAGGTAAATCATAAAGCAGCACAAAGTACCTGGAGCTTTATGTGAAACAAAACTGTTGCCAAATTAATGTAATCAGAAAGGTATTGTAAGATGAGATGACATGTTCATCCTCGCTATGCATTAGGGAAGAGAATAGGGAAGAGTCCTCTATCCTTCTCTTTCATTGCCTTCTCTTTTTCATGTCTCTAAAACAGAATTTACAAGGTCTGTAGAGACTCAGAATTCACTCCTTTCTGAGATTTACACCTCATACAAATGAATGAAGAATAAAATGAAAGTTCACAGCTTCTTCCCTGCCTCAACTGCTCAGAATAGCCCTGGGACTTTCTGCTTGAATTTCAAGACAGTTGTTTGTTCATTTTCTCCAGCTAAGTCATTTGATCTAATAAAGGCTATTAGCTCACTCTACAGGTATTCCTCTTTTTTTTGACTCCCAGATTCATCCACCAGGAGAGCAAACTATGTTTAAACTTGCTTATTTTCCCTATTTTCATCCTTCAACAGAATACCCTTTCCTTCTATTAACATTAGCAGATTTTCCTGGACACACCTTTCTTCACCACCTCATACTCCCTCAATGTCTTAAATATTGCTGTCAGTAACAGATTGTATTACATGGGAATGGTTCTTTACACAGAAATGTCTTATTGCAGCAGCTTCCCATATAAGAAGAGCATGAAACAAGGGGAGGGAGGGGTGCCTGTGGAGAGGAAGATTATGCATGTATGCCTTCCCTTTCCTCCATCAGCGGCATGTTATTAGCAACTAGAAATCTGTGGTTTATTAAGGCTGTATATACATATACAGATAGATCATCAGGGAGTTTCTCTTGCATGATTCCTCCTGAATTTGCTGCAAACCACAAGCTGTGTTTCCTAAATTCATTTCAACTAGATAAGTATAATTACTTCAAATAGACAGGAAGCATTCGAGGCTTAAGTATATCCCCATCACCTGTGTGTCATTATGACTCATAGCCTGAGCAAAATAAACCCTGAAGTCAATAAGAACCTTTTGCATTGACATGAGTGGGTTTTACATTTAGCCCATATGAGCCAGAAGTAGAGCAGACAGTCTTGATGACACTCCAACCCACATATCTTCCTCTTCACATGGGTAAAATCAGCAGGACACATAGCATACCTCGCATAAGTCAAGGAAGAAGAGGATTTCAAGGGTTTTTCATGTATGGAAGATATCAAGACTCCTGAAGAGTCCCACTGTTCTCTTGCTGCACAGGTCTCAGCGTTCCCCTGTGTTGCAGAATAATATGGCAGTTTCTGGCAAAGTAGCTCCTGCTGGCTCTTTTCCTCCCACAACAGAGGTTTAGTTTACTTAATAACCCTCTTGCCGGAAAAGAGTGTGGCTACAATGAGAGCTGCACTTGACTTGCTAATGAATCCATAAATGGATTGAAAGTCACAGATAATCCATATCTGAGTTTGACAACCGAGTCTTTTCTTGTAAACTGGGTTCCTTCAGACCGCTGCTATGTTATATTGACAATTTTTGAGACTGAGAGCTTATATTGCACAACTTAACCTCGAATAAGTTGCCTTGGGTCCGATGAAACTAGTACAATTGTGCTTGTTTATATCTTGTCTGGATTTGGCAATAAAATATTAAATCAAGTTTCCCCATGCAGCAGTAACAAGTACTATCAGTAGGCTTGTGTCTGCACGGAGTGGACTAAAAGTCTAGCACCATGCTGAGTCAAACTAATCAGGCTCATGCTATTGCTAAGCCTGTGGGTGTAATGAAGCAAGGCGGAACAGAGAATTCCTCCTGTTGATGTCATTTTAGGGGACTGGCTTCTTCTACCCTCTAGTCTTTTTGAAAATGTAGTTAAATTCATGCAAATAGTATTATGCATATGATTAGCCAGAAAGCCTGTAAATTAAATGCACTGTGATGTTTCCATCATTTGGAGGTGCTACATAAAGTCAATAAACATCTGTAAATATGAACTTTGCATCACTGAAAGTTTAAGATTCATAAACCAAACTGAACATCTATCTCATTTTTCAGAGATTCAGTGACATGGTATATTTTATTTTTTCACTATAATTTAAAAATTATAGAGGCCTGATTGATCGAAAACTTGCTGAAATCAACAGAGAAGGTGCCATTGGTTCCTAGGAGCTTTGGATCCCACCCATGATGCTCAGGCCTCAAACAAATGTCTCATGGCAAGCGCTGTACATGCAGTAATAGCTCCATTTTTCCTGCTGCTCACACCTCATCCAGTCTGTTCTTCTAATTCAATTATAAGGTCATCCTGGACAAATGCCAGTTTTCAATATCTGCAGCTTTTGTGGTTTGTAAAGTTATTTCTTTTTACTAGTCCAGTAATGCTTGGTCCTATAAAAATTGTTAGTGTAAATGTTTTATGTATGTGTAACCATTCTTTCTTCATTTGATATCAACAGAACATGAACATGACTTTGATTGAAAATCATTCTGATGAGAATTGACATGTATTTTGTAATAATCTAGAAATACTTTTTTTATTCAAGGATATGAACTGTATGCACACAAATGAAACTGCAAGATCACGACTATTACATACTCTGGAAAAAGTCCCTGAGCTCAGTAGCTGGCACAGCTGAAATAAGAAGTCATTCAACTTCTCACACCTGAGAGCTCACCTACATAAGCAAGGTCCACTTGGAGCCTTTACACATGTTGCTGTACAAAAGATGCATATATGCCAAACACTTAGCAGAGAAAGCTGACATGATCTAGAAACTAGAATTTACTTAGCCACATAACACTTAAGCTCAATCAAACAGCTTTGGTCCATTAAATCCATTAAAGCTTACAGCCATTAAAGCTGACTGTTCCTCTCCTGACCTAACTGGAGTTACACTGGTGGCTGCTGTATCTACTTTTCACACTTAATGTGGTAGGTATTGTAACACTATTGTATACTTTTTTCAGTGGCTGATCCAGCTGCAGAGAAAACACTATGTAGACAGCTAAAAGGGCCATGATCAGTTTGTAAAGACAGCAGTATCCAAATATATCAATGTAGAAATAATTCTAATTCTCTGAAACATAATCCCTTAGTACTGTGAGAAATTCTACTGTAGTGCCTAATGTATGCATGTGTGTGGATAGGAGCTCTATTATGTGCACTTCAGCTGGGAATTTTCCACTTACAAAACAGGCATTCACCATAGTTATCATATGGTAGTAAACATACAGCATATGATAAAGGCTTTAATCATAGCTAAATTTATTCTTATAGATAAACGGGATGCTAGAGAATCAGCATCCTTTTCAATGATGAAAACAACTTTGTCACCTGGCTTTCATTTTGAAGATGATCTTGACATATTTTAATTTTTCTTAAAAGCTACCAGGGAATATCTAAAAGAATTGCTGCCACTGGAGTTAACAACATGTTGTGGAGGCATATGATAAATGACAAGGTCATAACTATCATCTACTCAGAAAGGAGACCTGAAGCTCAAAAGCTGATACAGCTGGAAAATGGAGGACCATGGCTCTAAATCCACTTTTGCACTTTCGTCTTGGATGCTTCAGCTGAGGCTGAAATTCAGCTGGGGCAGAATTATGAGTGGGCCCTAGGATGATTCAAATAATTTTGCCTATAGCCTGCAATTGTGAAAGCCAAGAATTGGAAAGAGGAATATGTATTCTGCCATTGTCTCTCCTGTGCCTTCATTCCCACAGATGTCTCTGGATAGTGACGGACAGAGAGCCACTTACGTGGGTCTTGTGTCCCTTGAAGATCCCCTCAATGAGAAAATCCAGGTCTTTCTGACTGCTCTGAACTGCTTCAACCAAGCTAAATAATTTCCCTTCCTCTTCCATTGTGCCTCTTCTCATTTGTTTTTATGGCACTTCCTTTCTTCAAAGCTCAGTCCCCTGCTGTGTTAGCCATTCTCTACTTTTCCCCCATGTTTCTCTGTTCCTGTCCTTCACTTGCCTTTCATCTTCCCAGTGCTGTATCCTTATGGACCCCCTGCTGTCTCTGATATCTCTGTGCCATCCTTTCATTTCTCCTCTGCTTCCTCAATAGGCAAAGGATTATACAACAGGTTTGCAAGAAAATATTCATATATACCAGAGTACTGAGACATAATTTTCTTAAAATGCCGAAAGCTCACCATCTTATAGGAATAGAAGGCCTCACTTTTAATGCTGGGTTTGGTGCAGTGGGTTAAAGTATTTTTCTTCTGTAACAATGAAACTTTTCCTCTGCAAAAAGTAGCCAAAAATCACTTAAAATTATATCTGTTCTAAAACCATGATGTCATGTATGAATTGTTCAAATGTCCCAAATTATTTAGGAGACTTTGACCGAAAGTTCTGGGAGAAATTAATTCATAGGTTTCTGTCACCTCAGCATTGCCCGGATTCTGATATGAATATGGCTGATCTCTTTTTGTACTCATTTGCCCTATAAAGCAGGTCACTGGATTACAATCTGTTTCTTACTTTAACTTCTGAGACTTCAGCATTGCTATCACAGAGTTTTTACAAAGATTCTTTTCCCTTTTTGCTTCTTCTGATAAGATTTTTGATTTATATTTAATATTTTATTTTTATTAGACCTTGACCTATTTTTGCATTGTAAACATGGGCAAGGGTATTTCTCTTGGTCTATGATATTGTACTGATTTTTTTTTCCTCTCCTTCTCATTTCTGTCTTGATCTAGATAAAATGACAATAATATTCACGCAAAATTATTCATTCAAATGTTCATTTTAACGATACCTACTATCATTCTTTTAAAAAGCAGCCAGCAAAAAATTATTTGTTTTGATATATGACTTTGGAAGAGATCATGAAAAGTTTGCAGAGAAGTTTGCTGAGCTTGACAGCAGCCTCATGAGACTGCAGCTTGCATGGAAGGGGAATGGTTTGGCTTTTATGAAGTTCCTCAGTTTTATGCTCTAAATAATAAGTTGTGGACTAGTGCAGGGGACTGAAGTGGACTAGAGTGCAGAACTGGCTCTCTTCTAGGCTGGTGGGGATCCAGCCACTACAAAGCCAATTACTCCATGACTCCCAGCTGTATATGAGACACCAGGAATAACAGAAAAACAAAGAAATATTTCCAGTATGTGCTATAAATTTGGGGTTGACCAGATCTGAGAGTCTCTTCCTTGCCAGAAGACTACGCTGGCAGACTGTTGTTCTGGTTTCCCGTTGCTTTGCATTGCTGTAGCAGCAGGAACTGTTTTGCAGTAATTAAACATGAATCAAATCTTGGAGACCTGATTTTCTGCATCCACACTCACACATCTATGTTTTCCACTAGTGCTGAACTGTGCATAACCAGTTAACAAGTATTTTAATTGTCTCATGTGCTTGGACTGCATGCCTGCAGCTCAATGCTCTGTGCCTAGGCTACTGCCTGCTGATATGCCACGTTCCATGTGGACAACTAAAATCCGGTCCTAAAATACTCTCTTCCTCCCAAGGAAAAGGGCAGGATACCATTAGCAACAAAAAGCAGCTGCCAACTTTTCCACACAGGGTCTTCAGAAAGTGCCAAATAATGTTTCTTAGTGCTTCGGTGAGGGAATAATATCAATTGGAGAAGGCATCTGTACTTCTGTCTGCCAAAGATATATGAAGAAAACTGTCGGCTTGTAATTTTGCACAAGCAAAGCATAAAAAGGTGAAGATGAGAGCAATTTTAGTGTTTGTTCCTGACTTGGCTGGTGATATACCTACAAAAACTTGTGCTGCACCCCTTACCCACTTCAGCCCTATGACACCCCAGCACTCATAGCATTACTCCATACCCAGGATACCTTATTTTCTTCTGACTCCCCAAGGGCCTCCCAAGCCCATAGGCCCAGTATCACTTTAAATGAGCCATCTCCTGAGCGCAAAGAAATCCCACAGTCCCATCCCACTGAAACCAGCAGAGAAGGATGCTGTATGTAGCAGGAGCTACAGAGGGTCAGTGGAGAGAAATTACTGATGAGAAACAGAGCAAGCAGCTCAACAGAGCAGAGTATGGCAGGGTAGAGACAGGATGCAGAAATAAAGCAACATGGATGTGGGAAGGATAAGGGAGATGGGGAGAGAGCCCATCGTGCAGCCCAGGGCTGTACGCGATGGGTGACCTGCCTGCATCAAACAGACGCATCCCATACCTATCTTGTTTCTAAACTTTAGGAATCTAGCAAATCAGTGTTTCAGAAGTAAGTTCTCTGCTTTGGCAATGGGGATCAGTAGGTGTCTTTGAAAGCTTTGCAACGAGACTTCTTCTGCCTGTGTTTATCCACCTTGTCTATTGGCCACATTTGGCAGTCAGCATTTCCCATGTGACTTCTCTCCATTGACAGACAGTACAGGCAACAAGGGTACTTACTTCACTAAGCACCTAAAATTTTGCCACAAGTGCAGCGCCTAAGCTATGTAGACAGGATTTCATACAATGGTATTTTAGGTTGGATCTAGTTAGCAGATTTGAACTTCATTGCTCACCATTGAGATAATCTCTTTTTCTGAAGACACGGAAGAAGATAAGCAGTCCTGAACTTCTCCAGTAAAAGCTACTCATTAGGCCCCAGATGTTAACTTTCATCTACCATAAGCCATCCTGGGATGAAGTGTTAGGATTATGATATCAAACATATGTAAAGGGTATGGGGGAAGGTGCTATGTGGTTTCTTTCTTGTTAAACCAGAATTATTGCCAGTACTAGATGGGAAGGATTCCTGCAGGGATTCACAAAGTAGGAAAGGATGCACTTTCCTACGCTGCGCAGTCCCAGCCTCTCCAGTCTGAGACCTTGTTAAGCTTATTTCCTATCTGTTTCAGTCAAGTGTCAAATAAGTATTCCTCCTGCCAAGACCTGAGGCAATACTGTTCACATAGGTCAGCCTAAGGGCACAAGAGTAGAAAGCTGATAGTACCAAACACTGGGAATAGTGAGTCAGCCAGCATGGGTTTGTCTGTCTTTCCTCTGCTCTCGGTTCATCAAAAGAGAAGATGTTCCCAATTTGCTAACATCACCAGCCTTCCTCCTCTTGCTTCCCTCTCTTAAAGGAAATGCATGTTTGGAAGGTGGAAAGTTCCTTCATTCCCATTCAAAACCACAGCGAAATGATGGTCAGAGGCATGTCACTTCCTTAGTCCTTTTTCTCATGAAAGCGATTTGCTGGGAGAGTTTTTTGCTGTCTTATGTCCTGTTCTGTATCTGCTCTGATAGCAAGGTCTTTCTGGTCTTTGGAAGTGTTGGTTCACTTTTTACTGAGTCAGGAATAAACTTCCCATGAGGGGTCTGCCTCTCTCCTCCTAAATTTTTGCCTTAATGTTTCCAGTCAGTCATAATGATACAAACGACTGTGAAAAGAAGCCAGGTGTCCTACAGTGTGTCAAAAGAGCTACTGTAAAAGCTTCCAAAAATTGAAGGGATAATAACAAAACAAATCTACTTTAATTCTGGAGTTTACTACTCAGACAAATTTGATCAGTCTGAAGAAGTCCAATTCTTTATCATTCTGAAAGTTAAAGGCTTTGGAGATTATTGTGCAAAGCTGCCACTAAACTTGTGTGATAAAATACCATGTAAACAGACAAACCAAAGCTAAATTAAACAGGTCTGACAATAACTCCCTCCTTTCATTAAAATAAATGCCTGAGTCATTGCTTCTAAATTAACATGTTTCCCAGGATGACATTTTAAAAATTATTTGCAAGTTTTTTTCTTGGAAGATTCGCTATTAAAGCTGTCTCTGCTTCAGGTTCTTACTGACAATGAAGAAGTGCAGATAAAACAGGAGATGGTATCAGGTCATACTTTCTGCAGACAGCCTACCGGCTGGCTACTCATTATCATGCAAGGATGTCACTCTACCCATTTTTGCTGATTACTGGAAGGCAAATTCTTGTCATATTCCATCTACATTCTGACTTTATCTTCTCCCTTCACGATGAAGTGGGAAAAACAAAACTATAAAGCTGAATGAATAGGTGACATAAGCTGAAGATGCACTAAAAAGTTTGATTAATAGAAACAGCAGCATCCTTACTTGGCCTACCATACTCCCGTGGAAATCACAATGTCTACATGCAGACTGACAACATAATAGTGTCAAAAAGCATAAACCAATGAAAGTGCAATAGGTACAATTTAAATGTGGCCATGGCCCAAAGCTGGACTTCTGTATAGCATAGGCTGTTGAATTCTGTCTAAATTTTCCTGCTTTGCCTCTAGAAACTTGTGTTTGATTGTATGTTTAATTTTCCATCTCAGTAAATAAAAATATTAACAGTAATACTAACACTGGAGGTTCTGTCTTCTCAAATGCTCCATTATGTAAGAAAGAGTCACACGTAGTTGAACAAAGACATATTTAAGTGATGCAGATAATAACAGGGAGTACATAATGAAGCACAAAAAAGATCTACAAAGCTACTCAAAGTTAAGTGACAGGAAACAGGACTTTTTTAGACAAGAGTTCATATTTTAAACCTATCAGGGATTTGAAAAAAATAATATGAGATTATTTGGGATACAGTTTCTAGCTCGTACCTTGATATGCCTATAAAACATTTGGGAAAAAGAAAATTGTGTAACTATGCAATCAGTTTAGAGCACTGCTTTTGAATGGTTTCAATGCAACTCAACAGAAATGAGTCAAAAAAAGGGGAAAAAATAAAAGCAAGATCTAGAAAAATATTGTGCAACAACGATGCTAGGTTATTTTTAGGTGAATACATAAAATGTAATTACTTCAAGCAATTGGTGCGGAGCTTGTACAAGGAGGGTGACCTTGAGTAAAGTCAGAAAGACCAACAGGAACAGAAGGAGGCATGATCGTTTTACATAAATTCATTTCTTGATCCACAAGTGAAGGAAAGAGAGTGGCCATAAAATCCTGATATGTATCATTTCAGTTAATATGGATGGGGGGCTGGGGGAAAGAAATTTGCTATTCTTGTACCTGCCAATGTCTTAAGATGTTTTTGTGTGTCATAGTATTTTCCTACTAAGTGCCTATTGCTTGACCAGTTATACCTAGTGATGACAGACCTGTTTCACATCTGACATCCAGCATCTTTCAAACAGTCCTTTGAAGAGCAATTCACATCAATCCTACACAAGATTAGTCAGCCTGCCAAATACAGCCCATCTACTTACTGAGCATCAGAGGCTCAGGCACACAGTTCTTGAAAACTCTGGACTTTTGGCTATGGTCAAGTTTAGAGAGAGCAAAGCCTGTAAATCTTCCAAGATTGTTGTGGCTTCAATTTATTTGATAGCTGCATCTAAGTCACTGAGGACTGCATCAAACTCTCAGTGGAAGACTCATATTCTTTCAGGATAGGACTGGGACAAGATCCAAAATTGTACTGTGGGGTTTAATTGAATGAATGAAACAAAATGTTGATTTGCCAGCTGTTATATTAGAACCCAGACTTTTAATTCCTTACTCACAAATGACTCTCTGCATGCAGAAGGAACTAAAGATTGTTCCATTTAACACCCAGTAATTCAGAGCCTGTAGGGAGCTCTGTGGCACATGATGAAAATACTGGGGATGAATACCAAAGCATTCTTAAGTATAAAAGTTAAACAACCCCAGAATTTTTGAAAAGTAACATAGTCTTAGAACCATCAGTTGTATCCTGCAATGAAATACACATATACTTATGTACATGCAAATATATACAAGTTACAGTGAAACATTTGAAAGTCTGGTCTTCCACAGTTTGCTAAAAATTTGGCTTCTGGATCTCTATTCCAATTTTGCAGTAAAAAAAGATATTAACAAGAATTCTCTTCTCTTCACCCCAACCAGTACCATGAATTATGACAGCCTGTGCCCAGGGTAGCATCTTTTGACAGGAGTGCTCTGAACAGCTGAAAATGTGGCAGAACCTAGAACAAAGACTTGGGTAGTGGAGAGAGACAGCTTGAAGGCAAATAATGGTGTTGAAATGTAGCTGTCATTTCCAAAGGTAAAGATTTGAAAATATTTTTTCACTTACCTGCCAGGGTGATTTGGGTGGAAGAAGGAAAGAACCGTGCTTCTTCAGTAAATAAAGACCTGAGATAAAGGTCTCAGATCTTCGCTTTTTAGTCTATCCCTAAAAATATAGCATTAGAGGATAGACATGAACTTTAGGTATTAGTTGTTTTAGACACAGAGAGAGTTGTCTGGATTGTGAATTATGGATTGCAGAGTTAGCTCCTGAAGACTGCCGTTGCTACTGTATTTGTTTTAATCAGTAATGCGACATTATATCGACGATACATGCTAATCAACCACCCTTTCACAATCTAGCATATGGCTAGATACAACACTGTGTAACATCTGAACTCAGGCACAGAGGGAAACTGATTACCAAATATATATATTTAATGTCTCCATGATTCTTTAATTATTAAAATCATCACCCTTAACAACAAGGCAATATCATATTATGATAATAATATAATAACGAGGAGTATTGAAGCTCATTTACATGAGTCAGGATGATTAGACTTTCAAAATCTCTTGTGATAGCTCATTTCTTAAAGGAAACAGTCCCAAGAATTATTATATCCTGCTCCTTTGGTACTTTCTTGATATATAATTAGTGCTGCAACCTAGTACTTTGATTTCTGACTCCTAGGACTCCCTTTTTTCATTGAATACAAAAACATAAGTAGAAATGTACTGACAGGAAAATGAGTAGGGAGTTCAGTGATCAAAGCCCTGCTGGAAAATTATTTCTAAATCATTTGAAAGTTTGAAGAGGTAAGGAAAATTCAATTTCACCACTTTAATGAAGTACAGCAACATTCCTAGCCTGTCTGTTACTTTTATTATAGTTATCATTTCATGTGTGAAATCCTAGTCCAACTAGAGTCAGTGGCAAAATTTTCTCTGACCAGATATTGAAGATTTCATCTCAATTTCCTTTTTGATTGCTCTTTCCCTGTCATAATAACTATGTCTCAGAGAGTAAAGTAAGTTTAAAGTTTCATTAACAGGAAAAATACAGTGGGTTAAACAGGTCCAAACTACATCTCACATGCTTTTGCATCTTACCTGGTGCTTAAAGACAAAATGGTCTTTGGACAAAAGACATGTGGACAAACATCCAAAGTTTAGGCCTATTGTGTTATTTACAAAGCATTAAGTACACAATTATAAACTCAACTTGCAAACAAAAAAACATAAAAATGGAAGAATATTACTAAGAGTGCAATGCAGAGAAAATCCATGATGAAGATGGTTGTGCCATTTAATGCAACTTCCTCTTGCATATGCATTATGATGCAGTCTGAATTTCTTATTGTTTTTAAAAAAATAATTATTCCTCATTTAGTGGATAAAATGTTCAGCATGTCTTGTTGATTAACGTGTCCCTGTGACTTCCCATGTGTCGTACACTGCTGCAAAGACAAGAGGATTACTTTTCCCCTCAGTATGCAACTTCACATTAGTGGAGGTCTTCACAAATATCTGCAGACTGATCTGCACAACTGTCATTATTTCTGTCTTATAGACAGAGAACTTAAGCAGAGAAATACAGTTGAAAATATGGATGTCATGGATGTGCATAAAGTATTGCATATGGCACTATACACTTTTTTAGGTAAATGAATCCTCCATTAACTGCCATGGGAAATTAGACACTTAGCTCACATACAGATATCCACTTACAGACACTTTCACATATGTAATCATAATCCTATTGAAGATATGTACAGCTGCCTCAAGCCATTCAGCAGGTCTCCTATTTATTCAAAGCTAGATAACTAGACTTGCCACTCTTTAATCTCATCTGAAATCTAGGGAGAAAGGCAGCAACATCTTTTTGCAAAAAGAGTTAGATTTCATAGTTTCCCTCTGTTTTCAAAGACCCTTTTGGAAGATGATTTTGAAGTAACAGCACAACTTTCTAGAGGTGACAATTGCTTCTAAGACTTGCTCTGCGTGTCTATAAATTTTTGCGGCATCCTGGCACACCCAGGCATACTACTATCTGAGATACCTTAGGTAGAAATATTACAACCCCAGTGATGAAGACTGCAAAATCAAATCACTAATAATTTAGGTAACTCCAAAATAAATTTGCTTTTTCAAGGCTAAAAGAGGACACCGCTTAGGTTGCAGGAAACTAAAAGTTGTAATTTACTTTTGGATTTGCTTGAATTGTCTTGGACAAGTCACATAGGAAAAATCATTTTCCCTGTCTCTAAAAGGGACATAATGACATAATAACAGCCTCTTTTGCAAAACACTGCTAGAAGTAATAGGATAACCTTCCAGCCTGGGCACTGAAGGAGGCAGGTTTTTCTGTCCTTACATACAGCGGGGAATATGTTGTCTCATGTGATTCATACTTCTTCAGCAGGTCATAAGGATCACCTGGATGCCTCTGCCTCCTGCAGACAGACTCAGAATGCCACATGAGGAATCCATTAATATATAGATACATGCACAGCTTTGAAACTGTCAAACACAATATCAGATGCCGAGTATTATTAACTGAGATGTATCACAGCTTATGTTGACAGTATGGACACTTAGAAATTGAAGTCAAAATGAAACTACAAAAGCAGGGGGAAAAATGTTCTGGTGCCCATGGACTCAGACGTCCCTGGGTACCATCAGGAATAACAATGAGGAACGCCATCTGCTGAGCTCTGAAATGAGCTCTTTATTTGTGCTTGGCAGACCTGCAAAAAAAAAAAAGTGTGTGTGTGTGGGGGGGAGTAAGGAAGGGGTATAGGAAGTTGGCTGCCAGAATTTGCAGCTAGATACAAGGTAAAGCACAGCAGATGTCGTTAGCACTTCCCTCATGGGATTTTGTTTGCCCATCGGTTGTCTTTTGGTAGAGTCTGGAAGCCATAATTCGAGAAACCCAATGAAATTGTCCATGATGCTTTCCTAAGCCCGGTACTTTCAGCAATCAGGTGTTAACAATGCACGAATACATGCTGCTGTGAAATAAATTTAGATCCTAACAGAACCCAACTGCAATAATTGAGATGGAACTAATGTCTTCTGTGATTTCTGCAAGATAGACTAAACTAAATGTTTTACAGTGAAGAGAAGGTACATCAGGGATATTTCTCATACAGCAGCATATAAGTTCAGATCTTCATCATTTTAAACACTGGTCATTGGAATCCAGATGGCTTTGTCCACAGGTACATAGTGCAGCTGATTTGTCAGCTGAAAAGCTTTTAACTACCAGTACTACAGGCAAACTTATGGAGCTTTATACAGTTTGCAAGGGGCTTCAAAAGAACACACAACACTGAGGCTGCACCTCCACCAAACATGATTTTTGCCCTTATTCATAAAAACCTGCAGACTTTGCGCTGACCTTACAGTGCAAGGTCTCAGGATTTTGAGGGGCTTGCCTTGGTGTGAGGTGGCCTTAGCTTGCTTTAGAAACTGCCTGGTGGTCAAGTGACTGTTGCCTGACCTATGATAGCTTCATCTCTGGGAATACCACATGTGGCACAGGTCTGACAAAGCCAGGTAGCCACTGTGGGACAAACAACAGCCCAAATGTGTCAAGTGGGGCTGGGGGAGGCTGTTGTGCAACTTTCTCACGTTAGCTTGGTACCAAGGAGAAGCAAGCAGATCTTGTTAAGAAAACATTTAAATAACACCTCTCAAGGCTGAGGAGAAAGAAAGCCTCAGCATCAACACCGTGCTCCTCCTGGCAAAGAGAAGGAAGACAATCCTGCCCTGAAGATTGTACTTCTCTTGGTGAATACCTCATGATGCTGATATCATCGTGACCCTTCCTCTCTACTGGAGAAAGACTGGTGCTTTCAACCTTAGAGTGCAGAGGTACATTGGAAGAGTAAGCATAACTCCAGGGAAAAGGGGCAGATACTATGAACACTTTTTTTCCTATAACAAGAGTTTTATTAATGAGACATCTTTGTATTAATTTGAACAATGAATGTATTGTTTTGTAGCTAGACTAATAATTTGGGCTATTGGAGTGTTAAAATATTAATTGGACTAACAGTAAATTCTTAATTCCAGATATATGGTGCATTCCCTTCTGCCCATAACAAGATTTTCAGTGTATCAAGATTATTTGCTACCAAATCTATGCCCTCCTGGACCAGTACTACAAATTTGATTGTGAACACATGAACACATTTCTATTGAACTAGCCAGAGCATGCAACATAAACTTTATGTTAGATTTATGCTGTTATGCTTCCTTGATGTCAGCTGTGGAAGAACAGATGATACATGACAGAGCCTGTTAATAATATGAAGTTAATGTACCAGAAGTTTTTGCACTAATCTGAACCAGCAAAGCAGACTTATACAGGAAGAGCGCCTTTGCATCTTTCAGCTGCAAGGTTTGATCTGGTACTGGGAACCTCAAGACAGCCTTTCCTGTATCATAAAATCATGGCCTCAGAAACTCTTGTGTTGTGGATCTGAATGATATCCTGCCTTATTCCTGTTACCATTCATGCGGGCTCTACAGGATTTTCATATGACAGAGAATGCTCTTTAGGATTCAATAAGTAAGCGATGTTGTCATGAATGTCCTTATTATTTTTGTCCCTGCTGCTTACGTTCATCACCTTATCTTCCCTTATTTCTCTCCTCTGCTTTTCCCCTCTGCTTGTCGTTCTCCTTGATTTTCTCCTTTCTGGCTTTGTTCTCTTTAGCCCTTCACTAGTTATCTCTTAGCTGTTTCTCTCTCCCTTTCTCTAGCTTCTTGCCTTTTCCTTCTCTTGCATCAATCCCCCTACTCTGGCTTTCCTACGACCCACTCCACCCTGCCTCCTTGTTGATCTCTATCCGAATGCTGAGCCCTGCAGGCCTCTCATCAGCTCTCCTCCAGCTAAGGAGCATGGGCAGAGCAGGGCAATGGACTAGCAGTTCATGCTGCTTCCTGTTTTGAATAAGATGCTCATGTTTGTTATGGTAATAATAGCTCTCTGGATAGCTTTGCTTTGACTACAAATCTGTAAGTGCTGCTTATGGCTTAGCAGTTTCCATTTCTGCTAAACGCCTAAATGGGAGGAAAATAATGGGATTTAACATAATGAATTGAAAAGTATTGTAATTCTATTGTGTTCCACAAATACTTGAGAGAAAACATGTAGAAAGGTAATAATTTTTTGAGATAGCTTAGGTTGTCAGTATAGAAATGTATTAACTTCAAATAAAAAAAAAAAGAGAGAAAGAAAATAAAGATGTTGTGGAGGAGGGGAGAAACTCTCAGTATGCATATATTCATAATCAGATCAATCTTCTATGTCCAGGGATAGACCTTATACCCAGGAAAATGTTTAAAAAGTAAAACATACCAACAGAAATCAAACTTCAGTTGTATTTGATCAGAGTGGGATACTGATCTTGTGAAAGCTATAGGTACCCTTTTCAAGGTACCCCTGGCTGCACTGTTGTATCACTGGATGACTTTTGGTCACCTTCATGAGCTGACGATTTTGATCCAGCCTGTGAGGCAAAGCCATGTGCAACATACAGAAAATCATCATGAATGGCAAGAACTGCTGTCCAGTTTGGTGAATTCAGCACGAGTTAAAACAAGCTCTTTGCTCCTGGCAATTTTCTCACAAGAGAGAAATGGCATTATAGGGCTGCTAATGTATCCAGAGGACTAAAAGGGTTAGATTGCCAGATCAGCAGCACAGAACAATAAAATAATGCAATGCTTCCTAAAAATATAAAATAAAAAGATGCTTATAGAGGGCAAACCTTCATTAATACAGAAAAAAATGGTATGTCCCAGGAGATAATTTCATATTTTGTCTTCAGCTGTCAAGGAACAGAAAACATTCAGGGTCCCTAATTTCAGCCATCCTTTTCCTCTAAGAATCAATGAACTTTAAAATCACACACTCCCCTTTCTTGAGCTTTTTAATCTAGATCTTAATTAGAGTTTTTCATTGCTGCCTTAACTTTCCAAGCTTCAATATGGGATGTGTTTTGACTCCTTAATCTTTTTTGGGCAAGCTATTCCACCACTCCAGAGACCCAACTGAGGCCCCAAAATGAGGAGCCAGGTCTCCCTCACTCTCCCTGGTATCTCAAGAGAGGTACAGAGAGTAACAAAAGTGACTCAAAATCTCAAATAGGCTAAACGTCTTTCAGGACGTCTCTCTTGACTGATACCTAAGAAAGTAGAGGAGGCTGTATTACTAATTAAAATTCCTAATTGCTAGAAATCAAGCTGAATTAGAGATGATGAGAGACCTGAAATATGCAGAGTGCTGTGCAAAGATGCAGAAAGTACACAGCGCCCACCTCAAAGATTTTGCAGTCCAACCTGCTGAAAGATACAGGATCGCATAACAGGCAGACCCAGAGGGAGATGTTGTCTTAGGACTTGATTCAAGGCACGTTGAAGTAAATGAGCCTTGATTGATCTCAGTGGGCTTTAGCTAAGGCCATCCACTGCTTTCCCGTGGGATGTCCATGGAGGTGAGCGAAGCAGCTTTCACTTCAGGGATGTAGCGGAGTGTGACTGCCTGTCCGATGCATAGGCATTGCCTGTTATGCCTGACATCGCTTGTCATGTGTAAAAGGTGTTTCTCTTGATGAACGTTGTGCTTTGCATGTACTGCTCTCTTTTGTGTTGTACTAACACTTCTGCCTAAGCAGTCTGTAGCCCTCAGAAACATCTACATGCTGTTCGAGCCGTCCGCATATTTTCCTGACCTTTCTCAAAGGCAGGAAGCAGCTGCCATACTGCATCCATGCTGACAGCTTCACTCTGGGTTTTACATCTGCTGTCATCTTGCCAACCAGTTTTCATTATTCTTCAAAGAAATGCCTTATTTTAAAACAAAATTATCACAGTTTGGACCAAAACTGGTTTACTGAGCTCGTACAAAAGCTTGTGCTTTTAGAGTAGGCAGAAGGAGGATAGGGAGATAGGAAAGTAAATACTTTCTATACTAGTTTATTTCTACTAGTTTATTTCTATATACTATATACTAAATTGCTAAATACTGGCTTATTTCTCCCCAGTCTTTTACTTTAAAATGATAGCAGTACTTAAATGCCAGATCTGATCAACCGTTAAACCACAGAGATGCAGAGAGATGATAATTAATCTACAAATCTAATCTTTTTGTGTTTTTTTTCTTTTTGGTGTGGGAATAGGTGGTAGCATATGTTATTACTGCTTGACCTATCAAGCTAACTGCTATCAAGCAATTAAGCTGAAATTTTGTTCTTTCACAAATCAAATTTCTACTGGCGAATTTCAGCCAAAATGGTTCAGCCACATCAGAAAAGATATCTAAGGCAAAAGCAGATTGTTTGCTCGTGTTAGCAAAGGTAGGCTTTGCTCTGGTACTTAACAGTGTTTTCACACACAGTGATTTTTCAACCGTGAACAATGTTTTTTTAATGCATTTGTGTGCAGGATGTGTGTGTTGTGTAGAATTCTCTAAGTTTTTAAGCAAGGGACCTGTAATGATCAGAATTTTACCAACTCTGTCATCTGAGGTAACAAGCCGTCAACAGCAGAAGTGATTCACATGGATTTGACAACAGCAGGAAAAATGAGTGGAACTCCAGAAACATGGATTAGAGTAAAAACAGTGTAGTGCTAAATAGAAATATCCAAGCTAGCAAAGGTACTGGGAACCTGAATCATGATTCTGTTGGTGTGGTACTCTCCCTGGGCTATTTTCCTCTGCCAACAAGTGCAGGAGAAACAGCAAATTTGCCCAGACAGATCTCTGTGCGTAAACAGCTATATCGACTTAGGTATGGGACATCACCACAGCAATGAATTGTGCAGTTGAGATCTGCCCTTGGATCAAATGCAAGCTCTGGAAGGAGTTTTCTGTAGTGCATATGGACTATTATGTCCTTTACTTTCAAGCTTAATTTCATCTAGGCCTTTGCAAGAGAATATCCCTGTTGCAGTCCTTTCCCTACCCCATCACTGGAGCCTCATCACAGTCCCACACAGTGAAAGTCTCCTTGTCTGGACAACCCTCATCTCCCTTTTTAGACAGTCAGTACCAAGTCTTGAGCCCATAGCCATGCTTTAACTTTTGACTAGGTGCCACATATTTCCCTTCTAGCAGTACTGACTCTTGAGTCTCCAGATCTTTTGACAAAGCAGCAAAGTTTTCCATCTCCTGGCCTTTCATTCAAGGCTTTTCTGAGGTCCAAAGCCTTCAGTCAACCCCCGTGCTCATGCTCTTCTCTAATATCAAAGTCCCTTTCCATCTAGCTCCTTATCCCATTGACCTTGTACAACCATATCTCTTTTCCTCACCCCTCAACCTTGGCTTATATCATATTCTCATACTCCCTCCTGTTATATTTTGTCCTTTGCCTGACTGGTTCCCATTTTGAATCTTCTTGCCCACATGCCTAGTCTGGTTGCAGTTCCTGTTCACATTTACATGGTAGGCTTAAACTTCCTCCTTCCACATCTTCCTTGACTTTCAGCCTTAGCCTCCTGCCCTGCCAGCCCCACTATCCTTTTCCCCACTTCCAGTCCCACTTTTCTCGTAACATGCAGTACAAGTTTCCCCCATCAACAACCTCAAATCCTATCTCATGTTCAAGCAATGTCCTCACATCCCCCCAGTCACCTCTACTTTCCCATGTTGTCCAGTCCAGCTTTTAACCTTTTGTCGTACAAATAAATCATATTTTTCATCCAGATTCCTCAGGCCCATGAAGAAAGATGGTACTGAGCGCTCAGCAGAGAAAAGACCCTCAGTTCTGAAGGCTACACAACCAGAAGAGGTCGCAACTATTGCTTTATGTGTAGTTTTGCTAAGCCTTTGCAACAGCATGCTGGAGCGGGTGCAGTGGGAATCTTGGTAGATTTTAGCCTGGAAAGCTGAAGCAAGAGGGTATCTGTGGGACATAAGCCAAATGTGGCTTTTCAAAGGCCAAATCTGAGCAGCTTTTTCCAGAGAGAGAAAAGGCACATGTCTGCCAAAACACACAAAAGCATACGTGCATCATGGGTCTTCTAAAAAAAAAAAAAAAAAAAAGAATCTTTTAACATAAGCAAAACAAATGTATTTTTCCATTCCATGGCTGTTACCAAACCATTTATGAGCTCATTTAAAAATAAATAGATCTGTTGGGCGGAAGGAGGCAGCCAGCATGGAAAATTTGAGTTCAGAACAGTTAAATCATGGAAGGCTTGTAAGTAACCGACAAAAATATTCTAATAGGAAGCATAAGGCATACTGATAGCTGACTGGTGCTAATAACCCCACATATACTACTTTTCTGATTTTTTTTTTTTTTTTACTAGCTGACACTAAATACAGACAACAATCTGAGATGATAGCAAGATAGCAAGAGGGTGTGAGAGGCACACAATAAATGTTATAACTGCTAGGCTTTCAGAAATGACAAAGGGGGATTGGCTGAAGCAGCAGATAAACTTTTCTCTTTGAGTGTATCGTTGGAACAGAAAAACCACACACTGGGCCTAATCTGGGAATCTGGAGATGATCAAACGACTGTCAAAACAAAATGACAAATAGAGGAGGAAATACTGTTCCAAAGCCTGCTCATTGATTTAAGCATTTATTGGTGCCAATAGGAATAATAACAATGACAACCATCTGCTGATCTCTGCAATGAATTCTTTATCTATGCTTGAAAGCCTTGTGCAGAAATGGCAAGCCATGTGTGAGTCTGTAGACAAAACAAGGTGTGCGTGTGGCAGATGTTTGGAGGGCTTTGCTCCTAGAAGTCCAGCTGCCACATTGCTTAGACCTCTCTAGGGATTAGAGATCAGCTTCTTGGGGAGATACTATCATCAGAGCTAATAATGCATTTCTAAATCTTGTGCTTTAATTAATCAATTACTGGCCAAAAATAAGAGAGATTCTGATATGAAAGAGAGTTCAAAAAAGGACATTGCTGTGAAAATGAAGTATATAGTGACCTAAATGTATATTGATGAATAAACAGAAAATTGGTAGAGGATATACTGGATTTTTTTTCCCTTCTGTGGAAAATTCCATCAACTCCTGACCTCAACTGGTAAGTTTTTGTATTTTATGTACTGCTTCAATCCAAGTCGAGTTGCTGCATGTTCACAGAAGTTGTGAACACTAATTTTCTTTTGCAAAGTTATAACATATTGTAAGATATATTGAAACATCTATTTGCATTTACATGCAGAACTGGTAGAAGTGTACTGCACAAGTCAAAGGGAAACAAAAATTGAAAATTTTTTTATTAGAGTGGCAATATTTTCCTCAAGTAAAGCAGTGGCAAGCTTTGCACCATTCCCATGTATATGCACATGTCAAATAATCACTAGTTAGCAGCTGCTATTCACCATGAGTAATCACACAGTCATAGCATAACCCAGCAAGTATAATTTTTGCCATCAGCCGTAGAAGGCCACAGGCTTGGTACCGACCTGACAGCGCAGGGTCTCAGGACTTCTCTGGGCCTGAGCTGGTTTTTCTGGTTTTAACAATAATCCGGGGAATATTGCATGACCTGTGGTAGCTACTACCACGTGCAGTAAGTTCTGAGAGACCTCGATAGTGTCTCAGTAGTGTGTGACATACAACAGCCCTGGATGTTCAGAAGGGCTGGGGAAGGCCTTTGTGCAATTCGATGAATAGGAAGCAGATCTTGTTAAGAAAACAGGTAAAAAAAAGGGAAGGAAGGAGGTGAGGACCAGAGCTACGGACTGCCAGGCCCAAAGGGACATTGGAAGGGTGAGCACAGCTCCAGGGAAAAGGGGTTGATGTTGCTAAGTTTTCATGTATAACAATTTAGAATACCGTTGGTGAGGCTTTTCCTTATTCACTTGGACTACGAGTGTTAATTTCACTGTAACTCGCTAACAGTAACTGTTTGTTGTATTCTGGTTAGACTGTTAACATTTTAACTAGGCTAAAAGTAAATTCTTGTCTCTGTATATACATATATGTATATATATATGTATGGTGTGTTCCCTTTTGCTCATAGCAAGTTTTTGAGTGCAACAATAGCTCAGAAACAACTTGCTTTTCTATGTCGTTCAAAGAAGAAATAATAGCAATAGGTAGATACTTAATTTTTAGTGGCAAGCATGGTATTTTATATTTTCTAGCTGAGACTGAGAACACTATTGGCTTTATACCGGAACAGAATAGTATTTCTGAACTGTGAAAACATGAGCTGGTTCACATTATGGTTTGAATGCAGCTAAGCTATCCAAAAATATCTCTCTTCATTGGTAACTCTCTGTTAGGTCTGCATTGAAGTTACTGCAGAGATTAGCAGCAAATCACAGGTAAGATTTAGTCTAACTGGCTATGTCTATAATGCTGTATGTCCTTGTATGTATATGTCTATAATATAGTCTTTGTCTATCATATCTACAATGCCAGATTCTTGATTCAGTCTGAGTTCTAGTAGTGACTGGGAACAGCAGAAGGCAACAAGGGAAATGTGAAGGGTTACCTGTCTGCCAAACAACCCAGGAGGGAACTGGAGAGGCAAAAAGGATCTGTTCTCTCTCCAACATAGAAGAGGGAAAGGGGAAAGCCTCTGAGACTTAATCCCGCCCTACTCACGGAAGTTGCTCTGAATAGTAAAAGTTATATTTTTAACCCCTGAGTCAGATCATGACACTTCTTTTGTATGAGAAAGAGAGATGCTATGGACTTTTCAAATGCATTCCACCTGCTGCAAAGAAAAGGGACCGAAATAAATTTTTCTGTAACTAAGGAGTTAAAATACATACTCTGAAATGCTCTGATGTTGTTGAGACTCTACAGTCTGGCAAAAAAATGTATAAGAACAAAAACCGTTAAAGAAAAATCAGTGCCAGTACAAACACCGTAAACGGAAGGCCTGACACTTTTTACCCGCTGCCTCCTTGCGCTTTTATTCCTCACACTTTCCCCAAGTGTGGTCCCTAGAGGGATCCTGTGGTGATGACTGTGGGCCATTTGTTTGGACCTTGTAAGCCAGATTTGGCCTAGAGTCTGCTGTTCGAAGAGCCCAGCACTGCAAAATAAAATAATTCATTTAGTATTTCAGGGTTGTACACTGTATTTACCTCTCTAGATCACAGCTCCCTGCCTAGTGATTCATAGCAAGTCTTTTAGGTGGCTAAATGGGTTTTGTTGGTGGTTTTCAATTGTACAGTATTTCTTGTCAGTAAAATCTTTGAAGATTATCTAGAAAGGAAGCTAGCAGAGATGTGTGCTACTTTTGGGCTACTGCCAGCTGCAAAATAAGGCTTGAGAAATGTCTCCTTTTGAGAGGTAATGGTGCACCTCAGAGATTAAAGGGTCAATCTGCACCATATGGCTGCTGTCCTAGATCAGGCCTTTAATAGGTCTCTGATGGCAGAAGAGCTTTTCATGGCAAAATACAGCAGAACGGAGCAGCAGTAAGAGGAGCACTCATCAACTAGCAGAAGTTTAGGATTCTTTTGAGCAGAGTTGAGAGGTTCTGAAATCTGTTAAGTAAAATAAGCACGACCCTGACACTTGTCACAACCCTGCCTAAGCATAGCTGCTTATATATTTCAGCATTCTTCCTCTACAAATTCCTTCCAAGTGTACTCGGTATTCAGTAAGAGACTATGCACATCTGCTGTTACAAGAAGCAAGTTTAATTGCTGTTGGGAATTTTTCCCACTAGCATTTCAACCCATCTGCATATTGTGATTACTGAAGCCTAATTTTGTTTTTGTCTACTTCAACCTTTTCAAGTGATATTCATTAATCCCATCTATGGCATCTCTAACATGTGGGAAATCTGCCTAGAGTAATTACAAAGTATTTCCTCTGCACTTAGCTCTCATATAAGAGCATGGGAAGATAATGAAGGCTGATTGTAGTGTCATCATTCCATTGAGGAAATGAATGATGCTGTTCAAATAACAGCTGGCTTGTTATATAAAAGAAATGACAGATCAGAATAATAAAGCCGAACTCCCTTTTAACAGATCATTTTGATTTGAAAGTCTCTAATAATTGCATGGAATCCTGGAAATATAGAAAATAATAGTGCAAAAAGACCCTATAGCTTGCTGTCTGTATGTCAGTGTGTGCATCTGTGTGTGTATGCATATGTAGATGCATACATTTACATACTTGTGTACACACATACAGTATTATCCTTTTTACTATTTTTGTGCACAGTATTTATATATGTGTGTGTATGTACACATTCCAGTGAGATAGCAAGAAAAATTACCTACAAATATCACATGCACATATGTATCAGTGAGTAGATATGCATATATATGTATGTATGTATCTACCTGTGCGTATACACACAAACATATATCTATATACAAAAAGAAGGGATTTCCCTGCCTCTCGAATAAGTATAGCATACAGACTGAAAACAAGAATAGCATTTTTAAATTCAAAATATCCATCCTGGAAAATAGAGTATAATTTTAGATGAATTTATTTTTATTGCTAGCTGACCTAAACTGGGCATTTGGGAATGGGAAATGATATGTATTACTACAGAATCTAAGGTGTAATGGGAGTTTCAATGTATAATATCTTTTTACAGTACAGAGCCTTTATCAGAAGTCTTTTGAAACCTTTAATCTCCACACATATATATAGCATAGAAGACCTCAGCTGTCAAATAATCTATTTAGAAGTGCCCAGTCTTCCATAGATAAGATCTGCTGTGCTCAGCTTGTACCCTGAGAAGTTGAAGGGCTGATTTCACTATTTTTTTCAGTCTGAGCATATGATTCTAGATAGTCTTTCAGACTGTCTGTGCCCTAGAGCTTGAACCCTTTATTAGGGAAGGGATAACATGATATGAAATTATCAAACTGCAACACATGATTGCTAAATGGAGTTTAAAATAAGGACAGGCTAATAACAACAAGAATGCAATGTCTTTAATGTCTAAGAATTTCTTTGAATAATCTAAGGATAACTTCTCCAACACAAGGCATGACCTCAAATGACAGAACAGACAAAATTAAAGCCAGAAACACCATTATGTTAAGATGAACCACTGCGATGAAGTCTATCCAAACAGACTGAAGTTGCAAAATCTCAATAGTGCCAGATAGGATTCCTAAATCAGAGATATGAGATCTTGGAAGAGTTCTCATGATCACTTGCCTCCCATTTTACATTCTCAGGCTCCACTAACTGACCTAAACTGGGCATTTGGGGTCCATAAATAAAATGGACTCCAATAAAAAAAAAATCACAGAATCACAGAGTAATAGTGGTCTCTAGTCCAACTTCCTGCTCAAAGCAGAGCCTGCTATGAGATCAGACCATGTTGCTCAAGGTTTTATCTAGTTGGGATAATCTGCAAGGATGGAGACTGCACAGCCCGTTTGGGCAACCTTTTCCACTCTTTGACTGTTTTAATGCGACAGACATGCATTTTGTATTTATGCACTAATGTTTGCCAGTGGGATAGTGTGAGTTAAAATCAATGCTTAGAGCTTTAACAAAGAGACTCAAGTAGAACATGAAAACTTGCAAGAGAGAGCAATAAAGTAGTTTAAACTGAGAGTATATAAAATCTTCATGATAGGCTAACTTCAAGAAATAGCAGAATGAAAATGTAACTCAATTCAATTAGGTTTTTATTATTGTTCACAAATGAAGAAATAGGGTTCTATATTGCCATAGCAACAAAATACCCATATTTCTATATAAACTTGAAAATGTAGTGTTCTCACATGAAACGAAAACTGAAGTGCAGGAGCACAAAGAACAGTAAAATAATCCATTTTTAATAGGAAACTGATAATTTTCTGACCAATTGGTTTTGTCTGCTAATTAAAAGATTGTTGAAAAGGATCTTTCATGCTGAAGATGATCTCTGGGAAATCTTCTTTTACTCCAGAACTAAAAATGGATCTCAGAGCCAATTTTTTTCCAAAGAACACATGTAATTTTGCACAAGTAATAATTTGCTTGTTAACTTAGTGCATAACTCTTTTTAAATTTTTTTTTGCATAAACAGAGATGTGAGCAATGCTGTACATATGAACTGATACTATGTCTTGAATATGTAGCTTCGAGAGATGTTGTAAATCCCAGATTCAATTAATAACTTTCATTAAAGACTTTTACTGAAATTCATTTTATCAAGCAGATATCTGTATGCATTTAGGACTGGATTCTGCAATCCTGAGTCGCTAGCCTCCTGTTACAAAATTAAGCCCTACAACAAATTTAAGGCGGTAAAGATTATGGCCAAACTCAGAGTGAATAAAGTAGTCTTGAATCTTTTAGTTAGTGAGTAGCATTTGCATTTAGTATTTCTGTCTCCCATTTGAATTCAGACATCAGAAGAAGCTGAGATCTTAATGGTAACTCAAAATGTCTTTTTATTAGCAGCAGACTTCTTACAGCCCTCATGAAAATATCAAAGCATGGAGACTGAATAAGAATCTCTTCTACTGCTTACTCTTTTAAAGTAAGGATCTTAGACTCTGCTGACTGTGCTGGAAATAACATCAGCCTTTAAGAAGTTTGGGGCTTTCAGGAAAGGATAAAAGAAGGTAATTTTAATTCAAAATTTTACACCTGGCCTGCTGTCACTGAAGTCAGTGGAAGTTTTCCAGGCTTAAGTGTGGCATAATGCATACGAAGACACGGTCCTGGCTCTCCTGTAGCATTCTTGTAGCCAAATTGCAGACTGTGGGGTGGATGGGTGAAAAAAACAGTGTAGGGTCAAGCTATGTGAAAAACTACCTAGACCACTGGCATCAAAGAGGCACTGGTCAGTGGTTCCAAGTCTAACTGGGGGCCAGTGACACACAGTATGATCCCCTTCATACTGGGCTGTTGCAGGGCCCAGTACTGTTTAATGTCTTCATCAGTCTTCTGGACTGTGGGAGGGAATGTACCCTCCACAAGTTCATGGATGACACCAAATTGGGGCAAAAGGCTGGAGAGAGCATTTGCCATTTGGAAGAAGCTTGACAAGCTGGAGGAATGGGCTGACCAGCGCTACCCCATACTCCCACTGTGTAACTAAACACAGTACTATAGTGTATTCATACTGTACAAAAATCCCATCCAAATGCACAGCCTCACCTCAGACTCTGTCTAGCTTATGCTATATGTGACACGGATCTGCATGCTCTGGAAAAGGTCTGGCTTTATGAGGAGGGACTAATGTGTTTGCAGCCCTCTCCATGGAGCAGGTGTGCTCCCGTTCATGTGGTAGGAGAAGGCCTGCAGAGCCGGGCACCTCCTTCTTCCTCCTCAGCCCAGGGCTGGCGGGCGCAGAAGGTGTTAGATGGCCAACAAACAACACAAAGTTGTCTCTGAAGTAAATCAGTACACTGATGTGGGAACTTAAATGGTGGGATAATGGAGGTTGGGAGTAGGAATAGGTGACTAATTGAGTCCGTCAATGCAGCGCTGAATATTGCAGTCCCTTGTAGTCCCCTTACAATTTCAAAGGTGGAATGTGTTCTACTAAACTTCATCTGGCTTTTTAGTGTGGGATTACTGAGCTTCCTACACATCTGCGTACCCACACTTTATACACAGAAAACATATAGAAACACCTACAGGGTATCATGTATATACTTAAATCTTTGAGTGGATTGTGCAATTTTAACATCTGCAGGCTATATGAAACAGGGGTTTAAAAGGCATATTATCTTAAGTAGAAAAGAAAGAATTATGCAGAGAGAGTTCTAGGCTGTTAACAGTAGTTATTCTTTTTTAACGAATTTTGAATTTTTAAAAAACAGATCAAATGAAATTTTGAAATAAAATGTCTTCCCGAACAAATAATGAGCAAGCATTTTGGACAGTGCCTGACAATGATTCTTTATTTTCTCCATGTGCTTTTTTTAGCATTTGAAATTTGCTAATCAAAGTAGCATTTTGAGGAATTTCTCACAATGAGAAATAGAAATTAAAAAATGAGACTGTAATTGAGGGCTACATAAATATCAAATAGAAAGAGGGAACGAGAGCCACAATTATTATATTTTCCCTTACCCACTGATTATGTCATCAAAGATAATTTCTATTTATTTTCTTTCCTTCTGTGAAACATTTGAAAATGGAGCTTCTTGGATGTGTCTAATATATTTCACATATAAGCCATTACTGTGGTGTTTCTTTTGCACTTCAGAATTTTTCGGAAAAAGCTAATTTCTTTTACTGATGCATAATTCCCCAGAGAAGTGCCATTAGATTGCTGCAGGTCAGTCATTGCTCACTTTATCTGTGTATTTGGAAATTTGAATGATTTAAAAGACAGATATGCTTACACTGTGTTTGGGGCATAATCAATTAGACAGAGAGTTACAAAAGCAGATTTAAATGAACTTTCCATACTGATTTGGATTTAATAGAGTTAAATGTCCTTACAGTATAAAACAGAGTTACCAGATTTGTATCTGGTGATCTTGGTGTAAGATGACCCTATTTGATCTTAGACTCTACATTCAAAGTCACTTTAAAAAATCTTTCTACTTAAACTGGAGCCTAACAATAGATTCTAAACATTTGACTTAAAAAATAACAAGATAACATCAGGAGGAAAGATATCCAGTCAGTAGAAGATACAGTCGCATCTTACCTCCTATGACTTTATTATAACATGCCTTCAAAACCACCTGCCTTTTCCAGCAAAAACAGGATAAATATGGCACTTTCACTGATTACTACAATTATTCCATATTAATAGCAAACCCTAAGAAATCAAGGTTTTCTTGATGCAAAGACTCAAATATAAAATTAACATACTGAATCAATCAAAAACAAGAGAAAAAAAAGCCAGTGATTAATTGAACATAGAAGCTTTACTTTGCTGTAGTAGCTGACAGCATAATCACACTGGCACCAACTCCCAAGGTTTACAGGTTTGCAATTTCCAGGCACTAACTGCAAGTTCTTTTTCACTCCAAAGTAATTAATAATCTGATACTATCTATCTGTACTTTGGTTTAAATCATACAGCTTCTCTTCTCTGAACACTCCAAAACAGCAGAATAAATTCTGCAGATTCTTCTTTCTCTTCTCTATGTCAGCAAATTTCGTAAGGCTTCATTTTAAAGTCACTGCCTTAAGGCTATCAGATTGCTTATCCCCCCCCCCCCCCCCCCCCAAAATTCAGCTCATGTCCTTAGTTAAAAATCTTATTAAACATAATGAAGCAGAAATCCATCCCTTTATGATGTGCAGAGACATTTTTCAGAGATAAACTTACTTCATTCTATTGTGCCAAATAATCCATGCAACTGTTACTTCACAATTTCCTTTTTCATAGAGTCCCAGAATCATGGAGGTTAGAAGACACCTCTAAAGGTCATCTACTCCAACTGTCTCCTCAAAGTAGGGCTAACTTCAAAGTTAGATCAGGTTGGTTGCTTGGGGCTTCATCCACTGAATTTTGAAAATCCCCAAGGACAGAGAATCTACAGCCTCCTTGGACAACTTCTTCCCATACTTCACCACCCTCACTGAGAACAATTATTTCCCTTGTTGTTGTAAGCGTTGCTTCTTGTCCTCTTGCTGTGCACCTCGGAGAAGAGTCTGGCTCCATCTTCTCTATAACTCCCCTTTAGGTAGTAAAAGACTGCTAACAGGCCCCCACTTAGACTTTACCCACTGAGAAGTTTTAGTTTCTTCTCACACATTATGCAGTTTAGCTCCCTAACCACTTTAGAGGTACTCCACTGCACTATCTTCAATTTATCAATCTCTCTCCTGTACTGGGCGTGGGAGGGGGGTGTTGGAGTAAAGTGAACACAACACTCCAGATGTGGCCTCACAAGTGCCAAGCAAAGGGAAATAACTACTTCCCTTGACCTGTTGTTTATGCTCTTACTGACCTAGATCAGCATGGTTAGCATTCATTGACACAAAGATATGGTTCTGACTCATATTGAATTTATTGTCCACCAGGACTGAGAGGTCCTTTTCAGCAAAGTTGTCAGCTAGCCAGTCAGTTCCCAGCCTGAACTGCTGAATGGGGTTATTCTGTTCCAGGTGAAGGATTTTGCAGCTGTCCCTATTGAACTTCATGAGGTTCTGGTCAGCCCATTCCTCCAGCTTGTCAAGCTTCTTCCAAATGGCAAGTGCTCTCTCCAGCCTTTTGCCCCAATTTGGTGTCATCCATGAACTTGTGGAGGGTACATTCCCTCCCACAGTCCAGAAGACTGATGAAGACATTAAACAGTACTGGGCCCTGCAACAGCCCAGTATGAAGGGGCTCATACTGTGTGTCACTGGCTCCCAGTTAGACTTGGAACCACTGACCAGTGCCTCTTTGATGCCAGTGGTCTAGGTAGTTTTTCACATAGCTTGACCCTATACTAGGCATTATTTGCTCTAGAAAATGCATGTTGGCTGTTCCTAATCATCTTTTTATCCTCCATTTGCCTGGAAATGGCTTCTATGAAAACTTTCTCCTTAATTATCTCAGGGACTGAGGTGAGGCTGACACTCCTGTATTTATCTGGATCCTCCTTGCACCCTTTCTGAAGATGGACAGTCTCCGGAAAGCTCCCAATTGCCATACCCTCTCAAAAATGTTAGAGATGGTCCTCAAAGTAATATTGGCTGCCTCCCTCAACAGCTGAGATTCATCGTGTCCTACTGAGCTGTCTATGTTGTTTGCTCTAGCTCAATCTTCCTCTGCTGTGGGCAGCATTTCTCTCCCCTTCACTGTGCCACTAGGCACAAAGATCTGGGATTGACAGTAAAGACTTGTAAAGGCTTATCAGAAAAAAGTGAGACAAGGAAGGCACTGAGTACCGCAGCCTTTTTCATGTTCTTCATCATCAAGCTGCACACCCCATTCAGCAGCAGACCTCATTTTCCATGGTTTCCTTAGATCCTGTAGATCCTTTCTGGTTGTGCTTCACATCCCTCACTAGTTTCAGCTGCAGTTGGGATTTTCTGATGCCATCCCTGCATACCTGATCAGTGTTTCTATATTCCTCCCAGGTAGCCTGTCTTTGCTCCCACCTTCTGCTCACTTCGTTTCTATGTATAAGCTTAGTCAGGAGGTCCCCATTCAGTCACTCTGGCCTCCTGTTCAGCAGCCTGCACAGCAGCATGGACTGCTCTTGTGCTTTGAGGAGGTTGTCTCTGAAAATCAACCATCTCTCCTGGGCTTCTCTATGCCTTAGGACTATCAATTCCTTGAACAAGCCAAAGTTCTCTCTCTTGAAGTCCCTGGCCATTATTCTGATACTTGCTCTCCTCCCTTCCCTCAGATTCTTCTGTTTTACAATCCCACAGCCAACACCACCAAAGCTACCACTGGCTATCACATCCCCAGCAACCTCTTTCTTTTTTATGAATAACTGATTTGGCAGAGCACCTCTCCCAGTCAGTCCACCCAGCACCCACATCTCAAAATTAACTTTCTTGACTTGTTTCTAGTACTCATCCCTTCCCAACAACTGAGAATTCAAAAGGAATAAGATTGCATAATTTTCTCTATCCCAGTGTTTTTTCTGGTGATTTGAAATTGTATTTAGCCATTCTTATGCAACATAATCTGACATGGCAGATCATATTTCCTCAGCTGAATTCTTGCTTGCTGCTGGTCTATGGGTAATGTCAGTGTGGGAGGTATGTTTCAGCCCAGCCAAGAATTATTTCGATATAGGAATTCCTGGTGGTGAAAGTCTATGTTATATAGTGTTACATGGGAGATCAAGCGAGGTGGATAGAATGAGCCCATACAGCCTTAGAAATCAATTAGAGGGCATGGGGAAATGATTAAGGCAAAATAAGAATCATTTCAGCCTTTTAGCAGTATTCAAGCCAAAACTCAAATGAAATCAGAAACCATTTTTCATTTCTTTAAGGTCAGTGCTGCTTTATTCCTGCCGAAATCTAAAGAAAGGCTATCAATGGTTTATGAAAAATTTTGTTCTGATCTCACATATTTCTGGCACAAATGAAAGCAGATAGAATCAGAAACCTCACAAAAAGACTCACAAGTGCCCTCAGATAAACATCCACATTGCTGAGTGCTTATCCTCACTCACTTATAGATTTAAAAGATAAGGTAACAATAGCTCCCCTACTAGCATTAACCAAGTGTGAACCACATGCATGGTCTTGTTAGGTGGCTACAGCAGTGTGGTCATAAAGACCCCACTCTAACACAGCTGGACCCAGCATCCAACCTGTACTGCTAATTTGCATCTAGAGGTGTCTTGTTTCAGCATTTGCCATTTTGACTCATACAATTAACTTATTTCTCACACAGAATTTTGCAGATGCAACTTTGATGAAAGTCTAAAAGCCATCCCCATTTCCATCTCTCCTTGGTTGTGTGCTTTTATATTTCCTTTTTTCTACTTTCAAAAAATCTGCTTTAAAGAAAACATTGCACAAAATGTAGATTATCCTCTTGTTAAATTTATGGCCTTTGTTCATAGTCTGTGTGAAACCGAAATTCTGTCTCAACTGCAGCATCCCTCATCTACCAACATAATCAGCGATGTGCCGCTTTAATGTTCTGTTGATACTCAAAAATGAGAACAATGACCTTTGTGTTAATTAGTTAGCCCAGAGGAGCTACTGAGATGGAGAGTGTGGAACTTAACAGGGCACTAAGTCATACATTCTACCCATATCTTATGTTAATTATGGGCTCAAATAAGTGTTGTTACTGCATATGTTAGTAAGCTTCTTAACTCTTTCAGTTTTATTGGGGCGAGCAAAATTTCCCCCAAATACTTTTTTTCTTTTTAATTCAGATGAACTAGAGTATTAGAAACTTAGCAATAGTTTGTGTATATGGTGCTGAGTGCTTCACTTCTATGCTATTTTCTGTTGAGGTTTATGTCCTCTTTCTGTCTAGTTTTCTTCTTTCTAAAGATACTATTGTGATACATTCCTTTTCTATTTTTGATAACATAAAAAGGTAAGCCAGTGTCATTACAATTAAAAAATTCCTCGTAAACAACAAATTTTATTTTTTCAATATGTTAATTGGGCCTTTTCAGCTATCTCAGCAGTATATCTACCTCAACCATAACAATAAAATGGCTGTACACTTCTAAATAAGTGTGACTGTCAGATCCACTGGATTCAGCCCCTATACCTGTAATGAAAATGCCCAGAATCTAAATGCTGTTCTTGGCCAAGTCACTGGTTCCTTGAGCCCCTTCAGAGATGATCTTTTTGCTCTGAGAGTGTATTATCTTCAAGTTATTACCTGAGGTGATACTTGGCAGTGAAGTTCACAGAGAGGATGTCAGGTAAGACAGATGCTGTCAGCCTGAAAGCACAGCTGGTACTGCACAGATACACTCCTGAAACTGCATAAGCCTCCAACACGAGCCTTCAACAGGACCTGTCAATCTGTAACATATCACCGGCTCTGCTTAAAGATTTTAGGAGAGGTGCAAATCCAGCAAAAGTTTAAAAGGTAATGGTGCAAAAATAAAAACCTGCCTTTTGCTTCCATTACAGAAGGCTCACAGGCAGCAAAGTTTCTTTAAAAGCTTGTTCATCTCTGTGTTTTCACTAATCTTTTTCAGATGACCAAAAGGTCTCTTTTGACCCCAGATTTCCTCATAAAACTCATGTAATACATCAATATAAATACTTCAGATTCTTCACTTACCACCTTGGTTTAGGTTGGAAAACAAAGTAACTTGTTTACCCTATTAAAAGATGGGAAAACATACTCTCTCTCTCACAATGTTCATAACTTTGTCTGCATCAGGGTTACATTTTTTCTCATTTCCTACAAAAGTCTTCTACCCGTAGTCTTGGAGAGAGTCCTTCAATGAGAATATGCACTAGAAATTTTGGCTTCAAATCACAGAGCTCTATGGATGACTTATAATAAATAGGGGGAAAATCAAAGGAGGATTAGAGCCTAGCTGTGAAGAACATGAACAAGAATCACAAAAGGAAAGATGCTAGTGTTAACTAAGTTACATTCCCATGTTGAAAAAAAGAAAAGAAAAAAAAACCCCTCACCTTATTCAAATTTGTTTGATTCTTGGCCAAATAGAAGAGTTTCTTGTGTTCCTGCTTTTCATATTGTCCCATTGCCCTACATGCCAAAGACAGGAAGAGACTCCCACAGAGCATTTCACAATAATGGGCAAGTTGGTTATATGTCCTAAACTCAGCAGATGGATAGGCAACAGGAATTTTACATAGTCTGCTAAATACAATACCATCTCACTAGTTAGAAAAATACATGCCTAAAAACAAGGTAGAAAAATAAACTTCCTCCATAATCATTATTTCTCTCTGTGACCTCCCCTCTTTCTGTTCTTACACAGCTTGGTCTGCTCTAGCTGCCACTCAAGCATCAGTCACCAATGTGAATAATAAACAGCAGCTATGTACTTTAAAATAACCAACAGTAACTATCATTTCCCCTTCCTTTCTTGTCTGCAGAATTAGATAAATGCTTCCTTTAAGATAATCTTAATCTTTTAATCTATACTTTTATAGTTATGTGTTTTAGGACTTGATTCACAGTAAAAGGTGTTTGAGGTTAGATCTGAGCACGATGAGGTCTGCTGTCATGTAGTGCTACTCAATGTATACGATTAATGAATTACAACAAGGATCTTGTCCTCTGACTTATCTGGACAACCATGTTATTTTGTGGTGACAATGACCTACTATGTGTGGCCAACTTATGTATCACGAGCCTTTCTGCTCACACCAGGGTACCAGGCTTTGATCAATCACGACACGATCAATCAGGGTGAGCACTGATGGTATTGGTCCCCTCATCAGCTGCACTAGTGAAAATGCTGGTGCACTATGAAGCTCCCAAGTGGCCCACATGACCAGATTTCCCTTGGGTGGAAACGAGCATAAGGAAGAGGAGGGAGAGAAAAAGGGGTTACCTTGAAATGATGAGGAGCTGTGTCAGGGCAGACACCCACACCTGGGAGATGGGAAAGCAATGAAGTGATGAGTTCACTGAAATTAATTGTCATTTTTCATCTGACATTAACAGATGAGCAAGCAGGCAGAATTTCAGCTCACATCTTTGATTGCCAGACTGCTGCTTCGGCTCATAATGGAACTTCACTCCTTTGACAGGGCCTGAGAAATCTCCTCTAAAATATTTGCTTTTATGATGATGTTAAAGAACAGAGGAAACTAGGAACTTAGAAACAACAAAATGCTCAAATTCAATGTTTGATTTATATATATTTATGCCAAAGAATTCCAGTGAAGTTCATCCAAGCTTTAAGCCATCTCACTGTGTGTAATCCTTGCAACCCATAAAATGTGACTGCTTGGAGCTGTAAACTCTGCCTGACTACAGTAAGGTTATGTAGGTGGATAAGGACTCTCAGATTCAGTCAAGTTTGATTCTATGATAATAACTACATAAAACCAGCCAAAATGGGTAATACTAGGGACCTATCGAGATCAGTAGTTTGTCTAGAAAAGAAGCTTGTAGCTGATGCTTTGGGAAAGAAGGCATGAGCATGGTAAAGGTTTCCCTGATATTTCTCATTTAACTTCAAGAATGTACTTCCTACATGAGAGGTTGCATCCAGATGGTTGGGTTTAACAGATGCTGAAGGATGTGAACCCATTTTGACCTCTACAATATCCTGCAACAGTGATTTCCACGGTTTAATTATTTATCACGTGAAAAGGAAGAGAAAGCAATAGCTTCAGTGAATTGTAAGGCAACTTGCTCAGTCAGACATCGTGCGGATCATATTGCAAGGCCAGGACCACAGCAAATACCTCAGACAGTACTACCAAGAGCAAATGGTACACATTAGCAATGATCTAGTTCCACTTTCTTTCTCTTCTGAGCTCACTGAAGTGTCTTGGGAACCAGCTCCTCTACATCCCAGTTGGATGTACACTGCAAGGAGGAATAGCGAAATCATTACAAATTACAACACTAATATTTATAGTGACTTCAAGCAAATTGTTCCACTAGGCATCTCAAGAAAATTATTTGAGGAAGTCTTCAGTGTTGCAGACAGAAACATCCCCATGAAAACTGACCTGGAAGAGTAGCAGTAAGTGCTGCCTACAATCTTTATTACAGGCTTGGGAGAAATTATTATGCCTTAAAGGAGAGACATTTCCTGGTAGATAGACCAGAGAATAAAAAGTGAGAGAGTGTTTTGCCTTCTTTGCATGATGGCAGCCATATAAGAGGTTCATAAAATAGCAAAAGGTGTTTTGATCTCCCTACTGCCCCTCATACAATACCATGAATGTCTTAGGAGGCCATCAGATACAGAAAAAAACCCTCAAAAAACTCAAGTCAGAAAATAAGTGTTTCTCCACCTTGCCTTTCAATTCTTACTATAATTACACAGTCATGACTCACATATTCAGATTCTTAAAGATTTTTTTTCGCTGTCACACTGTTGTTATATGCATACATACTCTTGATATATTCTCTCTGTGAAAAAAATCATGCAAAAACAAAGCTGGAATTTGGCAAGGACAAAGAGGTAAATTTGTGGCTATCAGTTGAGTTAGGATAACACCAGGAGCTTATAAATGATAATCCTGATCTTTCCCCACTACCGGGAGCTGATGCTTGCTAATTTGTCAAGCAGCTAGAATTTAACTGAGTCAGTATCAGGTTTGTTGGTACGACAAATTTTGCAGGTTGACTCTGTAAATATCATTTATTTGTTGGCTGTGTAGTCATCTGGCTTCTAAAAGTTTTCTTTGTGAACTTGGATGGAACTCCCTTCTTCCCTGCAGGCCAGAAAAGCCAACTCTTTTCCCATTAATGGATGTCTCCAAAGTCTTGACCAGTCAGTGAAAAAAATAATAATGATTGGTCTAAGAAAAGAGGGACTTCTTAAAAAAATCTCCCAACACTGCTCCACTGCCAGGTGCCATTCAGTGAGTATCAGAAACCAATTGTTTTAAATTAGAGAAAAGTTAAAACATAGTATAAGAAACCATTTGTTCTCTTGCTTCATTTTCAGCTACAGTTTCCAGAACACCAAGCTTGCAAATTAAGGCCAAAAAAAGATAAGAGATGCAGACTATGGCTGTATACTGAGGAAGCATGCAGAGGAAAAATACAAAAGCAACTCTCTTTTTCTCGGAAGGGATTTTGAGATCTGAAAGATCAAAATCCCACTCAAAGGTATGCCTGAGCATAGAGAAATTGCTGCAGATAGCAAAAAGTATATATGCACTGACAGAAGTCATCTCAGAAACAGGAAGGAAAGGCATGGGAATCAGACTCTGCAAAGAAGAAATTGGTTTAGAAGTTCTTGCAAAGAGGTGCCGTGGGAGGGAAATTCTGTGGGATGTGGCTCTGAACGGGCCACATGAAATCTCAGGGTTCATGGGTGATACTGTAGGAACTGGCAGAGCCATCCTAAGAGCTTGCTGCTGTCAGGAGGGCTGCTGCCAAAAAAGGGCTTGAGGGAGTCGGAGGGAGTGCAACCCTTGCTCCTGCCCCTGCCTTTCCCCTGTCAGAACGGTTGCCAAGCCCAGATGACCCCTTTTACCCTCTTGCATATATTCAGTTTCTGTGGTCATCTAGGCAGAATCTGCAACAAGACTTCATCTGTAGCAATCAGAATGATTTGGGGATAGGGGAAAAGGAAAAGGAAAGCAAGAGCAGCAAGGCAAGCAGCAGATGTCACTGACACTGAGGCTTTCCTTGCATCTCAGCTTAAATTTTTGTGCTCTGGTCCCAAGTTTTGTTTTGCTTATTAATGGCTTTCCTTGCCGCTAGCAGGTCTGACTGCACTGCTCTGAAGTCTCCACTCGCATGTATATCTGAGTCTGTTTAGAGTTTGTTTAATCATTTCTAGCTCCCCAGTTGTTTGTAAGGAGACAAGAGGCTATAGTAATGTCAAAAAGATTTATTGAAATACACAGAAAGAGCAAGCAATCTACTCAAGCCAATAAAATGTTACCACATAACCCCAAACTAGTAAGCACAGAGATTTACATTTAAATTGATAATTTTGTAACAAAAAAATCAACCCTTACCAATCACAATCCTAACGTTCATCTGGGCAACATAGCCCATGTAGATTATGAGCTTCCTTCACATTCCTGCAGAAGTTTAAAATAAGAGCACAACAAGCTTTCGAAGGCATGTGACAAAGCTATACAATTTGCTCTACCCCCCAAAACCTATTAGATTCCAGAAGCTACAGCAGTGGCTCGTGTAATTGAATGGATCTTAGCAACTGGGTGCCTTGACACAAAATGTGTGTCACCTTGTGAGAGCAAGTTCTACTGCAAATCTGCAAAACATCTTCTGCAAGTTCTGGAGCCCCTGTTGGTCAATCTGTAGCTGCAAAAAATGCTAACCTCAACTCACATCATCCATGGCTTTTCTCTGGAATAAATGAGGTGCATTTGGAGTGAGTGTAAGATGCAGAGGGTTATTGAGAGCTCTTTGAACATTCCTTCATGTCCTCTCATTCAGGGCCCTTGCATGGTTCTTCAAAACCTGGACCTTATTCTGAACAGCAATTCCTATTTTAAAAAGTGTTAGAATTCCTATTTTAAAAAGTGTTAGGTTGCAGTCACAAGGGGTTCCCCCAATGGACACTTGCTTCTTTTTCTTTTACATAAGTGGTAAAAGTTTAAATCGCTAGCAGTTTCATTCCTGCCCTGGACCTGGTAAGAGAAGACAAGATGTTCCTGGTGCATCCCATAAGAGTTCCTGGAGTGTCTTAGCTCTGCATGGCACTGAGGAGCCTGAGAAATCTGCATCTGTATATCTACCCACTGGAGATAACAAATATAGTGCACACCAAAATCTTGGCAGTGTAGGAAAAAGTATCAGTAAACAAGGAGTGAGCACAGATAGCCAGAGCCCAGTGCATGAATAGAAGTAGTTTGCATTCTTTATTTCCTGTGTCCCTAAACAAAGATAACTAAGAAGGAAACCATAACGCGTGACGACAACACATATTTGCTGTCTCCCCGATACCACTAACAACATATTTTTTGACTCTCTTTTTTGAAATAAACCATGAGCCATTTTAATTCCTTTGCCTGTTTTTATAAATGTTTATGTTTTTATCCTAGGTGCAAAAAAACCCGAAGTAATTGCTAGTATTCTTCTGGGTAATGTAACTCTCAGTTACTGGATTTACTTATTTTACATTACCAGGAACTATAATTGCAGGAGGAGTTCAGCGAGATCCACCAGCAGGCAACAACAGTATCTCTGTTTGAAACCAAAAGCAGAGGAGCCAGCAATTCTAAAAAAAAGATGCCTTAGGATGCTCCCTTTTTTCCTATTTTTATACTTTATTTTCTTCTTGTTTGCATCCAGTCAAAGCCACTGCACTTTAAAAAGGCACAACGGGCTTATTTGGATTAGAAAAAATCTAACACCCGTCCTGCCTGTCTAGAAAGATAGCAGTTATGACAGCAATTAGAAGGAGGGTGGTTTGGGCTTTTTCTCTGAGGGAAGTGAAACTAACTCTTGTCTAGTTAAATAAGGCAATATGTTCCCTTTTTCTGAAAAAAAGAATGTAAAAAAAGTGTTATCATGCTCTAAAAATTTCTAGAAAGCTGCTTAATGTGTCTCATGGCAGGCAGTGAGGAGGACTATGATAGTACCCGTAATAAGTGTGCCCAGAAGCACTCGCTGATCAAGTGAATCCCTGCAAGTGGCTGGGGGAAGCTGCAGATCACTGTACATGTGTGTTTTGCACAAAGTCTGCAGTGAGGAGCCACAAGGAGAACTAGCACTTCTCTGTCTGCAGTAAAGTCTATCCCATGTTCAGATGGCCTCTGCCTGATTCGATATCTAATGAAACTCTTAATACAAATGATATTGTTTTCTCCTACTTAAGAGCTTAGTTTCTGTGCTCATTACATTCAAGCAAGGCATAAGAGATGCTAAGGCTCACAAGATTTCAGTCAATCTGCGCTCACAGCTGTCACTCAAGTCTGACTCCAAAAATTACAGCAGGTTTGGCATTCCAGAGTGCTCCCTCTGCACCAAGTCCTGCTGGCCCCCGGCTGCTTCACACAGCCAGGCATATTTTCTTTCATCTCTTGTGCATGTCCTGTACCTCTAGTTCATGCATATTTGACAGCTCTCCGCATTATTATATATGAGACAGTGCATGTCCTTGCTGGCATCCTGGCTGCAACTACTACAATGCTGAAAAGGGAGACACTGACGGCAAACATCACCCTTGAAAGATGCAGGAAGCTTATGCTGGGACATAAAAGGCGCATCGCAGTAAAAAGCAAACGCTAAGGAACAGTCAACAGTAAAACTTGGTAGCCTTACCTTAAAAAACAGCAGGGTCTTTTACAGAACCTGCTGTGAAAAAAGGAACTACAAACAGTTTTGATTAAAGGAACTTAAAATAGCAGAGGGCAATTAGAAAGCAGAATCTGTCAGAGCAGCAGTAGTGCTGTTAGCACCAAATCTGAGGCTGTCCAGACAAATGAGCTTGGCCTCACTTCAGGCATCCAGCAGCTTTGTTTTCACTATTTCGCAAACAGGAAAAGGTTCTTCTGAAAAATGAACAATTCCTTTGTGAACCTGAACAAAAGGAGAAGAGAACCAAATTTGTTTTGAATAGCCAGTCCTTAAAATGGCTTTACAAGCCCTTTCACTTCCTACTTTACAAAAATTCATGATTTTACTTGAACTATTTCAGCAACCAGTATGCAGGTGCTTACTGGAAGTCTGTGAAAGTCAATTCACAAGGACAGACTGTGTCTCTGATATAAATGCTTTTCACTCTTTCCTACAGCTAGGGACTTTTTTTAATCCTAAATTTGACCCCAATGGGTCATTTTTACCATGAAGCAAATTATTGACAAGAGAAGAAAAAGAACAAATCAGAAGTACTGTGGCATCTATGAAACACTGCTGTATTCTCTGTATAGCCACCCTGAAGCCTCATATCAGGGAGATCAACCTACTTGGAGGATACAAGCAGTATCCAGAGAGAAAGCCAGACATATGAGCCAGGGAAAGGAGCTGCCTTGGAAAAGGATATGCTAGAATGATCAGGGCCATCCCCATGCTTTTAGAAGAAGCATAAAAACATATCAGTGAGGTGGCAAGTCTTCCCAAGAAACAGTGCTAGTGAACCACTGAAGGGAGGGACATCCATTTAAACAGATGCTTTTTTGTTACTGGCTGTATGGTCTGTCCCTAATATAGGATACCAGAAACGATACCTCCTGACTGACAGTGCATTTCCACTTGGTGCCCAGGGCAAATATACCATCTCACACTACCATGACTTTTGCTTCACATTCATACATCTATAAAGCAGGGTAGGATTTATTTAAAGACATAACCACACTATTTGATCACTTTTATCTCTAAGGCCTATCTAGATGAGACCAAAAAGTCACCACCTTTAAGGAAAGTAGGCTAGCTCGGTTTGAAGGGACTAGCCTGGGCTACAAGAAAGGTGGCTTAATTTGTATTTTCTGCTTACACTTCCTGTGCAACCAGGAGAAAATTTTTAAAATTTCCAATATCAAGAATCTTTACAGATATATTGGTAGTTAAAGTCATTCTGTCTTCCATGATGATGACAGAAACAGAGATTGTAAGGTCCTTAGATACCAGCATAAACACTTCATATAAATTTAATGCTACCACAATACAATGGTCATTTGGAGCTGCTCCCCATTCGCTGAGCCAAGTGAACATTTGATCTCAGGTTTGCCACCAAAAAGATATAAAGTTGCCAAAGACATGGCACAGACATCTTCATTCAGCAGTAATTGCCCCACGTCCTAATATCTTTTAATCAAAAAAAGAAAAATCCAAAACCAAAACAGAAATATATTTCTGCAAGCAGCTTAGCTATAACTAGAAGCTAAAGACTGCAAAGATGTGCTGATACAACCGCATTATGTAACATTATATAAGATTGAAACTATCGTTCATTAATACAGGGAATGTATTTTTAGGCAGCGTGATTCACTACATAACTATGACAACACACTTGATACATCTGAAAATAAACTGATATTCCCCTAAACTACTGAAAAGGACAGAATTCAGGATTTTCACTTGGCAGCTTTGCAGGCTTTGCCTCTGCACCTTTCAGCTTTGCAGCTCAGCGGGCCCCAGACTGGCCTAGAGAGTTCAGGACAGTGGCCCCTGCCTTAAGCCGTGCTCTCGGTGTCTGTATCTGCTCCCGCTTCCTACCTGTGGCCATTCAGACACAGTCCGGTTTCAATAGCAAAACTAAGCACTCTTAGTCCATATGTGATCTGCAGCTTAAAAACACACGGGAATAAAATTTGCAGCATTCCTGGGTCATCTAAAGTACAATCACTTCTGCTCATTAGGAAGGAATAAGTTTTAGGCTATTTTCATGAAAGCAAAATAATATCGTACCAGCTAGGGTTGCTTTGGCAAGCCACAGGACTGAAACAAGATTTGTTATCTCAGTAAATACATAAAACCACAGGGGAGAAAGATTAAGACAGTCTGTTTTTCATCAGCAGAAGCAAGCACTTACTACACCCGCATTTTGCTTCTCAAATCTTCAGTTAAGGACATGGCTCCTATTGCTTGTTATGCCTTATGTTTGGGCACTGCAGCATGTGCTCCTGGGCTTCATGTTCTTGAAAACAGTGTGTGTGTGTCATCAGCAATGTTACAGAAATGTGGGAACAGCTACTGGGATAGGAAATGTCATTTAGTGCTGCAAATTCACCATGTGGCCCAGCAAAAGCATTAAGCCAAGTGGTGATGTTGGGCTGTGGTTCTTGGCTGGGTCATTGCCCTAGAGAAGAGCATAGCCATTTCCCTGCCTGTAAAAACTGGATGCCTGATGCTGTTCAAGGCAGAAATCCTTGGGATGAGATCATCTGCCAGTGTGCAGCTCTGCTGTAAAATTCCTGTACATTGGATCTGGGTTATCATATTTTGTCACTTATTCTTGGGTAAATGATAAAAATGTAATTATGGTTATGTTACATAGAAAAAAATATATTATTTTTGCACAGATTTTAAGGAAACCAAATAAACACTGGTTACAGTCAGCAAAAACTGCATGTGCCCTAATTTAATAATTTAGATAAATAGAAGTTACATGTCTGAATGTAAGCTAGTGGCTCTAGATTCGCTTTGTAGTCAATGAGGGGTAGCTACATTCTGAAGGTGATTCAACTCATCATAAAATAGGAGTTTAAAGTGAATATTCCTCTGGAGGTGTCTATTTCTCTCAAATGACAATATAGTGAAGATAGGATGACTTAGAATTGCATGTCTAATCTGCAGACACTTGCATTTTGGCAGATGGATCCCACCATGAGTATGCTAATGTAAAGCATCTATGACAAGCACTATTAACATGGTAACTTGGATAAAAGTAGCTGAAAGAAGTTAAATGATACAGCAGTTCCCATTACAGCAATGGTTGTTTCTCACAATCATTTCACTACCCATCATAAATATTTCCTAGTGACATCTCCTGAAATGAAGTGCACATGCACCTGACACAGCCAGCTGAACTGTACAGCCTATAATCTTTTATGTGAAATGTGAGAAGTATCAGATAAAACAATTTTACAATACTTATTTAGCATACTATTGAGGGATAAAAAGTCTGTGATACAATGTAGAAAAGATTGCGTGGAAGTGTGGATGACGCTGGCTTTTATCTCCTCTGCACTCAAGCATCATGATTTTAGACATTCACAAATAAATATCAAGGAATTCTCTAAAGAAAAGAAAAAAGGAAGGTGAGCAATATATTAAATTGCATGTAAAACATTATACCCAAACCTAGTAAACAGAAATGTAGTTTAAACCCTGGCTCACAAATGCAGGGTGATTCTGCAGCATATTCAGTCTTTAGCCAAGACTAAAATCTAAATACAAATATTTCACAGTCCTAGCAAAAATGAAAGGCTGTAATATTTTCCAGTATTAATCACAACAATCTCACTGCTATTATTTTGCAAGGAACTGTGAGAGAGAAGCAGAATGTCATTTTGCCCTATTTAATAAGACCATGAAGGCCAAATACTATGACGACATTTGGTAGAGACAAGAATTTAATTGCTATATTATATACCAGTGCCAGGAGCCTAGGATATAAACATAAGGAATTGGAATTGTTAATTTCTGGGGGAAAAAATGATAATGCTGGTATTACTGAAGCTCAGAGTCACGTGCCTGGAATGTTAAAATACCCAAGACACATTACTTATACAGCATACAGTGTGCAAGTGAAATCCTAGCTATGGCCCTGAAACTAGACAGCACTGACAAAATTGCCAACGATGATTTGAAGGCAGATGTATTCAAGAGGTAAATGTGGTCCTTATCTGGAAAGAAATCTGAAAGATGCATTTACATTTTCCAGTCTTAATGGAATATCTTCTATTCTTTGGCAACTTTGGTAATATTTAATCTTTGGGACTATAAAAACTGAATGTTCTCAAACCTGGAAAACCACATATCTTTTGCCTAGGAGTATCATAATTGTTGGACTGTCTCCACTCCCGGTCTGCAGCCAGCAATTTTAAAAAAAGCAAGGAGATGCTGATCTGAGATCAAAGAAATGGCCTTTGGGCCCAATTCAATTTCAGATTAAGAAACCTAAAACATCACCATGTGTTTATAGATGTCAAAAATCCTATTACAGCCAATGGCGCCTAGAAAGCAGTTCAGCTTTTCATAAAATAAACATCTAGAAGACTGTTGCCTAAACACTGGCCCACACATTGAGATGTTTTGAGGTGTGCATGGCATCCAGTGGACCTATGGGGGACTTGTGCCCTTCTAAAGCAGCAGCTGGAAGCCAGATGGGATAACCCAGGATGCAGGAATTAGCATTAATACCTCTGTTGAGTGAATGAATCACAGCCCTCATGATGGTCATCTAAATCACTCCATCCGATGAAGTCACCTCTATAGATACCACCAGGCACCAAATTTACCAGCCTAAGCTGAGCTGTCTTAATTTTGAAGTGAATCCCATCAGATGGTCAGAACCATTCAAGGAAAAAAGATGTCACAGTTTCCTGGTGACAGTTTTGTTTTTCAATATAGGGACACAGAAAGCACATCAGACATCGTGGTGATTAGCCAGTGCGGTATGATAGCTTGTAGGCCAAACAGCATCAAACTGGAGGAATGGGAGCAAACAGGAGGAAGGTGGTGTTACTTCTCTGCATCCCATATGCAATATCTTCCATAGCTCTGTTGTCCACACTTAAAAAAATATGGTGAAAAATGAGAAGGGATTTCAGAGAGTGCTGCAAGACCTGGCCAAGGCATAGAAAATACACTTAATAAGAGACACAAGAAATATCACAATGCAAAATTGTCAATATCCACAGTTGTTTACGTGGAAATAAATTTATGGCAGCAAAATTCTGTAAACTAGTAGAAAAATATTCCGAAAGACACCATGTCTGAAAACTAAGGACTGATAAATTCAAACAATATTTCTGTAAGTAAAAGAAAAATTAGCATATAGAGATGGGGAATTTTAAACTCAGACTTGTCTAGCTTTCTCATAGAGATGCTCTAGGATGACTCATTTTTGTGTTGAACAATGAGGGTTCTTCAGGAGGTCCAACTAGAGAGCAAACAGGCCTCCTGTTTGTAACCGTCCCAGAAATGTCCCCAGGCTCTGCCTGAGACCTCGCAGACCTTGGGGAACGCACTAGGAGAGAAGACAAAGGCTGCTTTGAAGTGCACCTTGATAATGGTGCTTTTCCTTCCGCTCTTAGAGAAAATCCATTCCCCCCAAAATACCATGTAAGAAGTATGACTAGTAGCACGTCACAGTGTTTAACATGAGAAATTGTTAATAAGGAATAAGACTGAAGATTTTATAGAGGAAACCTCAGGAATCATTCCATGACTGAAAAATTAAAAACCAACCCATAGCATTTAAAATAGCTGGGAAAGTGTAAAAACAAGGTATTTTTCTATGAAGCCCAGCAATGAGCAATCTCAGATTAGATAGTATTGTCTAGAGAAGGGTAACTTCCTTATAAGCTGAGAAACTGTTTCTTTTCTTTTTCATGAAGTGACAGAAAGGTAACAAGGAGCTGCTGGGATCTCCTGTCTCCGACAACTGTATTCACTGACTGCAAAACTGCTGCAGAATTCATGGGCATCTCTGAGAGAATCAGTGGGGACTTGGGAGGAAAAACATCGTATATATGAAGTAATGTAATAATTACTAGTTTCATCTCAGCATAATTACAAATGAGCTTCCACTAGCTACTAATTATCTTCTTGGTTACAAAGGCCATATTTTATTTAAATGAAGTGGAATGAAATGCAGTTAAAAGCTAGATACATAGTACTAATGAGAGAATATATCGGAGGAGACATATTTCTCCCTTTAGGCCATCGAATTCAGGGGCTTGCTTTTAATGGTACAGGAAGAAAAATTGCACAGAAACTGTTTCCTCCTGAGTATCTGATAGACCCAAGGTCTGGCTGGGAAGCAAAGTTCCTTACTTTGAATATGTAACAAACAGTACACACAAAGGAGCACAGTTAATTTGTGATGGAACTAGCAGCTTTTGAGTCCTTTCTGAAAACAATCTGGCCCAAATAAGCTTTTAGGATGGGCATCTTGGATCATAACCAGCTGTCCTTCCATGGGGCACCAAGGGTAAAAGCACAGTCGCCTTCAGTGTTTTCTGTGGTGGTGGAGGTAAGCACATCCTTGTCTGACCTCAGGGTGCCTAAGTTATGTGGGGTGAACATTTTGCCTTGGCTTCACAGAAGGCGCTTGTGAAATATCCAGTGACCTGAAGAAATGTGTTGGGAGGACTGATGGGGAAGGGAGAAGGAAGAGACTGAGTTAAAAAAATGTGTATGGGAGGAGAGAGGGTGAGCTGAGCAGATTGCAGAGGTGCTAGATGGCCATTTTCTCAACACCCTACAAAGTATATAGAGTTAATGATGGACATAATGCACCCCCCAGGCATAAATCCACAGTGAAATTAAAATATTGGAACACAAAACAATGGGAATGGAAATACGAGAATGGTCAGAGACAATGTAAATTTTGTTAGAATAGCAAATACATATAAATAATTTTGACATTTAAATGTCAAAGTCATTTCATGACAACAACAATAGCTGTCAAGTGCAAATGCACTAAGCTTTCCATTCACCTGTAAAATAGCAATTTAATAAGTAATTTTAATATTTTTTTCTTTCATATGCAAGGGGCCTATGTTCTGTTTATTGGCGTTGTCATTTATGGTGAAAAATGGCATTCTTAGCAAGAAACAGGTTCATTTAATAAATATCAAAATCATTTAAATCCCATTTATTATTTATTCCTAGTATGCTGGCTCTTCTTGGGATCACAGCCACAGTGGCTAGGCACTCATGATCATACTGTGAGATATTCACGGCTCCCAATGGATTTACAGATGAAGACACAAAGTGCTGCCCTAAAACCCACCAGCACAGAGCTCTCTGGTCACGTGGAGTCCCTGAAGCGGCACTGGCACTCTGCATAGGCATGAAAACATCAGCAAATATATCCCAGTGCAGAAGTGAGAGCTAAAATAATGGGCACAACCACAATATGCAGAGCTTTACATACACACAGAGTCTTCTTATTATAGCATAATGAATGTACATAATCTCTGTTTGCAGCTGGTTCAGCTTACCCATAATTATCTGGCTCATTTCTTGTACATCTCACAGAATACATAACTGTAATATCCAGAGATGTAGCAGAATGATTAAAACACAAATATAACTCATATGATTAGAAAAAAATTCAATGGCAATATTACTGTGCTGATGAAGATTCCAAACTGAAAAGCACATTTTTTTTTGAAAAGCATTAATTTTGTTCTTTTGTCTGAAAGAGGAATTGAATTTTGGCCGTAACCCCCCACTTTTACAGCCTGCTTTAGAAGACACATGAAATTATTTTGCAGTATTTAGTTATTTGAACATTAAGCACCAGATGCTCGGCACTCTATGCATTGTATATGAAGTATTTTTTTTTTAGTATCTCTATTGAAACTGGTTAAAAATAAAAGTGGGAATGTTTCTGCAGTTTTTCTGGATAGCAACCTATGCTTCTTTTGTGTGGACTACATTTCAGTGTGTGATTAAAATGATAGGTGTCTTGTGGTTTATAAAACTCAATCCCATTTACTTATCTGTGTTTTCAATTAAGTGTGCTTTGCTGTCAAACTCTCTGTGGCACTTGTATGGAGGATGCTATAAAAATACGAGTGACTGAATGGAATATTAGATGGGGATTGCTGAAATGCATTTTCATGTACTTAAAGCATGCTCATAAGATTTATGCTGGACAGCCTAAAATTCAAATTTCCTAGAGCAGAGGAAACTTTTTTCATTGTTTAGCCAGAGTGACATATGACTAGATGTTATGATCTATCCAAGGGGGAAAAAAAAAGCCTTTATGCCACTATTTCACTTCTGAATTTCAGGTTGTTCTACCTTATAGCTGTTTTCATCAATTGTAGTAGAGCAGGTGTTAAGTGAGACTCCTCTTCGTGCTCACAGATCTGCTATTGCGGTTGCTGTGTCACAAGAATGAAGGACTCAGAGCATCAGCTTTATCGAATTCCGAATCTTTTCAAACTGCGTGTACATCTTGCATCTGGAAATTCAAACGTGCTCAAATTATTTTGTGAGATTGAAAAAGAGATAAATAATCTGCTTGAATTATATTCAGTACTATGTGCTTTTGTTATTTCTTATGCACATGACTGTAACAGGTAATAGCTTCAATCTTGATCCCATTGTGCTAATGCCTACGCCAGCACAGAACAAAAGACCGTCTCTGTCCTTAAGAATATACAGTCTCGACAAGAGATTACAGACACAGCCAGAGCTGAAGCATAAATTATACCAGATGGAAAGATGCACAATAAAATGGCCACTCTAAAAATACACATCTGCTTTACAATGAAGCAAGTCATGCTCTGCAAAGTGCCCATTTCTCTCCATAGATTGCAAAGGGATCTTAGGGATCAGAGGGATCTCAGATCCGTACACCCACTTTACAGACATCTAAAACTAGAGGTGATGAATCTCAAGGGCTCAGAATATCACCAGCTAATTTTTGCCCAATTTCTGTAGGAATCTCAATGAAGATAAGATGTAGGTTGGGGGGTTATATAAAGGAGAGCAATGGACTGGTTTTGCGGATATTTTTATGGAGCTGATCTCAGTCATGAGATCATGCGGCCTGGCAGCAAGGACAAATATGCCTGTCTGAAATTTTACCAAATTGGTAATGGAAAATGATGTTGTGGATGAATCAAAGGTGGGAGGTGAGATGAACAATCTTTAGTCAAGTAAGGTCAGCACTGAATCCCTAGCTTTTAGAAAAACCTAATACAAATATATCTATTGATGTTGTCATATGAAAACCTTGAAGTTTTGACGCAGAAAATCTAGTCTTTTGGAATTTTATAATACTTACCACAAAAGTATCACATGCCTTTAGTGAACAGTTACAAGAAAATTGCATTCTTTTAGCACGAACAAGAATCTTCACCCAAAGTACAAAAAACAGTATTCTCTTTGCTTCTCTGTTCTTTTTCATAACCATGCCTTTCTATTTGCTTCACGACAGACATCTTTTTGAACCTTCCACCTTGTCCAGAAACTCGACCAGTTTGTTGTTATGAAAACATCTTTTACCTAAAACAGCCATCCTGAACCATCCTCCTGGAATCATGGCAACCCAGTCAGATTGACACTCGCTATAACCGGTCAGGCACTTCCCAGTAAAGTGGTGATTACTCTTAAGATCTTTCAATGTATTTTTTATACCTAATTCTATTTCCTCACTATTTCCTGCAGTAATAAGAGAATAGTGAATATGTGGCAGAAACTTTATTAAGGCGCAGGAGCAAAGTGTGAAAGTACAGCCACTGCTGCAGGTACTCCGTAGTTTTGTGAGTCAACTTGTGAGACTCATTACAAACTCTGAATTGTTTTCCAGCCAGGAACAGTTAAAGAAAAATCAGTGCTGTTTCTGGTGGCCTCTTCCCCCTCTAAACTGGAATATGGGGGCTCTAGCTTTGGATCCCAGCTCAGCCACAGACTTTCTATGTGGTTGTGTATGTGTTTGCAGCATGTCAGCTGCGTGGAGGTTTGAGCCCATTCTTGCCTCCAGATCACTGGCCTTCCAAAAGATTTACTCACAAAAACACATTCAGCATATTATGGGATATTTCTGAGGGAAAGGCCCATGTTCTTGCTCATATAGTGTAAAATGATTGGGCATAACAGGACTGATCAAGCTATGACTAAATCCGCCATCAGGTATCTTGTTTGCCTCTTTCTAAGCTTTTTGGGTACTTTGAGCCTGAGTTGCAGCTGTGCAGCTCACAATGCAGGCAGAAAGTGTGTGCATCAGGCAGCAGCGCGCTTATGCCTATTTTTGACTTCTGTAGTGTGGTTAAGTACATAGTCTTTTGGTAAGTCTCTGGATAGCTGCTTTTATTACAGGTCTCCACTTGCAGAATAGGAATCGTACCAGTTTCTTTCTCACCTTCTTTTTCTAGCCTGGGCTGCAGAAAGAGAAACAACAGCACACATCCTCTAGTGAGCAGTGAGAAGCAGCTATAGCCTTTGTTTGTCTGCTTTTAGTAAGTTCAGCTCCTCCTATTAATTTCTGTATGAAAGCAGCAAAACACTCATATGGAGCTGTATTCTGTGTCATGATCCTAAGGGTAATCTCTACACTCTTACAGATGTGATGACCATCATACTCTAACAGTTGAAATTGCCCACTTGCTGCACTTTCTATTTCCACAATACTTCTCAACACCACATGAGGAAGCTGTAAAATCATGGGAGAAATGGCATTGCTGCTGGAAATACTATCCTTTGAAAAAGCAGACTGTGTGCTGCGAACTATAGCAGAGATGCTGTAAATTTCTTTACACTTGCTTTCTACTTGTGCAAGTCATTGTGTAGGCACAGTCTGAGTTGCTTACATGTTCCTTGGCTGTGTACAAATCTCCAGATTTGAAAATTGAATTTTTTTTTCCATGTCACTCTCCTGCAACCAAAGCAGCAAATGTTGGCAATGTTAAATTCTGTGGTTTAATGAGGGTTGGGGGCACAGACAGAAGCTGGATGCTCAGCCTGATGGGAGAGAGAGGGAGCGCTCTGCCCTTTTCCCCAGGGATTCTGCTGAACAAGGGAATTATGGCCAAAAGGAAGCACAGCCTTCTAAGAAAAGAATAAGCTTCTGCTCTACTAACAATATCCTTCTCTAAATAAATTGCCAGAGATATCATTTTCAAGGATCATGAAGAATATAACTTTCATGTTATTATATTATCTTGTTCTGTGTATCCTAGTGAATTGTTGCACTTGGATTTGGGCAGTACTCAAAGGGCTTGTGCATGGATAAATTTTCTGTAATTTTCATTTGTATTACCGCATTACTAGTGATGTTTTCGGTGCAAACCAAGCATCGTACTCAGTCTTGAGAAACACTGAAAGCAAGCATATCAATATTCTCTTTTGGAGATGTAGTCACATGAAAGGTAGGAAACAGCACAATGTTGATGAGCTATATGAATACTCTTGGTTAGATTATGTACCAGCTACAGCATGCAATATATAAGATCCCTGTCTTAGAAGGCTGTCGTTTCATTATTGGTTATAATATAGCAAATAAGCTCGGTACTACTGTCTGAAAAGTATAAAAGTAATAATGGGATATGAAGCTCAGTACTACTGGTATATCCTTTTGGGTCCTTATCAGCTTTCTTTGTATTAATACTCTTGGAGGATAATCCAACTAACATGGGGGTTTTGAGGCAAAGAGTTTTATCAGTTCAGTTCCTTGTGATGTGTCAAGTAATTAAGGACAGGAATGAGGAGTGCCTTGCTTTCTGAAGCCTGCCCAAGTAATGACTGGTGGATGGGGATGCTTGCTTTGAGGTGGTGTCACCATTGTTGAGATGCTACTGCTGCTAATGGTGCCACCACTGCTAGAAAGGAGCAGCTCTGCAACCTTCTTGGGGTGATGGCTGGACAATGAAGTCAGAAATAATGTATTTTACCCAACTCAGTCATCACAGGGGGCAGAAAAGCAAGGAAGGAGGTGAGAGAAAAGGCAATCTGAAACTGTGGGAAAGCTAGGAGCAACAGATGATGTTTTCAGGAAGGTAATCTAAAAGAGAAAAAAAGAGAAACTACTTACCTGCTTCCTCATAAAAGGAGCATGTGCAGAAAGTTTCTTGCCCTCCTCCCCTTTAGAAAAACCCTGCCATCAAAACCTAGTATTCCTTGCTTCTCCTGGTCTGTACTCAGCCAGAGTAAGGCCAAGGACACCAGTTAGGCATAATATATCCTACAGCTTTAGGAAGACTGAGCAATTCCAGAAACGCTGTCTGTCCCCCTCTTGGCAGCGAGAGATACCGCCTGTCCATCAGCCACACTGTGCAAGTGTGACACTGTCAGTCTGCCTTCATTGCACACCCACCTACAACCAATCTGCCAGGTATATGTATGTCATTATTGTACAGTTGCTGCATTGAACACGTTTTATATATTCATGCAGTTTATTTTATCTGTTGTTCCTACAAAAATATATATTTGCTCTTAATTCAATACAGGCAGTGAAAATCACTCCCTTCTCTCAGTTCTTTAGCTTCACTTCTGGTGCTAGTATTTATCTTGTCAAGCCCACATAGCAAAACACATTTACTAGTTGCAGTCACAAGAACTGTAAACAGGTTTCTTGCTTTGCTTAATTTCATCAGAGTAGAAGGTTTTCGTAGTAGCATAATAACAGGAATGTGTAGTGACACAACACTGAAATGACTTCTGCATCAATTTTGTTCATATCAGGGCAGAATTTTTTCAGTCTCAGAGAATCCCAGGGGAAATCAGGAGGAATACTGAACAGATATACAGGGGAAAAGAGCAGTATCACTTACCAATACGAACTCATCGTGCTGAAATACCAGCTACTTCTTTTTGCACCAGAGGAACTGTGCTGAGAAAGACTTATATGTGTCCATTGCTCCACTCACTGATTTCATAAAAATGAAAGACAAAATGTAAGTTTGGTCCCTGATTCTTCAAACTCTTACATAGCCACTTAATTTCAAGTATTTGCGAGAGCCCCTCTGACTTGACCTTACATGTGTGTTAAATAGTTACAGTGTTAAGGCTACAGGTACCTAGTGCTAAGTTCTTGAAATGTGTCACTAGAAGTGGGGATTAATGTATTTAATCAATGAGTATAAAAAGCATTATTTTTGAAGTAGGAGTGAGCACACAGTAGCAAAAGCTTGAAAGCTTTCTTTTCATACAGAAAAGTTAAGATATCCAAAATCCAAGCTGGGAAAAACAAGGACACAAGAATGAAAGCAGGACTTCAATGTTTTTTCAAAGTAAAAATCAATTGTAGGATACAGCTGTGAGGGCCACAAGTTCACAAAATATATCGAATTTAGATGCCAGACAGCTATAAAAGCATTCTTGAATGCATGGACATCCCAGAGCTTCTTATTCACAAAAGACTTTTTCATATTTTTTTTATTTTATTTTCTCAATAACAAAACAAGCCTTAAAAAAGCTCAAAAAGCTGTAACGTCATCCCTGCTAGTGCTGCAGTATAATGACATAAAATTGAATAGATTATCTTAAATTGAAACATTTTTAGCATCGAAACAGAGCCATTATGGGATATTTGGTTACCATAGAAACACAGGTAATGAATGAGGCACTGTCGCTAAATCATGAAACCCGAAACAAATGAATACAGACATCAGAAACACAGTCTCATATATTACATTAAAGGATCAATCTCAGTGAAATACCACTATCTCTAGAACATAAAGTCTAACAATACTGGTTGTGCAAATCTAAAAGACTGACTGTCTAGATGTCATTCAAATTAAAAAATTAGTCTTCGTTCAATGCACGTGAAGAAGAAGAAGATATGAAGTTTTAAGAGCTTGCTGCTGTATATTTGCTGTGCACGGAGTTTTACATGAAGTGGCTTAAATAAGCAAACAGTGCTTCCTAAAGGGTCACATTTAATAGAGCGAGCTGAAAAAAGAATCACAACTGCAGCTACAACACTGATGAAGAATCTGTAACTGCCAGAATACTTGTTTTTCTAGCATTTCTGTTTCCAGAGTTTTAATGTAAAATATCGCTGTGTTTTTCCCCAAGGTAGATAAGAGGGAGGCCTTTGCCTTCTCTGTCAAACAGCTCTGACAACAGCTCCGTGAAAGTCTCCACTCTGCTTGACCACAGTGAAAAAAACTGTCTTTACAGCCTCTACTGCCATTGTCTAAATGGTTATAACCATAGGTGACCTCTATAAAGGTCTGTGCAGTGAGGCGGGAGTGCTTGTACTTGTCTTTTCTCTTTCACACACACACAGATGCAAATTTAGTGTCAGCACCCACAGGAGCAAATTTGGAAGTCTGGGCCGTATGAACACCCAAAGCTGGCTCTTTTGACTCTCTCTAATCACATGCCTGATATTCTCAGCCTACTCTTCTCATCACTCAGTCTTCCTTCTCTTCTCTTTTTTCCTCCTAGTGTTCCTCACATACATAGATATTCTCCTACACTGATACAGAAGAGTTGTGTCAGTGCGAATTTCACATTCTCTCTCAAACATTGCCATACTACTAATTGTAAACATATTTTCTAGGAATTCAGTTCTTCGTTACTGCACATGCTGTCAATTAAGGGACATACTGTGCTCCCAGCTAAAGTTTGTTCCAGCAACGTGAAATATAAATATCAGAATTAGGGAGAGAGCGAATGAGGAAAATAGGAGATGTAATCTAATGACTTTCATATTTACATAAACCCTAGCAATCTGACATCTACCTCACAACAGTTCTGCAAAGATCAGTGTGGTCTGGAGGATCTGTACATGCCGTAGAGTTTTGGGATGTTTGTTTCTATTTTGTAGTCATATTTCAGCTACCTTCCACAAACAGAGGCTAACAACAACATATTAATAATCCTGGTTTCTGATTCCATTGTTACAGTGTTTTAAGAGAAATTAAGGGAAAATCACTCTTCACTAATATGGGTAGTTATAATCTCATCGTCCCTGCTACCACTGAAAGATGACAACTGGTGTCATGGCTCCACCATCCAGGCAAAAAGAAAAGAAAAGAAACCTGTAAAACGCAGGCTATTTCCGTTCTCTCTGATAGAGAGTTTTACAGAGCAGGAGATACCAGCAAGCAGCTGAAAGCGGAAGTGTCATAAGCGGTATTCCCCACATGGGAAATAGAGATGATATAAGAAAAGGAGAATTTCTGGTGTGTACCTTTTGTTTATCGTATGTATCTTTTCTCCCACAAAGTTGAAAAGAGAAATCTGTCAGGTATTTTCAGCAGGGTTGTGTAAATCCTTCGATATAGAAGAGGTCTTCAATGTCCTTACAGAACATTCACACCAAAGGGAGGATTCCTCAGCCCAGCTGGCACATCCCTTTGGTAATTGTGTTTTGGTGTATAGCTGGGTTATCTTTCGTGCAGCAGCTCTTACTCTCCGAGGAACCACAGTGTCGCCCCTTGGAAGCAGCTGGGAGGTTCCCATAGCACGTACCACCCTGGAGGAGCTGGTTCCCAGACTTTAGCAATGGGTGTCGTGACAGGTATCTTTCCCTCATGCATGCCAGAAAACACTGAAACTCTTAAATTTCCAGCACTATTCAGACCAGATAACTGCAACTTTGTAAAGCATTTAATATTTAAAGAACAATAGTGCACTAAATGCAATACCGATACAGAGGGGTATTGCCTTTGTTCTGTCCCAAAGGAAGTCCCATAAAGTCCGCTCAGCAGATGACTTCCATGAAGAAAGTCTTGCACCTTATCATCACTCCTTTTGATTACAGTGAATGAGCCTGAAAAGTCTGCATGGTTAGAGAGGTCAGGAAGGTTGGATTTCTTGGTCTTCCCTTGTCTTTGTTAGAGAAAGAGGTGAGGAAAAAGTTAGAAGAAGAAGACTGAAGAAGAGGACAAAACGGAGAGTCTGAGATTATGTTTTTGTGTTTCCTTATCGAAGAAGGCAAAGCCTAGTGCTGGAAAGGGCCGATCACAGCTACCATTAGGAGGAGGCCCTGTTCTGTGAGTAGCGTCAAAAGTGACTTGCTCCACATTATGAGACAGTTTTGTCTTCTCTTATGATGTAGGTTTTAGGAACTTTGTGATTTTCCATTTTAGAGGTTCTAAAAATGTTTCTACATTATTGTAAAAGATTTCTTGAAATATTGATGTAATGCCCTTCTGGCAATGCTCTTTTTTTCTTTTAATACTGTTAAAAAAACTCTCAGTGATCAGATTTTTCTTCAGTGAATTACATAGTAGGCTCATAGTCCACCCAATGAATGTACATAAAACTTCTCTTCATGTCTGTAAAATCAAATTATGCTAAAACATTTTAAAACACTCAGCTTTTTTCACTATTGATTAAAATAAAATTCTTTGCAAACTGGCTGTCATTCTGCTGTGATATTCTCAGATGGTAACAGGTAAATAATTGCAGTTATGCAGAAATGAACAACTATTGTAACAGCTGGTTGTGTAAAAGTTTTTGCACAAAAGACATTTCTCATCTCCAATATTTACTCTTTAAAAATTGTGCTTAAAACACAAAAGCAAAACCATGACAATACCGAAATCAGGAACAAGGCTCTCCCTGACTCCAGCAGGGCCACTTTTTTACCTTGTATTTGTTATAAGTATGTACATCAAAATGGTAACTATATTGGCAAAGCAGTGATTCAGCATTTACATAAGTCTTCCCTCTGGATAGTGTGTTTTGTTTTGCTGATCTACTGTAAAAGCAACACAGGATCTAAAGCTGCATCTTCGCAAGCTACAAACACACTCACACAACCCTAGAAAATTGGTCGGATATTCTTTTCCACTCATGGCTTCCTGCTGACCAGCCTTTACACAATCCGGGGTACTCAGAAATGCTTGCAGACACAACCTAATCATTTCCAGGCGCCGACAACTGCAGGACAAGGAGACACAGCAAAGTTGTACAAGATATGAGTGGCACAAGCCTCCAAGGGTAGCAGCAGCACCGTAAGGGTATTTACATGAGGCCCCTTGCTCCCTCTGCTGCTTGGAGGCTAGGGAAGGCAAAAAGCACCTGAACGGGGCAGAGAAGGCACCATACATTGGAAATAGAGGCAGTTTGGAGCTTTGAAAAAAACAAATCCAAAACCCAGGGTCATATGTGCTCGATTTTGGCGATCATGTTTAGATTCAGTGGGCCACACCTGCACGTCTATGGATACACACAAGCCTGTGAAGCCCTCTGCTTACCCGCTCTCTTACTCCAGAAAGCTGTGCAAAGCGCTCTGCAGCCAATAAATAATTTCTTCGGAGCCTCTGTCGTTTGGAATATAAGTGCTCTAATACAGCTGTGTTTACACTAAAAGGACAGGACAAAGATCTTCTTGAAATCCTAAAGACAAGAGAGTATGCACCAATTTTTTAAAAGTCATTCAAAGCACCTTGTACTAGCACTGCAGCAGCTGGTTCAGTGGGGTGTGTGCTTTTTTTGTATGTTCACGGCTACTTCTTTTGAAGAAGACTTGTAAGAGCTCAAAGAAAATTAACAAATGTTACAAAGGCCTTTTTGGACTTTACCAGAAAGATTCTCGTTAGGAACATCCCACAGCTTAAAACTTTCTTGCCTGCTGTCCCCAAAACAGCTGCTTTTGCTCAGTTTCTTTGGAGAGCTGACAACGTCACGGCATAAATAAATTTTATTTATGGACGGGGGAAAATTGGGATGACCCCCTTTGCCCCCCAATACAAATGAGCACAGTTGTGTCACAGCGGCAAAGCAGGAGGGAAGATTACAAACACTCAGTCTTTGTATTTGTGTGTGTCTAAATATAGGGTAACTTTTCCTACAAAAACCTCTCTCTGAGAGGTTCTGCTTATTAATTACAGTACTGAGCAGCACAGCAAAAGATATCAGCTGTAGGCTGCCATCTGCCGTTTTATATAATGAAATGTCACTTGCGAGCAGATTTTATCACGGCACTTTGTCCCTGTAAGCAGCGTGACAAATCCTTTCCCGTGGCTTGCTGCAGGATCACATTCCTACTGGTAGCAGTTGATGAAGTTTCCGGAGGCCGGTGGGTTTTTGTGAGCCTGGCTTATAGTTCCCCAAAACTCCTTAAAAAGACACTGCTTTGCACAAATATTGTTTCTTTATTAATCTTAATTTAAAAGGAATATGCTTTGCTGCTTACTGTCAGCTTATAAATCTTTCAACCCCACAAATTACACATACACATTATTCCCCATGGAAGCCAGACTATCTAATATGGAAAGTCTAATTTTTGTGGAACTTTATATACGCGCGTAACTGCACATTATTTTCTTGCAGTAGGATTATAGCTGCATACTCCTCAGATGGCATGCCCTGAAGTTTCTCCATCTCTTTTCCTGTGTTTTTAAGATAATTTAATGACTTATTACAGCTCAGAACACTAGCATTTCACTGGGTTCAAGTGCATCATGAAGATTAAGTGAACTTACGCTAACGAGGAAATACTGGTTTTCTTATTTAGCTGACATTTACATTAACTTGTACAAGACAAGTGCTCATAGGAAGCTCTAGAAATGAAAGCCAAGCTTGACTGAATGAGCAGGATTTTTGCCACCAAATTCAATGAGCTCAGGATTTCATCTGATATACCTTGGTCTCAGCGCATAAATCTCCAGTCCTGCAGAGAGCTGCAAATGTACAGACTCATAGTCTGCAGATGGTGCCATTACTTTCACAAAGGGAGAAGGGCAAGGGATATCTCTGTATTGACCATATTCTCAGAAGATAGGTCTAGTGATCTTTTCAATATGTAGCGTGTACCTTCATTCTGTGGTAGCTATTGTTTTAGAAATCGTACCATTAATACTTCAATATTTGATCTGAACCATTCATCGGTTGTCTTACATGTCCCTATTACAAACGTTGTTAAACTTTGCTTGCTCCGAAAAATACCCAGGCTATCTAATGGCTAACACCACAGTTGAATTTCACAGTATTTGGGCATCGCATTCATGATGCTGTAATCAAGAGGATATTGTCATGATTAATAGACCTCATACTAACTTTTATGTTCCTAACAGCTCTTCTACAAATGGATATAATTCTTTATAAGGTGAAGGGCTTATTATTTGTTTGCTTATGTGTTTTAATGGATCTCAGAGGGAAGCACAGAAATCTATAGTTATGTGTATATGCATTCATAAGTGCGTGGGTGCACCTGCATGCACTCATACACAGATATTTTACTATTTCTGAAAGAGAATAGGAGTTTCAAATGAAGCTTTGGAAAGTGAGTTATGAAATTTCCTGGGGCTTTCTGCTCACACCCACTAAATGAGCCTTTGAAAGCATAAGCAAAGTTTGTTAGATTCGATGCAGCCCTGAGCAACTTGCTCTAGTTAACCCTGCTCTGAGCTGGGTAGTTGATGAGAGAGCTGCGGAGGTCCCTTCCCACCCACCTAATTCTGTGCTCCAGTGATCTGTACTTTACTACATTGAAGACTTCTCTTGTTCACAAAGCACTAACAGCATTATACAAAAATTCTCCACTGGCTTGCCAGCACTTCAACAGCTAAGGGAGAAACTGGAACAGAGTATTTGCTTGGATTGGTCAAATCAAAAGCTTTTCCCTGCTCGCATGCAAAGAGACAATTCTTACCAACATACCTAACAAAATGTTTGCTTCTTTTTTGTATGCTGGGAAAATAACTACCTTACAATTATTTAAATGCTGTCTTGGATGTCATCTGTAAATGGCTTTGCCAGTCTAACAATACAACAGCAATATGAGCTGTCACATTAGCAAGCAGTGCAAACAGTTAATATTTTCCAGTTTGTGAAAAGCAATTAAGAAGCTTCAGTATCACTCCAATAGTAATGATCTGTTGTTAATCAGACACAAACATCAGCGTAAGTAAATCAATGGACAGATTATTTCTATGTAGCATACACCCATTAATAACTTTGGGGACATTTTTTCTAGAAAACAGTAGCTATCACCAAGACTGTTCTATACTATAATAGACATCCTCTGCAATTAGGTTGGCCAAGGTGCTGACACAGGATCACAGAACAGTTAAGGTTAGAGGGCACCTACAGAGATCATCTTGTCCAACCCTCCCGCTCCAGCAGGATCGGCTAGAGCAAGTTGCCCAGGACTGTGTCCAGTTGGGTTCTGAATATCTGCAAGGAGGAAGACGCCACAACCTCCCTGGGCAAGCTGCACCAATATCCAACCACCCTCACAGTGAAGAAGTGTTTTCTGATGTTCAGACGGAATTTCTTGTATTTCAGTTTGTGCCCATTGCCTCTTGTCCTGTCAGTGGGCACCATGGAGAAGAGTCTGGCCTTCTCCTTTTCCTGTCCAGTGAAGACGTGAGGAAGGGAACTTTCAGAAGCAAAAGAGTTATTTCCTTTTGGTATGCAGGAGAGGAGAGTTCAGGTCAGCATGAGGATTTTTATTTTTAAAACACAAGGCTGTAAATGATAGTTTTCAGTATCCATTCTTCCCCCTCAAATCTTTTATTTATATTATCATCAGGGTGAACAAAAGAGATCCCCAATTATGTGGTAGTGTTAGACACCATAAATGTAGTGATAGAAGACTGAATGTTATTATCAAGTAAGTTCTCCATGCAAATGCACACTTTCGTATGTGTTTTTATTAATGAAAAGTTTTTAACATACCTAAGGAAAATGTTAAGTAAAATATTTCAAGTCCATCTTCATGATAAATCAAAACCTGTTGTTATTTTGAATGACCAAATTATAAAATTAACTATAAACCAGGCACCTTTAGATAGACAAACCAAGCATCTCAACTGACAGTCAATGGATTTATCTATTAAGTTTTGGTATACATGACATAGCTTACATTTGTTATGGAAACTCCATTGGCGCTGCTCTCAGTAGGTTAAAGTGGATTGTAGTATGGCTTCTGTTGGAAAAATGCATAGATTTCAGATAACTTTCTTCCAACAAAAACATTATGTTCAGCACAGTTAAGCTAGTGACAGAAATTTGTTTCCATGGATCATCTCCTAGAATGCAAAATTACAGGTTAAAATTTAAAATCAGTTGCCAATTCAGAAGAACATATGATGTAGTGTATCAATGCTTGTAACTGGCATATGTAATGACAGTGCCATAAATAATGTATGAGCAACAGTGATTGCTAATCACATTTGGAGTCTCTTAAATGTAGCTCAGTTCATCTGGTCTGAAATTGGAGGAAAACTGTAAAGTTTATGGAGCATGAAGTACGGCTGTTTCTTGTTACATACAGAGGATTCCAAGGGGTTTTAGAGCTCTTTCTGACAGTAGCTATCCATACAAGAAATGTTAACTCTTCCAGTAAAAATGCAGAACTTGGGACATACACTTTGGAGTATTTCACAGTGAAGAAATAGTACAGTAAAGATGGGTATTTATTTCAGGCAGGTCATAATATGAAGTTTTTATCTATTGAATTCTTCTTAAATAACTATGTCTAATAAATATTTGATTTCTATGCATATATAGAGAGGAAACAGACAAAATCCAGGGACCATAATTTGAATTTATTGTAAGCCTTTCAAATATCAGTAGATCTCAGTCCTGTAAAAATGTCTCCAGTGTTCAACAGATTATTGATGTCTCATCTTTTAAAGCCACCAATGGTGAGTCCTGGAGAAAAAAAACAGAGATGAAAGTATCTCATCAGCATATGAGAAAACTGGTGATTTTCCAAGCTCTCCCATTGCCATTTTTGATGTAAGCAAGGTGTCTGGTAGCAAACACTACTTTGATCTCCAGAAGGTCTTCTCCATAAATCATGATGGCAAGAATAAAAGGAAAGTAACACTTTCCTTTGATGCCTTGCCATGCACAACTGCTGGTCTGGATGTTTATAAAAAGTCACCAGCTTCAAACACGTTGAGTTACAGCTGCCAGGTTTTGGATTAGGAGTCACATTGAGCATTGCTGGGTTACAATGCTGTTCTTCTCCCCATGGCATGTGGTAACTTGCCTGCTTTTAGGGATGGTGGCATGTTTGATCTGAATGTTTTTGAAAGGCAGCATTTCTGCGATGCCCTTTGTCACAGGTGTAATTCTTTTTCTCATCCTTGGTTTACTTGTCTAGTGCTGTACAGCTTCTCTGCATCTTGCAGTTCCCTTAACTGGAAGAAAATAAGCTGTCAGAAGAGTGTCATGAGGAGCCAAGAGAACATTTTACTGTATTAAGAATAAGGTGTGACAGATATATTGACAGTAGAACGAGAAAGGATGGCTCAGTAGATATATGCCAGATATCTGGCCTAGGATTAACATAGAGCATAAACACCACAGACCCAGGATGCATCTGATAAGAAATAAAGGTAATCTGATTCTAAGAAAGAAAGAAATCCCTGGATATTTAACTTAGAAAAAAACAAAGAATGAGAAGAAAAAAAAGAGACAGGGAAAATACAAGAACAACTGGAGCTTCAGCATTACTACCTTGATATTTTGATACTCAAAACCAAACTGATAAATAAGGGAACTGTCAGTTTCTCAGAGGTATCTAATACCAAGATTTCTCCTTGCTGGCTTTCCAGGAGAACCACAAGTGCTTAGCTACTTCAAAGGTATGGTAACACAGAGGAAAAAGGCATAGGCATTAATTTAAGGCAAACAGATACATGAGTCCAAAAATGAAAGTCAGACAGCTCATTAAAGGCAGGGAGGAAAATAAAGGAATTCACGCAGTGCTTTTAGGTAAATTCCTTTTCACAGCTGACCTTTTCTTTCTGTCCCTGTAGTAAAATGCTTGGTCAAATACTTCTATCATTTCAATGACTGCTACCTACTACTCTTTGGCCACTTTCAACATTCATATTTTTCTCACAATTCATACCAAACATATATGTATATGTATGTGAATGTGCACCTATATATGTGTATATGTGTATATATCTGTGTATATGTGTATATATCTCTGTATACATATACAAACAGAGTCAACTTCCTTGCCCTTTGGTCTGGTCTTTTCCTCCTCTGCTGTGAATCCTCCTGCTCTAATCTACCACTTACAGTTCAAGGCACTTGCCCTTGCTTTCACTGTCCTATATAATGCTAATGCTTTCTTTTTTCTATTCCTCTACCGGACCTCCATCAGGGATGACCACTCAGTGATGATCTGTGGGCTGAATTAAGCTTTGCAACTAGGATCCTCTCCACATTTACATCTCCTCCTGAGGGCAGCATCAACTAAACCTAGCATTGAAGAAAAGGGAAAACATGGGAAATTTTAAATCGTTTTTAACCTTTTGTTGCTTCCTTCCTTCTAATCCTCTTTTTGTCCGGTTATTCTAGGTAGGAAGCATTTTTGGCTAGAGGGCAAGTAAACTTCTTTGTTTAGATGGTGCCTCTCAAACTGACAGTGGCTTTGCAAGCAAATCATAATGGACACAGTATATGTTTTGCCCTAGAAAACTGCTGGATAGTATAAGGGAAAGTGAAGGTTTGGATTTCCCCATATTTATGGTGATAAAAGGGATGCACCTAATTCTCAGCAAGAAAAAAGGTCAGGCTGCACTACAGCAACCTATTAAAGGGCAGGGGGAGAGGCTCTGAGATCAATAATTATTTAAAAGGTAGCCACTATATGAAATAAGTATTTTTGGAACAGAAAAAAGTAATGAGAAAGGATGTAGGTGCTAGCGGAAAGCTGATTGTTTCTTAAACAAAGAAACATAAATGTTAAGGGCCTGTGCACTTCTGGCACTTTGAAAATATTTGCCCAAGCCAGTGGGAATTTTAGCTGAGTGTGCATTTTTTGCGGTTCTTTGCTATTAAACATACAGCTGAAAACCATTTCCTTGATGTATTTACTGACCTATAATTGGAAAAAAAGATTTTCTTTTCTAGCTTATTCTGTAACAGTATTATTAGTCAAACAAACAAAGACATAAAAGAACCAACAGAAATGCAAGTTGAGTAGCAGTATTTAACCTCTCCATTGCTAATAAAATACGTTTATTTTATCTCCAGATGTGCCAGTTCATTAAAGCTGGCTCTTTCTAGTAAGTAATATAATTACACTGGTATGGCAATAGCAGGTTGACCTTTCAGCCCTGGTATAATAATGATGTTAAACATTCCATTAAATTAGAAAAACCGTCTCAGGGACTGTATCTGAAAATACATCGGCAGGAGAGTTTTGTCTCTTGCAGCTGTCAGAAAACTTACTGGGATCTTCCATTTGCCTGATAGAAAAGGTGGTGCTTCAGTGAGAAAGGTTTATGAAAGCCATCCTAGAAAAATGAGAAAGCGGGGCAGCATTTGGTATAAGCATGAAACAAGAACTGCCACCTGACTGCGAAAGGGAATGACGTAAAAGTGCTGAAGAAAAGAAATTCTAAGCCTTTGAAAGAACTCCAGTTATCCTGAAATTAACTGGAATACTATTCCAATAATAATATTCCTAAATAAACTCCTACTGTTCCAATAAGCAAAGCAATCAGACTTTCTTTTCTCTGATGAAAGCATATATATTGATTCTGTTTGACTGGATATCACAATCCCCTCTTAGCAGCCACAATGATTCATATTTTAGGATTGAATTCTCAAGTAAAATTTCAATTAATAAATAGTTCCTTTGATGGCAGAATACATTGTCTGTGAAACAGCTAAGAGTAATATTTAAGATAATTGTGTGTAGAAATAATACTAACTGTTGGCCAAAGTCTACATGACCTTTCCTCCTCAGTAACTAAAATGCTTAGAAATAGCATATTGAACTTGTTAATCTGATCTTCCCCTTAGGGGACTATTTATACTTAAAATGTAGAAAATAAATTTGGCTTAGAAATCTGTGTTAGAATAAGAAACATGCTTTTTTGAAGTATGCTGTGAAGATCAAGGAAAAATGCATGCTGTCTGGTGATGTGCTGCCAATATTCTAACAGAAAGCTCTAATAAAATAAGTCTCCCTTTTCTCATGCTAAGCTTCATGGATCGTGTGCTGCACAGGAATAAGGTTATAAAAACCTTTTCCCCTTTAAGCAAAAAATTCTCTCTCAGATCTGCAGGAAGGAAGAAGTCACAAACAAGGGTAGAGCCATTTGAAAATGGCTTGGCTGGCAATTTGTATTTTTTGTTCTGAAAAATATATTGGTAGGATGTCAAAGAAACCCCCCTGTCGATAGTAATACAGATGAAATCCATGGCACAGCTCGGTAAGCACAGACTTCTGGTGCCAGCTGCACAAAGGATGCAGGTCAGCAGAAGTCCAAATTAAGGATGTATTCACAGTTGTTCTTTTAATTTTCAAGATTTTTGGTTCTGCCCACCAGCGCTGTCAAGGACACTAACCATCTCACAAGGGGAGCTTCTTGAGAATGTGAAAACCTATCATTTGACATGAACTTCATTTGAAAATAGAAAAGATAGCATTTACACAGAATTTACCTTCCCTAATTTCAAAACAGCATTCCTCAAAAATCTCTGTTTAACTGCTGCTTCGGCTTTTAACTAGGAATGATGGGGGAGGGAGAGAATGACCAACAATCAGGTAAGGAAGTGGTGAACTCAACTGGCAGCCAAAGGGTCTGGGGTGAGGTAAACAGAAGGGAACCTCTTAATCAATGAAACAATAAAATCACAAAATCGCAAAATCAGCAAAACAGAGCTGAAGTGGAATCACCCTAAGCATATACAAATAAATGACAAAGTGCCTATGGGACCACTTTATGGGAAAAGCCTTCATGCCTCTTCTGGGAAGTCAGCACACTGGGGTGCCTCTCTGAAGTGCCTGTACACTAATGCACACAGCATGGAGAAAGAATAGGAGGAATTAGAAATCCACATGCAGTTCTGCAAGAGCTGCAAGCAAGGATCACCTCCTCCGAGCTCAAGAATGGTTCATCACAACAAGCAGGAATCAAGCAAAGGTAGCTGGAGGCCTCCATGGTTGAAGAAAGATGTCCTGACTAAACTCAGACATAAAAAGGAGGTGGAAGGTGACCCAGGAGGAATATAGAGACACTTTCGGAGAGTGCAGGGGTGGGGTTAGGAGAGCTAAAGCGCACACAGAGTTGATACTGGCAAAGGACAAGGCAACAAGAAGGGCTTCCATAAGTACACAAGCAGCAAAGGAAGGCAAGGGTAAACGTGGGCCCACCCCTAAGTAGGGCAGGGGCCCTGGTGACAAATGACACTGAAAAGGCACAGGTGTTGAATACCTTCTTCGCCTCAGTCTTTACTGGTTAGATAGGTCCTCAGGAATCCCAAGCCCCTGAGACCAGAGGGGAGCAATGGTTCCAGAGGCCTGGAGCAATTAAGACTTACCTGTGGTGGAGGAGGATCAGGTTAGGGAACACTAAAGTTGAACGTGGGTCACCGATGCACCCTTGTGGCAAAGAAGGCCAACAGCATCTTGGGCTACATTAGGAAAAGCATCACCAGCAGATCAAGGGAGGTGATCCTTCCCCTCTACTTAGCACTGGTCAGGCCGCATCTGAAGTGCTTTGTCCAGTTCTTCCAGTTCTTGGCTCCACGGTATAACAACAATAGAGACCTACTCGAGTGAGTCCAGCAAAGGCCACAAAGATGATTAACTGGAGCAGATGGTGGCTGAAGCATCTCTCATACAAGGCGAGACTGAGAGGGCTGGGACTATTCAGCCTGGAGAAGAAAAGGCTCAGGGGCATGTTATCAATGTGTATAGATATCTAATAGGGTGGTGTAAAGAAGATAGAGCCAGACTCTTTTCAGTGATGTCCAGTGACAAGACAAGAGGCAACTGGCATAAACTGAAACACAGGAAATTCCCTCTGGAACAGGTTTCTCAAAGCTTGTGGAGTCTCCATCCTTGGAGATATTCAGAACTTGAGTGGACACAGTCCCAAGGAACCTGCTCACCCTGCTTGAGCGGGGGGGGGGGGGGGGGGGGGGGGTTAGACCGGATGATCTCCAGAGGTCCCTTCCAATGTCATCTATTCATGATTCTGTGATTCTGCAATCTTGGAAGCATCACTGCTTTCAAAGTGAGTACCTCAGCAACTGTACTTCAGCATGTCCGTGCCTCACACTCAATGGGGTTCAGCAGATTATGCCCAGTGTCACTCAGGATCTAGAAATTAATAGTTCCCCCACCAGCATTTTGTGACCATTTCACTACAGTAAATGTGCACTGAAAATGACTACAATAAACCCACAGATGTGTTACATGGTGGTAATAATTTTCTTTTAAAATGCTGCTGCTGCCGTCTTCTTTCCACAGCCTTCACTCCAAATTTGTATAAGAGCTCAGTAGTTAATTAAGTCAAATATCCAAGAGAATGGAGATCAAGGTCTACTGCCTGCATCTTCCTGAGATTACCTTGACTATTAGACTTTTCTAGCTGTCAGTGAGTACACGGAGGGAAAGAGCCTGCAAAAGTACATTAGCATTTGTTCTCATTCTTTAATTAGTCAGTGTTACTGTGAGCTTTGTGCAGAAATTATTTCTAGATTCATTGCATCAGAAAAGGAGCACAAAGAGGGTGAGGACTATGTTCTAGCCCTTGCTCCATGGGTGACTTCTACAATGGTTATGAAAAAATTAGTCCTGTGTGAGTGAAGACATCTCGGACGAAGACATCTTGGCTCAGACTTGACTTGTGCTTGTTTTCCTCATTTGTCCCTTTTAGTGGCTGCCAACAGAATGATATCCACTTTGATTCCCACTCTGAAGCATCAGACTTTCCCCATACTATATCATGGGATTGGAGTACCCAAGTCAGGACTCCTGGATATAAAGTCTCTTTTTGGAACAAGACTATGGCTCATCAAATCCAAAAGTTCTTGCATTCCATCTATGCTCAGTTCATAGAGGAAGAGAGCTTGTAAAGGACTGCTTACAGTTTTTCTGCTGTAAATTTGTTTGAAGAGTCCGGGTTACTTCAGTTCAGTCTGATTCATTTCACAAGCAAAACATTTGCTGCTCAGTAATATATTTATGTGTCTTGGCAATGTGATTAAGCAGTAGCCTGGAGATGAGCTGTAGGACATTCTCCAGATCAGAAGCAAGGCCATCACTCTATCTTCCTATTCAATTTGGTAGGAGAATTTAACAACCTTCCTAAGAATCCCCTTTGGCAGATCACTAACACTGAACTTCACTAACTTGCAGACATATGAAAAATTATATCCACCAAACCCAAAATCAAAATGCTTAAAGACTACAGTACATGTAATTTCTCTGTGCCCAGTAAACGCTTGAAACTAAGAAATATAACCCTCTCAGATTCTGTTGTGACCACCGATAAGTAATTCTAAAAGTTTTGTTCACAGCTTAGATACTGTTTGGTACTTCATGAGACTCCTGAAGCATTTTGTTTAAACAAAGAAACATGCAGATTTGGGAAGTCTTGAACTGGAGCTGTGAACAGCATAATTCAGACTTAGCCTCTGTTAAAGACTCCTACAAGGATCCATCTTTTTAAAGGAATTTCAAAGCAATTTAGAGGCTTTTTGATGGTGTTTTTGCTGGTCTCTTCCCAAGCTTGAGACACACCGTATGTGATAGTAAGTGTGTGGCCAGTACTTTACAATATTGCAAATATCTGATGAGTCACATGGAGCTTTGGACAGTCAGCACACATTGTACGGGAATTTTCCTCATAGAACAAAAATCCATGAAAGCCAAGAAAATGTTAATATTTATTAAAAACCCAGAGGAGAAAGCAAAGTGTATGGCATGTTGAAATTCTCCCAGAACAAAACTTGCACCTCCCTGTATGAACTGGGGACAGTCTAGGAGGAATGATGAGTGTGATCCTTCAAATTGTTCAGGTGTGATCACTTAAGTGGTTCAGGATGCTTAAAACAGCTACATACTGGAGTGCAATTTCAGTGCATATACAACTAGAAGACCTACCTTCAGTGCATCCTACTACTATTTTGTTCAGAGCTAAACTTCTCTCAGGCTCTTTTAATTCAAATATTGACAATCTTATCGACTCAGCTCTACCCTTTGAAAGCCAAGTTCAGGGAACCATCAAACATAGTTAGCCAGTAAGACCCATTAGCTTACAAAAATTCTAATTAGTGATAACTTATTTCATGACTTTGTAGTAGATTTTTTTGTCTGGTTTTCCAAGTGAAAAGGAAATCCATGGAATTTGTAATGTACTTGGTTGTTGAAAGCAAGGGTGCTCTTGAAATTGCTTTATAGCTGCAATACCTGTTTCATTTCAGCCTTCACTGTTTTTTACAGATCAGTAAGAGGTTTATAGCTTACTGACAAAGACACAATGAGAAAGAAGGGAAAACAGAAAGGTAGTGGTTGTTTTCCTGGGGCACTAATAATCATAAGAAGGCTTCTCATTTACCTGGGTCTATTTTGGATTATTGGATCAAATCCACCTTTCATATTTTGAATATTATAGTAGAGTTTTGAGCTTTCATTTGGAAAAGTCATTGCAGCTTCTATAGTATGTGACAAGCAACTATTTCAATGTGGTTCCGGGTGGAGAGAAATGGGCGAAAGCTCCCCAGGCCCTGGAAATGGCTGTCTTTCAGGGAAACAGGCTGCTGACAGTGCAGAGAGACACCCAGATCCATGAAACTCACGTGAGCATCCAGGAACTGCAGCACTTTGCTGCTGAAAGGTACTGCTGACAGCAGCATCTCACAGCTGCAGGGTGACCAGACATGCTGAGCGCAGAGCCCAGCGGAGCTGTGAGACCCCCTCTTGCAGCCAGGGGATGCTGGATGACGGCACTCAGCGCAGGGTGGGCTCTTGGCCCTTTAGAGAGACGTGTTGCTTTCAAAGCAAAGGGTGGCAGGGTCTCATGGTTCTACCTGCGCTCACAACTCCTGCATATTGCAGAAACAGTGTCTCCCACACGGTTTCTGCATGTGCTTTAAATAAAATCCTATCCCACATCCCACCAAAAGTAGTGAGCACATCTTGGAAGAACAGAAAAAGACCCTACTTCATACCTCTTTGAGGTACCTCCCACTTTGAGGATTGTTCGCATACCCATCTGCAAATAGGTAAACTGATAAGCACAGAGAAGAGGGTAGTTTACCTGCCTCAGTTCAATGAATAAACTTCAAACAGACACCAGATGCCCTGACCTCCTGACTCCACTCTAAAGCTATCACCGCAGTTATATACAATTCAGACAGACCTGAAAATACAAGTAGAGTGAACGGGTGAAATCTTGCTTTGAATACCGAATGTATCAAATATGAGGAAAGACAAATTATTCCATTGTCATTTAAAAAAAATATTTGGAATAGATGATCAATCATAAATAGCAATTAAGTCTGCAAAATAAAGGACCTAATCTAATGAAAGCCAAAAGAAGGATTTGCAGTTATTTGAATAGTCACTATAGTTGTCCCAAAATGTATATTTGTCGTATATATTTGTATATGTATACATGTATATACATGTATATTTATCTATACAAAAACCATGTAATGCACAGCCACCAAGAGCTGCGTACACAGAGTTGCAACCTCTGACAAGGAGGTTGTTTTGAACCTGGCTAGCACCAGCTGCATTTAACGGTCCTTTGTCCTTATATGAGGAGACAGCAACCAATCTTCTACCTTTCCTACATCACTCACGTTTTGGCAGACCTCTGCCATACTGTAGAGATACTATTCCATTTCTCCAGTTCTGCTGTATACTTTTTTAAGATGAAAGGACCACGATTCCACACAGTGCATTAGCTGTGGGAAAACCATGGATTTATACGGCAGCAAGATTATTTTTCTCCTTGTTTTCTATTTCCTTCCTAATAATTCCTAACATTTGATCTGCTTTCTGATGGCTGGTGAGCTTGTTTTCTTCTATCTATCATAACCCGAAGGTTTATCTCCTCAGTGGTAATGACCACTTCAGAACTCATCATTTTATACGATGATAGGACTGGTTTTTCCCATGCGCATTGCTTTATATTTATCTACACTGAATTTCATTTGCCATTTTTTTCTGTCAAGTCACTCAGTTACATACATATTCAGCTTTTTCCTGCCAAAAGTAGAAGCATCACACTCCATCTAAGTATTCACTTTGCTTTTTGCCCTCTATCAAATACTTTCTCATGAAAATCTTTGCAGAATTCATAACGTTTCCAATAACTATTTCTGTTTTGCTGAAACTACATCTTTCTAACAAAGAGTTGTATTCATCAAAAATGTTCCATATGGCTTTCACTGGTGCTATAATGGAGTCTTCATTTGCCTGGTAGTTCTGTGACTTTATGCCTTTCTAATGTTTTGCATATAAATTAAGTTGAAAAGGACATAGACACAGATGGTGTAACTCATTGTGGTTTCAGTGAAAGTTTCTAATTTTCCTTCCTGATTTTCAGTTATTTGAATAACTTTCTTGTGCAGTTGGGTGGAACTGCATATGGAACTATTGGTGGGCTATGTGAAGTAGCAATATGAGAGATGATCAAAGTCCTTTAAGATTTTTAATTATTTTAGCTTTCACTTCTTCCTCTTCTCTGCTTTCATCGTATCCAATCTCCTTGGCACACCTGCATTCAAATGACAAGACTCACAACTGTTGTGGACAATGGAGGTATGCCAATTTACACTGGCAGAGCATTTCCCAGGGTATGTGAATAAATCAGCAATTGCATAGCAGGAACTTTTTCAAAATACTGACTTGGAATTTCTTTGCAGAACCTTAACTGAAAATATAAATCCAGAACACTGCACAATGCATGGGGCATTGTGTATATTCTGACCTATATTAGAGTAGCTACCTGATGAGACATACGATTTTCACATCATGTGGTGATACAATCCAGTACAACAAATAAACTGCTCTTGTTCACGGCTAATGAGCCAGAATAAGGGAGCCCCAGTAAGCAGAATTATATGAGCAGTGAATAAACAGCTTACACTGAACACACAAGAACATCTGCCAAACAGCGATATTATGAAAAAATGTTGTTCTATTAAGCATCTTAGAGAATTTAAAGTAATTAATGATCCAATTGTTAATGTATTCTATTTGCTAATGTTTTCATTGGTTTGCTGAAAATATAATTATTTAGAAGCTTCAGTATTATTTGCTGCTTCAGCATTTTATTATACTCCTACAAAAAACAAGGTAGTAACTGTTTTGAAGTGCTAGGTGCTATTTTAGCCATTAAACAGAATAGATTTCCTGAGCTCTTTATGTTTAATTACCTACACTGCAATACGTATACAGTATTTACTTGGACTGAGAAGCTTAAAAGAAAAGAAGGGTCAAAAATGGTCTATGTACTAATGGCATTCCCAACTACAGGATGGAAATCTCTAAGCCGTTCTGGGTGTCACTGCTGTTTGACAGAGTTTTTATTACATTATGGTCATATAAACCTTTTTTAAAAAAAAATCTATTTTCTATCACCTGTGTCTTTTTTGTACTGGACTGATCTTGGAAATTTAGTCTCTAAACAAATGGATTTTAGGGTAGATATCTATTTTTTATGAAGCTTAATAGGAAATAATTTCATATAGAGACATTTAGGAAGAGGGACATAAGTGTATTCAGAACCAAAAGATAGTGATGGCTATTTTGCAATCCTAATAGAAATGTATAATGCATCCAGTACTGCAGTGGTAGATCTACAAAACAATATATTGTAGAATAAATTCTGGGATTCTTCATTAAGTAATACTATAGTATAATCATTTTTAACTGAGATTGGGGTAAAACCGGTGAATAGTTTGAGCTCTGTCACAACTTCTCAAAAAAGGAGAAGTTCTTACAAAAAATTAAGGTTTCATTAGAAGTGCTCTCTCTATGCTGCAATAGGTCTGGAAGGAGCCAAAGAACAATTGCTCCACCTCATTGTTTTAACCCAGAAAGAAGCCCCTTGTCACAGACATTACAATCTCAGTAAAAAGCAGACCCATCCAAACAGACATAAAACTTGTGTGTTCACTGGCACTTAACATATAATCTATGTTAAAGAAAATTTAAAAAATCAGGGGGTTCTTGCCCTACATTTCTTACAGAATCCTGACAAGCTAGTGGGTGACAAGAAAAGGGATAGGGAAAATCATTTCTTTGTTGTTTTATATTCAACTCAAATTGACAATGGCCTCCCCTTTCAATGTGATCAAATCAGTGTGCAAAGTAAATGTCTTTAACAGCTGCATTTTTTATAGAACAAAGTGTGTGTGTTTGTGATGCTGAGGAATAGTAACTGAGACAAAGAGACACAGAGAGCTGAGAAGTTTGTGAAAGGAGAGAAATGGGGGATCTTGGACATGCTGATAAAGAAAAAGCATATACAACATAGCTGCATCAGGCTAAGAAAGCCCATTGAAAGACAGAGAGGAGGTACCCGGTAAACCATGCTAACTCAGGCTTCATTTTTTTCCTGTTTGTCCAGGTGAAAATTTCTAAGACATCAGCTGAAACAAACTAGGTGGACAATGAGGGGATTTCTCAATTCCTGGAATAGAGAGGATATCTGAAACCATGCACCTAGATGAGCTGATGCAGAAACTAGGTGTATATTAAGGCACAAGCATATGTCAGGAAAACTCTTAGAAACACTGGAAATAGGGAGAAGAAATACACCAAAAAATGACAATGAAAGTCAGAGCCAGAGAGAAGGGTCCAAAGCCTTCACTTGCAGAAATGTTAACAGAAATATCGATTGGTCTGAATGGAGAACAAATGGAAATATCTGTGTGTGAAAACACTAGAAGACACAATATAGCGCAAGGACAAAAAGAAGAGCATGTCTTAATAACCAAGGATGTGACTGACAGCAATAAACTGGTACATGCCCAGAAATATGTCATTGTTCACATCAAGATCAGCAGGTCTGTGATCTGATAAGGCCACAGCACAGATGGCTTGTCAGCAGAAGACCTGTGTGCTGACCACAGGAAGGTGGCAACAAGGTGACACCACAGTGTGGTGGTGGTGTCTCTTCTTGTCCCAGCTGGAAGACACAATGTAGCTGCAAGGGCATCAAAAATAAGGAAATAAGGACAAAAGCTTGCTACATTTTAGGGAGGCTGAAGTCAGCAAGATTCTGAGGCAAAAGATCACATTGTAAAAGTTGTTAGATGCTAAAAGGTGTTAAAAAAACAAACAAACAAACAAAAAAAACAGCTTGTCAGTGCCCGGCAAGAAGAACCAAGGTGACAGGTTTATGACTTAACAGTTGGCATCTCTTTTCCTCTGTGTCACTCACAAGCAGTCCTGGACAGACCAGTCAGACATATGTCCTGGGGCTTGCAAGTGGGTATGAGAGGGAGTGAGTGAAATCTATGAGGGAATGACCTGAATGTCTATCTGAATAAATACCACCTTCCCCTTTTCTATAATGTCTCACAGGGAATTTTGTTACATTAATTTCCTGTTTATCTCTGATAAATCAGGCATATATATTTTAATCAGAATTCCAGGCTTAAGAAATACAAAGATTTTGTTTTTAAACATTATATACTGTAAAGTCTACATTTAAACTTTTCACATTGCTATTCTTATTGTTTAAATTGCTTGTAAAATATAATAGTGATTCTGAAGTGTAAATTCTTACAGTGACAAAGACCTCAGCATCAATAGTACACGTCTACTGGTGAATGCTGTATAATTATTTTTAACTGGGTTTGGAATTAAATTTTACTGAATGGTTTGAGCTCTACACAAAACTTTTCAAAAAGGCATAAATCACTACAAAATGTCCTTATTTCCTGACACCCGAATTATACAGTAACAAGGGCTCATTACAGTATGGGTTCGTAATTTTCCTACTAAAACCAAGAACGTATTATTGGGAGGTGGGATGTATGAATGGTGGAGAGAGGAAGCTTAATACTAAGCAAGAAGGACAATAGTAAGTATAAGGCTTAACTTTGATATTTATGCTTCAGCATTTTGGGGAAGGGAAATAACAGAATGTTATTAAAGTTAAGCTCAGAAGAGCTTGCCTCAAAAATTGTAATCGTATTTTCACTGAATGAATGAAAATGTAGTGCTTTACTAGTTTGCATGGCAATATTATAAAATGCTGCCTCAGTGCAGCATGGTTATCTAAAATCCACACGAAGTGCTAGACAGAGGGAATTCTGTCTTCTGCCCTGCATGAGTATACTCAGAAATTTGGCACCTAATAAGGAGTCGTGTCAACACAGTAAGGAAAGAAAGATACCACTGAATAAAGATTGGTCACCAGAAAGAGTGGTCTTTGCAACCTTTGAAGAAGCTCCCTAAATGACTCTTGCACCTGTGCCAACAGTATTTGTCCCTAAGTGACAAAGGACAAAATAAAAAAAATGTATATTTTCTTAAATTTAAACACAAGCCCATAAAAAGCATAGAGCATTATACCCTTCTTGAGGGTTAGAGACCTCCTCCTCCCCCTACTGACCCAGCAATTGCAAACACACTGGCTTTCAGACCCGCCAAACAACCTGGAGCAACTGACTTTGACGAAGCTCCGTGATGTGTCCACAAGGATCTTTTCTCAGATCAACACCTTGGCTGAATACAGGGAACAATCAGTTCTGTAATTCATAGACCACCTAAACTCTGCAGACTTCAGGCAGGACCCAGAAGGACCCTGACCCTTCTCATGGTAGTCTGGAGGAATTGCATCAGTTTTGGCTCCCTCCACACCATACACTAGCCTCCAACACTAGCATGATATGAACCTTTCAGTTCTTCCACACGGTCCCATGCCACACCGCATTTAGTCAGTTTTGTGCTATAAAAATAGCACTTTGGTGAGATATGGCACAGCCCTCTGCAATTTCAAATGCTTTGAGCTTGGAAAAAAAGCACAAAAAATAGTAAATACAATGCAGAGCTGCAGTGCAATTCATGGGGTCTGGAAGAGACCAACAGCCAGATGCAGTGCAGTGCAAACATGGCCAGTTTGCCCTGAAGGGCACTGCGTCAGAGCTATCAAGACAAGCAGAAGAGAGAGAAGAACAGCCTCCAGCAACAACAAAAGAAAAGAAACCTGGTTTTATCTGGTAACCAGACAGCTAATCACAAACTTCGCTTCTTTTTATTGTGCCTCCTTCCTTCTCCCACTCCTCTGCTATAGAGCCTCGTGTGCTAATGCCAAAACAGGACGAGCTCTTGACTTGGCACATGAGCTGGGGAGAGACAGGAAAGCTCACTATGTACACATGAGGTCTCCCCATCCTCTGCCAGTTCTGCCCTTGACAAGAGTATGTGTGTTAAGAGATACCTTAAGGCATAAGACTGCCACAGACACGGCTCTGCCTTCCATTACACCCACATATAACACTACCAGAGCTTACATAAAATGTAAGTATAGATAGTCAAGTCCCCTTCCTCCTCTCCAGCGAGAGAGATTTCTGCCTTCTTATCAGCAACAAAGTCCAGGTTGGCCCTTTCCAAAGCTGTGCCTGCAGTTTCCTAATGGCCCATCAATTAGTGACTTTTGGTCTTTGTCATTGTCTCTGTTTTCCCTTGTCTATCAATCATGTTTGTGTCTGAGTGTATCTTGTTTATGACTTCCCCCTTTACTTATTATCCCTTTTGCACTGAAAATGTCCTTGGTCTGACAACCTTAATGAACAGCTGTTCTCACATTTCAAATACCCTTACAGTGTACATTTCCAAAAGTACTTGCATGTACATCCTGACCTCTCCCAGAACAGCAGAGGAGGGAGAGGAGAGGGAGACTATGAGGTCTTGCAGATACCCCATTACAGAAGCAGGTGGCAGATTATGATTGCCACATATTGGTCACCATTCTGCTGTGTGATTGCTGAAGAAGCTGATGGTTCAGAGATTATTGATATATTTAGAAAGCTATTACATAATATAATTAGAAAGAGAGGAGCTTGTTTTTTTCTACAGCTCAGCCGGCTTTCTGGAGGAGAAGACCCTTGGCCTCTGAGATGGCCTGAACATTTGGGTCTGCCAGAGCAGAGATGGGCAGGAGAATACTACGTGTCCTGCACTGTCCATACAGAATAAAAACTCTATTATCTCAGGACAGCTTAAATTCCTCCTAAACTGTATTTCTGAGAGAAACTGAGCTGTCAAGTGCTCAGCTGTGGACACCATTCTGTTCTTATGCAGCATGCCAGGGTAGCAGGAGGTCACTGCCAGCATCCATACAAAATGGGTCATGTGTATTCAAATAAAGACCAGTGTGTTTGTCTTTCCTACGCATTTATTCATCCAGCTGCAGGCAGAACTGTTGTCTACATTCAGAAAGAACAGGACTCAGCAAGCACCACCTGAAGGCAGGTACAGGCAATGCCAAGAGCAAGATGACAGCAGCAAATCGGATAGGATGGTGTCTTATCTGCACAAACAGGACAGGTTTTAGAACATCTATGTATGATTGTTCTACTCTTTACATCATTTCCAAAATCCTCTCTGATGGTCTTATCCTTCCTTTTATTGTTTTCTTTACATATTTTACTTACACATACACGCATGCAGAGTTGGATAAGAAAATTATAAAGCTCTGTTTCTCAAGTCTTTGTCTTCAGTTGCATCTTTTCTTGTTCCAATACTTTGGAGATTCACAAGTTTTTCCTAGTGTTAGCTCAATCTATCTCAGAAAATCTTTATCCTCTTCTGTGAACCACCCCCCCAGCCAGGCTGTATGTCGTAAGAGAAAATCTCACAGTAATTATTAAACAGCTGGCTCTTCCATCCGAAGTCTCATACTTTGCTCCCTTAGACCTTTTATATATTTCTTTCCTCCCAAAGAACACAATCAGCTTCTGTGGTGTTGCTAATAAGTGAGCTTAAAAGAAACATGTCAGCTGGAGTTAATAATAAAACATTTTTTCCCCATGCAGTATTCTTGAACTTACATGAAGAAAAATCTCTACTTAAAATTTTTACATCCTCTAACCTTAATTCCCGGGCCAGCTTCAAAATATTCATGCTCCTGACTGTCTACATCTGGGTCATGTATCTGGAACTACAGTGAAAAATCTTCCTGGTTTCCCCCATGCCTGCCCTTCTCAGTTTCATAAACAGGTGATCTCATGAGAACAAACAGTGAAAGACGGGAAACGCCTCTGTTTTGCTCATTTCTTATCATGAAGCAAACTGCATTGCTTTCATTTTTTTCTCCTTATTTAATTCTTCACCCATCAGAAGTTTCCATACTGTTGCATCTCACTAGAAGAAACTTTTAAATATAATTCAGAGAAAAATCTGCTTTTGAAATTTTCCAAATGTTTTTTTCTGAGCACCCTGCAAAGAAAACTAGAGCGGGCAAAAACTCCTTTGGTAACCTCAACTCCGGCTTTATTATCATAGAATTTCTTTCAATCTTGTTTTAATTCCCCAGCACAAGTTTTGTTTTGCATAATATTCAAGTCTATCCATCTACATTTGACTGATGCATATTTGTTTTCTTCCACAGATCCTACAGCTGTCAACGCTTTTTCTAGTTAATGCAGCACATTCTCATAGTCACTCACCAATAAAGGAGAAGCTACTATTAAGCATACAGACCAATACACTCTACATATTACTATAAAAATGGCTCCAAGGCTAATGAGAATATATTAACAATATTGGATAGAGTAGCACAACTTCAATTATTATTTAAAACAGGTGTTATGTTGTAATAGTTAGGTAATACCCACACAGTGTTAGGAAATATTCAGTGTATACCTGTTGTTTGGAGCAAACTGATTCAGTCCCAAAGAAAAAAATTGTCCGTCAAAAGTATTTTTATGAATATCAGTCATATCATAATAGGCCTGAAACAGTTTCAGGATTTTTCCAGATACAGGGAAATAAATTGCTTTAATCTATTAACAGAGTTTTAATAATGGACTCCCAAGAAGTTGTGAGAGCTATTTCTAACACAACAGTGGAAATATTACAGCATTTGCACCCTCTCTGAACTTTTCTGTAGTAATATTAGAAAAAAAACAGCAGGAGAATAACCATCATCTAGTTGTTCTTGTTTCTTTACTGTTAAAAATACCACTAAAGTTCCAGTGTGGTCTCAAATGACAGCACAAAATGGAAAAAAATAAGAAAATATTTTAAAAATGAGCCAACAATTGAATTCCTTGTTTGTACTGAAAAGTTTCTGTTGGGGCTTAATTTGGTAGCTACCATTCTTCCCAGAATACTCATCTTACACTATATATTTAGGCTATCAGGTGAAAAAGATTTGGAAGTGTTCATACATGCTGATACATATATTTTTAACTTTCAAGTGTCTTAGGCTGAAATAGTCACCCTTTATGGAGAGAAACAAGGCCTCCTCTAGAGGCTCTCTTTGATACCTTCCTTAGGATGACATGGATTGTCTTCTGGGAATATTTAACACAGATCTTACGAATTGTCCTTTCCAAAGATCTGCTTCTCTCCATAGAGAGTAAAAAGAGCCGGTGGGATGCATAAGTCAGAGTCAGATGTTCAGTCCTGAGATCTCCACACCCAGGGAGATGAATCCCAGCCACAGAAAGAAGTGCTTATCCAGTGGTGCAATATTGGCATGACCTAGTGAAGTATCTGGAGCCTACAAAACAGGAGGAGTCCTTTAAGATCCACAAAGGGCTACCTGTGTTTGCCAAAGAGAAGGTCGAAGGACTTGTTCCTTTTATGTATTCCTTCAAAAAAAGTTCTTTGGACCTGTAAGCCAAAAGAGGACCAAACTTGACAAGAAACCATATTAAGTGGGAATTCACTGAAAAGACTTATATTTTGCTCCCAGAAATATATTAAATGCTGGCTGTATAACCTAGACATCTCCTGTCAATTAAAAGAAGGAAGGAAAAGGACAACAGCATTTGAGTATTTGAGATATATAAACTTATTTTATGAAATATACACCAGCTTGCTCTTACCAAGACAAACCTAGAAGTGGCCATAACTAAGCATGTCTGCCACATGACTTCTGGGCCCCGGCCTTTTTTTTTTTTTTTTTTTTTTTAAAGCAATATAGGGTTTTTTTTTAGCAATATAGACATAATCCCTTGGAGGAGAATAATTTCTGTAGCATTTTCTCTGCATTGTTCACTTCCATCTTGATTGTATACAGTTTCACTTTATAAAGCCAGGATAGTAAATCTGATGTCAATCCTGCAAGCAAAAACAAGCAGGAACAAGCCCAAGTATGACGTCTGGAGTTTCAGCCATTTGGTTTCTGCAGAATTGGACTATTTTTCACTGAATACATGCACAGTATAACGTTGGAGCAAAGCTCAGGAGAAGAATGCATTGCCTCGTTCATGAGGTGAGAGATCTTGAAGCAAGCTATTTTATACATAGCTCATCCCCCACTGAACAGAGCAGCCAGTACATCTGCTCATTAGTCTGTCTGTGCTTTATCAGCGCCCCTGCCTTATAATTCACGTAGCTGTTTGTCTTCAGTGTCGCAGAGCTACAGCTATGACACCTTCCCCTTGCAGGTTTTTTAGCAGCTCAGCTCTAAACGTGTAGGAGTATGAAGCATGTTTTCACACTTATTTGGAGAGCACCTGGTAGGGCTTAAATCTGTGTGGTCTTGCAAAATAAGTATTAAGCAACAGTGATAGTTCTAATAGTAATATTCACTTGGAAAAATATCTACAGTTATATCTGAGAGGCAGAAAGATGTTCCCAAAAGACTAAATAGCTACTGTTCTTTCAACACTATTCTATGTCGATCTTTTCCAGCCACTAAATTTTCTCATTTTTCAAGAAAGAATAAAGTCTTTTTCTTGCAGCCAGCTATGAACTTTTTTACAATGAGTAAGCTTAATCTGGTTATTGACGTACACTCTATTATCAAGAAATACGTGTAATATGATTTCAGATCCCATTAAAATGAAAAGATACATCTAATATAATCTAAGAATAACCGTATCAGAACTGTGACCACAGAAATCTCTCATTTGCTTGAAACAAAATACAGTTCTGGTGCACTGAAAACAAAGCTAAATCATGTGAATACTGCAAAGCTGGTATTAGCACGGTCCTGGTGGCAACAACTTGGTTGCTAGGCTTTAAAAATCTGCATAAATTCTTCTTGAAAGAGCTACTGCTGCATAAACTGTACTATGAATCCCCTCTTTCTTTTTTTTTCTTTCAGGAATACCAATAATCTTCATTAGCTAAAATTCCTTTTGATCACAACATAGTATTAATAGGGTGAGCTTGCAATCCTTGAATATACAAATACATTCAAGCACACTTTCAGTAACACTCAGATGATCACTCTTACATAGCGAATAAAAACATAGTTTGCTTAGAATTTTTGTTATTGTTTTTGGTCATTTGAGGTCCTATCTGAGTTATATACTTGTGTCTTGTGATCCTGAAATGTGGTTTTAAGGCTCTCCAAACCTTTCATTCTTAAGTGCACCATTTGTGGATTGTTACCTATTTATAGCAAAAAGCTATTATCATGAGGGCATGTCTGATAGAGTTCAATTATTCAGGACTTGCATTTATTGAAACAACATCTACTATTGTTCATTAAAGAAACCCATGAATCTCTTCTGCCTCTTTAGAAAAAAAAGGGGCAGGGAGGAGCTTGAGCGGTTACAGAAGTGTTATCTGGAGTTAATCTCTGGAGAATTTGGCTTTGCTTCATCATGATAAATTGGAGTTATAGATTGAATTAGTAGATTAACTTATGAATTGTTTAGTAAAAAGAGGGACTCAGGACCTGGCTCTGTTGTTATTCTCACAGTAACTACATTCATGTCAGAGAAATACACCAGTTTTGAGTTACTGGAGGAAAATCTGAGCTACCCCAGTGTAACCGAGAGGATAATTAGATGAATTAAATGAGAGGGCGTAAAGGAACTGCTATACCTTTGACTAAATTTTCACTCCAGTTTACCCAGATTTGCATTAATTACACTTTTTCAAAGCTATCTCTATAAAGCAAAAGGTAAGCATTTGGTCTGGATCCCACTGGGCTACTCCAGAAATACGTAGTACTTTGACTTTTACAATCCAGATCATCCCCATGCTGCATGCCTCTGTTGCCCACCAGATGCAGGATGATCTCAGTCTCCAATGGGCAGAAACCATCTTCTCTGGTTTAGTCCCTGAACAAACACAGAGTGACTAAGTCACACCCTGCCCCAGCCCACCAAGTCTATGAGTGTAGATCCAATGGGATCCAGTTACATCTTGCAGCTCTCCCTGACTTGGAAACTAATAGATTGCAGGTAATATCTGTATTCCTAAAGACAGCTCTAACATACAGAAATGCTGAAAGGCTGTGGGGGAGCTGTACAGCCCTCCAAAGCTGAAAGCACACACTGTGCTCTGCTCAATGAACCAGATCAATTTCTATTATTTGGACCATGAAGTCTCCTGCAGGCTTCTCTGTAATTCTTATTAAACCAAGAACACATTCAAGATATGTCTTATCACTGCTGTGCCACGTGCAGGGTCTGATCATAATCTAGCCTTTATTCTTTTTCATCCCCTCAGCGTCAAAAAAAATCTCAGATCCTCACTTACCATATCTGCTGTTCTCTTGGCCAAGCATGTCAAAGAAGATCATAAAGGCAATATTCAGAAGTTTCAGAAGTTAATTGGTGAATGAAGCTCACAGTTCCAGATGAACCTGGACTTCACACCCCCTTCTATACGTGTACAATATAGGTTTACTTGGTAGTACAGCTTCCAGAGGGGAAATGAGAAATGCAGCTTTCCCCACTCTTACTGCAGTTGCTGTTCTTGTGCTAACGCAAATTCATCCCTGAGCAATACATAGTCAGTGATTATAGAGAGTGAGAGGGCAGTGGTTGATTTCAGTTAATGCTGTTGCTCTCTTTGCAGTAGACTTCTAAAATTACTGAGCAATAGCTGGTATGCTTTCTGCCCATGACTGCCCTGTTTTCTGCTCCCCTGCCTATTGTATGTCTTTTCTTCAAGGTAGTATTTTATTTCATTTCTTTTCAGGTACTTTCAATGTTTCCTATTTGAAAGAAATAGCCATTCGCTGTCTACCACTTGCAGAAACCTGGCAAATAAAGAAATCTAGCAATGACAAAATGATAATGCCAAGGAACAAAAGGTTATTATTTACGGTGTCTTAAATCTCCAGGGGGAAAGATTACACAGAGGAACTGAAAGAAGAAGAGAGGTAGGAGGGAGAGAGGTTCTTGCTGAATAATAAAAAATTAATCATTGCTCCTCACTTACGTGTTTGCACTTCATTTTGAAGAGTAGTATCATCCTATATTGATTCTTAGCTCAATTAGAAAAGAGCAAATTCCAGCATGGTATTAAGTTTTATTCAGAAGAATAGCTCAGGAAATTTAATATCCACAAGGCCATAGGCCAAAGCTGAGCTTGTTTGCTGTGCAGACAAAAATAGGTCTGTTCTTCCACTACAGAGCTACTGCTGCAAGCTTAAAAAAGGAAAAAAACCCTTGCATTTCTAAACTGTATAGTTTCAGTACTTTTACATATAGTATGCTCCAGATATGGGCAAATATTTGCCCATATGTGTTTGCCTGATGTGTGACATTGAAAATCATAGGTCAGGACCTCAGTGAGCAGAATCACTTTGCTGAAAGCCAGCCAGCTTTGCCGAGTGTCATCAGCTAAGGATCTGACCCAGGGTCTTCTCCTGGCACGCAGCACGACTTTGCAGGCAATAGCGCCATGTCAGTGAGAATCAGTTAGTGCCTTCATCTAAATTCCCGGCACTCTGTTGCAGTATTACTTTTCCTGGTTTTGTATTTGAAGTTTGCTGCACTAGCAGCAACACTCTGCCAAGACCGGTGAAAGCAGTTCCTCCACAGGCATGAGCAGCACAGGTTTTCCTATCTGCAGCACAATATTTTCCTTTGGTTCACCTGCAGGGGAAGGAACCTATAGGTAAAACAGTTGACAACTAGCAATAGCTGTGATGCTAAGTAGGTATATTCAACACAGACATGCACTGGTAACAGTTCTAGTCTTACACTCTGGTGTCTTATGGTCATGGTTATGTCTTGGACTCTATGATCAGGTAATCCTGTAGACAAAGGATAAAAACATCTAATATAAGATAGTAAATTTTGCAAACCTTTGTTCATTTCAATAATTTACATAATTTTCTTGTGTTGTACTGCATCTCCAGGCCAAAGTTAGGGAACTTATTTTCTTGCTGATCCCTAAACTAGACTCAAATGAACCATAATGACACATGCACCATCTCCAATGGGAAGTACATTCATTTGTGCTTTGAGAAGCACACTGACACATGCATTTCTTTCCTAAATGTTATTAAAACTGCTTTGAATTTGCTTAATTTTAAGCATTACAGGTTTAGGGGTTTTTTTTCACTTCTGTCCTGGCCTTAAAATGGTGGCAATAGGGCTTGATGTGGAAGCACCTTTATCTGAATATGAGTTGAACTGACTCACTCACTACATTCAGAACATTCTTACTGAACACCTTCTACATACAGCAAAATTCTTTAGACAGAGCCATGATGCTTCATTGGCACGGACAGACTCACTGTGAATGCTGGAGAAAAACAAAGCCCTCGTAAGACTGAAAACTGCCTAAAAGGGCATTAAACTCAATGGCTAAGAAGGTTAATATAGCATGATTTCAAAATAAAATATCAGAGGTTAATTAGTGTGGATAATTTTCTCCTTCCTCCTATGGTCAACTACTAAATCTTTTTGTTTGAAACTCTTTCACAGAAAGGTTCAGAAGGGGTCAAATCATCACAGGGTAAAACTATCTCTAATGTTGCAGTTAAGAATGAAGCATTCAGCATGCCAAAACCAAAATGTGCTCACTTCAATGTTTATTGTCTCACAGTGACATGAATGTTACTAATAGTAAATCGCTGAAAGATACTCAAGCTTGAAACTTCTAAAGTGAATTTTTTTAATTCAATAAATAAATGAATGTGTCCATCTGTGGTATATAATCATGTTAAAGTTAGGCCATATTAGTGGTGTTTCAGTGCATTCTTCATGCACAGTAAGCTGAGATATAGGAGTTAGAGGTATGTGTTTCCTAGTTTATTATGCTTTGCTTTGGCATTTTCAGAAGGGTCTAGCCCTGCTCTGATTAGTATAGGGGAGCACTATACAAAATTACATCTATGCTCATCTATCCATTGTTACCTTGTTCATTTTATATAAAAATTGAAAAAGTTAAAAGAAAACGGAAAATCCTTTGCACTTCCATAACTAAGCTGGTGGTTAATGATATAAAGTTATTCTTTGGCTTGGGGCATAGCAGTAAGCAGAAGACAAAAACTGGATATGTTCAAAGCACAGAAATTGAAAGGGCAGTTTGTGTTACTGGAAAAATGCTTGAGGGATAATTTAAGCTGGATTCTGCAAGGAATATCCAGAGACAAATATAAATTTCTGTCATGGTATTTCCCAGATGGAGTAAGGGATATTATTAACTAACTCCATGATAGCAGTCATTTCAAGGATTAAAAGAAGGAAAGTGGCAAAACTTCATGTATTTTCCTTTACTTTCAATTTTTGTTTTAAAATACACGCTGAAGGGAAAAGCCCCGCTCCCTAGCATATACAAAGAAATGACTTCTAGACAAAAAGAGTGTCCTGCTGCTAAGCTTAGGTGGTATGCATTGACAGAGTGACAGCTGAAAAACAACAAAAACAATGAAGACAATTCTGCTCTGGTCCTGATTCAGGAAAACACACACCAGCCTTATTTGATCTTAAATACGAGTTTAAATGCCAAGTCAGTGGGACTTCAAATGCAATACACTTAGCTAAAGTTCAATAAGATAAATCTTGTCTAAAAAGAAATCTAACCTAAGATATTCATATAGACTCCTTTAATAGTCAAGGGAAAGAGACAGGCAAACCCCAAAGGAGATTCATAACACAACCATAGTCGCCTCACAGTGAGCTGAACTGTCCCCTGAAGCACTTATCCTTCTCCACACTGGCAAGGGCAGGAGTCTAGATAACTAGGAAATTGTTTGGCTGAACCACGATCTCTGTCCTGAATCCGTCTCCTCGCGCCAAGATGTACAACAGGGCCAATGCAGCACTTTGGAGGTCGATGCTTTGTCAAAACACAGACGAGATGCCTGGGAGGAAAAAAGTATTCTCTATTCTCAGAGTAGGATTCATCTCACCTGACTTCAGTTGTCTAAATCACCCTAAGCTCTCTAGGCAGGCAAAGGAGAAAAACTGGCATTTTTTAAAAAATGATGCATTTATCAGTTTTAGGTCTCTATAGTAGAGTGAGGTGAATTGTCCCTCTTCCTCTCCACTCTGCAAGAAGGAGCATAAAATCACTCCCTGTAGTGTTAATACCTTCATTGGAGACTGCTGGATGAATCCCATCTCAGAAACCCCATGAGGCTGGTCTGGATCTAGATACAACACTATGATCCTCATGAATAATTTCCAGTCTTTGATCTGTGATAGAAGAGACACCAGGCCGTACCCACATGCTTTTTGAGAAGACTGCCTAAACTAGGTGAGTCAACAAGTGGTTCCTCTTCTGTCAAAAACTACCCCCAAGAGTTAATTGTCTCTAAATCGAAGGTATTATCAGGCCTACGCAGAAAAGAAGGAAGGAGTTGGGCTGGAATATAAGATTTTCTGTCAAATTTGTTGCATGTGGTTGGTTTGCATCCCATTTTAACAGTTGTTATGCTTGTATCTGTGGCAATATTTTTTCTTCACAAACATGCTACTGAAAGTATATATAATCTTACATTTTGACTTATGAACCACTCACCTCATAATCTGCTCAAGGAGATCAGTGAAAGAAGGAGAGGTTGCACGAATACTACTCATTACACTACTTAAAAATATCAGGAATTAGCTCCAGGTTGCCTCCAGTGCCTCAGCTTTTGAACTCCACCAAGTCCTGCCTCCTCAAACGATTCTGACTGCAATCCCCTCTGAATAAAAGTTCAGACCACTGAACTTTTTTTTTCAGAAACCTCACTTTCCTTCATTCTCACTTTCCTTATTTCTCTGTCTGACAGGAGCTTATTCATTCTGTTCTCTCTTTCCCCAGCAAGTATTATCAAAATGTTAATTTCTTTTCTTTTGGAGAAAATACTAAAAACCCCTGGCAGCTCCACTTTCACTCTCATCTTGTCTGAATTGCTTTCCCCTCTAAACTTTCTTTATTCGAGCTCACTTTGTGTCCTATATTCTATGGGTTGTTGGCAGTTGCCTTCATTTTATCTTTTAATCTTCCCCTGTCACTCTTCTGAGCTGCTATTTCAGGCTTATCTCAGTCACCTGTCATTCACTCAGTTCACCCAATTCACCTTCTTTTATGAGACATCTTAGACATTCACCATATTAGTATGCTATTAAAAAAAAAAAGCAGATACACATAGGACTAAACTCTGCTCTGCTATGTCTATACATGCTAACTGATTTAAATGGAGAAAAGTTGTCTTAAATGTGGGAAGAACTGAGATCTCAGTCTCCAGTGTGTCTGTCAGAGCGGTTTGAAAATCGTAAAGGCAGATGAGATCAAAAGACTGAGTAGAGAAGAATACATAACTGCCTACAAGTGTTCTTTCCTTCTTCTTCTTCTTCTTCCTTTTTTTTTACTCTGAACAGACAGCAATGTTTTGCAATGCAAAGAATTGCTAAAACACTTTGAGGAAAGAAAAATACTTTCTTCAGCACCAGTTTTGAAACCTCTTGAAACTTCATAATTTTCCTATTCTCTGACACCAGGTTTGGACAAAACCAGTTTTTAAATAGATTAACATAAGTGTAAAATTGAAACGAACACCAAAATTTTTTGAAGGATCCGAAATCACTCCTCAATACTTTCCTTCACACAGTTTAATGTAGACTACTACATCAAGAATCATGGTGAGCACTAAATATTAGTGTTAGTCACATATCAATAAGCTCCCATTCCCTAGCACCTGATTCATTAAATCTCCTGTGAATTAGTTTAAATGCCACACTAATAACCAAGTTAATAAATGAAATGGCTATATACTGAGCAAAATATGTCAAAAACAGTAAATAATGCATCAGTCTAGATTTTGCAGTGCAAGAGGGGAAAACTATTCCTCTGGTAATCTTATTTTCATTCCTCAATGCACTATTAATAGTGCACTCAAGCACTGTTCTGAGTGTTGTGTGGCTCACCCTAGAAAAAAACATGAGGTGGACTCAACTTACTGTAAATAAATCATTTTAGAAAATATCCTTCAGTCTTTCCTTGCTTGCCACCTCGAGGCCATACCACTGATATTTGCAATAGTTACGACGGCAGTCAAGACACAGACCTTTAACAAATGAGCTTTTCCATTCTGACAGCAGCTTTCCTAAGTACTTTGAGTTCTGCAGACATAGCAGGTGTACTGTACAAGGATGATTTTTCTTTCCTAGCCTCTCCTGCCTTTGGACCACATGCAGGAATTGTGTCCTGCAGAGTGAAAGGAAAACACCCCAACATGTTACACAAAGAAATGAAACAAAACAACAGACAAGCGAACACTGCAGGCGATCACATTTTTAACACCAGGCTACACCGCTGCCAGCCTGTGAAGACACTTTCTCACTCACCTTCAGCTTCCTGCTGGTGGTGGTCCTGAGCCTCCAACCCTCCATGCTATTTTTGTATTGCTGTTTGCTGCAGAATATTCAATGACATGAATTACAACCCAGAAGTTACACTGTATCTGTTACAAAAGCAGCTTAAAGCATGTATGGAAAGGTCAGTAATATTCAAGGTCAGATGAGAACCCCAAACCATCCAACCCATTTAAAAGATAAAAATATACGGAACACCTAAAAGTCACAGGAGTTTTATTACATGTTGAATTAAAGAGATCCTTGAACCACTCACAGGGTTAAAGCAGTAGTGGTCAACTTAATATGGCAAATGCACAGCCATCAAATGGAAATTTAGAAGATCCAATATGGATGACATTTGTCTTGCAGCTGCTAGTCAGAAAAAGTGGCAGCATGCATGCTTAAAGTCCTAAGAAACACTGCTATAACAAGCCAGTGTATGCTTGACAGGAACCTGTGCTTTAGGTTAGCTGTTTTCTATGTTTATGTGCTACACGTTTCATCCGCTCTGTGGTCGGGAGAAATGAACCTATTGCAATTACTTGGAACTGCAGATACAAACTGCTGCAGGACCCCATAGGATTGTAGGATCAGAGCCTGTAGCCTCACACAGGAAAACTCAGAGCATAGGGGTTTGCTTGTTAAGCTTTTTCTCTCTTTCCTACCCTGCCAAAAACCACGGGTGTAAGATGAGCGTAGCAGTGAGCAGTGGTTTGAAATCCTTTTTGGTATGCTGATTGTGAAAAGTTTCCCAAAGGAGCGAGGGATGCTCAGACGCCAGATTCAAGCCCACCGCTTTTCTTAGTTCCCTTTTGCAGACCCCTTGGAAATCAGGCGTGGAGGTCCCTGCTGGTCCCATGGCACAGCTTAATCCCCACTGTTGTAAATCACACAAAAAGATTGGGGAAAGTAACACCCCTACTAAGGCTGGACGAAACCACACAGAGAAGGACCAGTTCAAAATCAGCCTGAAAATACACAGGCAAATAGATTTGAGAGAGAGAAAGAGACTCTGCTTTCTTATGAGCCTTCCTGAAAACAACTCGGCACCGGAAAGCAGAGAGACATCCCATTATTCCCCTGCAGCAGTCGGAAAGCTCACATATAGCCAGCCATTTCCTAAACAAGGAGTAGTCATTAAAAATCAGTTTTGTTGAGAAACGCACACAGCTGGGTTATGGCAGAGATTTAAAGGAACCTTCTCAGCTCAGATTTGCTCCCGGAATTTAGATTTTGCAAAAACAAGCTTTTGCAGAACCATACTCTTGGCTTTGTCTGAAAACATATATGGAAATAGATTGGTTTTAAACAAATAACATATTCCCCAGCAGTGTCAGCAGCCTAAGCTTCCTCAGGCATGGGGCCTGAAAGCAAAACCGATCTTGAACAAAAATGGAGCTGACCTCCGTGTCTAAACTGAGCAAAATGAAGGACAGGAACAAACGAGCTGTCCACAGCCCGAGCAGTGAAGAGCTGTTTAATATCTTCAGTCTCACTGAGGTAAGAGGTTGATCTCAATCTTCCTTGAAGCAGTGACAAGATTTGCAGTGATTTTTATGGAACTATGCATTAAGCCACCCACTATTACAACATATCATCTAACATGTATTTAGCAATGATTAGCAGCTTATTAATTAATTACGGAGTCCTCTAAGATTTATTCACATAAAAAAAAAATTTAACATCCAATATCTTTCTGAAAGCTTCGTGGTGACCAGCTGGTTTTGCCAGAGGAGCTCTTTCAGGTTTCTTTTACTGATAATTCAATGCAGAATTTTAATATTAAGCATATTTAATACTATACTGAATTATTTGTTCTAAACATGAGACTTCAGAAAATTATTCCTGAATAATATTATGAGATTACCGATGAGTCATCTGGAATTTGGTTAACATGTATCACAATGAACAATTTGAAAATTTCTTCCATCCCGCCCCAGAGGGATACCTGGTTCAAAACACAGACACAGATTCCTTTGGTCTCTGGTCTCAGCACATTTGCTGTGTTTTACATTTTAACCCCTAAGAGCATGACAGGAGAAATAAGAAAGGAAAAGGGTGGGCAATGAGACAGACAAGACATCCAGGAACTTACAGCCCAAGCAGTAATTAAGATTTGGAGGTTTAACACTGTGATGGGTATCTTTTAAATTTTAGAAGTTTTTAAGCTTTTTTTTTTTTTTTTTTTTTTTGTCTTTTTCAAGGGAGGGACCAGTAGAAGCCTGAGCTGGCAATTCGTAAATGAGAGCAGGGATACCGAGGCTGGTATTCCACCACCCCTTAGCCATGGCTCCTGACTTCACGTCATCTAACCTTCAAGGACCAACAGCAGAGTCCTGGCTCTTCATGCAACCAGTGAAGAAAGGCAGGCATCTGGAAGGCATCTCAATAAGGAGCCAAGAGTATGTGTACTCTCACGGATGCAAACCACCTTCTGGAGTTACCTCTGCCCATGACTACAGAGGGAACTTCAGCTCGCAACGTGAGTGCATAACATGTGCTCGCTGTAAGTGTTGGGAATACCTTCTCAGAATCCCAAACTACAGCCCCCAACCCCCTTTCCTGTTTACGGAGAAGATCAGATAAGCCATGATGATTTCGAATTTGTTCTCAGAAAAAGATCATTTATCCTCATGAATATCCAGCTGTGGAATTAATGTGCATAATCAGTAAGTATGTGTGATGTTCACAAACTGTTAAGACATACGATCCTTAGTGTAAAGGTCACTTGATAAACTTAAAACATTTGAGGATCAATGGATCTATATTGTTTTGTTTTGTTTTTTAATTGATTCATATACTTCAAGAACAGGAGATAGCTTTATGTTTATTTAGCCTGACCTCCTGTGTAAGAGAAGATGCAGCTACTGCTCAGTGATTCACACAGCAAATCTATAATTTCTGATGAGAGTAGAAGGATTGGTAGCAAATCTGTAGTTTGAGCCCATTTCTAACTTGGTCTAGCATGGGAATTTTTATGCATGGTGTTGAAATAGCACATTAGGCAAATACGTATGTGGGGATTTTTAAAAATCTGGTTCATTGATCTGTTCAAACTATTAGCATCTACTCCAGATATACCTCCATGAAGTTGATAAAATGTTTATTAATCTCCTAACTGAGGAGAAACAGAGTGCTTGTTCCCTGAGATATAGTTAATATTCCATGGTAAATGTCATTTTAATATCAGATGGACCATAAAATACCCTTGAATTATTTTTATATAGATAATATAAAAAGCACAAAGTTCTGCCCAGAAAATCCTTGTTAGAAATAGAAACACGCTTACGCCCAGCAGCTAACTTAAAATTTCAGGGCTTGCTCAGCTATGAATTGTTTCTAGCATATCAGAGGTAGGAAAGTATGAGGGATACACAGCTAGACAGTGTTGCAGTTCAGTAAAAATACAGATTGCACTGTCTTAACAGCTAAAAATCTTGAAATGGTTGAAGAAATTCTTTCCTAGCTCAGGTAAAATACTGTGCAGCAGACTTCAGAGATCTGAGCAGTTTGGCTAAGCAGAAGGGAGCGGAGCTTTACTTAACCACTTAGGTTCCCTTATCACTGTGCTACATGGTTACAGCAGCGTTTCACCCATCCTTCACCTTTAGGTAGACTTACTTTTTACAAAGGCTGCAGACCTCAGCTCCAGCACGTTCTGAAGTTATATGGACCACTTGTATGTATTTTATTTATTTCTTACATATTTTCTACTTCATTCATGTGCTCTTACATATTGAATTCTGCTTCCTTAGCCAGCCCTGAGAAATTAATGCATCCAGCCTGTTTCCTGCAGGGAGAGCGGTTGTCCTGGAATTAGGCTATAATTCCCAGTGGCGCCGTTTAATGTAGTGATGCATTCAGGAACGGCTTCATGCAGCAGTTGCTAAAGGAAAAATAGCAGCACGTCTCTTCTTGGCTTCACTCTCTTATTCACCTTGTCTTGTGTAATAGGCATGGGGGCTTCAGTTCCTGAGGCATCTAATCACTCATCTTCCCTCCCAAAAGCTGCTCCTAGCTGCTTTTTCTAGTGTGAAGAGGTCTGCATTTTCAAAAGTAACTAGTACTGCTAGGAGCCTCGTTCTCTGGCAGCCTTACTTTAGAAGGGCTTTGCTCTGAAAGTAAGGTGCACCCATCCTTGGGATATACAGCCTATTGTTTCAGCTATCTTACACACCGGGCACCAAAAATAAATATGGGAGCATTCAGACACTGGTCTTTTTCCAAAAGTCAGGCTAATGATTTTAATAATGGATATCAACTTCCTTTCGGTACTCACGGGGACGCATGCCGGTGGTACTCTTCCTGCTGCCCCACACAACAGAGAAAGTGGCAGAGCTAAAGTGAAAAGGTTGAAAACACTGAACAAATCAATCTGCAAGTGTGCCACTTAAATGCCTTATACACTAAACCTACAGAGGATTGCCTGCTGTCCCTATCTGGCCCCAGGTGCTGGGAGACTCCACTTACTTTGATTTCTTTGTAAATCAGCTCCCTGCTTTGCTGGTGGCCCTGTTACAAGCAGCTCATGCCAGAATCACTCTATGCAGAATGAGAATGACAAAGCCTCCTGGGAAGAACATGATACACAAAGGCTGTGGCAGCAGGTTGCTATCACAGTTCCTTCAAATATCAATGGCAAAATGCCCATTGACTTTGCTGGCAACAGAACTGCATAGCACTCACATTAAGTCCAGGTTTCAGTGCTGCTGAGATCTTGGTTTCTTTCATCGCAAGTGAGAGAGATGAATAGGAATTCCTAAAATCTTAAAATCATCTTAAATACTGCACTGCCATCTCATCTCCCTACAAGGAAGCCTTGTATATTTTGGGTTTTTTTCATGGTTGTTGTGCAAAGCTCATTCTCTTCATCCTCAGCCTTACACTCTTTGTTGTAAGGTAAAGTGTCTTGTTAATCTTAGCTGAGATGGAGCAAAGTGACTATATTAAACACAGCACCTCCAGGATAACAAAACAGAAATCAAATCGTACAGATGTAAAAAAAATTAGATAGAAACTGGTGATCTAATCCCAGGAAAGGGGCACATCCAGCAACAGTAGTGGCAGACAACACTAACAGAGAAAAGGCAATACGTTACAGTTGAATAAAGTGAGACCACAAAAGCAGAAATGAGCGCTTAGATACAAACTAGTTTACGTGCAGACCTGATCTATCCAAAATCTTCTAAAATTGGTTTCTACCTGTATTGCACTGCATCTGAGTGCCCACATGGGAAGCTGATTAGCTGCTCAACAAAGCTCTTTACCATGACATTCATGTTCTGGCATTTCCACAGACACCTGACTGCTACATAGGTATTGCTTAAAGAGTTGATTTGCAATATGAAGCCCTGGATAGTTTAAGACCAGCTCATTTGAGAGGCTCGTCCACAGTCCAACAACAACTACTGTCACTCAGGCTACGGGACAACTGCATCAAGCCCTAGGTTAGGGTCTTAGATTTGAATTCAGGAGTCAGCCCCACATTTAGGCATTGCCTAAATGTGTGTAAATGTGTAGGTGCCTAAATAGGTGTCTACGCTGGGTGTCAGCGGAGATCTGACCACCACAGCCAGGGGAATCAGAAGAGCTGCCCAGCTCGCCGAATGCAAGGACTCAGTTCAGTTCTCTCAGTCAGCCAACCTTCATATCTGCCAGACCCATGCAGATGCCACAGACATTCCAAAAGGCATCAGATGCCTAAGTGTGAGCAGCTGAACTGAGCTCTTGGTATGTGGTATAGGATAAAATGAATAGCCAGCCCTCTTGAACCCATTGACTGTATTGATTACTTCTCCCTGGACTATAGTGGGAACATGGACACCTTGCACACAGGTGGACATGTGGACACATTAAGATGTGGACCCGGAGCTAAACCCCACCTTGGTGTAGTGCTTGGATGCATCACTCTTCTTAGTTTAAAGATGAGAGAATCTGAAATTCAGAATTAATTCCTTTCAGTCCCAACCTGCTGATGCCCAAGATCCTTCCCAGATTTTTTTTGCACTGATTGCTAGTGTTTATGACAGTCATCTGCTTGGTTACCATAGCAAGGAAGATGAAAAGATTAAATTTATGGGCAGGGCATTTTAAAAAGAAAAAAGACTATTCATTTTCCTTCTTTTTTTCCCTAGTTTGGTACCCTGTTGGATTATGCTGGATTTTGTACCTGCTTTTAACAGCTACGTGTAACATGTATAGGTGCACTTTTAACAAAGGTCAAAGACATCTCAAAATTGGAGCAATGTCACAAACATCTACTTAAATAAGTGTTCATGTCTGTGATTAAATGTAGTTTCTATCACCTCTCCTCAACATCAGCTGCGCTATGACCTTAGGCAGCTAGTCACTGATATGTTCCAGACGCTCTTGCGGAGACTATTTGAAAAGGATTTCATTTGCTTTTCACATTATCTCATCTGGCTTCAAGATTGTTTAAGCTGAAAAATGCAGAAACAATTTTCCCAGCTTTGAACATGAACTCCTCTGAAAGGCAGGAGGGACGTGGAAAAAACCCCCAAGCGGGCAGCAAACTGTAAACAATGTGACGAGACTTCTCAATACGCCGCAAAGCTATTTCGGTGCTTGTTCAGAATGACTACCGCCAAGAGCAGCAGAAAGGGCCCACCACTGGCTTTCCGGGGGTTTGTGTCCGCTGTCCCCAAAATCTCCTGACCACAGCTCCAGCTCCCCACACCCCCTCTGAGATTGCCATTAAGAGCCACAGCTGTTTGAGAGCCACCCAGTAGACACGGGGCAGCCAGCAGCTCCTGGATGGGGCATGTAGTAGCCAAGTCCCCCCACCTTTCTTTCAATGCAGGCACTGATTTAGGTCTTTTCCCTCTGCTCAGAATTTCTTGAAATGTAATTATTTTGAGATTTCCACATCTTTGTCTAGTTAGGCTAATGTTAGTCAACAAAAGCCTGACAGCCAAGGCAGTACAACCACACAAGCCTTTTTACTCTTAGGAAAGGAGACAAAACAGATTTCAAGGGTATTTCCAAAGTTTATGGACAACAACACCTTTTGTTTCACTAATCCTGGAGGATGTAAAAATTGAAAGTAACACAGTTCTTTCACATGCCCAGTGAAAATGCTTAGTTTGTACAGAATTTGAGGCAAAAATTATGTTTGATGATGTACTGATGTGACAAAGGAACAGAGTAGCCATATTAAAATCAATTGCCACCATGCAAATATTGATTTTTTTGTTTTTTTCCCCCTTGGGCACTTTGTCAAATTGAATATTGCACAAAGAAAATCCTTACATTTCATCCCAAAGTTTTTGGTAGATTGTTTCATGGGGAAGGGCAAGAAACATAGACTTATCATACCGTATCTATTATTCAAAAAGAAGAAGGGGAAGGGAAGTAAGTTACCGTATCTGCATTTAACTGTAGTCCTTTGAGAACTGATGGAAGACAAAGACCTCTTCACTTCTATTCTGTGGTTTGGAAGATAAGGTACAAAGTCAGCCAGCAATCAGTAAAAGAGAGAGAAGGAGAACTAGAGAGAAACCATTGCTTTCCCTTTATAGTTTAGATAATTAGTCAAAATTCAAAAGTCAAGTGGGATGCTTCAGTTAGGAAAAGTCAGTGTTAAAGTCCAATACTTCTTTACTGCTGTGGCATTTATTAGCAAAGAAAAGAGGAAAGGCGGTTTCCCTGAACACAGCAGGAGTCAGACAGCAGTAAGCACAAACGTGGCTTGTCAGAAAATAATTCCAGGTCATCCAAAAGCTTCTTTTCTCAGTGATTGCTCCTTTCGAAGAGAGAATAGTGCCATAACCTCTAAAAAAAATGGCAAACCCCAGCAGCCTCCATGAATATTCATCAGCTCTGTAGTTATGGCACTTGCATTGGATGAAGAAAACTCAGAATTTGGCAGTACTTCATGGATTCCCTCATACTGCACCTTTGAGCACCAGTCTCCTAACTCTATTGGGATCAGTCTCTCTGTATTTTTGGCAATAAATGTAGACCTTAAATGTTCGTGTTTGAAACTTCAGTAAAATACTTCTGGAAATTTTGCTTTAAATGATTAGTATTTTTCTATTTAAAAAAATCAGTTTTCTGTATTTTTAAGAAAAGCAGAGTTTCTCTCCTTACATCTCCAGACCTCTTTGTTCACCTAGAGAAGCTCTCTCTAGGCTTTTCCAAGGACTATGTCCCCAGGTCTGGGTCCAGCTTTATGCTAGTTCTCCTTCGTTCAGGCACGTGCACACCTTTGGTGAATAATGCCATGCCTGACCACCTAGAGAGAAAAGGTGTCAGTAAGGAGAAGCTGACAAAATGGGAAGGGGGGTGGAAATGAAGAAAGAAGCAGGTTGAAGCAGATGCTACTCACCACATGAGTTAGTGATTCCTAAACACACACCATGAGCAGCCCAATTTTTTAATTGCACCCATCTGGGGCATGGGCAGTAAACTTTACATGTTTGAATCTTCTTTTTTTCTTTTTTCTGGGTTAGGAGGGGAGGAAAGCTCTCTATTGTAGCGTTCTAATATCTTAAATTAAACTTTGACCACCTCTTTATCCAAACTACCACTGACTACTAAAGGATGGAATTTTCCCCCAGGTTTGCCAGTCATTTTTAATACAGTTGTTTGATGCTGAAATAGTATCATACTGTATTTTACCTTCAAACATTTGAAAATTATATGGTATTTGTTTTCCAGTTTAATTAGGGCAAATACTAACCTAGAAAATACTTCAGTGCTGTGATCCTTACATGAACAATATGTCATGCAGTAATTCACCTGTGCCAGGTTTGAGATAAAGCTAAACCAAGGCTTTTCCAAAACAAAATAAGCAACAAAGAATTTTTGCAATTATGAACGTTTTTTCCTTTCTTTTTCCCTCAACAGTATATTCTACATTGCAGCTATCCTGTGATGTATTTCCACACCTGAACATTATCTGACAGGATGATCATTATCTTGGTATTAGTGAAGTCTACAAAGATCTTTCTGAAAATGAACTCTTTAAAAAATAAAACCTTTAAACAGAAGTAGAAAAACAAATGACTTGTCAACCCCTCAAATTATGCTGTATAACAACCCACAGCACCATTTCAAAGAAACTGTCATGCCAACACGTGGTGAGCTTCACTTACTAATCAGGCAATGGCTTTGCAAGCAAGGAGTTTACTTTTGTAAGTAAGCAGTCAAGTGTTTGGGAGCATATCAGCCATTAGAGGATATGCTGTCTTCAAGTCGTTGCAACTCATTGTTATATGAAGAGAACTAGGCAGCGTTAAGTGGCTATCACAGAGGCTAGCTAAATTAAATGCTTGCATGCTTGCAGAGCTGGTGGGTTTTTTTTAATTAATCATGTTTTTCATGGGGTGTTGGCAGTGCTAATTGTATCCAGGAATGCCTGGATTTGGACAGCACCACTGCCTGTATTCCAGGACAGATAAAACAGTGAGAAAATGCAGTCATGTTTAGTTGAGTAGTCGTCAAGTAAAGATGGATGGCAATGAACTGGATAACAGCATTTTTTTATTTTGGGGTAATGAAGAAATTACAGATTTCTCCATTCCATTCTCTCTGAGAGGTTTCCACTTACACCTACTAAGACACTGCAACTCCTCTTTTCTACATCTTCATTCAGCACAACATAAATGATTCAGTGAGAAACAGCTGCAACCCACCGATTTTATCATCACCAGAGTGTCTTCAGCAACAGATTTTTCCAAACAGCAGGCAGAAGATTTCAGCCAGAAGAGAGGCAGAGCTGGAGATTTAGGTTAGAGGCTCATTACAGTATTCTTTCATTATTCACTGAATATTTTACTGAACTTAGAAATTTCTCCTCCATAAAGATTATCAAAGAATTTGAACATCCACTATGCTATGGAAAATATGATCAAGCCATGTAAGCAAGGAGCATTTTGAGCAAGCCACTGCACATATCTCACAGACATTGCTGAGCTATCCCCGTTAACAGGGGAAGTCCATACCTAAGCACAACTGCTTACAGCCACAGGATAAAAGAAAGCTTGGTAGCATCTGAGAGTATTAAGCCATACATTATTTACACAGGAGTTATGCATTGTAAAGTCAGCTGTTCTGTCCATATATGCAACCCTCTGCAAGACTTAAGGAGAGTCTATGTGATAAAATTGGGCAGTACAGATGTTTACTTTGCCTGCAAACAAACCAGCCAAATAAGGAAGATAGGCTTTTCCCATTGCCCAGTAGAGTTGTTTTCATCATAGCGCTCTTGTCTACCACGAGAGAGATTCCGAGTAATGTCTGTTAAGCAACATGAAGATAAGACTAATAACGGAAAGCCTTTAAGACAAAATGGTTTTAAACAGTCATGACTTGTCATCACTTTATTTTCAAACACAGGCAAAAAAATACCTGTCTCAATCATCAGAAAAGCAACGTTCAAAGGAAAGCAATGACTCTCAAACAGCACCTGAAGGGAGATCCAAAGAACAGAAAGGAGTCCCTGGGCCAGAATGATGTGCTGTTGTGAAGAGGAATGCACAGAAATGCTTGTGGCTGAGATATAACACTGTCCACTGAGATAGTCACAGCATTACAAGGACACACTTGATCAGAGACTAGCGCCGTGATGATTTTAGAGATAATAGAAACCCATACTACCTTAGGGACTCTATAAGAGGAACAGGAAGACTCTGGCTCAGCATCATCAGAGATGGATTAATAGAGTGCAGAACTGAAAGTAAATGCATAAATTAAATATTGCAAGTACCACGCTGTGCGCTGATTAATTTCTAAAACAATGTATATATGTCAAAACTATAATATTCTATAGTAACAATACTATAAGCAGAGCCAAAACAATCTTACATATCATTCCACTGTTCTGATATATGATTTCCATTCTGCATCTTGAGTTACAAGTTACAGTAAAACACATGCTGCCATCACATTCCAGTTGTGCAATTTTCATGCTTTTATACAATGAGGTGGTCCAGGCCTGAATGACAAACCTAAACCTCCAGATGCTAAAATAATTTCATGGATATGTATGAGGGGAAACTACTCCCGCTGCCTACCACCAGAAAGTAATTTGCAGCATGTTATAATCTTGCCAAATCATTTTGAATGTATTTGGCATTTTTTTTTGCAGACTCTGCACTCCGTAGGAACACAGTACTTAAATCACACCATATAGCTAAATCATATCACCCTGAAAATATATACACCAATTTATCACTAAAATCACATTGAGCTGTAATAATTTTACTGCAAATACCTCAGCAGAAGTACTAAGTGGCATAGAGAGGAGGGAGAGGGAAGAGTGGATCAACTGCTTTAGAAGACAAAAGGTCCCAGTAAACTTCGCATCCACCATCAAATAATAGAGAAGATAGAAAATGAAATTTAGGGATTTATACTTAAAATAACTGCAGAAGCAGAGTGAAAAATTAAAATAATAACATTTAAATATATTCTTAGTGAATTAAAGGTCTCTCTAACAAGTCCAATTGTAAAAGCACATAGATGACTCACATGCTAATCATAAGATAGCATTAAATACAGCCGCATTAAGACACAGTAAACTGCTTGACATATTCTTTAGGACATAGCAAATTAAAAGGTATTTCTTGAAGGATATTTTTCAAAATAGGTTACCATGGTAACCAATAAAGAACACTTTCTATTGCTAAATTACTAATTCCTAATTTACTAAAAAAAAGGAGAAAATGTTTTAGGTAGCCATCCTACTCTGTGACTAACAGCTGGAAAATTAAAATGCAGGGGAAAATTTACTAATTGCTATTTCAATTCATAGATCACTTCATGTTTGGAAATAAGTAACAAGAGAAATGTTAAAAAAAAGATGATATTCAGAGCTCTTGGAAAAATCCTCAAACATTTTCTTCCAAAGAGGCTATGCATTGAAATTAATGAAAGATCAGCTCCTTCCTGTGACTGCACATCCATCAATTTCTATCACAGACATTCTTATTTCAAAATAAGAAAATAAAAACAGGATCATTTTTAGAAGCAACTATGGCCCTTTAATATGGAGCAACTGGGAATAGAAACACTTTTTTAAAAAAAATAAGGAGCTCTCAAAGCCTCTTTCTACCACACACATTGAACTCTAAAAGAATGACACTTAAATTCTTCAAGAAATGCCTATGCTTTATGCTCTGAATCACCTTTTGATGGCATCTGTTCACATTTAGTTCCAAAGATCAAATTTTAAAATCCAACACCAATGCCTCATCTGCAACACCTCTAATTTGGATAACACTTAAATAAATGAAATGGACTAATACATAGACTCAGAAAACTTCTTGAGGGCAGCAAGATATTGGTATATGATCTACCTACTTGGTTTTATGATTTTACTTACAATTTCAAAGATGACTACTTTTTTGGACGCAGCATCTAAACATTTCCTGAAATTGTTTTTGTGACATTACACTTGAAAAATCAATCTCACAAACTGACTAAAAAGTGTTTTCATTATTTTCACTGCCCAATGTAAAAGGCAAATGATAAAAAAAGAAAAAATATTTTATTTTTAATATGCATTCATTGCCAATAATTGTCCTTCACATACGTAGCAAATACATGAATCCAGTTTATAGGATTCATTTCCTACAAAAAAAGTGGTCAACTGTTGAGAAACAGTCACTACTCTTAATTTTCAAAGATGTCAAGAACCAAGCTGAGAATCTGGCCCAGGCATCTCCTAACATCGCACAGGAAAAGGATAAAAGAGTAAATCTATACGCATATTCAGAGTTAATTGAGTCTCAGCTTTGATGCAGTTTGCCACGTGACTGCGTTCGGGGAAGAAAGCCTGGCGTACACAGAGATAGAAGTGACCATGGGTGGAGAGAATGAATATAGACTTCATAAAGTAACATGCTTTAGTGGAGCTCTAAATACTGCATTTCACCATCGTATCTGAAAAATTAATTCATATTGGCTTTCTGTGCTATGAACTGAAAGACTGGAAGAATTCTAATAAGAAGCTAATCATGAATGTCACAGAAATTGCTTTTCAGGCTATTTTGGGGCACGATCTTTAATGACCTAGAAAACAGATTATATTGAATCTGAGTGTGATGGTGCATATTTTGGCGGGGTGTTCTTGTGACCTCAGGTAACGACAGGGAATAGTGACTGACTGTTCTTAGAAAACTTCGGTCAGCACTGGCCATACTGGCATGAGAAAGAGGCCAGCAAATTGCAGCAGGAAGGGAGAGCTGCGAGAAAAGTGAATACATGATGTAGGTCTCAGCTAGACAGGAGTATGACAAATGCCTACGTGTACCTGTAAGGAGCAAAAAGGATCTAGTGCCCAAGTGTCTGCATCCAACCCAGCCAAGAAACACAACTCCAACGCGTCATGGAAATGGAACAGGAAAGATCAAATCATTGCCAATATCGGTAATCCTGCCAGCAACAGGGAATTTGCTTTATAAAGCTCCTCTGCTCTCCTAGCATGTCCCGCACACTGGCGAAACTCCAGTCATCCCTGCCAATTGAACCTGGAGGAAAGGCTCTGCCTCAGTCTGAAATGTGGCAATCTCTTCAATCCTGCGAGTGATCACAGCACACAGATGAGGAAGCTGCAAAATACACAAATGCCATTAGAAGCACCAATACACCCTACCTTTGTTGGTGGCTGTAGCCAAAATACAACACTTCAGAAACTATCAAGGGAGGGAAGAAAGTAATCTTGGCCCTACTGGTTAACTAAAAAACCCCATGAAGAATCAGATTAAGACAAAATAAGTACTGTTCAAACCAGCATTCCTTTCAACCACCATACAAGGTACCAATACATCAGATACGAAGGGATCTCCATCCTTGGAGATATTCAAAAGCCATCTGGACAGGGTCCTGGGCAACATGCTCTAGGTGATCCTGCTTGAGGAGGAGGGTATTGGACTAGGTGGTCTCTAAAGGTCCCTTCTAACCTCAACTGCTCTGTGAGACTGTGGATTTAGACGATAAGATAACCCAGGAACTGCTCTATTTTCTGTCATACACACTCCGCCATAAATCTTTGAAAGTCCATCTTGTCTCTACTGTCATGCCCTAGCTCAGACATCATTCTTCCAACAGTCAGCAATCTTGTTCTAATTTCCTGTCTACATTTATGACCAATTTATAAGCCTTTGATCTCATGCCAGTACTCTCTCTTAACTTAAACAGATCTTATCTTTCTTAGTGTTTAACTCTCTCCCCCTCCTGAATGCATTCATAAGTAAATCATCACATTCTCTTTCAACCTTTTGCTAGGCTAAACAAATCTAGAGGCAATGGGACAAAGTAATGCATAGACTATTTTTGATTAAAAAAGAATTAATATGAGTCAGATGGGATGCCTCACATGCCATCTCCATGTATCATAATAACCACTTAAGATCTATAACAAATTGTATTTTGAACATAATTAAAAAGACTTAGTCTGCTCCTCATCCAATTATTAGGATTCCAAATGCATTCAAAGGAAATATAATTGACTGTCTGAAGTCAAACTAAAAACAAAAATAAAACTCAGTCTTAAAAATGAGACTGACTGGTAGCAAATAAAATAGAAACTAGTATGTTTACCTAATTGAATATTATACTGAGCTATGAAAGCAGTTCATTAACTCCAATAAAGCTACTCAGCATAAAAAAGCAATTAAGTACAGGATCCTTCTAAGAAAAAACATCAAACTAGTGCACCAAATGTATTTATGAAAAAGAGCATGACCTTTTATTAAATGTTCTTAATGTGTTTAGCCTGAGTGGATAAGATTGCTGTTGCTTGACAAGATTTTTGAGGGTGAGGAAGAGGTAAAAGGAAGGTAATTATTGTGCAGAAAAAATACATATCACTTTGTGCTAATGGATGCAGTCTTGTAAAATTATTTTGACATTAAATATTTCCACAAATGACCAGTACACTCTGTGAGCTTCTTTGGGTATGTTCTGATTTCTGATCCGTGGTTTTTGAGTTTAAGATACAAACACAGCACACAGGGACAACAGAGAACTCAAAATTCAGATGCTCTTTTCAAGAAAACATCAATATACCTTGGTCAGTTCTTAACCAAACTGAATCAGTTGCAGTCCTCAAAAATAAAAAGAGTGGAAGCCAATTCAAAGTAGACCAAAGATTTCAGCTTTTTTAGGATTTCCTCCTCCTCGTTTTTCTTCTTTACTTCCTTCATCTTAATTAAAAATTAATTAAAAGGCATGTCTAACTCTTTAATCAAGGTATGGGTCTGCAAAGCCGGAAGCATCGCTTCAAATGCCACAAGCAAAGCAAGTTCAAGCCTACAAAGAACTTGGATAGGAAACCTTGGATAGAAAATCTACCATCTAGACAAGAGAGTGTCGATTAGAGACAGTCTAAATCCAATACAATTTTCATGAAGCGTGGAAAAACTACTTAATAATTTCTCAGGGAAAATTCTCAAAATCCAGCTCTTTTGTTACTCCAATGCTAGAGAATCAACTACTACTGTTGCTGAGTCAGTCCCAGCTGAACAATCCTTCAGTTAAAGGCTTCTAGGAATGGTCTTATCTGATTGAAATAAAAAAACAAGGCTTTAGCTCAGACTAAAAAAAAAAAAATCCTATGCTATTCTCTGCTGCTACGAATAGTTTTTCACCTACTTGTCCACCACCTCGTGTGAGTCACAATGCCATCACATAGTCCTGTAGTAGAGTCAGGATTTCACTAGACTACTTAACCTCTTAAAAAGAGGAATTTAATTGATCTGTCAGAACATGCCAAAAATGGTGATTTGCATCACATCACTTTCCTTCAAGCTCTAGTTTTCCTTTAGCCAAAGGGCCACAACTTAAGGTATGATAAGAGAAATAATTTTGAATGACTGTGACCAGGGAAGTTGATAGCCCCCTTTCTATATTCCAAGTTCATCCCTTCCCAAAGCTCTTCCTGCTGTGAGCTGCCTTCATTCAAATTCCTGCAGTCAACATACAGAGCTTATCACACCCATCATAGCATCAACTAAAAATAGGAAGAAACCCTTGGTACACCTCTTCATATTTCTGCTCTTTTGGGGAGTGGGATACAAAGGATGGAGACTTGCTTGACTGTTCATGGCTGTATTCCTGTTTAAAGTTTATACTGTCTTTACAGTACCTGATTTAGACAGTCAAAGGGTCAAAAAAAACCTACTGCCTTGGAGTCTCTAAGAACAGGTACGGCTTCTGCTGAAAAGATGCAACTCCCACTCCATGGTGGCAGAGAGGCATAAAGTTCTGATGGAAATCAGGAAACTTCAAAACTGCTTTTGCATTTAAAACAAGGTAATTTATGAAACCTACAACTTGATTTAATTACCGGGTCACTGGGAAAGAGTTCCCCTTAGCATTCCGTATGCAAAAAAGGACCCTGATGATCTCTAGGTGAATCTGTAAGTGCTACTGAAAAAGGGCTGAAGGAACGAAAGAATAAATTAAGCACCAAGTGACGCATGGGCTAGCTGCCAAGGAGACATCAGTCCTTCTGCCAGCAGCATGACCGTCAGCAGATAATCACTGAGCCAACCTGACAGTACAGTAGGGAGGCAAGGAGACTGCCCCACATCACTCTCCAGCACGCCTGTGAGACCCCCACAGCTCGCTATTCGGCAAGGGAAACACTACAGTTAATTACTGACATTTCAGGGAGATACTGAACATCAGGTTTCTTCCAGGAATGCCAAATCTGGCTTTAACACTGGAATGTGAGCATAGGGAAGATAAAACCTGCAGCTTCAGTGTGGGAGCGCGTCCAACCTTCTTGGCCAGAACCATCGGTTAACAATGGCACCGGAAAGTGCTCTTTTGCTGAGAAAAGCAACAAGGTAAATAAATCAACTTCTGCCCACTGCGACCCATAGAGCAAATCTGCTGGCATGAAGAAGACAGTCCATACTCCAATATTAGATGAAGCAGAACAGCAGAACTTCCCTGTTTTTAATCTGTCATCTGCCCAGTCTTGTATTGAAAAGCTGACAGATGAAAGCTGTTTCCTGCCCATCAAAGCTTGTAATTGGTGAATCAGGTCTCAGAGGCTAAGTCCATAATATCTGGGCAGAGAAAACAAACAAACAGTGCTTTTTCTAATCTGACCCAATAGAGACAGACCTGCCTGTCAAGAGATTTCAGTCCCAAAAACTTCTTCCATTGCTGGAAGTGATATATCCCAGTGCAGTTTCCCCATCCACACAGACCTAACCCAAGATTAAATAAAAACATTTACCAACCTTCTAAGCGCTCTCCTCACACGTTAGTTACTTCGAAATTGAAGCTTACAAGCAGCTGATGGGCGCAGCCAATATGTCTGAAAAATATAAAACTCAATGCCATATATGGAAAATAGTAGTCAGTACAGCTACACAGATCTGTATTGCAAACATTTAACTAGAAAAGTTAGAAAATACTGCCCACAGACTCCTTTTAAAAGTAGTACGGAAAAAAGAACCCATCACTCAAAGTCCAGGACCAGCAGATTGTCTGAGATCCATTTTATTATTTAAGAAAGAATGCAACCTTGGCAACTTTTTTTTGGAGAAGCAATCATCTCTCTAGAGCTCTTCACACTCTGTTAGTTGAAGAAATGCCAACAGACGTTAATTTTTTATTGAACTATCTGGTTCACTCTCATTCTCTTCTTTCTTTAAGGGAAGAAAGAAAGGTCGCTTGGTTTATAAAAATTACCATTTAATCAGACAGCTTGAAATTAGAGACTTCAAAAACATCTCAAAGCAGATTTATAATCTGACAAAAACAGGTGAGCTTTCAGTATCTCCACAGATTCATAGTTTATTTATTTTAGCATACTCTCACATTTCCAGCTACTCTCTCAAACTTCCAGAGAAACTGTTAAGTGATACCTGTACGATCTGTACAGGGCCTATAAAACATCTGTCAAAAGCTTTAAAGCAGAGATGAGATTTGGAAGGTAATTTTAATTTCATCTGCACCAGCGGTACATGCCTAGCTGAGGCAAGTCTGCGCAGCTCTGCTCATGTCTATAGAGAAAATTTTACCAACACTGGTCAACAATATAGCCTTTAGTATTTAGCTCAGTCAAGGTTATCACTTCACAGTCTTACTAACGGGCCTTGCAGATCTGAGTCATATTCTTGTTCTGACTGGCCAGTAATGAAGCAAATCTCCAGTGGTGCAGACTCCCCTTTCATGCAAGTCGCTGGAGTTTACTGAACAGCAAAACATATCCGGCACCAGTGGATTGCATGGGGAAATCTTTTTCTCAGGCTAGAGAACAGCAGTGCTCTTGCAAAGAGCCAGCTTTGTCAGGGGAGGCAACAGATGGACAAACGACTTCCAGCCCTGCTTGCATTCAGGGCCCTGCTTAAAACCAATGGGGCTCTGTCGGAATCAAAGAATTGCAATTGATCTACATGCATGAGAACAGCATTATAAATGCACCTGTTTTGCTGCCTCGGCATGAAGCCTGACTGGGTGATAAATATATTTGCTGAACAATATAACCATTGTTATTACCCTGTAAAAAGTCACTGAAGCAGGAGTAATGAGGGAAAAAATAATTATGAAAATCAGGAGTACGAGTGTAAATATCTGCTGCTTGAGGGAATGACCCAGGAACATTTCTGCCTGTGTTCATTGATACTTTTATTAGCATACTTCAAAGGTCACGTCCTTGAGACACTGAAGGGAAGAATTCAGATGCTCTCTGGTGAAGAGATGCTTTGATTTTACAAGCTTGGTGAGTTTAGTGCCTTCAGTTAGTTTCTTATGAACAATTCAATTTGACGTATCTGGCAAGGAGTGTGTTTAGTATTAACATATAGTTTTAACATAACAGCATAAATATGCACCTCACACTCCAATTCCCTGATACCAAGAACATAGTATATGGTAGCACTACGAATCTTCAAAGTGATTTTACAAAGAAAACAGCAGCATAATAAGGATAAATGGATTGCATAACCTGTATCTCCCTTTCTTGTTTAGCTTCTCCTCATCTTTCATATGCCAAACTGGTGTTAGTCTGCTTAGTTTTCCTTTTTGATTTACCGCTACATCACTAGATGAAACAGATGAAATTATAATGATTGGTGATGATGAAACCAAGGTGGCCGGTGTAACACACAATGTTCTGGGTGATCTAAACAGCTCTGTACATTGGCAGTAATGGCTTTCAGCCCAGAATCTCTGCTCTTCCAATGCTGAGCAGACAAGGACAGGAAACACAAAATCCCGAGGTTTGTAGGTGTTAGATGTGCTATAAGCTATCATTGCCAAGAGACAACTCCAAAGAATACTGAGTCCTTCAGTCAAAAGCCAAAAACATCCAATTATCCCAACAACTAAGGTCAAAGAAGTGACTTGTCACTTTTTTTTTTTTAATTACTTTCTGAGGACCAAAAGTGTTGGTGAGCATTGAAGTTCTTGATAGAAATGCATGCTCCTTCGTAACAGTAATTCTGCATAACCTAGTACAAATGAGTATATCTTGGGACTACCATTTTGCAGGACTGGTTTTCATTGACAGATGATAGCTGTGACCAGCTGAAGGCTGCCTATTTACTGACTTGCTCTATTGCAAAAATGGGGCTTCTCCTATGACTGTTTTGGGATTCTCCTCCGATTTCCATAGAAAAGAGTGCACTGGCACAACTGCTGCCAGCAGTAATGAGCTGCAGCACATAAAAGATATGCCTCATAAAAGGAATAGGTCACATCAGCAGGAATGAAGGCTACTTAAAATGAAGTATGACATGCAAGTAGAAGTAATATCTCTCTCTCTGCAAGTCTCGTTTACATGAGCATTGGAAGACAGCAATTGCTATCTTTGCAGAACTGTGTTCTCATGAAAGCCACAACGCGGACCCACCCTATCTATACCTGCTAAACACAGCAGGAATAAACTGTATTTTTGCAGCTCATGCTAGACACTGGGAATTAAAAAAGGAACGTGAACCTGTCCCCCTGGGAGCTGAGACACACTAGGATGGGAATTTCTTACCTGTGTCTCCCAAAGACAGGAAAATTAGCAACACCACACTGAATTCTGTGATAATCATTCCCACAAAGGCAATTCTATACCTTACTTTTTAAGCCAGGAAAATTCCCTTGTAGACATAAGCTCTTTCAAAACTATGAGTTATGTAAAATATAAATTCTTACAGAGCTTCAGCTTTTTAGTGCTCTCAGAGATTATTTCCTCTCTTTTTTCTTTTTTCTGGGGGAATTTGTGTTGTAATTCCTTGAGTGATGACCAGTGTCTCCATAGTAGCCTCCTACAGAGGTATTCTTGCATTTTTTGAATGATGTAAGCAATAAAAGCTCTATGTGCAGGTATATTAACAAAGAAAAATGAGTGAATAAATAAATAAACTACTATATATATTATAATACTACATCATTGTATAATTACTATTATAATTATTAGTAAATAACATATATTACATATTTTACTATAATAATGATATATTGTTATAATGATATAATATATTATTTATGGGTATAAATAAAACAAAAAATGGCTATTATTTCAAATTCACATGCATAATCTAGGAGAAGAAAAAAGAATTAATCCAGTGCTAGAAGCCTAAATCAAGCAAAATGAATTAAAAATATATATAATAATCTAAAAAGCATATTATAATAAAATAGCTAAAAATAAACATTTTTAAGAAAGCTAACTAACCACTGGAATGATTTAGTTTGACATGTGGCAGATTTTCCATCATTTGCATTCTTTAGATCTGCACTGGACTTCTTTTTAACAAAGCACACCACTGTTCAAACAAAACTTATGTGCTCAATACAGGAATTTCGGGTGAGAGGTTCTGATCTTTGAAGGTCAAATAAAATGATTGCAATAGTCTCGTCTGACACTGAAATCCACGAATTTCCATCCCAGAAGAGCCATGTGTAATTGATGCACCAATAAGTAGCACATGTGGTTGACTGCCTGGGGGGAAAAGAAAATTCCAGGTCAAGGAATCTAAAACAGTTGCTATGGCACAGCCACTTGCAGAAGGCTGTTTCAGAGGGCATGCTGGGCTGACCGCAATCTTGCTCTCAGTACATTATGTTTATACATTGGTGGACGTTAGCATGGACAACCCGTACAACAGCCCCAGCTCTAGGTTTCTTTCTATCTTATTATGACTAATAAGGAGAATCTGTGTCTGAACACACACAAAGGTACATGTCTATGTGTGTGTATATATGTCTTTTAATTTTTTGTACAGTATTGATTGTTAAGGCAAATTCATAGATATCAACAGCTCTCAATGCACCACACACTTCTCTTGACTGTTGCCTCCAGCAGCTTCTTAACTGGCAAGCTTGCTTCCAGGGGGTTGAGTCAATTAAAAAATTCTTCTGCTTTAGTAAACTGATACCCTACTGATCACCCTAGAATATTCCTTTTGTGAATGAATGGTCTACATCATCCTTCTACATTATTTTAAATATATGCCCCCCAGCTCCCAAGACGCAAGGAGCTAAAATAAAAACGTTGATGAGTGTTCAGTATGGAGCTGCTCTTTTATGTAATTATACCTGCTGCTAATAGGTTTTCATTAAAACCATGAACACAAGTTTTGTCAATGTATTACAAACGATTGGTTGGAATATAGAATAGCTCTGCAAGCAAGCCAGGTCTCATACTGAGCTCGGAGAGTCAGATCCCAAACCCTTTTTACTCCCCATAAAGGACAAGGTGGGCTGTGTTACAACAGCTATTATCTAAGGCAAGCACTGAACTTTCATCACTTGGACCCTAAAAAGAACTTCCTTGGGGCTCACCTGCGAGGCACTTCCCTGGAAATAATGAGACTTGCATGAGCACCAAATTCAGATGCTGGGCTCTAACAAAGGGCTCACTGCAGAAATCTTGCCAGTAACGAGTGCTCCCTGAGCTGCTGTAGCTTGCCTGAAGAAGTGAATGCATAGGTAATCTAGCTTGTACATTTCTGACAGAAGTCTAGAAATATAAGGAAAATAAAATTTTTTAAAGAAATCAGCAAAACTAAGAGTGCATGTAATCCTCTGAATTTTGCTCGGAGAAGCTTGTTTATTCTTCTTCTCTGGAATCTCTTCCTTCTCTCTCCTAAATTCTTTAGGTGAATTGGGATTTCTGAGACACTTTAGTGAATTCAGTCAACATTAAGATAGGTAAACATAGGTGTGTGAAACTGTAGATGTTTATATGTGGGCCAGGCTCCAAACTCCCATTAAATGCAATAAAGCTTGGAGATCTAAGCATCACACCCTATGGCAGACACCTATTCAGGGGCCACCAAATCGCACCTCTGTGCCACTGTTTGGACGACCTGAGCTTGACTCAGTTGCTTGCTCGTAAATATCCACTGCCCTTTAAGATGCCCTAAAGTATCCCATGAGACTTGCAGCTGCCACTCTGTAAGGACATGAGTATCCCATAAGTCTTGCATTGTATCCTCTGCCCTAGGCAGATGTCCTCGGACATCTGCAAGATCTCAAATGGCATTCGACACCTAAGAGCAAGGAACTGAACTGAGTCCTAAATTTCTACAGCTTGTAACAGGAGTGCAGAGGCCTAGCACATCTGCAGACAACTCTGCTGAGATACCTACATTTAAGGGCTTTAACCTTGAGGAGAAAAACACAACAAAACAAAACCAACCCCCCCCCCCCCCCCAGCCTGAAGTTGCTGAAAGGAGGCAGAGCAATCAGGTGTTCTTCCTTGAACAGCATCTCAAAAAAAAAAGAAACAAAACTCAACTAGAAATCCTCTAGTTTATTTTTCTTCATGAGAAATGTTCTGTTTACGTTTATTTAACACTGGTTTAATTAACAGTTAATCAACTGGCAGACAAGACCAAAGGAGACTGCTCAGATTGAGCTGCACATGCCACCCCACAATGCCAGCTGTGGGGAAAGACCCAGGATTAAGATAAACTTCTCTTTATTGCTCTTGCTATCTTGCAAGTATAGCACTATTCAACAAATATGATCATTTTTATACCAAGACAAACTCATTTTCTTATCACAACCACAATATGCATTTTTGTAGTCAAACATGAACAATTCCCTTCTCCAGGCAACATACCCAGAGCACAAACTTGGTGTTTTGCATACCAGACTCAGTGCACCCTTGCTCAGATTTTGTTCTCTCCAATTCCTTGCTCTTCTTGCAGACCGGTTGTGTGATTGAGGACCACTTCACATGTCACATGCTAATGCAGAGACAATGCCAGCTTTTAACATTTCAGAAAGAGGAACATAGGACTATGCAGATTAAAAACACAGGGCTCCTCAGTGTGCGAGTTGTACTTCCACACTGCCATCTTGTGTTGCTAGCATAAAATGAGTTTTTGTTGAACTTTAGAGCCCAAAACACTTGAAATGCTTCAGTGAGGACTGTAACATATAGATACAACAACGTTCATAACGCATTTTTTTCCACCTTCTCTCCTCCAGGGAAGGAGGGGAGGAAGGAGCTTTTTTTGCCCACATTTGTTGTTTGAATGCAGATTTGAAGGAGCCCTGTTAAACCAGGGCTTTAATAAGGATGAGAAAATTGGCTTCAAATCTGTAAGAGTTTCAGCTTCAGCTTTTTAACCAGCTCTAAATCTGAAATTCCACTCTTTAGTTAATCACAGGCAAGTAATTTGGACCAAATTAATGAAATAACTGATTTTTTGCAAATATGTTGGGAAAACGAAATTGGAGATAGTATGGAAATATTTGATGCTACTCAGGAAGACAGTCTGGCTCAGAACAAGTCACTCCAGGCCACAGGAAACCAGCTGGGGAGCCCTGACTCCATTGCACAGGCGGGAGCTGAGCTTTGCTCCTGTCAGTCCTTTGCCCCACGAGCGACTTTTGTGCCCAAATGATTGCCGGGGACAGGGCAGCACATCAGGACTCCAAGCTACAAAAGGTGTCAGGGCCACCTCAACTCTTCCTGCAGTTTTGCTGCATGATAGAGTGCAGGGAGAGGGAAAATGGTGGACAGGCTAGGGTAAATTCAACAAAGCCTTGGGGGTAATGAAACTTTGACCTGTGACCAAAAACAAAAACAAACAAACAAAGGTAGTCACCCAGTGTCTTTCAGGGGACTGGTCTAAAAATGGATCCTTAATTTAGTCTCACATTTTTAGAAAGATTCTTTTACCTTGGGGGGGGGGGTGGGTGGAGCAGTTGCCCATAGCCTGACACCACCTACCATAAAAAAAAGCCTGAAAAACAGCTAGTGCAGAGGGACTATCTCCCTTCAGCACATTTTATGTCCTAAATGAGACACACATCTTCACAGCACCTAATTTGAATTCTTATTCTGAACAGCTCCAAGGGACCTGATCTTCTTCTACAAACAAAGGAGAGGACCCAGATCTAGGAGAGCTGTGTGAGCAGACAGTGGCAATATGTCTCTGTACTTCACATATTTGGAGACCAGAGTCTTCATAGCCTGGAGTCCTCATCTGTGATCTACAGTGTTACTTACCACACCAGTGAAAACAAAAAAACACAGAAATCTTTACCAGTCCATGTCATAGGAGACACTTAATTGAATTCCAAGAGTCAAGGCCAAGTCAATCATTCCACAAAGGCAATCGAACAAGGAGCTTGGCAACTGTGGTGTGATTGGGCATTTCTAGCTATTTATTTTAAAATCAAAATTTAAAAATAAAGTTTAGCACTCCTTATTCAGCCTTTATTTGCAGGGAATTCTTTGGTAAAAGGCATAAAGCATCTGTTCAGGGGAGAAGATCAACAAAACAAAGCCAAACAGGAGACACAAGGGGTTAAAGACCAAAGCAACTTCCTAGCTTTGCGCTCTATTTCTTAGGTCCACGCTAATGCTACAGGTTAGACAGACAATTTAGTGAAGTTCATTTGATGAGAAGACCAGAGGAGAAGCTCCCCCACTCCACCAGAACAGTAGAAACACAGGAATGAACCCCAGCTCAATCTCCCCATGTTTCCTTCAGCTCTTGCATCACGATCCCTCCCTGGTCCCTCAGAGCTCCCCACACGGCAGCGGTGCTGCACCTGGCCTTGGCGCGCCGCACGCAGGCCAAAACCCATGGCCTCACCCTGCCCTCCTACCTGTCCCAGTGGTCATCCTCCTCATCTGCAAAACACAACCCCAAATTCTTCTTGTCCACACCCTGTGTTTTCCTTGTGGTTTGCAAGGACAGGGACGCAAAAGGGTATATGTAACAGTGCATGAAATGATTTGGGAAAGCCACTGACCAAAGCAATTTGGGAACTGCTGCTGAAAAACATAGCACGCATTCCTGCGGTGTTTTCAGAGGCAGCAGTACCCAATCCAGGATATTTTCAGTACTTCATTTCTAACCACAGTGGAGAAATTCTGGGGAACTTCCACCTCTTCTGACCATCATGGTTAAGGGATGAGCACACAGTTCAAAGAATCTCACCACTGTATTACATGCTGAAGAGAAAGAACATGAGGAGCTTGACAGGATCTACAAAATCTGAAGTCTAGTGTGAGCAAAAAAGAGAAGAGCAAGAGCTATTGTTCTTCTGCATATTTAAGGTGATACTTTAATCCTTTTATAAAAAATGTTTTCCCAAAACAAAATTCAAACAAATTTTATTTTTTCAACAAATCACCTTATGGACATATTTTTTCCGATAGAAAGAAAAGAAACTTCTAATAAATGCACTATCAGAAAATTTATTTACAAATATACTGTAATTCAACAACCATCCTCCACTCAATGTGTAGAGGAAAAAGTGACAGTTGTATTTTTCAAATGGGAAGAAAAAGAACTCTTCCCCTCCAATGGATTCCACAGAATATTACGCCATAACCACTGAGCAAACAGATTATACTTTGTATTTAAGTTTCAAAAAGCACTTAATTTTAGAAACCACCATATGAAAAGCAAACACATTGTGTGCATTTAAGTGCAGCTTCATATTAACCTAGAGAATTCACTTTCAATATATGTCAAAAATAAAGACAGCAATTGCAAATATATATTTATATTAACTATTTCTCTAACGCTCATTTCAAGAGCTCAGAAACAAAATACCCTCTTCATATACCATTGGAAAGTCAGCTAGTTGATTATAAGCCTCAAAAATATTTTGAAGTTATTACTGAAAATATATTTATTCTCCCTTGTTCTTTCAGTACTCAAAGCTGAAAAGCGAAAGCATTTTCCCCAGACATTTCCTTACTGCAATTACTTTCTCATAAATAAAAATACAGTTATATGAAGGATATAATGCATTGCTATGAAGACTAGACAAGCAAAAGAGTTACTCTTAGAAAAAAACACACATACACACAATATATATATTTATAGATCTACATCAGCAGCAATCACTTCTTCTTCTATCTGCAACAGTGGTTTCATATCTACATTTGCTTCACATGGAGGTTGGATGTCCAGCTGTTAATAGAGAGACAGAAGAAATTGTAATTAAATTCTAGTTACTGAAGCAGCTTAGTGTCAAAAATTAAAATTTTCAATTTAAAAATTGACAGACAATGGTAATTTCCAACATCTACTGAAAATCTAGCAGCAAAAAGGTAACACATTCTGGATTTAGCAAGCCAAACTTAATGAAGAATAAAAATTTGGATTTAACCCAACTATACCACTTATAAGTATTTCAGGCCAAGTAATTTCCATAGAATATGCACTTTACCAAGTTTTTCAGAGTTTTTTTTGTATCAGCATGAAGACAGGGTCACTTTTTTTTTCTTTGAAGTAACCTTTGAACACAAATTAAGATTTGCTAAGCAGCTATAGCAATAAAAGCTTTTTATTTTCCTCTCTCTCTCAGCATACATTTGAGGACACCTAACTGCATTGGTGTTTCACTGTAATAAAGTTACAGGTATAAAACAGTTGAAAAAAATGAACAAAAATATGCAAAACCATCACACCATAAAATCACACAGTGAATATTAATAACCTTCATTTTATCAAACCTTTTAGTCAATATGGTCATGTTCCAAACCAATTAATAATCAATCAGGTTGGTGCCTAATGCTAACTGCAAGTAAAGTAATCTGCACTGCAGACCAGTGCTGTGTTTTCAGTATATATTTTCATTGCAATAATCGCACAGTTGTTTTTCGGATTATTCAAATCACCGATCTCAATGACTTCATTTTACCTTCAAGTTCCTATCCCCTAACTCACCCTCCCCTATGTTTGGAGGTGTCCACAGACCCAGGGAGATGCAGTCCTCAGGGAAGGGAACAGAATCACTTCTCAAAAATGTACTTTGCTTCACTGCTGTGGCTTTATGGGCTACAATATTAAAGGCTGACTAAACGGCACTTTATCCGTGGTGTTTTTGTTTACTGCCAAAGTCCTTGACAGGGAATAAAAAAATCCAGATTCTTTTCGGTTCCAGATTTATCCATCTCACCCAGCAACTATCACCCCTCCCAGTAGAAAAGATAGGCAAAGCTCAAATAACATGAGTAGGCTCCAGATTCAGCCTCCTGTAAACATAAGTTCTTTAAATAGGAATACTTTGGCGAGTCATGCTACCAACAAGAAGATAAAATCTCCTAATAGTAATTCACAGAGATCTGGACCATCTTCATCGGAAAGGGGGTGATTCTTTCCGTCCTTCTGCTGATCGTAGCACTGTCCCTGCACCTCCAGTCAGCCTCTGTGGAGGCACTGTTAGCATCACAGAGAGGTGTGGGGTTTTTCACTTGTAGCCCAGGCACTGTATAACTGTTTCTGAGTTTTCCCTCCTTCTTGAGGTCCAAGAGAGCCTGACAACAGCATCAGATGCAGAGCTGCTCTTTGAGCTGGGCTCCCTCAGCCAGCAGATGCCTGAGGTCCTGCTCCTTGTCGCAGCCTGAGTAGCCTGTTCCCTTCATTGCCTTCTGGGCCTCCATGGGCAAAACGTGCTGGGCTCATGCAGAAGCATGAACTTCCCTAGCAAGTCATTCAGAAACCCTTTCCCTTAACTGAAGATCATCATTCTGGAGAATTCTGTATTTGCTACGTAATAATAGAGCCAAACAAAACCCCTGGAACCACTTCTAAAAATTAGGAGGCTGTCTAGCACTTTCTACAATAGCAGAGAGAGAAAGAAAAAAACCACCTATTATTCAAAGCCTTAACATCACACTCCAGTAAGTCAGAATTCTGTAAACTGTAATAAAGGAAAAGAAATTATACTGCATCTTTCAATTAAGATCCGTAAGTAAATCAATTCCCTGCTGACTTGTACTTAAATGAACAACCAATCACAAAACTATAATTCAAAAAATAACAACATCACAGAGAGAAAACAGCACTTTTGCCACCTGCACAGGATATACTAATAGCTTTCCTGGCATGTGTTAGGATTGAATTAAATACATATTCAGATTAGCTTTTATAAATGTAGACAATTTTTCAAAATGACTTCTTTGTTATCAAGATGAGCCTGTTCAGCACCTGACAACTCCTAGACACCACTTTCTCAGATCTATGAAGAAAGCAGGATGACTATACTACTTTGTCTGTTTGAAGCTGCTTAATAATAAGGTGGTAAAACCAGCTGCCAGCAAGTTAAGAGTGACTACCTTATGAAAGAGGGACTGACAATCGAACCTTTTTGAACCTATTCACTAATATACCAACTTAAATATGAAAGCTATTGACTGGCTCAGCTGTAAAAACACCTGAGGCTTTTACACTTCCGCACAAAACACTTGAGCACAAAGAACTACGGTCACGCACACTGCAGTCCGCTTGCCTTACTTTTAAATCTGATATAGCAGTTGTTGCAGAAGAGCTCGTTGTTTCGGATCCTAACTTCAGCTCCAGAGCGGGATCCCCCGAGGTCGCATCCACAGGCAACACACTGCATGATACACCAATAATTAGCAACTCCTTACAAAATACTAAAAAGAGAAAACGTTACTCAAAAGCAGCTTGGATTAAAACTCAGAAAGCTTGAGCCATAAACCCACAACCACCAAAAGCAAACATGTAACAATTAGCAGATCAAAATGCAACCAGCCCTGAGAAAGTATTTCAAGGCGATGACTGGACAACAAATAGCAGAGATACATGAACTAAACAGATATAAAGCAGAAGCTATTCAGAGATTAGTTCATTAGATCTAATTTGAACTTCAATTTCTCTGAAAACTAGAACTGGCTCAACATGAAAGAATTTGTTCTTTAGGCGGCAACAGCGATTTTGGCACAGAGCACCTGGGTGTGCTACTTGCAGATTCCATGTGGCTCTGTGCTGCAAGGCTCCCCAGCAGGTTGGCACTCTCAAAGCAGCAAATATCATGCACACCCATTTTACCAGGTTTTGCATCATTTTAACATGTTCTTCTCTGGAAGAAGGGGGCTAGTTTCATTTTTTCTTGAATAAACACATGACTAAATGGCTTAATAACTTTCATGCTAACTATTTAAGTGCAGTAGCTGAACGCACCTTTGCTATGGATATGAACCACCTCTGGAAAGACTCCAGCTCAAAGTGTAACATTCTCCTTACTGACTTTACAAAGCAAAATGCTTGGCTGTCTACAGAAGGACAGATAGCTGGCCTGCTTAAATGAGAAATTAATCTTTTGGATGGCTATTTGTTCAACAGCTCATTAATCTTAAGAAATTTGGAGAAGACAAATTTGTAATTCTCTTAGCTAGGTCAAAACCTACTGATTCATCCTCTTGCACATAACATATGTTCTCCAGAAAGGGAGTGAAGAACAACCTCCCCAGATGACTCCAGTCCCTCCTCCTCAGGTGGGCAGGAATAGGAAAAGCCTTATAATTCCTTGCAGTTTTCTGGCTGATACATTTGAGCTGGACACAGAGGGAAAATGTTCTGAACCAGACACAGAAGAGTCTTTCCTAAACCCATGGAGAAAGCAGGGTCCAAGGGTGTGTCCAAATCAGAGTCTAATTCCTCATCTGGTCCTAGAATAGAGGAATAAGCAATTCTTCTATATCTTTTTAGATAGACATCGTTCTTTGAGCTCTGTGTATGCCCCAAACTGGCCACAGGTCATGTAACCATGTCTCAGTACTGAGCATGAGCTAATATATCCAACTTCTGACCACAGTTGATTAGCACTAACCACAGCTTCTGGTGGGGTGCTGGGTTGTATCCCGCCAGTCTGAATACTGTCAGCATGCCTGTGCCAGGAAAACACCAGGTGAACACTGTCTACTACCATCAGCTCAGCAGCATTGGGTAAAACAATGCTCCATCCCTTCAGCTAGAAGGGATTGGTCCCTTTAGATGATTCAGTCGCTAACTAAATATTCAAATATCTCAAGCCTGAGATATTTTGAAAGGACCTGATTTCTCTAGGAGAGGTGGCTCAGCATCTTCTGACTTTTTGCTGTCTATTCAAAGGAGGAAGAACTGTGAAATATGTCATACTTGTTTGCTCTGGCACTTGAGAAACGGCCCTAGAGTGGAGTGCAAAATGGCTGCCGACAGGACTGCCTCATGGAAATATGCCTGTAGCAGGCTGTCAGAGTAGAAGGCAAAGCAGGTGATTAGTAGAGTCCCTGTGAGCATAACACTGAGTAGCCATGCGTGCTCCTGATTAGTTCCTGTTCCTTCATGGTGTTACTCTCAGCTCTCACCTTAAAGCAATGTAAATGATAACAAAGACCGAGAGACTCAATGATCATGGCTGCTCCTTTGCCCAGAACGTTATTACAGAATGAACAGATTTTCTTCCCACTGACCGACCTAGATACAGAATGAAAATCCTTAAAAATCAGCTTGAAAAGGTTTAAAAGACAAAGAAAAGTTATCAAAGACTTTTTGAGATTAAAAACAAAAACACACAGAGAATACTGGTCACAAGTGGACTGTTGGGCTGCTTGGGGAAAATAAGCTGAAAATGAGTATTCTGTATAGCTAGGGAACTGAAAAGCTAGGGAAAGCTAGATTAAAGCTAATTTAAATGAAAGTTATATAGGAATAAATGAGAAAATTCTGTCACATTCCTGGGAGATGTTTTGTTGCACAGAATGCCTTCCACAAATAAACCTAAAAAAGGATATTGTTAAGTTTGGAGAGTAAAAACACACAGGTTTTTCTGCTCCTGCCTCACTTCTTATTTTTGGGAAATCATCTAAAGGCTATGTTTTAGCAAGCCCCCCTGCCAAGTCCCACCATCTGCACCTTATTAGATAACGGGAGGCTAGTCCTGGACATACAATATTATGTTAACTCTTTGAACATATGCCATACTGAGGTCAATTTCCATAGATCCACCAGGATGTTAGCAAATCAGAAAATGGAAGGGAGAACAAGATGAGCAAATATGTTTAAAAGGGTCATTTTCTGATGCTATAAAGAATGCAGGAGCCTAGCTTTAAAATTTATCAGTTTATCAAGTGTCTGAGAATGCAAGAGCAGTGTTTACAGTGTTATTCTATGTAGTACACGTAATTGTGTGCAGATGATTCTCTACAGTCTTATCTCAAGGTACTTTTTAAATGTTTCAAGTGCATATGACCGCAGTTATCTACCCTACCACAACTGAAATCCATTTTTATTTCAAAATATGTTGCAATTCTTGCTCTCCTTCCCAGATTAAAAACAACATCCTACTCTGTATTTCTACAAGGTCATTGGTTATGAGCATTCCTGAGTGCTCCTTGAGAAGATATTGACCACATGCCAGAAAGCAGGGGGAGGAGAGATGAAGATGAAGGCAGTAAACCATGGGCTTTAGGAATCTTTTGTTAAAAGAAGCCTAAGAAAATAAATGCCAGAAATGCCATCTGGAGAAGGCTTTTACTAATCATTTTGGTAATCAACAAACAGCTTGGAGACTGGTGATTTATTATTCTTTTTCTTTTCTTTTAAATAGTGTAAAGCACAAAACCTAGGGAATTTTCTGAATGGCTGCAAGGAACAGGGAGGTAATACAAAGCTCATAGTTCCAACATCCCTTTCAGCTAGAAGACTCAAGGCACTTTTACTTAACTTCTTAATTAAGGTTACAGGTGAGAACACTGCTGTAGACCATGGTATCCACAGAGTTTGCTCTTCACCACAGCCCGAGGTTTACACATTTCCAGCAGAAGGGCACTACTGACCTGCTGTGCATCTGGGACCCTGGCTGGGAAGTAGAGATGGGTGACTGAGCCCGGGGGACAGTCTGGGACAAAGATGGGGCTCTGACAGAGCTGGCTGAAGGAGGTGCTTTGCTGGAGGAAGGAGTGCGCATGTAGGCTCGGTTTGAAGTGGACACTGGGCGACTGAAATCTTGACTAGATGACAGAGATGAGGAGGACGCGGACTGATTCATCCATGAATGATGTCTCCATGAGCTTGTTCTTGAAGAATCAAGATTGTCTAAAGACTCACCCCTGTAATACAGTTACATATACAAACATAAAGGGCAGTACAGTACAAAAGAGCCATATGCCGGTTCTAAAAAAGGAAAACATTGTCCTAGCATTTTAAAGACTTTCCAGCATGAATATTCTTGTTTGATCACCCCGAGCAGTTCTTTTAATACATTAATGTAAAGTGTTTCAGCTGCAAACTACCCTCTCTGTCCAGTGCTGGTCTCAGGGGAAAAACACAAGGGGTGAAAGAAAGGTGGCACTCCAAGACTACAGAATAATGGCAAAACACTCTTTGCTGTAGTCTTATCAGGGCGAACTATATCAAAATTGGTTGTATATCAACAGACCTCAGATAGGGGGTTTGTTTTTGTTTTCTCCAAGGGATACCAGTTTGCAAATAACAATCCACCCGCCACTGGATAGCGACATTGTCTAGAAACAAGGTGTTGGCGCAACAGCCAAACACTCCCATGACTGATAACTCGGCCTGTTTCCTAAGTGACAGACTCAACATTTACATTTTACTTAAAGCAAGACAAAAACTCTAGACTTTCCAAAATGATATTTCTATGTAAAGGACATATCATCTTTAGCTATAATAATCAATTTCCACAATGAATCGTCATAGTGAAATTCTTAAACGCATTTGTCAATGACAAGGCACACTATTGATTTCCATTGCTGGTATATCAACCAAGCAATAAGGAGTTGAGTTATTTACAGGTCACAGAGTCACATCTCTACACTCTGTACTCTCAAAAATTGAATCCCAGCTATAACACAGCCTACTTTCTTCTGTCTGTATTGCCATTCAGATTACCTTACAGCATTTTATAGGCTGGATTTGTTTCTGTACTTTGCAATACAAACTGAAGCTTTGAATAACCAAACAAAAACATCTAATAAGAGACAAAGTTCATTTTTAACATGATTCCCACCTCCTCATACTATTGCTGTACAGACTAATAGGCTCCTTATGTACACTGGAACTGCGCTGCCTAATCCAGCTGCTGTCCGTATGTAGAGATGTTTTCTTTCTCATTTCCTGAAGGATTTGTTGTCTCTCCAACTCTGCTGCAGACAGGCCATGCTCCTTCTGAGACCCCTTCTGTGACTCACTAGTGTTCCAAGACCTTTCCGAATATTTGTTGTGAGTACCTATTTGAACAACATGTAGAAACTTTGACTAGACATCTTAAGGCACAAAACTAGATATCAAGCACCCAGTACTCTGGATATAGTTCCAGAAGCAGTAATTCATTGCCATATTCACAAGTTTTTCTGGTTCCCTTTTCACAGTTGGGTTTCAAATAACCGGTATCAAACTTCATAATACATCATTATTTATTACAAAAATGTTTTATTCATATTTCTATTAATGTGGCCCTTTACATGATGTTTAATTTATCTACAAATAGGTATTTCCCTTCACTTTTAGTGACAGACTTTTTTAGAAGAGCATGACACCTTTTACCTCTACAAGTTAGATTCTTCCTCTCCATTATCATAAATTGCAGCACATGTAGAATAAATAATTGAATGGTAGGATACTTTCTCCCCCTTTCAGAACTTATTTATTTTTTTTCTGTAAGTTGTTCTGGTTTTCAGGAATTCTTTCCCGATTCAACGTGCTAGATACATTGTTTAATCTTGATATGCTTATCTTGATACACACACACGCTTATATTTAAATCTTAGGGAGTTTTTTCTGTTATTTGGATGCTATGTTAACTATCCAGTGGAAATGAGATTTATGGTGTAGAAGACCTTTTGATCCCTCCTTGAAATTTTGAAAGGGGAAACAAACACATCATCTTTCTTTAATATGGATTTAGATGTTAGATGGCAGCAACTTTGTTGTTTTCTAAACACTATAACTATCCTTTACAGTGGGACTACTGAACCGAGAAAATTACTCAGCAATAAGTCACTTCAATTTAAATTTCAATTCTTCTAAATACTGTTCTGACTACAGATTTTCTCTTGGTTTTATTGCTATAGATTACCATTACACAGTGTAGTGAAAGTTTATTCTCTCATTAGTTTCAATGACCAAGCTTTAATGTGTGAAAGCACTACTGTCAATTTGCAGTATTTCCTCTAACACACCATTTATTTTCCTCAAACTCATAGCTCAAGTTCTTTATATATATCCTTTGTCTGCTTTTGCTTCAGCTCATCTTGCTGCAGCCATCTATCCACTAATTTCTCATATTCGCTGTCGCCCATACTGTTTGTATATGCAAATCCACTGTTAGTATAAAACCTTTTCCATCGCATTTTAGACACAGAAATAGCTTTTGGAAGTTTACTGCTGTAATGCATTTAGAAAATTGTTTATATACTTTCCACTGAAAAAGCAGTAACGTAACTGAAAAAAACAACTCGAAAAAGGCAGCAGAGTCTTGGAAAAAAGCCACTATGACAATAACAAGAACTGACTTCTGGCTGTGTTAGTCCTACACTAACAGAAGTTAAAAACAGCTAACAGTTGTGCCAAATGCATATCATCTTAGTATGCAGAGCTTTTTTTATTGACGAAGCAAACATAGCATAAGCACATACAATAATTTCAGTGCTAGACCTACAGGACAGGGCTTATCTTGTAAAGTTTCAGTCATCTAAAAGTTAGGTATCTAAGCTTCCTTCATAGTCATTGCTAAGGCACTCAAGAGAGAAGCTAATCATATTTGTCTTAGACCTATCTGTTGACTCTACCAATTTTCTCTTCTTGTTAAAACTTAATTGTGCCATGTTATGAATTTGAAGTATGATGCAGCTATCAAAATGATCTTTGACAATTAATCTTGTCAGGATGACTACTTCTGATGCTAGATCAGTTTCTAAAAAGGATACATTTAAAAAACAGTGGAAATTAAACAGTACTTACCATTTCTGTTGGTTGTGACTTCATCCAGTTCTGAAGTTGACCTGGACTTATTCCTAAAGATATAGAAAACATTCATTTCTCAACTAGGAGACCCTGTCATGGACAAAAATCTTATCACTCTGGATTATAGATGCCCAACTCTTCCATTCACCAGCTCTCTCATCAACAACTTGCAATGTACTTAAGAGACAAAGAAACAGACAAAAGGACAACACGATACTAAGAGGGGGGAAAAAGATGTCAATATTGGACACCACAGATAATCACATATTAAAGACTTGTGAAAGTTCCCAGTTTCAGCTATAAGGGAACAAGTATTGTACTTTAGCAAATAAAAACAGACAAGAAACACAGTCCCTTCCCTATAGAAGCTTTGTAAAGACTACAGTCAGGGTGATAACTTTCAAAGCAGGTATATAAAATAACCTAACTTTGTGAGAAACTGAAATCATACTTCAAACAGTGCTACTAGACTGTAAGTAAAGCACATCCTCAAATACCGCATGCAGATTGTTCTTGGGAATTTATTCTTCACTGATTATACCCAGCAGCAACATTTTTTAAATTAGTTTTAGCCAAGAAAAGCCATTCAAATATACACCAAAGCATACGGCAAAAAGCTGGTTTGCTGACAGTACAGAAGGGAGCTTTAGCAACATTTTTCTGTTACCTTATTAGTCCTAAATCACACAGCCAATTTCTCAGTTTCAAATAGTTCAGAAAGCAACAGAACTCCTTTGCTGGGCCACAACTTCAACAGCAAAGCTATGGATGGCTGCACAGCAGCATTTTTGCACATATAACACTGGCTGCATAAGACTGTATAAAGGGAGTCTTGTGCTTTATCTACAGGTAAATGATACATAACCAAATTGCATCAAATTTCTTGGTCCCCTCAGTTCTCTGTATCTGTCGTACAGTGCTGATCTATTGTTTCACTCATTTGACAGGACACGGTTGCACAGTTTTTTGTAGTGAACAGCACTTCCAAAGAATGGGGCACCTTGGTCCAGGATGATTTTAGTACCTGAGCTGCCTCCTCATATACATATGTACATATTTAAGAGGTAGCTCTTTAATGGAGGCAACTTTCTGAAGTTAGATTTAGATCTTCCAGATCTAAACAGATCCTTCAGTTGTACCCTGTAAATTTTGGGGTTCCTTTTAATACAGAAGGGTATGCTGATTCGAACTATAAGAATGGATTAAATATGCAGCAGAGATTATCCTTTGGAACTACTATGGGATGCTATCTAGGACAAAAACTTGATAGAAGTGTCCTAGATTTAGGTTATTATGGAGGGTTTTTGTTTTTGTTTTTTTTTTAAACCATAGCCAGTAATTCAAAAGGAAAAGAAAAAGTTGTCTATTCAAAGAGCCCAATAAATCTGTAATAGCTAACATATTCCACTGAAATGAATTAAAAAAAAATGAAAAACAAAAAACCAAACAGACCACTGAGTACAGTCCAAAAGAAAACAGAAAAGAGTCGAAGTGAAGAGAATGCAGCTTAACAGGTGGTACAGCTACTGCCTTTCTGATACATATGCCGCTGCTATCTCTCATCTCCCTCCCTGCTTGCTATATCAGGTTTCACAATCTTGATCAGGACAACTGCACCTTAGTTTGTATAGTACGTTATGACACAATCATGATTTTAGGTGAAATTATTTTCCAGCCAGATAAGTTTAGTGCCACCCACATATTTACATTCTTACAGTTCTGCTTCTCCCAGTAAAATCCTTCTGAATAACTGTTGTTTACAACATAGCCTACAATTTGCCAAAAGTTTGGCTACTTTTTTTGTCAAGATGAAAACACGACATGAAAACTGCAAAACACAGCAGTGATACATAATATAAACTTAATCTCCATGATTAAAGTTACTGGACATTTCAAGGCTTTCTGACAGGAGAATAACGTTATAATTGATGCTGCAATTCAATATCACACATACCTGTCAGCAAATGACTGATCAGGTCGCTCCTCAACAGTTTTAGAAACTTCATAACGCTCATAATGCCTGTAAACAAGATGTATTATTAAGTTCATGTACAGAAGAAGATGTATACAGAAGTACAAATATTTTCTACTAAAAATACTCAAAACAGACCCTTAAGCATATAAAAAGGGTGAACGTTCTAAGCAGGTTTAGTCTTGTTAGCCAGAAACAAAACAAAAGAACCAAAGAAAGGTTGTTGGAAAAACTGCCTGGAAGTGCTTGCTTGTAAGTGACAAAGAACCTAAACCTCAGCATGCCAAACTGGTTAACATTGACTGCTGAAGGTAACGTTTCAACCTACCTAGCAGTTTGATTTATTATTACCTGTCAACGAGAGGATGGCCAGGTCGATCCTCTATCGTTTTAGATACTTCATAGCGCTCATAATGTCTATAAACAAAACACAGGCACAATGAAATATATATTAAACAAAAAAATTCTAGAAGTTGAACAAACAGTAAGCATACAGAGGGAAAAATGAGAAAGCTCAGATGTATCAGTTAGGAACATGAAAATCCATGAGGAAAAAACCCAAAGACTTATAAACACCGCAAAAATTTTAAGTATCAGTAAATGACAGTGTTTATCTTATCTGTTTCAAAGCCAGGAGGTAAGCTTTGCCGAAACACAGCAGCTCTTTAGAAGCTGAACGTATATTCCAGCAAACTGTCTGGATGTAGTCTGTAACCCAGAGGGAGAAATACTCACAAAATCGCACAGATGAAGCTCTTCCTTTCCACTTGCCTGCCCTCAACCTCAGTGCTCTGCCACTAGCTGACAGCCGGCACAGCTCTTTGGGGCAAGTATCATGCCTTCATATAAGTTTATATAAACATTTCACATTTTAAATTGGATCTTTGGCTATCATCATAAACAAACATTTAACATTAGATATTTAAAACTGCAGTTTGACTGAACCTGCTCATTTAATATTAAGCAAAGCCATCCTTGTTTAGCAAAAGGCATCCTTTTGCAGCAATCTCAGAAGCAATGAAATCCTCTGGGACTAAAGCATGTATCAAGGATTTAGATATGCAATTATATTATGGCAGCTTAATAAGTTACTGCACAAAGTCTTATTATCCTACAATTGCGGCAAGGTAAAACTGTAGAGATACTCTGGCTTGGCTGCCAAGAAGAACTTGTTTAGCCATTTTAGCAACTGTGCCTCTGCTTTGCTCAGCGGGGATCTCCAGCAGCAGCAGTAATTTAACATGAGTTAAAGTAACTCCAGATCTCAATCTCCCCTGCAAATATATGCAATTTTGTAATCATATTTTCTTCTCCTAAGATTTAACTTGATACCAAGCATTATCTTCAGTCATCTCTTTTTGCTTATACAACAGGGGGGGGAAAAAAAACCTCAAGGGAAACAGCAAAAATTACTGCCTTGTGTATGACTAGCTAAGTGCACAATGAAACAAGGAAAAGTTAATCTGACTGAAAGATTAGAACAATAATCTCCCATGACACCTGTAATAGTAGTAGAAAAACTTTTCTTGGTGAGAACATGTACTTGTAAATTAATTACTTTTTTTAACATAAGTTGCTGAAGAAGAAACTGTTTCACCTCTAGAATAAATATACCCACAGTGGATATTTCTAATACGCTGTGATACCTAAGCCATTATCTGTTAACTCAGATATCATGATACCCATTATTGGGTAATTAACAGCAATTAAACTCTATTGTTGCATTGTCAAACTAAAATGAGAGAAATCTCTTGAATGTCAGATACGTATTTGCTGGAAAATAGTTAACTTACTATTTCTTCTGAAAGCCCTCTACATTGAACAACTGGCTTTCAATTTACAAAATTATGCAGGGACTCTAACAAATCTTCAGAGTAAGCACTTCAGGTCATCTTTGATTTGGCTGCAATTACTGTATTTATACTTAGCTTCCTGTTTAAAAATCAGCAGAAGCGGATTAAAAGAACACTTGATACATGGCGAAAGAGTTTTTCTTAGACTTGATTCTTCTACCATTAAAAAGAAAGAGTAGGCTCAGCAGGATAATTTGTGCAATAAGATGTCACTTATGGCAACAACTTATTTGCAGCCAGGCTGCAGCAGTTTAAGCTGTCACTGAACAGTTTCTAGGTGCCAAAATGCAAAAGTGCACATGTAATTATTTCTAGTCTACTTCAGGACAAAATAAAACAGGTTTATTTAAGGTAAAATGGTTTGCAACAGAACAGACTAAGGAGTACTAGGAGGGAGGAATTTCTCAAACTATGCCAACTCGGTCACACACACACACACACACACACACACACATGTCTGATGACGCTTACTGTATGCCTAAGGGACAGCACAAAGAGGCCCTTACTATTTCACTGCTGAAGTGTGTAAAGCAGCTAGCAGGTTTAGTCTATCGTGTGGTACCTTGCAGTGAGTGACTAATCTATGGTAGGAATCATACATGAATGCACTTGTACATTCAAGACTTCTACACTTGCTTAGAAATGAATTTGAATTTCCATCTATGCAGATGGAAGAGAGAGCACATCTTGCTTCACAAGCACACACCTTTGGTACTGAGGTGTCTCCCTCTGCCTTTCTGTGCGCCACCTCTGCTCCTCCATCTCCACGCGCTGCTTCTGCTCCTCAGCATATTGCTGTTCCTGCTCTTTACGTTGTCTCTCAAGCTCCCGTTCCTGGAGCTCCCTTTCTTGCTGAAAGCGGAGGGCTGCTTCTTCCTGGATCTGCTGTTCCTCCTGGAACCTCCTCTGTTCTTTTTCTTCCTCATGCAGCAAATGTGCTGCTGACTCACTTCCTCCATCTCCTTCTGGATCATCGGGAGTATTCGTTCCAGTGCTTGCCCTCCAACTGGACACTGATGGAGTCCGTGCAGGGACAGACATTGTGTTTAAAGTTAGGACAGTCTGCTCCTGTGGCAGGAGGAAAAAAAAGAAAAGAAAAGAAAAAGAAAAAAAAAGTGTGTGCAAGCACATTCTCCTAATGCAAGAACTCCATTTCATACAGCAGCCTTAACTAGCTCCATAGGCTGTGCGTCCACTAGTATGTGAAACATCCTTCTTTCTAAAACATCTAAAAACCACTGGCTTTTCAAGCCAGCTCATCTCCACTGAAAACAAACGCTTCTATGACGCCCACAATAAGAAAATCAACACATACCAACACTTTTTCTTCCTTTTCTTACTCAGAAACCTGAGACCTACCTAAAGGAACCACTGCAAATGTGTACCAGACCAACGAATGCCACATGACTTGTCATGTGCAGAAAACCCCCATCCTCTTGCATCCCTCTAGCATCTAAAAGTCAAGCCTCAGACCTACCAATCTACAACTTCTCTCAAACATGAGAAAAGGTCTTTCAGTGGCCTAAAAATCTTTTAATTGACATGAACAAATACCCTATGCCAATTAAAGACTGGTCCAGTTTTTGATTCTAACCATTAAAAAGATGACGTTTTACGTTCTTTTGCTGCAAAGTCCTCTAACAGGTCAAAGAGGTTTCTTATTGAAGTTCTAAGCTTTAAATTAGAGTCGTCTCGTTCATTACTCTATATAAACACAACTGCTCTAGCTAGGATGCCTGAAGTGGCACACCTTGATTTCATATAGCAGTAGAGAAGAGAGATCTCAGACACCTCCCACACCCGGGAAAAAACCTGTTCATCTTCCCATAGGCAACAACCACAAGAGTAGACAGCTACAGGAAACTGGATGCATTCAATATTTTGAAACACTGCAAGGTTGAAGTTGATTTAATATGTAAATTTATCAGAGATAGGATGAATGGGATGCAGTATAAAGCCAGGCAGCTTATGCATGAGTTTAACGATGAAGCAGCAAAGCAGAATTTCAATAGGTAACACAAGGAGTTAAATATCTTTCAGCAACAAAGGTAACCATTTTCATTCTGGTCACAATAATATCCTACCTGTTGTAACTCTTTGTCAACATATTTCTGATATTAGTTACCTAAACAGTCTATCAGGCAAAAAGTCTAATTCAACAGGTTGCAGAACATCCCATCTCCTGTTTCCTTCCTATCTTTGCAACCTCTTTCTGCCAAGTCACAGACAATGTTTTTATTTTAGAAGCATTTATTTTCCAAAGTGAAAAGTTATATGACATAGCAAAACAAATTATTCCCCTGCTTCTGTATTTCTATTAGTGTGTGTGTGTGGGGGGAAACAATGAAACTGCACTGTTACAGGTTAAGCCATATTCATAGCCTACCTCATCTAAATACTTGGAGCTCTCTTTTTCTGCTTCCTGCTTAGCTCGTAGCCATTCTTCCCTCAGCTTTTCTTGTTCCCGTTGGTATTTCTCCTGTTAGGTTAGATAGAAGTTAGACAAACAAATAAGAACCATGGTATGTTTTGTTTGCATTAAAATATAATACTCTTATTTGATATGCTTTAGAACAGTCAGACTGCTGTGGTAAAAACATGCTGGAGCTCCACCAAGACATTGGGTCTGGCACGAGCGAGAGAAATCCTGGCCTGAATACAGTTAAAAGGAATTTGGTCATTGATTTCACAGAATCCAGGTTTACGTGCTAGGTCTCCTAACAACCATCCTCACATCTGTTATATTCCCTGCCTTACAGTTTAGTTTCCATTTGAACAAAACCCAGCTATGTAAGGTATTTCTCGAAAGACAGAGTAATTATATTTAACTTGGAATTGAACACAGTAATAAGGTAAACAGAAAGTGCCCTCTAAGTGAAATATGAGGCAGTAATTTGGTTTGAGTGAGAACACTTGATCTTTTGGAAGCTTATCTAAACAAAAGCCAATTTCTGGACCTCTGAATTTCTCCTATGACTGGATTTGGTATGAAATCGATGCAATGTCTTAAGACCTTACTCAAGGCACACAAAAAATGGTTTAGTGGGTTTTGTCAGTCGCCACTTAGGTCTTGGGAACAGCAAAATGCTTAACAATGCCAAAAATATTCCTTCTAAGATCCTGGAAATAAGAAAGATTTAGTTTCTTTTCTCTGTTATTTGAAAAACCATCTTGGAATCATGGGGAAGAAAGGGAACGTTATTACTCTGGCCAAATTTAGTTCTTCAAGACTAAAGAAGGAGAAGCAAAGAACAAGAGAAAAGTGATGGGAGAGGGCTGAGACTGCTCTAAGGAAGGAAAGGGGAGCCAAGTTGTGTTCTTTAAAGCCGTCTCTTCGAGTGTCAAATGGAGCACCCAAAACATAAGAGAACACATACATGTTTAGGAAGGCACACCTCTAGCCTTGCACAGCTTACAAGCTAAGAGGAATGAGAAAAGATAAAACATCCTAAAAGCAATGGGGTAGCTAAGTTATGTTTTGAAATCACAATCTTTTGCTGAATTCACCAATTTTATTAAGAGGGCTTCTGCAGAGAAAATGATGTTCAATGTCTCTGCTAGCCAACAGCCTTTAGATAACTAATCTTAATTTAATTTTCAGACATGTGTCTTAGAGCAATGACCACAGCTCATTGAAACATAAGCGTGTTCAACTCTGGAATGTGTTTGTTTTCTATACTGTCCTGGGGATCAGGTTGACCAACAAATAAGATGGTAACAGGCATCTATCTGAGGCACTGGCTCCCTTCTCTTCATCTCCAAATACAAGGCGACACCTCAAATTGAAGGTAAACCCCATCCTAGAGACAATTTTCTTTAAAAACCAAACAAACAAAAACACCCACCTCATATTCAAAAGTGAAAACTGATGCCACTTAGGTTTCTGCTTGTCCTTTAAATTCTGTTGCCAATAGGATCATACCAGCCTTGTGATGATTGACCATTTTTTGCTATAGTGAACATAATGCCCAGGTTTTGATTTCATGAAGCACACTAGTGCATTTCCCCCTTTTTTCTCTGGGTAATTGCTAGTGCATGTTTCTGTTCTGCTCAGAAAGTATCTGAAACTCTTTTTAGGACATCAATAGTTGCAGGAGTTGCAAAAAGTTTTTTTTCCTGGCAGTTACTGGACTCAAAGGACTGCCACCTATGATTATGAAGATGAACTATACCTGCAGTAAACGCTCCTGCTCCTTTTGCCATTTTTCCTGTCGTTTTCGTTCTTCCTCTTGATCCCAAACCCGACGAGTAGGAGCACTAATGGATGGGACTGGGAGCTAAAAATAGCACAGAAATGGGACATTTTTATTGTCTTCCTCCATGTAATCAACAGTCTACATTTTAAAATGTAATTTTTTTTAGAAAATGAGAAATACAAAAGCCATTACAAACAGATCAGCTTTAGAGTGACAAGAACCTAAATTAGCCTTTTTCAAAGAGACAAAATGCAACCATTCTCTTACACACTAAAAAGGTCTAGTCAGTAGCTTGAGTTATTTGATCAGAATTTTAAGGCAGTATAAAAAGCAATAGAAAGCAGGTGGTTTCCTGAAACCACCAGGGTTACACAGCTGTTAAGTAGTTTGTAAATAGTACTTACATCAGGCATTGCAGTCCCTGGGCCTCCTGTAGGATTTAGAAGTAGAAGGCAAAGCAAAAACAGAAACTGTTAGAACCATACTTGTTACTGCAAAACTTGTTTAAATGTGGAAAGTCTCAATTTCAGACTAATTTTTGCTTCTTCTGTAAGCCATGCTTGCATTTGACCCTACTTCATTTACTTGAGGGCAGAATTCATTAGGTGCCTTCAACTAATGTGTGCAGTTGTTGAAAAGCTTTACATGCTTTCAAGTGCCATCAGTAATTGCCTGAATTAGCAATACATCTCCCACTGCAGCAATACAGAAGTTATTTGCTATGGCTTTCCTACCGCTACTCTGAAACCTGGCTGTTTAGCATGACTGTACCCAGAACGCTGCTCCAGCGTGCAGCAGCTACTCACCTAATGCCCTGGACATGAATTAATAGCAATAGACTTCCACAGGCAACTTCTCTACCACAAATCAATGTATTTTCCCTTTCTGTTATCCTCATTTTCTGCTCCCAAAAGCATACTTGAATTTGGTGAGCTTGTCAACAATCACCACAAAGTATGCTATTTGAGGCTATCATGCTTGCTTTTAGCCCATGACAACATGATTAAGAGAGACGTGTATTATGCTAACAAATTAAAAACAGAGGAAATATGAGGAAGCACAAATTTAAGTGCAGTCTTTTCCTTAACATCATCTTACATCTTTATTTTTGTTTGTTGCTAGTGAACTGGTTACTTAGCTATCCAAATTTCAGTTAAAAAAACGCGTAAAAGCAAGGAGTTGAAACATTTCTCTAAAGTATGAACATACGAAGCTGAGAAAGGAGGCGAGATTTAGGATACAAAAGACATCTAATAAATCACAAGTCAGTGTCAAATCTACTTCTGCACAATTTTGTCTTCATTATCGGATTGGAACAGCCGCAGTGACAAGGGGAACTGATCCCCTGTGCAACTGCACCAGGAGATGCTAAAGGGAGGCAGAGGCAACAGACATCTTGCTCCTTTCTTTTCTCACCCCATAAACTTATGCTGGCCTACAGAGATTCAGAAATAGGAATCTGTCATTTCCCTGTAACGTCCAGGTGTCAGAGGTTAAAAAAAGAACACAAATGTTCTGAGTATACACTTTAAAAGTATGCCCTTTCTCCTCCCCCTCAAGCAAAAGTCAAATACTTTAAATATTGCTATAAAACTCATTGAAATAAAAACAAAATTCATAGCAAGTCTTTAAATATTTGATCAAGCAAAAAAACCCAACAACCTCACTCCCCCCACAACATTGCAGGTACAAATACAGAAGAAGTATTTGAAAGCAAACAGAACCATAAACACAGATTTAAGCTTTAGCATTTCACTTCTCACTTCTTGAAAAAATGAAAGCCATCACCACGGAGGACAAAGTCCTGGCTCCACTAAAATCACTGGCAAAATTCACATGAGACTTCCAGTGGGCCAGAATTTCACTCTTACAGGCCACAGCCAAACAGCAAAGCATACATAGTCTGAGGACAGCATTAGACATACAACAGTAGTGGAAGTATGCGAGTTGTGACATGCAGAACACCAAACAGCAACCTACAAAACCAAAGTTGAGTGTCTTATTTTTTGTCTTTAAAAATAGCATATTCAATTCAAAATTTATAATGGTTTTCTTTGGATCTAGTGACATTACCACATAATGGAAGGCCAGCCACTTTCTGTATTCTGTCAATTTAGATGAAAGCATAGAGTTGCAACTCCAAATAAACTCCAATTTACTGTTAAATATTTTATCAATAGCTCTTTGAATTCTGCACTAAGCCTCTGCTGGAATGGTCAACATTTTTCTGTTTTGTAGGTAGTAGCAAACCTGCACAGAGTGCTATACTTCTTACTCCTACCCAGTGGAAAAAAAGAGTTTGAATAACATATAAGAGATTTAAATAGCTTTAGATATAAGAGAACACACAAAGACCCATTACCACAAAGGTAGACCCATGAATTGTAAGAATAACCTGATGACCCTGGGGAAAGAAGGGAAATTAATTATGTTGCTTTGTCATAACTGCAACGAGCAATGCCGAAGAGGCATAATACCCAGCACCAGAGACTTGTTAGGAAGAGTGTGCAGCAGGAATAATTTCATGGGAAGTACATGAAACGTTAGCTCTTTGTTTTACCTTGTTCAAAAAATTGTGACCGTCTTTTTAAGTTTTTCAAAGAAATAGGTTCAGATGCTATTTGAAAAATACAAAGAATATAAACAAGTCAATGAAGTGCTGTCTTTTCTTAAATTATCACCACCACTGGATAACAAACAACATCTGTTACACCTCCGATCTACTGCAACATCACTTCAAAAATACCTGGAACACAGAGGAAATCTAATCTTTCATAAAAACAAATACAGTTTTTAGTAGGTTACACCATATACTGATTAGTATTTCATTCTAGCACTAACACTGTCCAATTATGACAACAGTACAAGGGTCCCACAAGGACTCAAGATTCTTCCCGTCTAATTTAAGCCACTTTGAGATGCCAAATTAGGAGTCTAATCACCACAGGCTCCATTTAAAGTCAGCAGAAAGGTATTTCCAGAGGGCAACTGACCTCTTAAGGGAACTCCTTTATAAACCACCAAGCACATGCAAGATAAAATAAGAAGTTTCCCATTTCAGGGTGACTGTTCCATTATTAGGAAGCCCACATATCTGCTTTTTCTCTCTGTCACCAAGCAAGGCTAGATTTGTTCATAGCATCATGAATAATTGTTCAGACCAGAAACCAATATTTTCTCCAGGAAAAAAAAATTAAAAACAAAACAAGAATAACCCCCACACTTGAATTAGAAAAAAGTTGAATATTCTTTTCCCAGACAGTGAAATAGATTGATACTCATACTGACTCGGTCTCTACACAATGCAGTAGTAGCTATAATAAACTCTGTGCCTTCCACTTCTTTCATCCCTATCGCACAGTAAATTTACAACCACTAATGCTGAGACAGGGGATTTGTCACTGACTTGTTGTCAGTTCTCTGGCTGCTTAGCACAGCACGGAAGCAAACTACACCCAGCTTGGATGCAATTAGATCTTTGTCATACTTGTCTAGCTCTCAGTTCATTAAGGTCTTGCTTAGCCCACTCTAAAAAGCTCACAATGATTACAGGTTTAGTATCTATGCTCGTTCCAAACCCATACAATTAGCAGATGAAAAGCAATGACAGTTTACCTCTTTGTTTGTTAGAGCCAAGATCTCCTTGCATCCCATTTATCAATTTTGTTTCTGTATCCTGAAAAAGAAAAAGGAAAAAAAAAAAGGCTCATGTTCATTAGTTTTGTGGAAATTTATCACAAAGTTAAACATTTCCTCTCATAGGAACTGTATATCATTAAATATTTCAGAAAGTCAGAAATTCCCCCAGAAGGGTAAAACTTACTTAAAAACTTCCAGAGTATACTATATGATAAAAGGACTGTAAGCAGTTGCTGGGATCAATAAACGGCTGTGAATTGATGGCTGCAGCAAAGAACATTAATTTGCAAGAAAATGCCAGAAGCTGAGAGAGTTCTTTCAATGCAGCTCCTTGGCAGGCAGCAAGTTATTTATGAATAATCTGAAAGCATGCACACCTTCTGTTCCTCAGGACTGCAAATTTCATTTAAGCTAATAACGGAGGTAGTAGGTGTTTCTAAAGAATAAACAGTCTGTACATTTTAGTTGGAACACGGTCTGCATATATGTTAATACTTATCCTATATTCATGAACAGACAGTATCTATGCTTTAAAGCAGATCTTATTTACCCTAACAAATACATAGCTTCATCTCCATATTTGCAGAAATATAATGTCCTTATAATAAGCACATGCAAGTAGCAATAAGATTTCTTAAGTAATTTTTTCTTCTCCCTCCCCCCCTATTAAGGCCTTAGGTTTTGACTCTCTTCTTCTTCCCAAATACCATGACCCTTTAAACACACTCACAGAACTTTGAAGGCTGCTGGAGAATTCTCTTTTTGGTGATACGGCTGAAGTGTTTGAAACTTGTTCTCCAGAAGTTGCATCAATCCATTTATTTTCAGATGTACCTATAATGTTGGTAGCCATACTGGTGAGATTGAGGATTTTATGCCTTACATGTGGCAGGGAAGGCTGGTCTGTGCCCCAATCTTTTTGGTATGTGGAGATCAAGAAATTAACGTAGACAGTAACGTCAAAGAACAGAACAAGAGTTAGAGAAAACACATTCAAATAATATAAAAACAGAAAAAAAAAGCCACATGTAACAAGAGAGGGAGACATACAAATCAGGCAGAATTTGCAAAGACAGGAAAGGGGGCTTTTAAGAGCAGACCGCCTTCCCCAAAAATGCAAGTGTTAGTCAAAAGCTAGGTAACCGTTTACCAAGATGCATTGCTAACATGGACTGCAGCAGCTCAACATTACAAAGTATTTAGTATTTATCGAAAACTATTCCATTAGTAAGAACCAAGGAAATTCTCCCAACCAGCTCACACAAGGTACATTTTGAAATAGAGAATATTCAAGGAAGAAAGTGTCTTTTTCATGTCCAACTACCCAGGAAACACACACTGGACAAAAAAAATGCTGTCTAAACTAAACTAGCAAAACTGATGAGGGGAAGACAAATCATAAGCTCAATTGCATCCCCCCCCCCCCCCGGCTTAAATTTATTTGACAATTTATGCTCCACTAACTTCAGTTTTCACCTGTGCTAGATATGATACAGGCTGTGATTTTTTTTTTCCTGTCTCTTCCCCACCTCAGTATTTTTTTTCCCCACTTGCTGATATCTTATTCTACACCTATCTTCCCACTAAAAGAATTGTATATCATTATAATCTGAAAGAACTCATTGGTCACGCTTCAAACACTGGAAAAACTCTTTCGTGACTATGAAAGGGTATCCTGGATCAAACCCATGGCATGTTTGGAGATGTGACAAGGCCCTCAGCCAGGATAGAAATCCTCACTTGCTAGAATGGATAGTACAACATTGAGAGATTACAGTATCACGATATTTGGGTCAGTGGTCAAAATCATAGCACAGAAGAGCTACATCAACCACAAGCTTGTATGCCATCAAAACGCTTCTCCAGAAGAAAGGACACAGGACCCTCCTTCCCTGAGGGAAGAGGAGGATGAAAAGGAGCTGTTGAAAGAGAGGTTCCAAAAAATTACTATCCTATAGGGAAGAACCCCACTTCATTTATGTAGTATAGCAGGAGAAGAGAATTTTCTGCTGCCTTGTGTGGTGGTTGCACAAATTAAGTGTGCATTGTCTCAGAAACAGGCCAGAGCATGAGAGAGAGAGGTCAGTAGTTTAACATTTAACAGACTTTCTTGTGAAGACATTTGTAATGCAGAAGCAGTTAAAAAAAAAGCCAAGTTGTGTTAAAATGCAACGGACACACTAGCAAACTACTTAGCTCAAATACATATTACTACTGTAAGGGAAATAAGGACTCTCAGCTGTCACACACAGCAGAGACAAAGCTTATTTGCCTTACAGAGCACACTGTATCTGCCCTACGAAAGAACTCACCATTCTTTCCATATCGTCTGACATCCATGACCAGGTTTCCAGTTTCTAGTGCTCTGGCGATGGCTTCTTGCCACTGACTATAGTCCATACGTGAAACCTTTGTGCCACTGATAGCAACGATCTCATCATCTACATGCAGCTGACCAAGTGCTGCAGGGCTACCTGCAGGAAATAAGAAAAAAATTATGTCTCCATTCACAATTATTTTTATCACAGCTGTGGTGGGGGAAAAAAATGTATATTTCTTTGAAAGAAATGCTTTTGATGGATATGGAAGAAACCTTTGAAAAATTTACTGCACTGCGCATAAGGTCTGTAAACTATGTTAATACCAAAGTAATGTTCAGTTTTAGACTTATGAAAATGAGGCGGGCGTAACATCAGCCTTTTGGATTTGCAAGCATTCACACACTGGCCAACTCATTTAACAAATGGGCTCTGTTTTGCCTCCTCCTGCCTTCACTAACTTGCCTTTATAGTCTGGGATAGTGAGAAAGAGACAGCATCGCAGTATCTGTAGCCAATGATACCTGAAATTCAGCCTATGTTTGGGTAATCCTCTTGTTTGCCCGAGAAATAGACTCCGCTTCGTTAACTCCAGTGTAAACTGGCTTGCTTATTTACTTTTTCTGGGCTCTGTTGTCATGAATATGCTGCTCTATTGCTTTGTTAAAATAGTTAGCTCTGAATCAATTGAAGACTGGACGCACTCAAGATATTACTGGGTGCTGTATCATTAGACTTCTTTCTGTTTATTTGTCAGTAGCTACAACTCAATTGAAAGCAAATTTTATTGCAGCTTGGACTTTGAATTCTACATATATTTTGCAAGACAGGCTGCACTTTAAACTTTTATCTATTACTATGCGCTGGCAGGTGATCCCACTGGTCTAAGGACAGCCAGCATACAGGGCCAGCTAATAAGCCTTTTCTGTTTTTTTTTTTTTTTTTTTTTTTTTTTTTTTTTTTTTTTTTTTAATTCAGAAGATGGATGAGCTGAGAATATCAGACTTCAATAAGATTTCATGTATTGTACCTGAAGGGTTTTTCCATTAGCATTTATCCCCTTAGCAGAATAGAAAAGAGAAAAGCTACATGAAAATGGAGTTAAAGACTGACAAATAAATCCTCATGCTAAAAACAAACAAACAAAAAACAGACAAACTTGAACTACACAATGGAAGCTTTTTCTAAAGTAAGTGGAAGAATCCATGCATCTTATTTAAAATATACCAATGACAAAGCTATATTACATTATCAGAAACAAGAGTGGACAAACATGAGAGAGGAATTTGGACCCCTCATGATTCATCTGACCGTCTTCTGACTCACTAGAAAAATGCCATTAGAAGTCTGGATCATCTGCTAAGGATTCAGACAGATTTTAATATTCCTGGCACCCCAGGAAGTTAAGAAATGAAGACATGCGAGGCTTCCTAAGACTTCTCTGAACCATTTCATAGTTCACGAAAACAAAAACATGACATTTTAACTACCACGTTGGAAAAGGAATAGCTCCACGTTCTATTTTTCCTGTATTTTTTCTTAAACTATGGACTGAAAACTCCAGTAGGAGTTATCAGCAAACTTTCAAAATATACCAATTTTAAGCAATATTATCAGAGAAAAATAGAGTTCTTATTTGGAGGAAATAGCAAAAGTATATGCAATGATGAAACTGGAAGAACCTGTACCTCCTTAGGGCAAGTTATAAAAGTTAAGAGAATTGAAAGTCAAATGGGAAGTACTATTTTCAAAAATACATACAGAAGATTTCAAATTGTGTTTTCCTTCGAATATCTAAGATCTTCAGTACCATATAGTTTCATCTCACATTGACTAAACTTTATGCTTATGGTAAAGGGACTGCTTCTGGCTCAAGGAAAGAGATCGTACTAAGTACTGCCCTGTTTTGTGTTGTGACATAGAACAAACCCTAGGAAGTAAAAAAGTTAGTGTTCTTTTTACTCAGATAACTTGACTGGGCTGAGATTCAGCTCTGAGGTGAGAATGGTGCCTCGGCACAATTACAGTAGGTACATGGCAGGGAGAAGAAGAGGGATTACCAATTCAGGTTTTAGGAAAGGAAGGGAATTTAAGATTGTACACTTCCTCCCATAAGATCACCACAAAAACATATCCAACATATCCCAACCATACACACGTGAATGAATAGCTACAGTCTCCAAATGTAGACCTTGCACAGACAAGAGAACTTATACCACTCAATTTCTAGCACCAAACTTTGCCAGCTAGTCTTCCTATACTGTCTCTATAATCTATGAAGACGGGGGCCTCCCCTGAGTGCAATTCTGAGCACCTATATTAGGGCTTCTGCTCCGATTCACCTTCCAAAGCAGCTTTGGTTTCACTAATAAGAGGAGCCTACAGAGACTAGTGAGTATTCAGATGCCTAAAGCTGTATGGTGTCAATTGCCTTCCGTCCAGCTCCACCATGACTATAGGATTTAGTGACAATTTCTTTATGTGGGTGTAGAGGATTTAGTTTCCATTAAATAAAAGTGGTTTTTTAATATATTTTCCTGACAGTAGAGAATTTTTATCCTAAAAAACAAAAACAAAACAAAAAAATACATAAAACTACCCCCAAAATGCCTTTTTCTCACTCATTTTCCATACACATTCATTTATTTCTACCCTGTCCCTATCTGTTATTACTACCACACATTAATATCCACTCAGATTTGTACATAAAAATCAAAACATGAAGGAAATGGGTCAAATTTATTTTACGAAGAACACATCCTATATGCCTGTGAATGTTAGATCGCAGACACATACACTTCTACATCAACTCCATCTCAAACAATGGCTGCAAATAGGGTGTGTGAAAGGAAAAGGACTGAAATAATGGAAATGATATGGCAGTGGGGAAACTGGCAGAACAATGTCAAGATTCAAAATTTTCTAAGGCTTTTGGTTTATGTAATTTTTAGTATAAAGGCAGAAAATGCCTGTAAAAAAGAACACTATATTCCCTTAAAGATACTAATTGGGCCTTACTGAAACATGCCTTACAAGTTTAACTCTTAATAAACTTTCTGAGAACATGTATAGGTTAATCTTGTTTGCCAAATAGATCTCTTATCCATTTTTTGGAAGTAAAAGCATATGTAGAATACAGAGTCATTTATGGGCAATAATAAGATAACTGCAGTTTAGCACTTAAAGAAAAATCGATAGAGCTAGTTAGGATGGCAAGTATGTCAAGATAATCAAAGTCTTGCTGGAAGCTATTTCTGGGCTCATGAAGGAGAAAAAAGTGATTGGAAACAGTCAGTACAGATTCACCAAGTGTAAATCATGCTGAAACAACCCGTTTGTCTTCAGTGATGAAATGACTAGATCTGTGGATGGGGAATGTGGTGGATTTACTTCCTTGACTTTAGAAAGGCTTTTGACCTGGTGTCCGACAGTATCCTGGTATCAAAGTTGGGATGTTATGGTCTACAAGGGTGCACAATTAGATGGGTGAAAAACTGGTTGGATCATCAGGCTCAAAGGGTAGTGGTTAATAGTTTATACTCTACCTGGAGGCTGGTTACAAGCAGAGCTCCACAGGAGTGTATCCTGGGATCTGTCCTGCTTAATATCTTTATCAGTGACCAGGGGGATGAGATGAAACGCACCCTCAACAAGTTTGCAAACCACATCAAACGGGGTTTGAGGCTGCACTCGATAGGCTGGAGGGCAGGGCTGCTGTTCAGAGCAGGAACCTCATGACATTCAACAAGGACAAATGCAAAGTCCTGCCTTGGGATGGACTAACTGCCGCAACAGTACAGGCTGGGGGCTGCCCACAGGGAGCAGGACATGGCCATCCTGGTGGGTGCCGGGCTGAATGTGAGCTGGCAGCGTGCCCTGGCAGCATGGAGGGCTAGCAGCACCCAGGCAGTAGGAACAGGGGCACGGCCAGTAGAACAACGGAAGTGACTATCCCCCTCCTTCACAGGGGGCTTGTTACACCACGCCAGAAATATCCAGTTTGGGATGCCCAGTTCAGCAAAGTCATTGCTAAACTAGGGCGAGTTCAGCTACGGGCCACCAGGATGGTCGAAGCTGAACCACTTGCCCTGTGAGGAGAGGCCAAGGGAGTCTTGTTCAGCCTGGAGAAGTGACAGCTTCAGCGACCCTAACAGCTGCCCTGGTACTTAAGGAGAAGTCGTTGAGAAGGTAAGGCTTGCTTTTTCTTAAGATACATGGCAGCAAAACAAGACACCATGGTCCTAAACTACAAGGGATGTTCTGACTGGATATAAGGAACATTTTTCACTAGGAGGATAATTATGCATTGGAGCAGGTTGCCCAGAGAGACTGTGCAATCTCTATCCTTGGAGGTCCTCAAACCCAGCTGGGTAAAGCCCTAAGCAACTAGGTATGAGCTCAGTCTTGGCCCTTCCTTGAGCAGGGGTTTGGTCTAAGTGATCTCCCAAGGTTCCTTCCCACCTGAACCTGAACACCTATGACTTATTCTGAAGAATAGGAAACACAACATTCAGAAACGCCCAGCTGAACACGTATCTTACTGTTTCAGTGAACTGTCTACCTCTTTCATTCTTTGTTCCTTTAAAGAAGCCTACAGCTACTGCATAAGGATACATTAGTCAGTTATTGCAAAAAGATGTTAAATGCATGCTATAAATGAGAGTACCAAATAGGTGCAGTCCACCCCAAATGCTCAGTTTAATCCTTCTACTTTACGAGTACTGTAATAAAGCATAACCAAGGTAAGAGTGACAGGGCCTTCATCTCCTCCCCCCCTCCAGTGCCAGGCATGGAGCTCATCTGGACCTTGGTGAATGACAGGCAGGAACATTCGCTGCCCTCAGATTTCTCAGTTACAGCTGGTAGCACAACGAAACTGTCCTTTAACTCCAAGTAACAAAAGTAAACCAGAGGCCTAGCACCAGGGAAAATAAATGGAAAGTTATTCTTCAGACAAAGCAATTAATGGTTACAATCTAATTATAAGAAGTATCCAGCTATAACGAAGAGATACTGAAAAACCGACTTCAAAATGAAAAGTGAGGCTGTTCAGTAAGTACTGTTAAACGGTATGTTTTCCTCTTTGAAAAGCGTAATGAAGGGCTAACTAAAGGAGAAGTTTCCAGTGGTTTCTCTTCTCCTCAGGATGATCTTGTATTAGTTACAAGGAAGGGCACAATTCAATATTGTTTAAGTATTACTGCTAATGTGCAAGATGCCTGTTCAGAATGCAAAGTTTACATATTATTTGCTTGCTTGCTAAAAAAAGAAAAAAAACACCCTTAGTTTGTTTTCTAAGGGAAACTATTAAAGCTAGAAATAAGCATATGTTTCATTTCAAGACAAAAATGTTTTTTTCTCCTTGGTATTAACATATCTGTAAAATTTTTACTGGAATTTAATTTAGAAGTTACAACTGCTTAAAAATACTGCCTCCAAAATCCAACACGACAAGGAAAGAAAAAATTGAAATAAAAATACTAAATCCCAAGTTTCTTCTGCATATGTTTACAGACCATAGAAAATGAAAGCTTTTAAACTAAGGAAAAAGGAATAATCCATATGTTAAAGAAAAAAAACCAAAAAACAAAACCACCAAAAACTGTAGGTACCCCATATTACTGTTCTGTAAGAGACTTGGGAAACCTTTGGGTAATCACATCTATACCTTTTCAGTGGTTGCAAAACTGTCTTTGCTTCAGGAAATGCTCTTTAATACTTCTAAATTAAACACATTTCAAGAGATGAGAATTCACAGAAAAGCATTAACAAACAAAATATTGATTTTTCTACTCTATACCTGAGTTTTGGAAATATCTGCAATGTTCCTAAAGTAAGAAGAAAAGTTTTTACAGTTAAATATACATTTACCTTCTTCAACCGTCTGCACAAAGGCCCCTGAAGAAGTCCAATTTGTTGTAAACCCAAAGTTGCGACTGTGGCCAGGTCTCTGGTTTATACTGATTCTCATTTCACTGTACTGTTCCTGAAAAATAAAACATGACACTACAGTATCTGGTATCACAGGAATCTAAATGAGGGAAAGTTTATCCTCTAAATAAGTGAGGATACTCACAATGTGCACTTTAATTATCTATTATTCACATCATCTACAAAGGAAACAGCACTGAAGTCAGTTAACTAACTAGTTTGTTTTTAATTCAAACAGGTACATTCTTGGTTTACATTTATGTTTATATTATTTTATATATTATATATATTACATTTATATTATGTTTATATTATTTTTCATATATATGTGTGTATATATATTTCAGCTGTACTTTTTTCTAACTGTAAATTCACCATGAAACAATACCACAAAACGTAAGAAATTTGAGAAAATTAAAACCCTACATGAGTGTTCATGGATAGCCTTGTGAATTTGTGAAATCTACTGCCTACTGACAAAGCATCAGTCAAATAGGAATGTGAAAAAGTTAGATAACTTATTTATTCTTAGACATGCTATAGAAGGAAGTATCAGTTTCCTTTAGGCTCAGTGCTGCAACTAGATTTACGTGCATAAACAGTCATCTTTCTAATTTTGTGTGAAATAATACTAGTTTGCTATGGATTTTGTAATGTGAGCCTTAGACTATAAAGCTAAGCCCAAAATTAGCTGGAATCCAGATTTTTCCATTCTAGGGGACTTTCAAGATGTTTTCAAAATCAGAATGAAAGCCTAACATTTCCACTTTAAACTACACAAATATTTGATTTGGAATACATTTTGAAACACCTGCTTTCAAGGTCAAAATATATTACAAGCATGTGTTATATACATTAACATTTTAATATGAAGTCATTAGAAACCAATTACAATGCCCAAATGAACGGTATTCACTTCATCACTACGAAACAGATTTTATAAAAGGAAAAAGTATTTTAGACTTTTTCAGTCAAATACTGTTAGAAACAGATATAACGCAGGAAAGTGTGTATGGAGAAGACAGCATGCTCTGGCACACGCTAAACGTATGCCTAAATTTCAGTTGCCTGGTGAACCAATCCTCCCAAAGGGTGGGATTCATTTTCTCTAGTTTCAAATATTTAAAAGTTTCGGTATCTAAGCTAGTTCCCAATAGCTCCCATTTTGGTCATAGGAAAGAAATGGGCACCTCCAAAGGGTGTTTCACGAGTAAGAGCAGCAATAAGGAGGCTAAGGGCAATAGTCAGCCAGAGAAGGCTTTAGCAGTACCTGAGCAGGGGGTGCACATGAAGACAATATTGCAGGGCAATATCCTGAAGTTTTAGCAATGTTGTTGTTATAGCAATGTGTTATTGCAATATTCCTGGCAAACCGCACACAGTCACAGCTCAAAGAAGAAACTATTAAGTCATTACTTCAAAACACAGCTATTAACTTGAAAATGTTCTATACTGAAAGAGACTTCTTTCTACACAAACTCCTTAGCTGAATAACACTACATTAAAGTTAACACACCATATAAAGCTTTGGAATCTGAGTATGTTCCTGGAAATCACTGTTATTTTTATTTCCAGCACCCCAAACCAGCTCTTCTTCAAAACTACCTCTTGTGAGATGAGTAATGCCACTTTGCGCACTGAACTTCATCATTTGTACAGGTCTTCTCTAAAACACTCAGTACCCTACAAACCTGGCATCACTGCCCTGATGATTAGTGAACTATTGGTCTCTCAACTCTGGCAATGATTTACAAACATGCCAAATGGAACTCACATTCCTTAAATTACAGATTGTTTGATGCACACCACAAGCATCTTTTTAAAAAAAAGAAAAAAAAAAAACATTCCCCATTTGGAGGAAAGATAATTTATAATCTCATAACCAATGACAGAAATAAAAGAGGATGTAGGACGTTTTACTTTCACTTGGCTCACATAAAAGTGATACAAAAGAACCACATCTAATCCCATTTTTCATTGATTACAATCCATACCTGCTTATTTTTACCATAACACAGAAAAGAAAAAACGTCATAAGCTTTTTCCTTATGCAATAATCACAGTTTCCAAAAATTACAGTAATTGCATTCTGGTAGCTAGTTGGGTACTCAGAGATATCATGAGTATTAATCTGAAATCTGTTCTTTTTCCACAGGTGATTAGGCACAAGAATGGTTCAAAGTGACTAAAGGTACATAAAAATAACTGGTGTATGAGGTGGTTTCATAAATCAACATCCAAGGTTTTATGATCCTCACCCAAGCAACTGATATAATTAATTTGTACAGCAGCACAAGGAATGCAAGGAATTCACCTCCAACCTAGCAAGGGGCATGAACCACATCATTAGAGACTGCAGCAAGGTACCAACAATTAAAGTTACTGCTGGTCATGTTTTACTTGTGAAACATGCGATCAGTTGGAGAACACAGCACAGGAAGATTCCAAAGCTCTGAAAGAAACACTAAAGGCCCAGCTTCTGGATAAGCAGACAAACATGGAAATGGTGATTTGTTTTAAAATTTGTTAGTGAAAACACTAAATCAAAATAATTTCAAATAAGTAATTATTAAAAGTATCTCAAGCCACAGCAGATGAGAAAAAAGGATAGTGATACTAATGTTTAAGGTTGGCTTTTGAAAAGCGGATCTTTATTTTCTGGCACCAGTTTGAAAGTGCAAATGGATGCTAGAGTGGCTTAGATTTTTCACCGAATTGGCAAACCTGATCATGCACACAACGTGCTAATTTGGAGAATAATATAAAGTTGACAAGTACTAAACTGGACATTTAGAATGAATAGTTTAAACCTCAATTAGAAATAAAATCAAACACAGGACAGATAACGAGTAGGGAAAGAATACAGCAAAAGAAACAGCATTCTGTTTCCTCTAAATTAAATCACGAGGTAACAGTTCTCTGAGTAGTTCTTATTATCAAAGAACACTAGTGTGAGATGTAACTTTTTTTTTTTTTTTTAACCTGCTGTTGCATTCAGTTACACTAAGTAATGACACGATTTTCAAACTTACCTGGGTTTTTGAATCCTCAGGCTCTGGCAGGCTCGCATTTTCTGCGGAAGATGCAAGTGAAACAGAATCAGGAAGAGAACAATAATCTGATACAAGACTACAGCTTCCAGCATCTTGGTCTTGGAATTTAACAGAAACTGTCAAACTAGGAGTAGGTGTCGTCTTAACACCTTCTTTCTCCTCCTCCTCACCTCTGCTTCCAAGTGCAATAGTGGAAAGAGGGTGTGCCGAGACTGGTTGTGAAAATGAACTGCTAGTGAACAAAGTTTGAGCTCTTTTAGTTTTTTCTACTTCTCCATTATATTTCTGGGCATCATCCATCTAGGACGAAAATGACAGTTTGGTAAATGTGTGCTTACAAAATCCTTAATCTTTTCATAATCTAGATATTTAACAAAAAAATCTCCTTTCATGCAACTTCTGGTTATTGTACCCATTACTAACTATCTACTTTACAGAGCAAGACCTTATTTCCTTGAAATGCTTGCAGAATATATAATGCAAACTTATTAAAATAAACTTGCTAAAAATCATAAGCTTAGAAAGATTTGCATTCCTACCATTTCTAGAACTGAGCCAACTAGGGATTTATAAAGGAGCTATGAAGATCTACATAACAAGGGAAAAGTCAATTTCTTTAAAGACAGTGAAGCAGAAGAAATTTATATCACCTGAAAATTTGTCTTTAATACTTAATTATGTTAACTTAGCTTAAGATGATAAAAAGATTATTCTACCAAATACATTTATCAGACCTATTCCGAGGACTACCTTTAAAGTACAGAAATGCAAGTAAACATCTAAAGCAATGACAGAATTATCTGCTCTGTCAACACATCCTTCATTAAATAGCAGATGATTCTTTAAAAAGCAACACATGTTGAAATTCTACTGTTTGGCCAGTTATCCAAGACAACAACATTTACAAACTTCAGGAACTAAACAGAATTTTACCGTGAACGACCGCGGAAGTGATGAGATTCCTCTTGAGTGGACACCAAAAGGTCTTGGTGTAACCACAGATGTTAACCTAGAGGTATCAGTTTTCTGGTAACTTCTAGGGAGAGAAGCTGAAACCCGAGCTGACCCAGTTTGACTATTCACTGAGTGGCGAGTAGACAAAAGAGCTGAGCTCTGCTCTTCTGACAGGCTCTTCGCTGGAATTTGAGTGTTAATTGCTGCACTGCTTGGTGGCTTCTGCAAATTCTCTTTGCTACTTTGTGCAGTATATGGAGTTTTGCTGTAGGAGGTATCTTTTTCAAAAGGGTAGTCTTTCGTTGCAGACTCCACAGAAGGTGCTTTTTCATCACTAAACACATCATCGTTTAATGAGTACATCCATCTGCGTTCCAGTTTTTGCTGGCTGTAGGTTCCTTGATCTCTGTTCTCTCTAAGGAGACAGAAGGCATCAATGTACCAGTGAAGCGACCTGACAAACAGGTGGGCCCTAAGTGTTTCAACCACTGAATGTCCAAGACAGAGCATAAACAGAGAAACATGTGTCTGGTAAAGGAAAATTAATTACATCATTTTAAGCATAGTTTCTTTAATCTGTCTTCTCCCCCCTCCTCCCCTTCACTCATGTCAACACTCCCATAACACTCTGGCATACTATTGTCACATTATCAGTTTGCCACCATGACAAAAAAAAACCCTTGTCAAGGAAATGATATAGCTATTCAATTATATATCTTCCGAAATTCAGATTTTATTGAGGAAAGAGTTGGAAGAAAGAAGCCATATAATATCACCTGAACTTGACAGCTTTGGTAGCGTCTTTACTCTATTACTCTATGAAAACATGATGCTAAACTTTGACAACAAATGAGAATGTTAAGATTTTTTTTTTTTCGCTACACATTTCCTTGTCATATAGAAACAAAGATAACCTTTAGGACATAATTTTTAAGGTTTGGCAATATTGGCCATTCTATATAACTTGTACCCATACTTTTATTCAAGAAACTGTAATTTGTATCGTCATTTATAAATACATGCCATATGCATAAATTTTTAGCCCCTTCAACTCAGTCATTCATGCATTAAAAAAAAGAAAAAGAAAGAGAAAAGAAAAAAGTTGTCAGCAGGACAAATGGTATCATGTTACAAAATTTACTCTTTTAAACTTTTTACTCTTCAGAGAATCTTGGCAATCTTGTTCTGTAAATACCAAAGGGAGCAACTGGGGATACAGTGGAAATCAAGTAAAAGTTCACAGTTCTGTGATATACACAAGATTCTGGCTGCACTTATCCACAGTAGCTAAAAGAACAGCAAATACAAATGTTACAGCAAAGAGAAATAATCAAGATGATTAAGCTGACTGAAGAATTAAAAAGGTAATTATCCAGTTTAATTCTCTATTATTTTAAAGTGAACACAAATACTGGCTTCAAAATACATTTATTCGCAGTCAGCAAAATAAAGTGAAATATCATTTATATTAAAAAATTGTTTAACATTCCCTGAAAACAATGAACTAGTAGACCATATCCTGCCCTTTAATTACTTAGTTTTCTACACTATAATCTACTACTAAAATCCTTTAGATTTCTGCAGAAACAACTGCAATTTGCCAGTAAAAACTGCCCAAGCATTAGAAAGAACAGAAATGCTGAGATTTAAGTACTAAACATTACACTTCAGTTCAGTTCATTACCTCTCCTCCTGCATTTCTTCCAGTGCCTTGCTAGTTCTTTCAGAAACCTCGGAGGCTCTCCTTTCTATTTCTTCTCTCTCTTCCTTTTTCCTTTGCAATTCGGAAGTGAAGCTCTTTCTACGATTCTTCCATTTTGCTAGATCCTGAGAGAATCACATGAATGTACAAACATCAGATTTTCTCAAAACCTCTTACACCCACAGAGACATCCCATTATACGCTGCCTGAATGCCAGTGTCCTAATTTTACCCTTGTATGACCAGCATGTTTGCATCAAGGCCACATTTTCATGCATCTTTCCCCTAAACGATAAAGGTATTGTTTTTCAGTTAGAGGTTACAGGCCTGCTGTCTGCTAAAGTTAATAATTGTGACTATTATTGCACTAACAGTGGAAAAGTATTTCTTTGTCATTGGCTTTGGAGTTTCTTTTTTTTTTTCTCCCCCAATCACTAATATGCTAGACTGATACATTAGCTTGAGAACAAACACGACTTAAACTCTAAATTGAAAACATAAGAATCAACTTCTATATTTTCTTCATTTCTGTAAAACCACAATGTGTACTGGCAACTTTCTCCATGAAATACCAGAGCTGCTTTAAGATAAGTACAGAATATTAAAGCTAACATGCATTAAACAAACAACTATGAATTGCTTGTTCAGTGCTCTGCTCTTAATTGTCTTAACTGCTTTTAATCCTTACAAATCACAGATTTTAATAAAAAAGAAAAGGTCTGCAGATAATGTTACGAGAGAATTGAAGGCTATGGTATCGGTTTTCAAGCTCAATTTAAGACAAAATTACCGGAGATGGTGGGGGTCTCAAGAATTTGCATGTGGAAATATCCCCTCCCCCCTTTCCCAAATAGCCAAATACTTGGACATTCCAATCATTTCACAAAACTGAATCCACAAATTTCAGACTGCACATGAAACTATGTCCTAACTTATCTTTATGGCCACAGAAATCAAGCCTAAAGGTTTTATATTGATACTCTAAAATGCATATAAATCTTATCCTATAACATTAATCAGATACTTTTGAATATATATAACAATTTCAGTTCTCCATTAAACAGACATTCCCGAAATCACCAGCAGTTGTGTGAAATGGATCATTTCAGAACCCAGTCCCATGAACTGCTGAGCACATGCAAAACACTGTTTTCTAGGGGCGCTGACTGTAGGCAGCACTCAGCCCTTTACCATGACATGTGAAAGCAGGAGTGAAAAGGAATATTTACTTCTTGCCACTTCAGATCCTGTTCTTGTAACTCGTTTTTTATCCTCTGTAGCTCTTCATAACGAATCCTGCGCAATGACTGCGATTCATCTGCACTGACATCATTCAAAGATTTACTCCTAGGAAGAGAAAGGGTATTCAAGCTTTATTACATATTAGCCATCATTCATGCAAATGAAACCTCCAAGAGAGAGGTTTATATCAGTACAAGTAAGCTCTCTTAAGTGTTATTTTAAACAGAGCAGGAAACACATAAGCAGATGGTCAAGCAAGCCTGCTACAGCAGTAGTGTATTTGAGCAAATAAAATCAGGGAAAGGGAAGAAACAGCTGCTTCCGCAGCACCGTAGCAAATTCATGCTGATCGTTCACACTGAGCTCCTCAAGTTGGACTACTACTTCTGTATAAACTTGTTACTCTTGTTATTGATTTTCCTCATTTCTTTTCGCTAAAAGGCTCCTCCCCTCTCCCTGAGTCTGAACTCTCACTCTTTCATTTGTTCTCTCCAGTAAAAGCCCCAGCACCATCTTTCCTTCCTTCAGCTAATCACAGAAGTCTCTTACGGAAACACACTTCTAAAAGACAAGCTTCAGTCACTATTAAATGATCACTTCATTCATGCCACAGGTCCCACAAACCTACGCTGCACCTCTCCAAGCCCCATGCCACTTTCAGTCCAAGTCAGGATAGCTAACGTCACCCTCTTCTCACTAATTTCTCCAACACAGCTACAGATATCCTTGTGAACTCCCACTTTCTAGTTTCACTTAATCCAAATTCCTCAAAATTCTCTTTTCATCCTCTTCTTTTCCCACATCTGATTTCCATTCCTATGCTATTTCTCTCTTGTTTTTTCCTATTCCACTCTTGCCATTTAAACATAAGAGATTTTTTAAAACTTAGGTATAGGGCAGGGCTTCTGTTCAGAGCTGACCATAAGCCAGGTGACATCAACCAAAATACTGGTGTTTCACCATAAGGTTCAGTGCTGTAATAAAAGGAAAGCTACAATTCTGAGGTTTTTTTCCTCCTTCCCAAAATACTTTTGTTTGTATTTATCCAAATGAAATTTAAATGATGGTGCACGATACAATGATAGATGTTAGTGAATGGAACTGTAACACGGCTGGAAAATTCAGCACAGCTCTGCTATGATGGAAACTCAAGTTGAAACAAAACGGATTCAGAACAGGGTGTTTAATAATCTCTTGCATACTAAGACAGCTCTTAACTAACAAGCCAGTTTCTCTAACTTCCTCCCAAGAGGCCCAACTTACTTTCACTGGTAACAAAAGACTTTGGACTTTGGCCTCTAGAAATAAAGGCTAGGGCAGTAACTCATTATTCCTATGTGCTTGTTTATTTTTCGAATGGGAAGAATGCCAAATTTAGTAAAATTCTCATGGTCACTATTGCAGAAACTTCCTTCTTGAACAGTTCGCTATCCTTCACTCATTTTTCATGGTTAAGTTACAACACATGTAAAAATGGTTTTGGGTAACAGAACTGTACTTAAGTATCAAAACCATTCCAGATTTGTTCAAGGAAACTCGAATGGCTACTGTTTCTTTTTCTTTCTCTCGAGTTCCTATATCTGCCTTGAACAAAATAGGCAAATCTAGGCCTAAAAACAATATATCCTAAATAAGTACCAATAAACAGTATGTTCATTTTAAATGCAGGCTTAATCTCAAGATCTAACTAGTGACTTGAGTCTTCCAAGTCTCCCTCCTCCAGCATCTAGCTTCTTCAGAAAACATTTACATTTCTTGCTTCTTTCGGCAGCATTCAATCATTTACAGGGTTTTGGCTCAGGGTTACAAAAAATATAGTGAGAGATATATAACCAATTTCAAAGAGCAACCAAAGGAAAATAAAAGGTAGAACATGTATAAACAAATACTTGAAACGCTGTCAGACAATAAAAGAAAAAAAATACTTCTCTTTCAGCTACAGTACACTGTAAACAAGACATAAGTTAATATAGCACTAACCAGCAGGTAAGTATGTTCACCACTCTGGAGACTAGAGTCCATAACATAATCATAAAACATCCATAAAGCACTCAACATTTTTAACAGAAACTAGAGCTGAATAACCCCGAGAAAACTTCTGCCAGTGGGCCTTTTTATTTTCGTTCAACTGCCACCCTCTAGAGGGTATGTTCCTCTTTTTCAAGAAAATTAAAGTTACTAAGTAAAAAAGCTCCAATTAAAGTCTAATTAAAGTTAGTACTAACATCAGAGCAGAAACGTTAAATGCAAAGTAATGAATGTGAGGCCAAATTATTGCAACATTCATTTAAACTATCAACAAAATTTATTACTATTTCAACCTGTCCTATTTCAAAATGATGTATTTTTATATCATTCCCCTCATAAATAGGCATGTCATTAATGAGTTACTTTCAGAATTCTACCTGTACAGTCTTTGAAAGAAAATGAAATATTTACTAATCTTGCTTTATATTTCTGAATGTTTTAAAGCCTAATTTAAACGTAGAACCTCAAGTACGACACTTCAGCAACAATAAGACATTGGAGCCAATATTCAAAATGCCTGATAACCAAAACCATAACTTACATATTCCAGATGCCAGCAGGAACTTTTGCCAGATGCATAGCTTTGGGTTTCTTACATTTGTTATGTTAAATTGCCCAAGCACAGAACAACAAAGCAGCATGCACAAGTTGCTTTGAGCCACAGTTTTTAGCTACTGTGCATGCATGAGAATTTAAACAGGCAAAAATAGTGTTAAGAACTTTCAAGCTTTTACAAAACTTACCCTTGCTCATCAGAAAGCTTTTGAAACAGTCTGAGAAAGAGGAAACCAAAAGAAAAGAAAAGATTCAGTGTCTTGCTTGATATTCACAACAACATCAACACGATCAGCACACCAGCACTCTCAGCGAAGGGGAAACTGTGAAAGGCTGAGGACCAGCCAGCAGGGAATAGCACATCAGAGACCTGACACTAGTCAGAAACACATCAGCACTTGCATGATGTGTAAGTTGGGCAGAAAACCCTGACAAAACAAGGCTGCCTGTAAGTTTCCGATACTTCCACTTTTAGAAACACTGCATGAATAGAGCCTTGTAGGGATTCTGCATCACTTATTCCAGTGCTACGAAACAGCATGAAGCTCAAAAGATACAAGTTGGCTTTAATTTTAATTAATTTATTGAAGTAAGTGTCCCAACAAGAAGCCTGGCTCACAAAGGTTGTTTTCTCATCAAGTTAATTCACCCAATTCTAGTGCTAAATGCAAGTAATACATGGAATGGATAAACATAAAAGGCCCTGTATAAAAGTTTAGCACATTAAGTGGAGACCCAAATACATCCAATGTGATGGAAGAGGATTTTTAGTATACTTGAATATGAGTATTTTATTCTATTGAATTAATTCTTAGAATGTGAAATCTTTTCAAGCATTTCAGTATATTTCTCAGTGAAGCTGGCACTTTGTTAACAGCATTAAGCTTAAAAATTAAATACAACAACATCAGAGTATCAACTGGAACATGAAAGTGTCTTAGTCACAACGCAAGGATGCACAGCTGGAAGAACTGCAACTTGCAATGCCGTATTTTCAGAGCTAAGGAAATATTCAAAACCCCTCTCTCCCACAGTAAGCGCAAAACCTAAAGGAGAGCTAGGAAGTAGTTCAAAATAGACTTTAGTTGTGGAATAAAAACATTTGAGTATACCAGGAAAGGATTAGGACTAGACCAGACATAAAAGCAGTAAAAAATAGTGGTAGAATAAGTTCGTCTCAGTGGAATTTAAAATTGCATGGACACACACTGTGTACACACGGTGACTTTGGGGGCACAGCAGCACTAACTTTCCACCTCATGTGGCAGGACAGATTATGAGCAATCTCAAACTCAGGTGCAAGCAACAGAGTGCCCATTTCCAGAATTTGTCATTAGAACATTCAGAGGTGTTTTTGCCATTATATTAGGGGAAAAAATCCTCTATAATAGCCTCTATAATCTTTTGAATAATCGGTATTCCTGTTCAACCATGGAAAGAAACTTTTACGAAACTTTGCTACTGAAGGAATCATAACATACTTTCTTTCTAAAATGGCAGCCTAAAACCACAAAACATACTAATTTTGTTGAAAATATGGTATTGCAGTCATGAGCTTCTATTCAAAGCAAATAAAAAGCTTGTCCAGGACTACACAAACATTGCAGTTTTGCACTCTACGAATGGTTCGGCACAAGACGATGCTTTTCCAAATGGAAATGGTTCAATTAATTCAAGCACAATCCGTGCAGGACACAACCTGACCTCTCCACCATCTGCCGTTTCTTGTGTCTAACTTTGCTGGCTTCCCTGATGGCCTCCCACTTCTTCCAGTCTTCTTCACTGCATGGACCCGGGATAAAATTTACTGGATGTACGTTGCTTCCCACTTTCCATGATTCAATTTTGCGAGTCAACATATCATCCTTCTTATGTCGAGAAGACGGTGACAACACCTTACCATTGCTCTTTCTTTCCTCCGGCATCGTGCTTTTTTCAAGTAAACACAAAAATTTGGACCGGATGTCCTCTGGCAGGCTCCAAGGGTCAGGAAAGAGGGCAGGGTGATATTTGTCTGGAGCACCTGATAAAGGCACTTCTTTTTTCTGAGAGAGGATTTTCCGAAAAATCATGTCATCTTTTTCCAAATCTGGAATCACAGGTTGGCCTTCTCTAGGTTGCAGAATTATTTCACCCTCTAGGGGAGACTCCTGCTCAGAGAATTTTTTAAAGTAGTCAGGGTCTTGAAGAACAACTTGATTCACGTGGAAAGCCCCCGTTTTCCGAACAAACAGGTCATCGTTTTCTAAATCTGGATACAGATATCCATTTTCATTGTCGCCTTGTTTGTCTCCTGGTACAAAGGAAATATTCTTTCTACATTTTATGAGCCTAGGCCCAGAAGTAGGATCGATTTTGGTCTTCACTTCAGAAGACAAGTAGTCAGAGTATTTTTGCAGAGCCTGAAGTAATGAAAACTGACTGAAGCATATAAAACAAAAGGAGGGAAGTAAAATATCATTAACTAGCAAAAGACAAGCAGATCACAATGTTTTGATATACACATTTGGTTTAGACTTGCACTATCCCAAGCAGTACAACTACACCACTTGGCATTCACCACCGTAACAATAGCATAGCACACATCAACTGCTGCAAAATGGCAACGCAGCAGCCTAACCTTCTCAGAAACAGGACACTCCCATGCCCACACAAAGCCAGTAACCTGTGCAGCATGCTACTCTTCTACATTTACACATTGCGGAAGACCAGCAACTTAAGACTACATAAAAAATCCCAAGAACAACAATGCAAGATGCAATTTAATTCCATTTAGCTGTTGCATAACCAGCCATTTCCTTCCAATGCAGCAAGAGTACAGCTCATGCAGCGATATCAACCTGGGCTCATCAGAATCCTCCAAGATCCTTTCTTCTGCAATCTGTGACAATGAATTTCCCACATATTCAGCAGTCGGCTTATAGTTTTGATCCCTTCTGCAACTGCTGTTCCACTCAAAACTTGGTCTTGGTTGATGACCAAGAGCACCAGAGCTCTGTTTATAAGCAAAATCCACATCCTCAGAATCTGATTTCTTTCTACTGTGCAGCAGCACAAAGAAGGGAACAGAGGAAAAGAAAAAAATATATAGTAATTGAGTAAAATGCACAGTGCCAATGGCACAATAGTTTAATGGAAATAATACCTCAATTATTTTCTTGAATAAGAAAAAAAACATACCCTGCTGCTACACAGGCAATAAAAATGAAAAATAAAAAAGTTATAAAATCATATTTTGTTTACAGGTTTTGCACACAGGAGAGAAACAGGGGCATGCATAAACACGCACCTGAACCCTTGAATCTCTTTATACCAGGGTTTGAAAGAGGATTTCCTGATTTTTTTCCACAGCAATTCTTCTTCTGGAGTCCAAAACTTAGGAAGAAATTTGTCAAAAGAAACCACTGTGTTTGGTGCTGAAGAACTTAACTTGCGTAAATAGAGATCATCTTTTTCAATGTTTGGGATGCCTACTGCTTCTTCTTCGTCCTCATCAAAACACCCAGATAATTGTGAAGGAATGTTAGCTCTTGGCTTGTTTTCCACTTTAGTATCCAACTGCCTCTGCCTCCTCTGGTTACTGTTCAAAATACCCAATCAGTTAAGATATTTTAGGAGCAACTTGACATAAAATATGCAAAAAGACATGCTTTTTGGCTTAAGAGTTCAACCTTGTGAATGAAGCTAATTAGTTCTCAATTCCATCACTGCAGCACCAAAAAAAAAAAAAAAAAAAAAAAAAAAAAAGTTATATGGTTATAACAGCATCCTATTGCCTCTCACAAAAATACAAAATTTGACAGAAAAAGGCATAGTAATTTATCAGCTGTGTTAAAATGCTGATTAGAAGGCTAATTTTATGGAGTTATTTATAGACTGCAATTTAGGTAACACAATAGTTACTGGATCTTGGATTAGTATCTCTGACCTCAGTGGTTCAAGCATTGTAGCTAACGGACCACGTGTAGCTGGATAACTTTCCTGCGAGCAAGATTTAGGAGAGTCATTGCGCAACATGAAATGACGTCCAGGTGCAGCAGAGCTTACAGGGCTCTTTTGGATTAGAAATCTACGTTTTGCTAAGTCATCCATAACCACGTCAGGCAGCCTTCTTTCATCTTCTGAATCAGAGCCACTGTCATAGTCATAGATCATCTGGAGGGAAGCTGGATTTGTGAGCCCACATTCTGCTCTGCTGTTTTGGCAGGAAGCTACAGGATTCCTTTCACAGCCACTGAGGTTGACCAAAACAGGAACAGAATGAAGACAGTGAAGTCATGAAGGTAATGATGAAACTCAAGAACTGCCCCAAAAGTCTCAAGTGTACACATTTACAAGTTGGGCAACAGCAATTCACTACCACACTGTGGAAACCTTTAACAAGAAACTAAAACTGTATGTCTAGCTTACTTAAAACTGAATTGGAGATCATTTAAATCCCCTCTACTTGAACTCTAAACAACCTCAAAACATTGCTCAAAAACTAATGAAATGAGTTAAAGAAAAAGAAGGAAACTTAAAAAGTGGTAACTCAAATGCTTTACCTTGAATTGCAACAATAGCAGCTTTTCTTTAATAAAGAAAACATTTAGGAAAAAAATACCAGAAATCAAGAAGTCTGATTTACTAAGACTGCATACCAGTACCTTGAAAATGTTCCATCTGACTCAGAGTAGACAGGACTTGCCCAGCTCCTTCTGTTGTCCTCATTCTTCTCTGTCCTTTTCTTCCTTAAGGGTGCTGGCACATATGTTGCCTGCTTGTTTTTGTTGGGTAAGAAGCGATTGAAGTCAGTAGTAGGTTTCGGTTCAATCACAGCAATCCTGCGGTAGGACCTGTCATCTTTATGAGAGTCATGCATTTTGAAAGGCAGTTCAGAGTCTGTGTCGCTTTCACAACCTTAAGAAAAGGGGAGAAAAGGAAGGCACAAAAATTATTCTCTAAATTTAAGCTTCTAGCTAGAACTTAGACTGAAATGTTGTAAGGGTCAAGTCAACTCCATATTTGAGATATTTCTGCTGCAAATTCAGCTCAGCAAATTCTCATGAAGCTGCGATAAGGTCCATTACACTGAGCCTGGTTTGCTACATTCATTCCATTCTTTCACTATCACACACAAGAAACAGAGTGCTAACCTCTGGATCAAAGCATTAAAATAACACAGCAGTTTTTAATTAAAAACATACTCGCCACTCAAATTTACTAATAAACTCACGTTACTAGCAAATAATTAAAAGACATGTTCATCTCAGCAGATTCATACCCATAGCTTCCCATGGGGATGCCACATACATAGTATGGCTACACATTGCTTTGCTCAGACCAGATAAAATCATTTGCCAGGGCTACACAGAGTGCATGCCATTCACACTGAACAAAATCCAAAAGCTCATTATTTTTATAACTTTGACTACATGTTACTACTACATTTTAAAATTTGAAGAAAATTTAGAGTATAACTACAGGGACCAATTTCACAAACTTTCTTCTTGTTATATTTCTTTCCATAACAAACTAGTAAATATCAAAAAAACCTACTATTATTCAGCTTTTAATCTAGGTGAGAAAAACCCTATTTGCATTCAATACAAATAAAGTGAAAATGTAGACATTTGACATCATATCCATTTAAGGGACAAGGCAAGGCACATCTGCAACTGTTGCATGGTAGGCATAGATATCTGACTTCCAACAATCTCCCTTCCTGTTCTGCTGAAAAAAAAAATACTCACCACATATATGTATAGCCTAAAATAGCAGCGAGAGCAAGAGGCCCAACCACTCTATCCAGGAACATTCATGTGGGCATTGCTTTGTTTCTACCAACTGTTTAAAGTCAATATTTGCTTACCTTAAATGCAACTGCAGCAGGCTGTCTTGAGTTGCCTTTCAAACCAATTTAGATACTGAGCATTCAGAGTATTAGGTCCATACACTGTCTTCTCCTGTGCTCACAAGACATAGACTAACCAAAGATTTAAAATGGGAAAAAAACATACCTTCACTGCCACCTTTCAAAGTTATGTCTGATGAAAAGCTTGTAGAGGATCTTGAACCAAAAGAGTCCAAGCTATCGAAGGAGTCGTCTCTTTTATGGCTAGCTGAAGATGAAAAGGGCTCTCCTCGGTCAATGTACCAAATATCACCGTACCCACTATCCCTGCCGCTTCTGTTCAGATGGCTGGACTCTTCGAGTGCCTACAGGATCAAGTTTTGAAAGGTCTTTTGCAATAAGTTAAGAGGCAAATACTACTATTGAGTTCGAACTCAAACGTATTTTTTAAAATGCACACAAATGAATTTGAAAAAAAGACTATTATAAACCTCTAAAAACTACATATACAAAGTCTTGAATATGAGATTCAATACAAGGCCTTTAATTTCTCTTATCTCAGAATGAAAACAGAGCTCTCTGCAATCTACCAAATGAATGAGAGCAGAAGGGTTCTGAATTTCATGATGGGTATTTTTTTTCATGTTGGTATTTTTTTCCTCAGCAACATGCTCTAGGTGACCCTGCTTGAGCAAGGGGGTTGGACTAGGTGATTGCCAGAGGTCACTTCCAACCTCAACCATTCTGTGATTCTCTGATAATATTGGCAGGAGAAGAACCCATATCAGGTAAAAAGCATTCCTTTCACATGGACTTTAGATAGCAAGCAAAACAAACAAAACAAATCACCATGCTCTCCAAACTAAGAATTAAACTCCTAAGAGACTATTTAGACTTGATGCTGTAATGCATCGCAAATTGTGTAATATATGAAACAGTCAGCTTTTTTTATTCACCATTCTTCTTGGATTTCTTACCTTAGTCAATGCTTGCCCTAGTAACTTCTCAAATGCTTTAAGATTGAGATATGGACCATTATAATGAGGGCTACTTTGTGCTTTTCTCCCAAGCCAGTACAATGTAATCAGAACCTAGAAACAAAAAACATCAATACAAAGTTCATTAGTTAGCTAACAAAGAGTATATCAGTATAAAGCCTCTGAGTATGCTGTTAGAGACATTTTCCACAATGAAGTGTAAAATCTTTTCTACACTATTAGCTAGTATCTCCATTAAAACCAATTAAACAGCATTTTGATGTATCTAATATATCTGAATTTAGCAAATTTAAGGATTGTTTCCTATTAATACATTTATTTGGGAAAGAAAACTGGGCAGAGATCACAGCAAGATAGCACTAATTCACATCAGATAAATGAACAGTTGAAGAATAAGGTATACCTGACAGTGCCATGAAAGGAAATGTTTTAAAAATACTAAATTGTAATTAGTGTGAAATTGATTTAGAAAGTATTAAAATAAATGTCTTACATTTTTCACTCTTCTATCGGTCTCCTCTGGTCTGAAGCAGGGCAGGTCAGGAGAAAACAAAACAAAACAAAAACAGACTTTAAAAGTTCTGACTTAAAATTCTATTATTCAAGCTTTAAAACATTACAAGATAAAAGAAATTACATTTTATGAAGACCAATTACAGGCTGGTATAAAATATGGAACGGTGACTGTTCCAAAAGAAATAAAAAGTAATTAGCTTTGAATTTGCAGGTATAATTCTGTACTACTTCAATCATAACATACAAAGCAAGACACTAACTGCCTTATTACAGTCTGATTTGAGAGGAACTACACCCCAGTAAGAAGTCTAAACTTTTTTAATTAGCTAAAGAATTTAGTTGCCAACAAAATAAAAGTGGATAACAAGCGAATGACTTATGCTGATAGTCAACCTCTGTTAACCCACTGTTGGCTGCACACAAAGATCTTCATTTCCATATGTAAACAGATTCAACTGTTACTTTTCTTCCCTGGTTATATTATATTTTCTAAAATATTTGTCTCAGATGCATAGAATGTTCTAACCTAAAGAGAACTTATCAGACAAAAACCGAGCAACTGAAACTGGGACATCAGGAGAGCGCTGTTGTAGGCTTGGAAGGAGGGTTTGGGTTTGTTTTTAAGTGGGATACATATTTCTAGAGGGAAAAAAAAACTTAAAGAATGCAAGTGCTAACATTAGAAAGTGTTTTTTTAAATTACTGATATGTGGCATGTTTCTCAAGCATACCAACACATCCCTCCCAAATGTGGGGTGCCAAGGTTTGGTCTGCAGTTGTAAGCATCTACAGCCAGGCCCCTGTGAGCAGCTGTAAAACCCTCTCATCAGCAGTCCCAGCTGTTCAGGAAAGCAAATGGCTTCCTCCACACCTAAATAACTTTAACTGCTGCAGACGCTGTTGGTTTGGAGAATTAATGGAGAATTAACGGAAGCAGAAAGACCTATGTAGGACCCCATAACGGAGCAGACCAATGATTTACCAGGTCATCTCCTGTTCTTGGCTGCCTGGGAGCAAGTTAATTCAAAGTTGCAAGGAAAAGGTACAAGAAATTGGTCAGTGGACAGTCACAGGAGGTAGCACAATAATGGCAGAGGCCAGGTCAATGCAGACAGCATTCTTCATGGAAATACGTTATTCAGTGCAGCCTACCAACTGGCTGGGATACAGACCTCCCACTCCCATCTCTTTTTGTCCTAGTTTGAGAGAGTCGGCTCTTCTCACTCAGTTCAACAGGACCTGCTATGCCCATCCACTACATCATACAGAAATCAAGTTGCCAGTAAGTCATGAGACGCACCTGACCTGCAGGATCCCTGTCTGCCACTTCCTTAACATCCCATCCCAAAGATTTTGCTGATTCTGTAGCAAGCAATCTATATCTTTTGGATACAGAAGAACGCTTTTCCTTTAATGTGAAATATTTACATCTATTTTTTACACTCCTTCCCAAAATATATTGTTGTCCTTTTTTACTGGACTTGATACTGGAGAAATTGCACTTCTCCCTTCCCTCAGCATGTAGCTTTCCTCACAGATGTTCATGCAGTGGTCTGTGCTGTGGCTGCTACCTAACGTGCTGACTAGAGACAGGTTGCTTTCCCAAGCAGAGCATGGGAAATTTTTCTCTTAGCAGCATGCGTCAGTATTATACTTTCTGCATCCGATGCAGAACATTTTAAAGGTTTATATTCTTCAGCTTCAAGGTCTAGGAACCTTCCAGTAGGACAGAACTTCTTCCATTGTTTGCAATTACAAAAGCAAAAGTCACATATGTCCTTGCTGAGGACACCTTAAAGTTTGCTTCCAAACTTTAACAATCTAGTAAGTAAATCAAGAGTCCTGTTGTTAGTCAGCTAGAGCCTATGTCCAAGAGGTTTCTGGTCACACCAACTTTGAGGTGGAAGCTCTATGATTGAACATGATGGCATTCACTTCTGCTTTTCAGGAGTTCTGTGCAATCATTTAGGTCAGTCATTTGCAATAGGAGGAATATGCAGCTGTTTTTATGTTTCAATGCATTCTGTACACTTGAATAACCATAACTATACTAGGCATTTGTACTTGGGCTATAAACACTACAAAACTTAAAACACTGGAAATTCAAGTAAAACAGTGAGCATAGCTGAGCCCCAAAATACAGGAAGAGTTGTTGTCCACAAGCTTGAATGAGAGACGACACTCCCTGCATATGTTTGCTACGCTAACAACAGAAGCGGGCTGATAAGTTGTTTAAGTCCTAGTGAGCAGAGTTTTTCTACATCTGTCTTCGCTTGCATTACCACTCTCCTTCTTTGAATTATGCCTATTAGTCTCTGAGCCTTTTAAGCATCTTGTCACAACAGATGCAAGTCTGAGCATAAGAGGAAAAAAAAAAAAAGAAAAAAAGCCCCCCCCCCCCACACACTTCTGATGAAAAGTGAGCCTACAGCAATCAGTTCCTCATTTATGTAGCATCATGTATTTTTCTGATGGTCTCAGGTAAGGGGGGGGAGGGGAAAGGGAAATAATTTTGGATGATTAATGTATTCTCCTAGAATTTGTGTAAAACAAAAGCTATTATAATTTCTGCCAAGCAAAATTCTAAATAAAGAGGTGATGCTGCTATCTTACTGGAAGGCCTTAGGAGTCACCTATCACCTAGAGACTTCACAGCTGCCTCTCCTCCGTGTGTTTGCAACTTGTAAAAGATGCAATTTGGATCCACTTGCTCCAAAACCTCTTGCTATCTTCCTCTGAGTGAACAACTGTACACATACATCCTGACCAAGCTCAAAATGCTGATCTGAGTAATGCATGCACAAACTACTGCCTAGTTACTATCCAAAATATCACATTTAAAATAGTCTGGAAAATACCTATTGGATATAAATGTGCTGTAAACTGAAAAGGAGCTTTTAACAGAAATCTTTTTTTTTCCTGTCAGTACCAACTTAAAAAAGCAAGATTTCAGCTCAATTGCAATAAATGAAAATGCAACATGAAATATTTAGCTAGATTAAATAGAAGTTCTCCTTAATAAAGTGCCATCATCAAAATGCCAATACAATGCTGTACAACACAAAGTATTTGGCTGAGGTTTTATGCATAGATCTGAGCAACTATGGTTTGCACCACCACGGCTAAGACAGAAGTCATAATCACCAACAGCTTTTGCTAAAACGTGGCATATTGCATGATGCTTCAAGTAAGGGCATGAATCTGGCTTCTCTGACAGCCCCTTGCTACCCAGCAGCTAGCAGCTCCTCTCACCTCTGCTCCCCTGCCCTAAGGTTGGCTTCAAGTAGGCCCAAACAACTCAGATTTGCACACTGTGTTTGAAGGAAAAGAAAAAAAAAAAAAAGAAAGAAAGAAAGTGGAGGATGAAGTGCAAAAACTTCAGCAATGTGTTCTTTAAGCTTTTTAACACTGCTGGACATTACAACCATATCTCAAACATGTGCCTATAGTATCAAAATGCACACACAGCACTAATTTCACTGATGTTTGTCCTATAAACGCTGTTCTAGGAATTGAAAAGGTAGCCAACTTGCTGAAGTATCTTCATCAATGCAAATAAACACCAATCCTATAGAGGATAGTTGTGAAGTAGTCTGCCTTTTAATATTTTCTTCCAAAACCATGATGGAGCCTAGTCAGTGCAGACTCCGTTCTTTATGAATATGTTACTCTACATAATCTAATTAGTGGCCTGAATAAACAGTTGCCAGTGTGCTGAAATTTGTAAGTGGGATGCTGCTTTGCTCAGCAGGGTACAACCAAGGCTGCATCTAAACATTATCTGCTGAAAGAAATGTGTTCCTATCTGAAAGATGATGCAACACCAGTTACTAAACCACTTCATGTCATTTCAAACATTACCTTCTCTGTCTTCCCAAAGGCTTCTACACATCTCATTTCACTAAAGATGCCTGAACAAAGCAAAGGAAGCTGCTAGCGAGAGCAGTTAAGATTTATAGAAAGAAGGCTTTTTATTCTAAATACTGCATCTATTCCTGCTACCGTCTACAGGAGTACAGGCTTATTCTCAGCATTCATTCTGAAGATTAAAGGAAAGAAACGTCAATCCTCCCAGTCACCTATCAAACCCCAATGTCAACTACCTAAGAGGCCTCAAAATTTAAGTAGTACAACTTCTAATGCACAAGGTTTGAACCTCAGTAGCTAGCAGTGCTTTCAATAGAACTTTATCTATAACTTCAAGGTTAGCCATCCTGGAAAATGCCTATCAATTGCAGAAAGAAAGTCTAAAGGCCATGAGATAACAAACAATGTGTGTGGGATATTGTTATAATTATGAAGCATAGCTGCACAATTGCAAGTTGATCACTGATGCAAAAGATTGACAAAATCCATACAAAATATGTGAAATCACCACCCATGGAAAAATAATGCCTTCTGTGTAAAGCATCATCTCATCTACGTCAATCGGTTAGCAAATAGAAAAAGTCGAACAAGACAGAAATAGCTCTAACTTGTTAGTAGATGATAAGCTTAGACTAGAGACCGAAGTAACGCAGTTACATTTGAGCAACATGCCTTTTCAGGAACACCATTTATACCTATTCAGACTGACTGATGAAAGTTTCTTTAATGAGAACCACTATACAAGTATAAAACAAAGTGATATGGCAGACCAGAAGACCGAGTTGCAACTAAAGGAATTTATTCACAGTTCCACTGTTTGCTCAAGATTAAATAGCAAAATCAGTCACTAAGGCCCTAGCTTGACAACACAAAGGCTTTGGCAGCACTTCTACCTTAAGGATTTCCTGGTCTCCCTTCCCCTTCCAGCCACTTCTGTTTGCTGCCCCCGTGGTTATGCCAACACACGCTGAATCATGCCGTGGCTCCACACTCCGAAACAGGACTAAAGGGCTGTGCCAGTTGCTTTGTTTGGGGTTTTTTAAGCATCCTTTTTTTAAAACCCAAATTAACTCACTCATCTGTTTTATAGCACTCCTATAAGCAACTGTGTCAGAACAACTGCAGAGGCAATGCATTGCCACACAGGAGGGCGAACGAGGAGCTTGCTGGAGAAGGGCCTCCATAAGCCAGTCCCTGTACGAGAGCCCCCAGATGACAAAACACCAGCCACAGGCTCTCTGTGCTTCCAGTTCATCTACTGATGCATAGTTTTGGGGAGTGAGGAAACTGGCTAGAATTATTTTAAGATACTTCTTTAAGATTATTTTAAGATTTAAGATTAATTTTGAGATACTTTAAAAAAGATTATTTTACAAGATAGTCATATGGCTTACAGTAGCCTGCACACTATAGTATTTTAAGGAACCACAAACTAGAATTTAACCATTATAAGACATATCCATTGACAATGTCAACACTTGCACTTGTGTTTCTTCAGTGGCTCCTTCCAAAACAGTAGTGTATTTTAAGTAGCTATGTTTAGGTTGACTTATTGCAAAACAGCTAATAAATATACCTGGTAGTTTAGATTTTCTTTTCTTAACATGTTACTTGGTGTAGTTCCCTAGCCTCCTAATACATATTAAAGCCCAGAAACTATCAATACATGATGTGAGATCTACTTTGACATTTCACTTTGTTATTTTCCAGAGAGAACATCAATGTGGAATTCAAGATCAAAAGCAAGATACCAGAAATCAAAGCAGAACTCTGGAAGACGATTTTATGACATTTCTTTCAGAAAGTGGGGCTTTCTGAATCTGCATGTATCTAGAGGAGAAAATTATTTAAACTATACATATCTACCTACAGTTAAAAAATAAAATAAAATAAAAATCTAGGTAGATCAGGGAATCCCTTTCTCCTAAACATGAGTTATCTGCTGTGAAGAGGTCACATGGTCATGCAGTGAGAGAAGAAAAGAGAGAAGAAAAATCTGAATCCATTTACTTGGAGAAAAAAGGGATGGAGACACTCATACTGATAGAAAGGAATGTGCCAGTGACAAATGCACCATGCCTGGTGCCAAGCCCCTCCTTTAGTGACAAATACCCCAGAAACCCCAACAGCTGCCAAAGCTATCTGCTTTCCATCCCATTCCCTGTACTACAGATCTTAAAAACACAGTGCTTAAAATAAACAGAAAACTTCTTTTTAAAAAGAAGTATCAGCATTCTCCTTTTGACCTTCTACCACCAAGGCAGTAGTTCCACCTCTCAGACATAAGTTAAAAGACTTGGAAAAGGCTTGCTTTGGGCTACTAACTGGGCCAGCACACTGCCAAATAAGCCCACTCCCAAACTCCTTGCAGAGCTCCAGGTGCTCCAACTCGACCCCAAACAGACTCACGTACACTTCTGAGGAGGAAGTCAAAGGGTTTGAAGGATTCTCCGCCCCCGGTGAGGTATGCTGCGCAGGAGATGAACGCCGTCTGTCCAACTAGCAGCAGGCTCATGCTAAATTTTAACCTCTTTGGACACCTACTCAACTGCTATTAATACTCCAGTTATCAGATTTCACTGAATTCCCACACGCTGCTCAGAATAGAAAGGCTTCAATGGAGGATGGGACCATTACATGGGTACAGAAACATGAGGACATTCTTCTAGTACTTGGATTCCTAACCAACTGCTATTCAATCCTGATAGCCACAATTCACTGCTGAGATTGCTGGAAATAAATACTCCTGGTATTGCAGAAAGGCTCAAGAGCTGTTTTTGAAAATGTACTTTTCTATTTGACTGTTCTATAAACATAAAAATCACAAGTATTTTCCATAGCCACTGGACCACTCCGTATCCATGCTGCTCATGTTGTAACAGTATAGAGTCCCATACCCTCCCCTTACAGTGAAGGGGCTGAGGGACTGAAGGGTGAAGTGCCAAAGAGGGGAAAGGTGGGGAGGGGATCCAGCCAGCCAACACCCTCCATGGGAACTCGTCCCCATCCATCGCCCCACAGCCACGTCCTTTCACACTCCCTCTAAAGCATGGTGCTTCCTTGCTGATCTCATCTATTATGCTTTCACGCTATTCTTAAATCTCTTATCAAAACAAAAACAGCCACTTCTAGATATGTGGATCAGCCTGGGCAAGTTACCGGACAGTCACATTATCCACTTCCTCCTGCTCTTTTCCAACCACTCCCTGCGTGGTCCATCTCTGCTAGCTTCCTCATATCTCAACCAAATTTAGAGGCTCGCCTAGAGAGGAAAATAATACTCAGCGTATTGCAGGGTACAAGGCACACCTATCAAATAATAGTAATAAAAAACAGTGCCAGAAGAACAAGTATGTGTGCAGGGACAAGAGAGCCCAGCCAGCAAGCTGAGCACTGCTCACAGTGCTCATCTCAGGAGCGGAAGCATCAGGAAGCATCGCTAACTAGTAGAGAAAGAGGACTGATAAGATCCTGCAGCTTCCTGCTCAAATGCTAAGGTGTATCAAGGAATATTAGAGTATTTACAGTATTTAGTGTGGCACTGTTAACTGGTCCCTTTTTGTGTGTTTTTCTTCATTACTCCATTCCCCCAAACCCTTATGAACCTGCATCTTTCACTTCAGTAACTTACTGGCCCAGGGTAATCAAGCTGGACATTTCTTCTGCTTTTTAGTGCAAATGTAGAGCCTTTCGCTCTAGGCTAAGCTAGTAACTTTTAAATTCTACATCTAGACTGGTATCTAGGCAAAAACAAATACCAGATATTTTGTTTCTGGAAGTTACCAGTCACATGCCAGACATTTTGGCCAAAAAGCATGAGAACATCCATTGACTTCTATATGAAATGATGGATTCTCTCTGCAAGGAATTAAAAGTTGCAGAGTTTGCTCTAAGCTCACATAGAGGCTTCAGTAGTTCTCAAAGTAAATGAAGCAGTTCATTTAAATTTAAACAGATGTTTCAATTTCATTGATGAAATCAATTGCTTATCAGGACAAAACAGCTTCAAAACACACAGCAATTTAGATAGATAGCTATAGTATCACTATTTATAAATCCTCCAAATTTTTATAGCTTTGAAGGTACTGGTCTTTAGAACCTGGAGTGTATTACTTTGGTGAATATCTCCTTTGACTTCTAAGTTCACCTGTACATAATTTAGACCCTAAGTCTACTAAATAGTAGACTTCAGTACCATAAGCACCAGTGTTCTACTAAATGTTACCATTTCTTTTTCCTGCTTTGTATCTTTTATAAATTTTCAAATTCCACACACTCAGAGCCTCCCTCCTCAGATTCATCAAAAAAAAAAATGACTTAAACTCATCCTGCTGATCATCATTTATGCTAACTTTTCTTGCATTCAGGTTTGAAGATCCTTCCTTCCCCCCCCCAAAATTATACCATCTTGTGTAAATTTTGTAGATAAATTTATGTTCCCCATATGCCTCTCTATTCAAATTAGTCTTAGTATTCCTTCCAAAAGGGATAGTCAGCATATTTGCGGAGTCACTCTGAAAAATAAGTATCAAAATAGTCAATTAAATATGATCCTATACATTGAGAAATACATTAAAAACACATGAAGGTACAGCTGTCAACTAGCACAGAAATAGTTCAACAGCATATTACTAAAAAATTACTCTGAATAAAGCAATATTACTTGCTTTAGCTAAACTGCAGCAACCATGGCAACTCACAGTTCACCTTTTTTTTCAAGGCATACCCATATTTTCGCTTTCTCTCTTGCCTGATGCCTCCTTGCCGTTACTAAATTAAACATTTCCACAACTGCTGTCCTTTTTACTCCTACTCTTACATCTGATCAGTGCATTTCAACATCCCCGCTTCCCACATGCACAGATACCAGAGGAAAGTTTTCAGAACAGCCCTCTATACTTACTCAGCCATTCTCTCCAAGTTTTCCATGCACCAACTACTCTACTACCAACAGCCTGCGCACACTCTCCTACCCTCTGTTTAATAAGATGGTTCAATTAGGATAAAGCATTCAGAGGTGGTCACTGAGGGCCAGCTAGCACTTGGCAGGTGTGCATCTTTGCTTACTCAAGAGAGATGTTTTTTTCTCCTACCTCATGACATGAGTAATGACTCCTGCATTCAGACCCCTGCCTTGGTGCATGCCCAGGTAAGATTGCTTAACAGAAAGATAACAAAGGATTATATTTAGTAAAACAGGTGGTGATGTGTAAGTTTCCTGGATATAAGCAAAAGAGTTAATCACAGCTTATAACACTCAGTACCAACTTCTTGAGGTTTACGTAATTTCTTGGGATTTGTTTAAAAAAAAAAAAAAAAAAAAAGACAATTAAAATAACTCACTGTATGTGATCTGTACCTGATATTTGGCAATGAAGGTATCAGCTGATAAAGAAGCAGAAAATAAAAAACCAAAAGATGGTAAAGTAAGATGGTAAAAAGACAGTAACCTCAACTGAGTATTTCTGTGTTCATGTCTGTGCTAACATTGAGTTTCACCAGTCCAAATACGTACTCAGGTGCTGTTATTCTAAAGTATACACAGAAAACAGTGATTCATCTCTGTGTACTGAATTGCTAAAAGTCAACAGCTGATGCTACAGATGCCTTATCCATGATGCACCAGTGGGTGATCATCCAGGCTTTAGCCCGCTCCCAGCCACCATCTCTTCAGGGGAGCAAAATACTAGGTACATGCATGAAGATGACTTTCCTGCCTGAGATGAGACAGACAGATGTGGACTACAGTCAGACCCCTCATGTTTTGAGGATATTTGGAAAAATGCAGCTCCCAGGATAGCCATCAGAAATCTGTGCAGGGTAATTTTTCTTCTTCTTCCCTGGAGCAATTCCATAGTAGTGCTGGCAAAACTACTGCACAGAGGACAAAACATACTTGGCATCCAAAATAAAGTATTTCCTGGATAATCTCTGAATAAATGATACGTTCACATGCATGGACTGGTTATGTTACTTTGGATTGCTATGTTCTATTTTGGAGTGCTATGTTGCACAGAAAGTGACGTGCCTTTTGCCGCTGCCTGCAGCCAGGTGAAAATAGGTAGCCAGCCCAGCTACAAAGGTTGGGATTTCCCATTGGTTTGCACCATAGGGTAACCAAGATTGTGAAAACTGAGCCCGACTGCAAAAACACTAGCCTGAACAGTGTGAATATTGACATGAATGCTGTCAGTCCTTGGGATTGCTGGCTGAGGATGAAACCCAAGACTGAGAACTGGGTCAGTGTAAACCTCAGCTCCTTATTTTATTCTAAGCTTTCACCACACTATTAGAGAACAAACGCTTTAACAGTTCAATTGAGATTACTGAGAGTACAGTTTTTGGAAAAATCTCATATAACTAGGATTTTGGAAAGAATTTAGATTTATTTATAGAGATGGAGTGAAGATGACAAGATGGAGGTACAAGATAAATGCAATTTATTCCATGACAAAGATACTGGAAACAAGTTAAAGCTATGCTGGAATTTGTCCTTAAGTAGAGATAAATCACTACTGCATGACTGCATCATTTAGTTTAGTCTGCTACTAAAGGACTACTGTTTTCTCTAGGTAATATTCTGGTAAAATATTTCACAACCAAATAAGAAGCAGTGAAGAAACTGAAAGGCTTCCTTTTTGAAAATTTGCCTCATTTTCTTTTGTTTCTTTGGGTTACTCTAGCAACCATCATGCAGAGCACAAAAGCATGAAACCAAAACACAAACTGAACCCAACTTTTCTCTATTACAGTGGTATGAGGTGTATATGCTCAAAAGAGTGAGTATATAGATCACAAAAATACAACTGAACTCCATTATTTCCTAGATTTTCTTGATTTACCTTCATGTGGTAAAACAGATTCTGAGACGGGGAAGAGCACTTCAATCAACACAGAGTAGAACTGCACTCTTATCGGGCAGGGGGGTGGGCAGGGGGGGTGGAGGGGGTACTGTATTTCCTTGAGTCAGCTCTATTAGAAAGCATGATGTGAAACAGCAACATAATTCAAAACAAAACAAAATGCAAACATAAATTTCATGTAGGGTACTACCTTTAGCAAAGATGTGCCCTCTTGTGCTGGGGAACAGACAAGATGCAAGTTGGTCAAGTATTTTCCATATTTGCTGCAGTTCTTGCCTTCTGCCCTCAGCTCTTGTAATGGAGCTACTTAAATATGTAATTATCCTTATTCAGGTTCTTTATGGCCTCAGTTTTATTTTTGTAATATCTACAATAGCTAAATTAAATTTGTTACCATCAGTTTTCACTGGAGAAGTATTAGTTTTCTTGGTGGAAAAAGAACTTATCCACCTCAGTGACAATCAGAAGTACTTTAACACTACTTTAAGAAGGCAAGTCAGAAACAGGGTATTTTTAAACATTTGCTCAAAACATTAAACCTTTTGGGCCAGGTTTTCTGGCCAAGTTCTTAATGTTGGAAAAATGAATGCTTCTTTGCTGCAAAGTGAGAGAATGGGTGAAAGTCCAAATACTTGCTTTGCCAGAATGTTAGAAAGTCTGTGTGGGAGGGAAAAACAGCGAAGGGAAAAAAAGTCATGCTAGTCTGACCATATACCTCTGAAGCTACAGAATTTACATCAAGCAAAATTTTGAGTATCCCAAACTACTGAAACCAAATGTGCTATTAGTCACTTGAGAGTTTCAGCTGTAAAAATCAGAGGAGTCTGAGAATAAAAACTTGAACAAAATTAATGATATGGGAAAGCAATCCCAGGCAGAGAAATATAGATGATCTCACACCCTCTCTTTCATTGGTACTCATGAAGTATGTAATTTGTACCACAAAACTGATGACCGAGGAAAATAGCTTAATATACCAATTAAAACACCACCAAAATGCTCCAACAGGCTATTACAACTAAATCTGGTGGTAGGGAGGGAGTGGAACAAAAGGATCCAATTCTGCTCCAACTGTGGCCATGGCAATATTCCCAACATCTTTAATGAGCGCATGAGTAAATGCTAAATTAGGAATCTTTCTTCTCCGGAGAAAGAAGATACTATATGCACTAACTCTTGGAAACTACAGTTAGCCATCTGCAGAATTTCACCAACTGTCTAGCCAAATTACGCATTGGACAAGTAGGCTCCTTAAAACACACATGGTGGTTGTAAGCTATCCTTCCCAGAAGTCACTCAAAATGCAGAGTCTGGATAACAAAAGTAACCCTCAGGCTCTGGAAGAGGCTACAAATTCTAAAAATCCTTCCTCCAGCAGTCTTTGTAATTTCCAGGTGAAGACCTGGCAGGTTTTTTGACCCAGATAAGGTTAACTTAGTGTCTACTTTGAGACTCATCTGGGAAGCCCTGGGTTCTGAAAGATTAAAGGTCTCTTTAAAAGCCTGTGAATTGCAATCATTATTGCATTTAATCTTTGCAAAGATTAAATCAAACTAATGATTAAACTGCAATGTATGTCACACCACCAGTGAGTTACGAGAAGGCTCAGCTTCCTAAAGTGACAGTTCACAGGTTGCATCAGTGGCTGCTAAATCCAGACCTGGCTCCTTTGGAAGTGTCTGTGGAGGACACCCTCTTGATCTCATGTTTTTAGCTGTGTGTGATTCAGAAATCTCACCAGTGATACTGCTGTCACTACATTCACTGTTTTACAATTCAGTGAAAAGCCAAGCTCTTATCATCCCCCAGTTAAGACCTCTAATCTAGGCAGTATCAGAAATGTAGAAGCAGCTTGATAAAACTAACTGGATATTTCTCCTTCGATTACACTTAATTCTTGAGCTGTTAGTCTACCAGAAAAAAATCACATCTCAGGAAAATCGCAGAGGAAGCCATCTCAGAGGTATCATTACTCAGGAAGCACACTGCAACAAGTGAGACTCAGAATAAATTCCAAGGTCTTCATCTCATTTCATGTCCAGGCTAACAGAGCTACAAAAAAGAAATTCAGTCAGCACAATGGAGGAATAACACCAGTAGCATCTTCTAATGAGGACAAGAACAGTCAAGTCTCTGCTGATGGTTAAGGAGGAGTTTGTCCAACTGCAGTGAAACTCAGGTGGTTCTTGACAGGAAAACAATGATCATAGGGCACAGAAGAAAAGAACAGGATGGAAATACCTTCATCCTTTGACCCAGAGATAGAGATGTGGGAGAAAACCAAATACTGCTCAAGGTTGCCAGGTGGCAAACTGTTGACCACATTATCCACACATAATCAGCTGGCAATAAAAACAGACACCAGATGTTTTTAAAATATATTTTCCCTTTCTTGCTGCATGACAACAGGTAGGTGAAGAAGCTGCCCACAGAAAAATAGCTGGAGTACTCCTAATCTGTTGCTTTATCCTCTCTACATGTCAGTTAACCAGCTAGAAGTTTTGCTAGTATATTTTTTAAAAATAAATTTAGTAAAAATCAGTATTTCTAGATGGTTTTTAGCAAGCAAAGGTACAAAGTTACGCAACAGCCACTGTCACCAAGGACATCGCTTATGGCAGAGTTATACAGTGTACAAGTTTTCTAATTTAAATATATTTAAAAATATCTCATATTGCAATGAAAGTTATGTAAGCCTCATCTTTAATATAAATCAGTTCCATCAAAACCAGCTCGTGAAGTAACAAATTTGCCATCTGTTTGATGTTAATTTATTGGAAGACACTGATTCAGAACCACTTCGTAGTCACATATTTTTGCTCAGTCAAAAAGAAACAAGATGAATGTTAAGTCCTCCATCACACTGCACTTAAAGCTCTTGGAAAATAGCACATTGAGCACATCTTGTGAAACTATACACCCCAAAAATTTTTCAGGTGGGAGAGAATCAGTGGAAGATTTCCCCGGAAAGAAAAACTCAGAAGTATTGCATGAACTTTAAACAGAATGTCAAGTATGTAATTATTTTAATTATTAATAAAAGTAATATAAATGTAAACCCATGTAAGGAGGAAAAAACCCCTACAGATACAGGATAAGTACACAGGTAACTATACTGGGGCTATTTTGGATGATACCACCAAAAACCAGGCTATGTTCCAAACCAAAAAGCTACCAGGAAAGAACAATAAATTAAAAGTGCTGAGATACTCTTTGTAAAGAGAAAAAAGAAACTCATGTCAAGAGCACTCTCAAATCCCTTCTGTTTTAAGGAATGACATTAGAAATTTAGTATTGATGAAGGCTGATAAAAGCATAGAGATCAGCAAACTGTGTGTGAAGTAAAAACACTTTTTCAAATATGTAAATTTAAAATATAATAATTTATATAATATATATTATATATTATATTGTAATTATAATAATTTTACAGATTGTAAACGAGCACTGAAATCTCAAATGCCTTTTGAGTGTTATAACCAACCCCCTCACCCCACCAACACCAAAACACATTGACAGAAACGCTCCTAATTTCAGAGCAACATTTAGAGATGAAAGCTATTTTGAAATTATGCTTTCTTTACAAAGCATTTCTTTTTGCTGATTTTGGTTTGCATAGAGGATTCTATGTTTCATGTGTAAAAGCAAGCTTTGCCAAAGTGCTTGCATAAGTTGAAGACTTGCTAGGGTATTTCACCAGTGGCAAGACAACTCTGGTGTAGCAGTTACCAAAGTTAAACCAAAAAGCAATTCTGTATGAAAAATTAAACATATAATTGTCCAATGACTACAATATCATAGTATTCACCCTCTTAAATAACTCAATTTTAGTGCAATTACTAAAAGCTTTTTGTATGGTTAAACGGTGAGAGATTAGTACAGACTGCACTGTGCTTTGTTTTAAAATGAATTGACTTCTTTTTCTGCCCCGTCTCTTCTGAAACCATCTATACCCAGTTTGTCTTATACCCCTGTCTGGTTTTTGAAGTGATGGTCAACACTCAAGAAATAGGGACACAACTGGTTCAGAAAGCCAGTCACTTCCAAGTCCTGGCTATAAACAAATTTCTGGTAGGTTCTCCACAACCAAGGAAAAGAACAAGGTAATTTTTTCTAGTAATTACCCACCAATAACTTTTTGCATGCAAGGACTGTGGCATTACACGCTTTAATAAGTGAGCACACAGAAACCTTTATGACTATCTTTTGCATTATCATTAAAGACCAACTTTTCACAACTGGCACCTGTCTTCTACTTCAAAGTGTGTGCCCTTTGAGGCTCACCCCATGTTGCTGTTGGTTTTGCAAGTTGCCTAGTGCAAAAATCTGAGCAATGGAGAATAAAAATAGAAGGAAAGCATCTTTACCGGGTACCCCAAATTAACCGGAGAGTTACCAGAAGCCTATTTTGAACCAGGGCAGCACTGGCACGTGTATCATCTACAGTCAAGGAACCGAAAAACTTAAAACTGAGAGGAATAGAGAGCAGAACAATGAGCGCACAGGCCACCTCCTCTTCATTCACAGTAAAACGGAGACACTAGAATATCTTCCTGATAAATATTCACTTTAAAACATTTGTTTTGAAACAGAAGCAAGTCTCCATAATTAAACATACAGCATTGACGATCAGCTCTCAGTATCAGGAGCTGAAGTAACCTGAAATAATTGGCTGGAGAATCTCATGTGAAGGCAGAAAAAGATATCATGCACTAGTTTTTGTCCAACTTTCTCACTGCTCCTTATTTCAGCTTATAAGGAACCCAGCCTCTCCTACCACTACACATGCATGAGTAACAGTAACACGTTTTCTGTTAAGTGCTGCATGCCAAAATCTACGTGCAGTTAAGTCTGACCAAACAGTTTCTAAAAGTTTCAACATATTTGCTTTCCTGACAAAAATACTGTGGACAAAAGCTCCTTACATAAGTACCCACACCTTGCATGAATTGGTACATTTCCATCAGAAAGACTGCTACCCCAGGAGATAAAAGCAAGCTTTTCGCTCTCCTTTGACAGATCAGACAGCAATGTGCCATTTTCACAGGATGGAAACCACGCAAATACATTCCTGGGCAACAGGAGACAAGAAAATGCTTGAGTTGTGTGTCTTGAAAGCGTTCACTGCTTCCCAACCTCCCTAGACTGGAATTAAGTCAATACACTTTTTAGTTCAGGTTCCTCTATGGATCTGGAAAAAACCTGTAGGTATGCAAACTCAAACCATCCGGCACTACAAAATACCTTATCAGGAGGTGCCAAAAAGTATTTTGGTGATGCTGACAATAACCTGCAATGCCTCTGCGATATTAGTGACCAGCTGAGATCCACCTCTCTGTCATAGTCAATAAAAGAAATAAAGAGTTTGATTCTTCTACAGTAGCTTTGAATAAAATTTTGCTGTAAGTAATTTCTTTTGTGCTTACTACATTACCCCCTAGGAAGTTCTGAAGAACAACGCAACTATTCAGGTGGAGCTCAAGTCAGATGTCTACGCCAAGCAGCACAACGCAGAATACTGAAGCTCTGGTGGAAAGGGAAAGCTGCACGAGGAGAAGGCTGTGACACAACGCCACCCCAGCGGCACACAACACGCAGTTTAGATGCGGCGTGGTGGGATATGGCTCTGGATCCCTGCTCACAGCATCAGCACAAGAGGCTGCTTCCTCTGGTCTGCCTGGCAAGTCTGCCCAGTGCACCTTGCCCTGCAGGTGCACCTCTGTTAAATAAAATAAAGGGAAGCTTTCTACTCCCTGAACCAGTGTACTCCTTCTGCCTTCACAAGCCATGCTACTGAGAAGAAGTATTCTCTGTTTTTTTGACCTACTTTTACTTAACCATTTTCACTTCTGTGCTCACATTTGAACTGCTTGAGAGAACCAAGCCTTTGACTTTCATTCTCATCTATTGTTTTGTTCAGTTTATATTTTTATTTATGCAGTTTTTAAGCCCTCGTATTTTTTCATTGTAGAAGAACAGGCTACTATCACCTTTGGGAAAAGGTACATAGTAAAAGCTTTTTTTTTTTTCTTCTTCTTTTTTTTAAACCCTCCTAGGAAGTGAAATTATTTGATCTAAGTCTTTTCTTACAATTAAGGTTTCCTCTTTCTTCTCAGCCCTATTTCAGTTCAAGTTTCAGTGCAATGAAGATTTCACAACAGCTCAAGGTTAACCTCTAGTTTGAGAAAAGATTTTGAAACCCCTTTGGGTTCAGATTCTCTTTGGTTTTGCCTTGTCCAACCTTTTTCCCCACTTCCCAACTCCTTTCACTTCAATACCTTCTTGTGCAAATACGTTTTCTGAAGAAAACAAGAAGCACCAGTGGTTTATTCCAGCTTTTCTCCTGAGCAAGCTCATGCTGTCCATTAAAGGAACAAAATTAACCATGCAGCTCTGGCACGCACCTGACACTATGTAAGCATGGAGTACCTGCCTCAGTCTATTTTGAGTATTTCAACCAACAGTGCACACTACTCCAAAGTGGTACTGAAAAGTGAAGTGATGAGCTGATTTTGTCCTTCTGTGTACCCAGCCTGGCGCACAGCTGAAAGCAGCTACGGCACAGTCATTGTTCACATGGCACCCAAGCAAACAAAGCTCGGGAGCTCATGCCCTTACTGTTTGGTGCCATCGGTCCATGGATGCGTAGTTTTAAAATCCTACCTGATGAACTGAGAAGAGTATTGCATAAGAAAAAATAAAGTAATTCACAAGTGAAGTCACTTCATTTTGGTGACAATCACCACACCCTAGACTGACTACACCGCCTGGAATAACTGGAAATCTCCTTATAGATTGTTTCTGTTTAACCATTAAATAAGCTTGTTGAGTGCATTAACAGTTTATTCAACCAGTATTAGAGAAGAATGAATTAAACTAAGGAATTTGGTCATAGCTCAAAGAAGAAAAAGCCTCAGTAAGACAAAGTGTTTAGGAAAAGCAAAGCTATTTTTCAAAGGAAAATTTTTTCCTCCCAAAGACGGAATGAAAACATTGTGATGAAATGACAAATAATACTAGTGAATCACTAGCGCATAGTGACCTTTGTAAGATTTCTCCGCAGCAAACAACATTCATACAAAAGATGAGCTCAGATTCCACAAAATGAAATGTTCTACACAGTGAAAAGTGAGCGTTTTTCAGGATACACACAGCACAGAAATATATCATTAGTGATGCATCATATTCTGTGCTTATACAATCTGGGTGGGAGTGCCTTCTGTATAGCCATCTGATGTGTGATCTTACAGTTTCTTACATTGCCCATGCCAAAATCAGTAACAAAGCCTCCTGAATTAACAGATCTTTTTAGAGCAAAAGGAGGTCTTAATTTAAGATGCCGAATATAGTATATGCAGATATATACCAGCTTATTTGTACAAAGTTTCAACCATTCCTATTTATTATTCTTATGAAGCTTTTACTAAAATATCAAATGGTTTGATTAAAAAAGAAAAAAAGAAATCAAGTGTGGAATTCCCAAGAATACATGATAGTATTTTTCCCTTTGATTGCATAAGCTGGTCATATATAGCATAAGTCAGGTACTGGTCTAGATTAAGAGATTTACATTCCTGCCCTACCACGATCTTATTCAGCTCTTCATGTACATCCACGTACTATGCTCCAAACACAATGCTCCACACTTGCTAAAGCTTAACAAAACTGCAGCTTAAAAATTATTTAGAAAACCTTATTAATCACTTCCATGAAATTAGTGTCAGATTTTTTTCTTAGTCATACTTCTTAGAGAAGGTTATCATAGTTTTCCTGAAGTTAAAGCATCCTGATGTGAAGTTTTCAAAACCACACACAAGAGTGTCCATACCGGGCCAGATCAAAAGTCTGCCTAGCCCAGGATCCCGTCCTCCTGTGCAACTGTACGTGCAACGCCTAAGGAAGAGTAAAAACAGAGCAGGTTAGTAAGCAAGATGCTTCTCCCTCGGGGACTTCCTGAGCTAGATGTGGTTCCTCTGTGTTTAGTAAATTTTATGAGGTTTGTCTGCTGTGACCTTCACCACTCTCCCCTGAACTCAAGTAAACTTTAATCATCCACAGCATTTTCCTACAAGAAAGCCTACTACCCTTTCATTTGCTTCATTCATTATTCTTTTAACACAGGACACAGTTACCATTTTTAAGTTTGTTATTTTGTCCATCATCATCTCTCTTTTAGGCTCTGTTCATCCATCCTCTTTCAGGCTCACAGCTCCTAGCTTGTTTAATCAAACCTGGAGGAGAAGCGACTCCATTCTCTAGGTCAGAGAAGGGCCAGGAGGATGAGGACTTTCTAGCTCCACAGTATTCTTTTCTGAGGTTTTTTGCAAGGTGACTTAAGAAAGGGAAGAAAGGGAAAACGATCAAGGTCCAAAGATTCAGATGGCATTTACAACACTAGCAAACCACAGATTGCTACAGCAGCACAATTTCCACAGCCTTTTGTTTGGAGGGGGTGGGAAGATGAGTAAGGGTGGAGAGGTGGTGGGAATGACTGCCACTGAACACTGAATTAATGCTGTCACAAAACTTTCATAAAACTTCTGTTTGCAAGATCTCAGCCCCAAGCAGTAGTAGCCATTCCAGAACTCATTATTTTATATATGTAGTTGGAATTTTCCTGTGTTTTCCTGTCCCAACTTAAGAAACCCATGTTTTTTCTTCTGTTTTATATATAAAAATAACACCACTTCTGAAAATTAGCAGATAGAACCACTAAAAGATGCTTACTGGACTAGTCCAGTAAAGGTGGGTGTATTAGGATTAGTTTATGGAATTATGCAGTAATTCCTTAACTGCACAGATTTGTGATTAAAAAAAATAAATAAATAAAAAAAATCACACCTTACAGTCAAACCATGAAAGTATACCATACATTCCATTACTCCAGGCATTTCAGCTAGTGTTTTCCAAATACATCAGTCATCACAGAAAATGATAAAGGCTGACAGCATTTTATACAATGTCTCATAAATATCAGGTGACTAGAGTTAAAAAGAATACGTTATGGCATCATAAATCTGACAGGCATATTCAAGCACTTATTCATGGCAAATGTCTGTAATTTATTATTCTTTGCAAAAGCACAAGTATTTTGAACTTGCTTCCCTTTCCCCACCCCAGTTAAATATTTTATCATGTAACGTATTGGAATCCACGTCAGTTGATGTGTATCTTTACATACTGGGTTCAAAGGTGTGTACATGTTTACATTTGCAGGATGGTTTTTCTAGAAGGGAAAAGAAAGAGGAAATATCATCTGCATTAGTCAACTTACTATGAGTAACTGGCCACAGCAATTCTCACATTTTTCTTTCCGAGTCAGGTGCTGATACTGTGCTCACTCCTCAAGAGGACAGGAGCATCTCGAGGGCACAGCCAATATGCCGAGCTGAGAGACTGAGGTGGGCAGCAGGGCTGGGCAGGCAGTAACTTCATGGAGCCAACAAGGACAAATGCAAAGTCCTGCCCTGGGAAGGACTATCCGCTGAGGGTTGCCTTGGGTGTCCTGGTGGGTGCCGGGCTGAACATGAGCCAGCAGCATGGAGAGCTAACAGCACCTGGGTGGTAGGAACAGGGGCACAGCCAGTAGGGTGATGGAAGTGACTATCTTTCCCCCCCCCACCACCTTCACTGAGCACTTGTTACACCACACCAATAACACCACGTGCAGCTTGGGACCCCCAGTTCAGGAAAGTCATTGATAAACCAGGGTGAGTTCAGCAGAAGGCCACCAGCATGGTCGAAGCTAGAGCACCTGTCCTGTGAGGACAGGCCAAGAGAGGTGACCTCTCGCTCAGGCTGGAGAAGAGATGGCGGCAGGGGAACCTAGCAGTGGCCCTGGTACTTACAGGGAGGCTCTTCAGTGATGTGCACAACAGGAGAACAAGATATGACAGCCATAGACTGGAGAAAGAAACATTCCAACTAGATGAAATGAAAAGCATTTTTATTGGGAGGATAATTATGCATTGCAGCTCATTGCCCAGAGAGGTCTCCATCCATGGAGGGTTTCAAGACCTGAGCAACCCAGTCTGAAGCAGGGTCAAGGCTGAACTCAAGCAGGGGGCTGCACTAGAGACCCCCCAAGCTCCCTTCCCACCTGAATTCTGTTCTTTTGATGAGAATTAAGTTGGCTCTACCGCTTCACAGTGAGTATGTCCAACATGTTATACAAGTTCTCCAGTTTTGTTTTTTTTGTTTTTTTGTTTTTTTGTAACAGATCTCTCTCATTTAAAAGAAACAACAATATCTTGCCTTTGTGTTGGTAACAACCTTTTCTCCCAAACTGCTGTCTTTTATTTATTTTTTTTCAAACCATACAGCAAGATATTATTTCATTTAACAGGTTTCAGTGACAAGACAAGAAAACGGCAACCCTCTCAACATTCATTCTTAAAAAGAATAATTAAATTTGTTATTGCATTACTAGTTTTCTTCTGTGGTACTGGCAGAAGAAATCCTGTTAAAGTCACTTTGAAAGATATTATTTAAGTGCTCCAACTAAGAAACAGTAATAACAATTAGAGTTGTCATCTTTGAAAGCACTGCAAAACAGTATTAATCACAGCATAGGAATAAACAGCCGCAAGCAGGGTTTTGTATCAAGTAGGATCTAGAGTTGTCACATACTTTTCAGCTTCACTTTCTCTATTTACAGAGTATGAATAACTGACAATCTCCTGCATTCACAGCAAGCTTCAAGAAGTCAGCTTCCCCCAACATGTAAAATAAGAGCTCTTCCTATTAAGTTATTTTGTCTACCAAAAAACTAACCAAACTTCAGTAATTTAGCAGTAATATACAGTTAGAGATAATCAGATAGTAAATTTCTGCACAAGTTTCTGCACAATTGACACAAAGGCAACAAACTTTTTTTTTTTTTTTAAAAAACAAGAAATCTCTTAACTCCCAACCTCAAGCACAAGCACTTTTGTCTGCAAAAATCCCATCCAAAAAAAAAGCCACCACCAAAAATTAAAAATACTCTCTTTGCCTTCTTTCACAACTCACTGATACTCATCCAGATTGATCCTCCTCTACTGCATTGTTTTACAAATTGCATTTTATTCCAGGACATTAGGGGACTGATACGCATGCTAACAAATGAATACAGGCACCGAAAGATTTAGATAAATTCTAATGTGAATCCTAGAAGCTTAGACACTTCTCTCTCCTTAACACATAGCAAATGTGAAAAACACTTAAAAGGCTTTTACTAGTAATGGTTTTACACCTCCCTCCCCCTTGTTATTGGGGTGATACTTTTAAAATATAATAGGATCAAAAATGAGGACTTTGAGCAAACCAAGACCTTTCTGCAGAAAGTTACTGTAATCTTCTCCAGTGAGCCGTTAGTTTTGTAGCATAACTATTTAAATTTCAATATAAGGCTATGTGTCACTAAAGATATCTGAATTACTGTCACTGCTACTAAAACACACTAATGTCATTTTTTCCAAATTTGTTCAGTGTATGTTTCCACACACACTTGCAGGTATAAGTATGCAACTTCAGAAGTTTTCCATTCTTACAGCAGAATCATCTCACAAAACAGACAAATGGTGAAACACACACTATCAAAATTACAATCCCATAAAGACAACGTAAATTATTAACTGTTAAATTACTCAACAGAAAAAAAAATGAAGAATCTCAAATATTTCTCTTCATGATCAGAAACTTTATCGATAAAGTAGGAAGATTAAAATAATACCACACCTAACATTTTACAGACTTTACACTGAGAAGCAGGAGGTAAATTCCTAGCAGGTACGGTCTAAAGTCCGGAACATATTTTATTACCTACAACTGTTCTATTGACATAATTTAAAACTTAGGCAAATTAATGACAGGAGCATGAATGTTTTACAATAAGAACAAGTGTTCTGTAAGACTGATAAAATACACACTTTTCGATTATTGCCATCATCTTTACCTCTGTGTAACTGTCACCAGTATTAATGGAAGTTACACAGGTGAAATACATGATCTTGAAATTAGTTATGTCACAAACAATAAAAATATAGCAATTTCAATGTTTAGAATACAGATATGCCTGGGAAGATTAGCTGCTATAAACGTCATCTTATTCCTATTGAAATGCCCATAGCAAAAAGAAAAATTCCACACTTAAAGCCGTAGGAACATTTCTGGAGTCATTCTGAAGCACAGGTTCTTCCCCTTTCCATTTCAAGGGAAGTGTCACCAGGAAACTCGTTACCACAGTAAAACCCTATTACAACCACATGGTAAGAATGTTATTTCCCTGGATGTCAGGAAAAAAGTTAAAGCAACATTCATTATTCTAATTAAATTTTTGGTAAAAAGGTTCTTGGGCATGCGTTTGCTCTCATTTCAATTTTCTGGAGCCATAAAACCCTGTCTTTAGTCCTCTCATCCCCACTTGAATGCAAAAATAATTTCTTAAACATAACAATTTCTTAAAACTCTGTGCCTAACCCTGCAGGGTGCTTGGCTATTCAGTCACACAGGTATAATCCGGAGGGTTTACACAGGTATGAATTTAGGGCTAACTGCTGCTGTACTAGCTGCACTGAAGCGCTTGGCCTTTATCCAGTTCACAATATTCTATTCTACACAAAATAAAAAGACAGGAAAGGGTGGTCCTCTGTGTGTGTGTGTTTTTAAAACCAAATTAAAAGTGGGTTTTTCAACTCATTTTCATGTGTGTTTCTTTGGGGGCGGGGGAGCACTACGGTAAAATCAGGCTCAGCTCCATTATGCAATGTCATTATAACCTTGAAAGTCTTCAAGAAAAAGGAATTCAAGATGATATAGTTACTTTGCAAGCACGTTAGATATGCGAGAAATCTGAAGTATACGTTTCTTAAAAAAAATAAAAGAAATCCATACTTGCAGGATATTTGACTCTGTCTCCTTTGATCAAAGTATGGCAGTTCTTCCTGAAGCACAAGCGAGGATCTAACTCTCAAAGGGGTTTCTCATCATTATATTTCCAACTCCTAGGTATTCATTTGCCAGGCAGTTTAAAGAGCTGAGTGTTACTGCCAAAGCATCCCTAAAATATTAACCCAAGTATTGAGATGTGGAATATATTTAGAAAGGAGAGTCTCAATTGTGGAAATTCTCCTTTCTAAATATATTGCTTTCCACCACCTCCACTTTTCCATCCTTTCTCCTTTTACCTGGTTGTCTGATGTTCATGACTGAATTATAATCATTCAAAGAGTCAGAGACCCTCAGTCTCTTCACACCAAACCACTATGTTTCTTTTAAATAAATTCTTGAGGATTCTTTTATTCGCCATATAGTTTTTTTCATGGTGCATTTTGGTAAAGCTTTCAGTCTTACTGCACAGTTATGAAGAATACCACTGGCCTTTCTAAATGAAGGCAGAGATTCATGTGTACTAGTCAACATGATTCCAGATGCTAGAGGTTTGCAAATAAAATAAAATAAATTCTAAGAACATTGACAATAACTCTCCACTCAGAGAGACCACGTTTTCAGTGGTTTCTATCCAGAATGCTTTCTTCAGTGCTGTATTCAGCAGCAATAATATTCATCACATATAAATAGAAACTTTACTTTGCCTTCGTTGACCCTGCAGAAGAAAGCATCATGAACAGGAAACACAAGTGGAATCAGGAAACCTGGCATATTCCCCTCCAGGACCAGACAGGAAGAACATGAAAGTCATGAGAAACACCAGCTCATAAAAAAACTTCTTTTCTTATTAGAAACTAAAATCTGCTAAATAGTGTGCAGTTATTTTCCTACCACATGAAGAACAGAACAAGTAGTTGCTAAGGGCCTGAACACAGAAACAGAAGATGCTACATCTGCATTCAACCCACCTCTCCTCCTCCTTCACTACTATTTTAGTATTTTTTATATCTGCATTTTTGCATGATATTTGCATGCATACAATAATTTTATTATATCTGCATATTTAACAGCTGTAGCCCAAAAAGACAAGTGAGGTAATTTCATCACTGTAAAGAGGCACTGACACTACTGTAATCTTATCTATGCTACAAAGAAAGTAGGTACTAAAGGAGGTTTAGTGTTTGGCTAAACTCAAGAGCGTTATAAGACTTACTTTTAGTCTTTGCTATAGGGAGAGGGTTGCTTAGTAAGACAACACTTGCGATGTGGGTAGTAGTGATTCTGTACAAGTGTTAAAACTATTTTATGTTGGTATAATCGATCATTCTTTTTCAAGCTTCATCATAAGAAAATCCCACAGAATGTACCCTGCTCTGAATGGATGAAGAGTAGCAGAGTACGCCTTTACGACCACATCACTTAGGAACTATTTGATCTTCCCAGGCTTTACTTCAGCCTATCGAATCTTTGACCAACTTCATAGTATTTTAAATTCAGAAAACATTACCTCTGAAGTGAATTAAAGAGCATGTCTCAAAAACTATGCTGCTGAAATGCACGAACACAAGGATCAACATGACAGGTAATGAGTATTACTTGTGTCTAGGTAGCTCTAGTTTTAAAGCTCTGAGCTTTTTGCTACAGAAAGCATTGCATTCAAATTTGCTTGGGATTGGTTTTGCTTTAGGAAATTATATAAAATAATTGTGCTTAAGGAACATTAAGTGAATAGCAGAAACTATCTAAAAGTCAGAAGTGCCAAGGGTAATGTCAGAGCTCCATTACCTGAGCCCACTTCTGCACTTAATCCCACTTCAGCAAGATTTCTCTGACAGTGTCTTCCATTTGCTTTATACTCTACTTCATTTAACATACAGGATTAACAATGAATAAGCCAAGAAGTGAGGAGTATCGAAAAGATGAAGGCCTTACTTAAGTATCAAGTTCTGAAAGGTAGAAAGAGACTTCCAGCTATCTTAGAAGACAACAGTTTTTGAATTTCAGTTGAGACCTACTCTAACTGTAACCTTACAGTAATAATTAATAGAAATCAAATATTTTAATGCGATACTATATCAATTTCATTCTTCAATGAAGTAACGTTAACATCAGGGCTCAGAGGCTTGTGACAGCATTTTAAAAAGTTGGCCATTTAAAATTAACACAGTAAATTCTTTCATAAGTTTTTGGCTTAGTGCCTTTTTAATGTTTTCCTGTCTTAACCCACACTTGTTTGGATTTATGATTAGTACGTAATGAAGTTCTTTAAGTGGATACTTCATTCTACAGAAGTAGAATTTATTCAGATGAAGGAATTAATTCGCTTGAAAGACAAGACAACTCTTAGTTATGCTGTCAGCCCAATTGCTCAGTTTGCCTCCTTTAAAACTGATAATTGGGACACCAAATTCAGCCAGACCTGAAGCTTGGCATCTGTCTATGCAAACTCTCACTTCCATTATTCTACTAAGAACCCTTCCACAGCTGGGAACAACTGGGTGTGTCACTTTTAAAAAGCTGGTTAAGGAAGTGCTCAGCATTTTTAAATAGTAACTGTATGGACAACTGAGAGTCACCAAGCTCATATTACAGTCCTTGATACAGCTAAAAAAAGAATCAAATGAAGTGTTAAGAGAACCTTAGATTATCATAAAAACCAAAGCAGGATTTGATGGTTTTTAAAATAGTATCTCCTCTGATTAAAAATAATAAAAACCTAAGTTAAAGAAAAAGAAATAAATCAAATCTACTGAAAGAATGGAAGAGGGACACATGCATTCACATAACTAGCCACGAAACAAGAAGATACACATATAAGTGCTGGACATGGTATACAAAGAGTAATTCCATCTTCATACTTTTTATTGGAATATGATGCATTGCTGTACTAGACCACTGAGTAGTAACATATGCAATTTTACAGAAAGACTGAACTATAAGTTTCAGACATTGATCTATACTCTCATTTTCACCAGCAGAAACAAAACCGTCCATGCCAGTATATTTTTCCATTTTGCTCTACTACTAATCTCCTCAGTAATCTGGCAAAGCATGAGGTTTGCAATGCTTTGAACAGCAATGAGTACTTTCAACCTGCCCTCTTCAAGCAAACTCCTAAAGAACAAAATTTTAAGGACCTTTTGCTTTGCTAAAAGGATAATCACATAATCGCTTTTAACTGAGATAGACCAACATACTGGAAATTTAAGAGGTCTCTTACCTTTCCTGTCCAGATGGTGGTAATTATAGAAAAGGGTTTCACATTACAGCTGTACATAATCTCAATTGCAAAAAAATACAAAATAAAAGTGAAAGTTGCATCCTCATTATCAAAAAGGAAGATAAACTGATAGTTGTTATTTCTTCAGCTTCTTGTAAGACTTGAGTAATAGAAGGTATTGTTCTTACGGCAGCAGAGCTAAGGATATTACACTACTTACAAGTAAAAGCTCTTAAAAAAAAAAAAAAAAAAAAAACCTCTTCAAAAACTCTTAAAGGCTTGGCACCATTACCATACACTGGTGACGACACAAGTGATGAGGTCGTATCAGTAAGGGTACACTGCAGAGCAACAAGCACAGTCAGAGAAACTATCAAGGTGGGACCGGACAGAGGTGCAATGGGCATTGAGCAGCCTGGAGTTGTGCAATGGTAAAAGAATGAGGAGGTGCCAAATGTAGCCATCAGGCAGCAGACAGAGAAGGCAGAGAGGAAGTAGTACAGTATTTCACGCACTGTATGAAAAAGTCAGTTCTTACGGCAGGATGTTTGGAGTGCCAGAAGCGTTACAGGGTCCAACGGACAACTAGACAAACTGACAAAAGGCCAAGTGCAGCAGGGGCAGAGATGCAACCTCCTGGTTGGCATTAGAGGTGCTGTTTGGTCTGACAGTAGGGCAACCCATGTTGGGTTTTTTTCAGTGCTGGAAGTGGACCCACCCTTTTAGTGGTACTTTCCTCTTTAACAAAACTATTTACTTTCACATAAAATGCAAACTAGGAGTTGTCTTACACTTGGTGGTACATATGTGTGGCCTACCAGCGTGTTTAGTACTGTTTTCAGCAACGCGTACTGCCTCAGGCATATGTTGATTTTATCCTGTGCAACCTATCACATTAGATTTAAGATGGGGGCAATTGGCCTCAGGTGATAGTGGCAAAATACACTTGCTTAAGAATGTTAACGAAATGTAATCTTTTATAAAAATCAGCATATGAAAAGTTTTCCCTCTTCACAACTAGAAATTATTTACTATTAATGCTGACACCAAGGTTATCAGAGGATAAGGCACAAGCAAAACAAGAAACAGTATGCCTGTTCTGATGCCTAACATCCTAGGAACTTTGAAGAACTTTATAATTCAGCTTGAATATACAAAATTACCCATTCTTACCAAGTTAAAAAAAAAAAAAAGTTTCTAATCAGAGAGAGTTTATCTCCTGACACACATGACTTTCTCTGGAAACCCTCTGAAGACTACTTTGCCTCCTACATGATCACTGACACACAATTAACATTTCAAAGGAGAACTCTCTTTGTATACCTTTTAGACCAAAAGGTGAAGAAAATAACATCCGCTCCTCTATCCCTTCCCAAACTCCTAAAAATGTCAAAATGTGCTACCACTTTACAGTGTGATCAGATTCAGAAGTTTTGAATTACTCTGTGAGCATTTTAAATATACTGGGGAACTGTTATATGATACATAACGTGTGGAAATTGTAACTTATATTGAAACAAAAAAGCACGGCTATACCACTAGCAGCTCTTTCCACTCTAACCCAGAGTTTCTGTATTGCTGTCAATAAGAAGTGATCAACAGTTAAACCTTCTCTTCAGGAAAAGACAGACTAATCTGTTGCCCAGTAGATATGACATAATGTTCCAACTGCCTTCCAACGAATCCAAATTCCAGCCTTTTTCGTGGCTCCTGGAACCAAGAAGGGCACTAGTGGAGCTGCAAGGCTCCAAAAAATTCAGTTACAGACCCACTAGATCAATTTCATGGCTGACCTCACTTAGGCCTTGTGGTTAACGTAGGGACAAGCTGGACAACATACCTTGCACAACAGTTTGCCAACTTTACCTACCTGACCTCCTCTGGGTTTCAGTTTGTCATTATTTACACTGCTGAACACCAACTCCTGACAATTTCAAATCATTCTTTGCTATATCCTTGGAGTAAATCTCAACTAAAACAGGCTTTAATAAGGCTTTTGTGAATAATTAAAATGTGATAGAGTTACTAGTCCTCTGGCTTTCAGCATTACCTACAAACCAAAGAATAGCAACTTTCTGAAAGGGTGCCAAATCCTAAACACCACATTTGCAAGAAATGTTTCAGGTATGAGTCAAGCGTTGGAAAACTCATTTCCATCTTAAGTATCAGAGCTCAATATGTATTAACTTTCAGTCTGAAACGAGGCTGAGAATGTCAGCACACTATCATCCAATCCACCTACAGGAGATTTCTTTCTAATTAACAAAATAGTTACATGCCATTTCACAATGTTTTTTCATGTATTTACAGGAGGATTACTGCCCATGCCTTTTTTATTAAACTGGTAATTAAAGACAGGAATTGATTCTTAACATTTAACCCAACAGATTTCCAGCACAAGCCACTGAGCCTTTCTTGTCTGGAGATTAAATAATAAAAATCCTATGTACCAAAGTGAAGGACCCCAAGGAGGTATTTTTACACAACGCTTTTACCTTAAAACACTCATGAAGTGTCTACTTATTACAGCTCCATCTTAATCTCTCAGAAACTAATAGCAAGCTCATATTAGGACACTCAGTAGTCCTGATATTTGACAACCCACTAATTATATACCAGAACTATTTTATTTCATAGGAAAACAGTCCTCTGTAAACATAACAATTATTCCTTGGGCAATTTAGTACTTGGTTTCCACTCAAACACACCTTGACAGGAGATGTGACATTCAGTGACAAACATCTGATTAATATCTGAAGTGATGAGAACAGTGGTCCTTCAGGAACACCATACCTACGACTCATAGCAATTCAGGTAAGTGTCAAAAGTACCATCTTAGCCTTTCAGATTTTACATCTATAATCTCAAAGCATAGAGCAAAGTCATGCTTTTTATATAATTCAACAGTTAATTTTACTCTGTTTAAAGCAAGCTGAACAGCTTCTGCTTCATTATTAAATGCTGTAAATATTCATTAACAATTAATTTGCCTGTGTGTGAGGTGCAAATAACAGATGAATAATTTCACAAAGTTAAATTTGTGCAAATTTTATCTACCACCTTTAAGAATGCTAAAACCTTCACCACAGTATTCAAAATAGCTCTTACCAGACTAAAACAAGAATTTTCCATAGGCAAACATTTTTAAAAGATGCATTGTGAAATATATTTACAACAAGCTTTATGATCAACTTAGGGACAGGAGGGGAGGGAAAAAGCAAAACCACAAAACTCACTTGACTGTAACTCGATTGGACAAATCCTGAAGATCCCCTGGATGAAAAAGCTGAGCTTCTTTCAGTCCAATATTTTCGCAAGCTTTCAGAAAAACATTTATATTATCCTGCGAAGAGAAGTAGAAAGCAGTTGCTTAGTTAAAAGCATTGAGCAGGTTTTGCAAGATGATTAGTATGAACCTCTAAATGTCAAAGTCCAGCTCATGGAAATAATAATAAAAAAAGCAATCTTCTGGATCATAAATACAGGTCATATTTCATACAAGCATGCAGGTTGATTCGTGTGAGCTCGGTGACGGACTGGTACGTTAAAGATTACCTGGCATAAAGCAGTGGCTAGCCAGTAGGCAGCAATCTACACTTTGATGTCAGCTCGGCTCTGCAAACAAACGCCCTCTTCCCAGCTCTGCACGACAAGCCTCACCTCTTGCCTTTAAAAATAACTCCAGCTACTGACATTCGCCACCCAGAAACTCTTGGCAGGGGAGGAAGAAGAGGAGGAACATTCTGTTTCTATGATTACAGCCCGATTCTGGGATACGGCACCTGGAATCTGGGCTTGGTTGCTGAGCAGGCGAGAGGAGGAGAGAGAAACCAGACTGTATTCAGCTTTACTGCTTCCTTAGTTATGGGGTTCTCTCCTTCGTGTTTCTCCCCTTCCTCCCCCCCCACCCCAATATATAACAAAATATAGGTGCGGTGCCTTCAGCACCCATGTGCTGCACCTGCTACAGATCAGCTGCCTAGCAGGAGCTAGGTTAAAGAAAAAAAAAATTAAATACAGTAGTATAAAGAAAGATTATGCAACTTGCAATCTCTTTCCACTTCATAAACAATGGGCAAGAAATTCCTTCTCGTTAATGTGGAATGCTATCAACAACAAAAGAATTTGCCCTCTCACGCACTTCTCCTTTGGTTGAAAGCCACAGGAAAAGGTACACAAAGTTACTTAATTCATAAGCTAATACAGCCATGTCATTCAAAGCTTTTGTAGTTAAGGTACTATGGTAGAATTGCGCAGTATGATTGCGGTGTGATATAATATGGTTTAAACTTTTTTTTTTTTGATATATACTCACTGGGTGTAAAAATAGTTCAATCATTTACAAATTCAAAAAAAAAAGTGTACAAGAAGTATCAGCTGCTTCTAATACTCGTTAGAAAAAAATCCCCACAACTTTCTGTTTGAAGGTCCCTAAGATTCTAGTATTTCTTATCAGTCTGTAAACATGCTTTCATTCAAGGAAAATATTTGCAGAAGGTATTTCCCATGGAGGCTGAGGGCTTGGTTTCACATCCCTGAGACCCTGAGCATCCCTGGAAAGCAGGCGTTTCACCCCCGAAGCCCATCATGTGGTGGGGGCTGTTGAGCAGGCATGAGGAGGGGATGAGCAGAGGGGGACAAGCGGAGGGAACTGCACCGCCAACCTTGCCTTAGTTGGTGATGCACCAGCTCCCATGACACGCGGGGGGCTGCCAGCGCAAGCAGCCGCCTTTCAGCGTCCTGCTGTGGGGCAACCCAGACAGAGGCCTTTGCTTTTCCTCTCCATGCAATGCACCTACAGGGAAAGCCAGCTGGATGCAGCATTTTATCTGATGAATACTTGAGTGTCACGTTTGTACTTCAAAGCCTCAAGGACTTGAAAATGCATAGTTAAACCAAAGATCTGGGGGATGGGGGAAGGCACAGGTTGCAGTCCCACTCCTAGGAGGAGGGGAACCGTACAGCACTTGGTTGGGCAGGAGGTAACGTTGCTAAAAAAAAATATATGGTCTGAGTTCAGGGGCCTGGGGAGTCCCAGAAACCAGCAGGTAAAGCAAAGGAAGAAAGCTGCACAGCAGACCAGAAGAAATGAGTGGTTGCAAGGTAATAAACACAAGTGACACCAATACCAACCAAGGTAGCATGCTCCGGTTGGCCTGATCGTCATCAAAATCGGAGGAAACTCACAAATTAATGGATCACGCCAACTGAGCTGCAGAGAGTGATCATATTGTGCAGATAAAGACAGAAGAGTCAGAGTAAGAAAAAGAGATTCTGCCTACACCCTAAGCATAATCAAAACAAAACAGATAACTTGTTCATCAGTGGCAACTCGGCTGTACCAAATTGTCTACAAGAGAATAAACTTCGAAAGTGTTACAGCAATTAAATCTATCAAACATAAACCTTCTTATATATAACACATTTGACACAGCACATGAGAATGTCATCACTGACATGAGTCAAGACCTTCAGAAATGCTGTGGCTTAGAAATAAGTTGGAGGAAAGGGTAGATAAAATGAGAGGTAAAACATAGCTAGCTAGTCATGGCACTCACTAGAGTGCAGGATAAAGTAGGGTTCAAATTTGTCCCCTCTCCAGTTCTTGAGCCAGCAGCTTGATCATGCCTGCCATGTCCTAGGTGTCCAGCTGTCCCAGCTGCAAGATGTCCTCCAGTTTGGGCCCAGAATTCACCCCAGCGCACCAAGAAAGCTTACCCAAAAGGCTATTGCTCAAATTTGTACATCGCCACAAAAAGTTATAGTTTCAACAAATCGGCACTTCTGAATACTGCCCTTGTGGAGTTATTCTTGACCATCCCTAATCATTATCATAAACCACCAAAGCTAGAAGTCTCAAAATAGCTGGCAACCATTTTAAACTCTAACAGAATAATGAACCTGAAAATGAATTTTAAATAGCATCACAAAAATAAGTGGAAAAAATGACAAGCCGTCAACCTTGCAATTAGATTTATCATTAGAAATGTGAACAGGAACAGAGTTTGGTGATTAATGTGCTCAAATATAGAAACTATCATGCTATTCCTTTTACCAAGTTATTTCTTGGAATATAACTGTACTCTAATAAGGCTAATGACTGTTACTAGCTCAACTTCAAAGCATTTACTGCAATCCTAATCTCATCATACTCTGCAAATAGGATTCTTCTAAAACTTCAGAACTCAGCAATTAAAAGTATGGAGACACACAATACACCAGGTCTCTCTCCTGATGGCTACAAGTTACCTACACAGTGTATTTGTGAAAAAAAGGGTTTCATGTACATATCTGTAATGCCCCTCTGCCACCAAGGTGTTCCCAATCACTATATATGAGGGCAGGCCACGCCACTTAAATTTAGGAAAGATTCAAATCAGCATAGCTGCAGAGAAAGAGGAAGAAGATGAGGAACCCCCCCCCCCCCCCCCCCGCAAGGAATCTCTATAATGAGGAGAGAACAGGAGACCTTGGCTTGGTTATGCCAACAAAGTGAAGCACGAGAGGCAATACTGATGACCTCTACGAGCACAAGGGGAGTAACACCAAAGGGAAGAGAAGAGCTATCTAGTCCAAGAGCAATGGGACACAAGAATACATGGTCAAACAGACCAAATGCATGTTCTGCTTACATGTAGGGTTTCTAACCATTAAAAGAGTAAGGTTCTGAACAGACTAACAGGAATAATGGGACAAAATTAACTAGATGTTTTTAATGTAGAGCTTGATCAATCCATATCCTTAAGCATCTGAAGTTGGAATTAGCATTGTACAATTACACATCTTAAATCGTAACAAAAATAAAGCCTGAAATGTTAACCACAGAATTCAAATGCAATTCATTTTTTGTATGTTATTATTACTTCTGAGGATTTGGGGGATGGGAAGGGAGATTGGGAGGGGGATTATGTCCCCTCCTGAATAAATGCATGAGGAAATAGTAAAGCATTTCAGATGCTCCAAGCATGACTCCAGTTTCATGCAAGCCGTACCAATTTGCATTAAATGCACACCACAGAGTGCTGACTACTAAGAGCGATTACCATGCAGCATTTCATTTTTGCCTGAAACTTCAAAGCAAACCGCACCCAAAAACACAGCAAAGCAGCAACACGAGAGAAACCAAGCTTTGCAGCGGGTAGCAGGTCACCCACGAGCAGGCATTTAAATGCTGGCGTTCGTAGAAACAACAGGTAATACCGCATGCTTGCAGGCACGCGCCTGCCTTTCTGGCCTCTCACGGAAACCACCTTTCCTCCTCCTGCTGCTAAGGCATCCCCTCTGCAGTGTTCCAGATGAGAAAAGAGGACATGCCAATATTACGGGAAGACCCGGAGAGCCAGCAACAGCCTCCCTGGGAGCCTCCCAGGGGATTCATGGCTCCCTTCCATCTCCTAGCAGCACAGGCTTGTTTCTCCTTCTCTCTCTGAAAAGTCTTTTCCATATTGCTGCCTCCTTGTTTTTTCTCGCTGGACTTCAGCATTGCTTCTGCTTCTAGCCAAGGAGCAGTGCAAGGGCTCTGCAGGTCCAGGAGTTAAATGGGGTGGGAAAAGCAACGGTGCCAGACAAAACATGTTCTGGGCTGCTCGTTCATACCTGTCCTCCAGACAGCAAAGGAGGAAGAAGGCAGTCACAGTATGGGAAAGCACAAGAATAAGGACATCTTCCAAATAAATAAATAAATAAATAAATAATAGAATAGAATAGAATAAAACAAAAAACTGGGGATCACCATTGGCAGTGGTGCTGTGCTTGCACCTGTGGTCAGCTCCTATGTCACCATGGCAAGAATTTGGGATTAAGATGGTGCAGCACTGTGACAAGGAGGATAAACACATAGCACCAGTGAGATGGGGATGTGGGGGAAGGTACACAGGTTCCTCAACACCTAAGACAGAGGGGGGGGAAAAAAAAAAAAAAAAAAAAAAAAAAAAAAAAAAGGAAGAACACTTCTAAAATGGAAGAAAATAGCATGAGCAACAGGGAAATGAGTGAAAAGACAAAAGCAGAGATGCAAAAAGGAGCAAAGGTGACCTTAAATAGGAAAAAAAAATGAGAAAGGGTAGAATACATAAAATAATTAAGAAAAAATCTTTATGGAATAAAAATCAAAGAGCATGAAGTATAGGGCAATTAAAAGAGGTCTCCATATAAGAGTATGGAATCACTGTTTTATTTAGATTATTTATGTGCAACAAAAGATTACACTAAGTTGAACCTGCATATGTAATCTGCAATTTAATTTAAAAATGAATCCCTCAATTATCAGGATTATCAGGGTGGGGCAGGTATATTAAATTAAACAAAAGTATAAATACATTTGCTTTCTTTAAGGTGCAGTCAGGCTGTGTGGTAAGTCTGTCTTAGCTAACTGTTTCTCGGAAGCTCTACACATGCACCAAGACACACTGAGATGCTATAGGAATGCAAGTTATGGCACATCTTTCTCAATTCAAGTGGCATCTGGAAAAAAAAAAAAAAAAAAAAAAACAAATTCAATTAACATACTTGGTGGGTTATTTTTTTTTTCCTCCCAGGCTGCCCAGGCCAATAAATGAATATGGTCCTCTCCACATTAGGAGGTCCACTACTTCTATTTAAATACCTACCATTTTAGCTAATTTTAACAGCAATCATGCTAAGAAAAATGGTTTCCCCGCCCCTCCTTTCAAGGCTGAAGGGGAAGGAAGGGAGCAGAATTTCCTAAGGACCGCGATGCAGATTTTCATTGAAGCGTTACGGCATCACCCAGATAGCTCCTTGGTGCCAGAAGCGGTTTTCAAATTACAGGGGGGAAAAAAAAAAAAAAAAGAAAAAAAAAAAAGAAAAAAAAAGAAAAAAAAAAAAAAAAAAAAAAAAAAAAAAAGAAAAAAAAAAAAGAAAAAAACACATGCCACCCAGTACCTAGAGCGCCTAGCAACAAAGCTTTTGACATTTTGGGAAGAGAGACTGATGTATTTGTTCTTTTTTCTCCTACACAATTCTAAATATCTTCTGAATGGCTCATACTTAACCACCTTGTTTCTCAATACCTTAATTTTAAGGGTATTTGGAGTAACATAACCCTGGCCGCAAATGCTGTGTCTCCTTCAGCTCTATACTCACGAGGAATCCTTCTTATTTGCATTCACATTTCCCTCAAGTAAAGGCACATTCCCATGACAAATAGAGGTATTTTAGAAAGGATAAAGCAATTTTCACACACACAGCATTATACCAAGCATTAAAGCCTGCTGAGATCAGTTTAATACTGAATTCAGAGCTGCCTTTTGCACCAGCATCAGGGGAGAGCTATGTGCTGGGTACATCCAAAGGTGGGGTGAGGGAAGCAGCCCAGGAGAGGATCTCGTTGGATGAGTCGGGTAACTCACGGCTGTTCCTCAGAGCTACCTTTCGATCATTAGCAGTGGCTGCATGTGCGGGGGGAGCAGAGCCAAGGGGCGAACGCTGCGGTCTGACCACAGGCCTGTGAGCCAGGAAGCCTCATCACGATCGCGGCTTTGGGCTGCCAGGCGGCCGCGACACGTTTGTCCTGGCTATAAAATGACATCCCTGGGCTTGCGCCTCTCCATCCTCCTGAGAAACGCTGCTAAGGGGCTCAGTCTTTAACTGCAAGTTGGAAAAGGAGTGGGTGCAACAACTAAGCTACTTTTTCCCCCTCCTCACTTTTGGGCTGGAGACCAAGAGAAGTGCCGGCATAATTCAGCCTAGAGTGACCTCAGGGCTTCTGTTCTGTAAATCATCCCATCTATAGCTGTACACGCGGGCGCTGTATTGGCCAAAGATCAGAAACGGTGCTAATTGCTTTGCCGCTCCCCTGGCGTACCCTTCGTTGGCTCTCACACAGCGAGCAATAAAGAATTATTGAGCCCCTCAACAGACAAGGATTCCCTGCCCCTAGCTCTGCGCGCATGCACCGATACAAGCTACGAACTCCTTTGCCTTTACTCTCAGGAAGCACATGCTTCCCAAATACGAGAGTGAAACCTGCATAATGTCTCCCATTATCTCCAGACTCTGAGTGTCTATAATTTCAAATCATGGCTTAGATAACCCTAGTCACGAGAAAGTAACATTCCTCCTTGCGCTGCAGTTCACCAGTCCCATTAGAGTTAAACCATTAAGGTGACCACAGTCTGAACCGGCCTTCGGTGAGAATAAGCAGCATTTTGCTGGCAGACGAGGCCTGTCCATCGCAAACACCACACACCTCTAGCCGTGACGATGGGATCCAGGCATGCACTGGAAGGTCTTCCCCAGATGTCGTTTCTCAGTGCCGGGCAGTGCCCAGTGTTGTGTTTAAGGGCCAGCAGAAGACCTGCCCTACAGAGTTCACCTCCCTGCCTGCAACCTCTCGCAGCATTGAGCTCCAAAATGTAATTCCTGTGGGCATGACAGAATTAAGATAAAGGTAAAACAGAAACTGGGTTTTTTTGTTGTTGTTTTTTAAATGAAACTGAGTTTATGGAGTTCAAGGTACTCAACACAGCAAGAGACCAATGGTCCTCAAATGACTTGAGATCTTGCCCAGGCCCCTGCCTTCATTGTGCTGTGGTGTAAACTTAACTAAGATAATATAGCTGTATACAACAGCAACAGTGTAGCAAACGAATACTGTATTGATATGAGAGAAAGGGAGTAACAAGTTGTAAACTGCAGGTGCATTTCTGGGATGTCACTGTTACCAAATAAGATAAGTTGTAAAGGAAAAGGGCCAAAGTAACTGCACTTGGACAGCCTGAGCACACCTGCCTCTTCACCCAGCAGAGCGCTTTGTGCAGTTCAGAGCTTAATCCCGTTTTGGACTGCATGAAGGGAATTAAACCAATTCCCTCACAGACACTCTTACTGTAAAATAAGTATATGCTCAGCAAGCTAGCGCAGAATAACCATCCTGGGCTATTTCCTTGTTTAGACAAGCCTTAACTTTCCCACCAGTTATTCACATTCCAGTCCAAGTCAAGAAAATCAAGTGATGTGCTTTTCACTCTGAACAGACTTGGTAAGCTAAGTATGTAAAATACTCTAACACCAAGTTACCCCACTACACAGAATTGGAATGACAGTAATCCACTTAAAGGTGAAACTCCCCGAAGCCTTATGAGTAATAAAGTAAAGAACTCTTGTTCTTGAAACAGAAAGTTTTGGCAGAGCTCACTCTTTTTTTTTTTTTGGTTTTGTATACACTGGTTTTTTTTTCTTTTTCCCCTCTATTTTGCTGACGCAGGTTAGCAATTCAGTATGGACAAAACTCAACCCCTCCAACTGTACACTCAGATCCTCAGTACAGTTAGTCCCAGATTTTAGACTACAATTTAGTACTTCATTTTTCTTAAAACAAAACTTGGAAGCGCCCTCCAGCTTTGCTTCCTTCAGCAGCCCCAGACAGACATCTTTCATTTTCTGAAAGGAGCAGCAAACTACTTCCTTCAACTCTGTGGCCCTACCTGGGCTTATCCCATGACGTAAGGACACTCTCCCAGCATGCCCAGATCATTGAGCCGGTTTGGAGGTTAGCTGCATTTCAGTTGGCCTCTGCTCCTGCATTAGGGCCAAGCTTCCTCGTGTCCATCCCCGTTCTCACGCCCCAGAGAAAACAAGCTTGGTCATTACAGTGCAACTGTTCTGTGACCGTGTTAAGTAACATCTAATGCTGCCTTTGTATTTATGAGCTCTTCTACACACATCACCAGAGGGCAATTCAGTATAGGCACATGGGTGCGGAGGTGTTCAGACAAGCGTTGAAAGACACGATATGAGCTTCGTCCCGGACAAAGTGAGTTGCACAGCTATACATCTCCAGCACTGGTATCACAGAAAGTCATCACTCCTGCAATTAACGTCTATTTTCTTTGGAAATTGCCATGAATTTTAAACATCATGCATCAACAAGAAAATCTGATAAGCCAGAGAGAAAAGCACCGCAGCATCCAGCTAATGAAGACTTAACACAGAGAAATACTGACTGCTATCCGAAACCTCAAAACTGTATTTCCTTCGCAAAACCAGGAGAAATCAAATAATAGGTGTCACAATCGTAATTTAAGGTGTGTACCTTTTCTATGTGGTTGCCATTTTTTTTCCCAGCCAGAAAGGAATGTGTCTTTACACATACAGAAACAGTCATCAGCTATTTAAGGAAACAAAAAAGCATACAAGTGACAGGGTGCACCACAGACTACAGCTGACTGAGTTGATAAAATGGAAATTTCTTGCAGTTTATTTGGCAACCATACTTATTAAGTGCTGGCAAGTTGGGAAAAAGTTGTACTTTTTGGAGCTTTAGTTTAAAGTAGGAGAGGGGATGAAAAATTTCCATATTAAAAAAATTCTTGATGTCAATCATATTACTTTACAGTTAGATTACAATAATTTTTATTTTGATTAATTACCATTTTGACATCTCTTCCCAGTAACTGTTTGGAAGCATCAGTTTGGAAAACATGATCTCATCTAAAACATCCTCCAAATACTATTTTTGTTTCACATAGAGATCAACAAATATGCGCAGCACTTACTATCCCAGGACAGGAGACCAGGGCTAGAAGCGGAACTGTCATTTCTTAGGGTATGCACTTAGGGGTTTGCACACATGCAATTTCTCCCCAGTTAGTCTCCTAGATACATTTCACATTATCACCACCTACTGAAAAACTGTCAGGTCAGTACAGCAGCTGGGTTTTATTCTGCCTGATAGAAATCTCAAGCTGCTACTAAAAATGTCACAAAGAGTTTGCATCAACCTACCCTTTCCCCACACCCTACATTTCAAAGTGTTTAGGCAGCCACAAAAAACAATTAAAGGAAATTCATAGCTAAGGCTGAAACATACCATACATTTTCAAGGAGAAGGGCAAAAAACATTAGTAAACCTCTGCAGCGATTACATGCTCCCACTATCACGCATTGAAAAACTATATAACAATGTCATCTCTAACTATTAATAACCGTACTTCCTTTCCAGCACATAACCCTCTTCCTTAATTGTCTAACAAATGTGTTTTCATATTAGCCATATTCCTATTTCCAGTGAGATGGCAGAAAGAGTTCAAGAACGGATTTATAGTTCCACATACATTCTTATCAAATCCTCCGTCATTCCTAAATGCCATCTACTGATTTATCCTTTACGTTTTCAGAACTCAGTTCAAACATTTTTGGTTTTGCGGTATGGTCTATGAGAGAATTGGACTGAGACTCAAAATTTCATGTCTGCCCTGACTCACTGGTTGACCTCAGGAAAAGTCACTTAAACTCTTCTGCTTGTGCTCTGCTTTCTTCAGCTGTAGAAATGAAACAATGGTAAAGACCTCTTTGCTAAGTACATTGAGATCCAACATTTTAAAAGCTTTAAGAATCATCTTAGCTTAAATTCTCAAGGATAGTGAGCAGATTTCGACAATGTTTTGTAATTAACAAAGACAAAAAAGGTCATATTCTCTGCTTTTCCTTTTAAATTAAGCATTTTCATGCCATGGTTTATGGGCTCATCATTCTCCTAAATTTGAAGCAACATCTGCTTAGAAGTCTGAAGTAATGGCAGTTGAAACGTCTGAATTTTACTGAAAAACTACACTGAAAATACACATTAATATTTGATTGCATTTTTCATACTACTGACAAAAATCTCACCAGGATTCATTAACTGAAGAGTTTTACACATTGTTTGATGGTTATATTTCAAATGCTACACAAGCTCAAAAGATCTTTTCTCAGACTAATATATATCTTCTATGACCAGGAAACTTGTTTGAGCACTTCAGCTGGACCACTGATCAAAGAAAAAAAAAGTTTCCCCTCCCACATAATTTTACTTGTCAGAACAAGACTAGATACTTAAGGTAGTAACAGTCATATAGAAGTCCTCATCTAGCTTAAACACTTTAAGAATCTGAAGATGTTATGGCACTAACTTAAAACAGTGCAATAAACATACCACTACACAATAAAATGCTCCTCAGCATTTGAAGGGGGGGGGGGGGGGGGGGGCGGAAAAGGTATACTATTTGCCATAGCAGACAGGTTTCCAGCTAAGCATAACATCAGGCTGGAATACCAGGAGGAAAAAGAAAAAAATGCATGAGGAATATAGTCTCTCAGTCTGTTTAAGTATTGTAAAATATTATTACTTAGAATTACACTGTCCTTCCTAGAAAATAAAACTTACTCATTAAAAACCTCTTGTTTTTCACAGGAAAAACAAAACCAACACTTACTGGAGGTACTATGTTACCTGCAGCATAAAAAGGATATTAAATGAAGAAAGATAAATAACTACTGCTATAAAGAGGTGCCCCATAAAGAAAGTGCATACGGTGGGAAGTTGGACAAAGTGCGCAAAATATGTGCGACATTATTTGTTCACTTTCTCCCTATTCTTAAGTTTTAGGTGTACTGAAGTTAAGAATAAAAATCACAAGAAACACTAATTGCTTTTGTAAAAGCAAAATCTGCATTCGTGGAAGTAAAGATTACACCAAGTAACCAGAAGTCTTTTGAGATAGGGATGTGCCTCATCTGGTGTCTTGCCCTATAACAAGCAGTACCATAGATGGACAAAACAGCTTTCAGGTGAAAACGCATCAAACTCCACACTTAGCAGAAGCACTGCATAAACACTCGCCCTTGACCTCTGAATTTACAGTCCAAAGACAAAAATCAAGATCAGAGGACATGGCTCAGCCATGGAGGAAATGGAAGGCAGGACTCAAGGCAGAGTTCTCTGCTCTCTTGGCTATGATGTGAACTGGGACTTGTCAAAAAGGTTTCTTAAAACTTCAAAAGAAAAAGCCATGCTTCAAATCACTCCACATTATGCTTTCTCAGCATTTCCAACCCTCTCATCACTGCAAAAAGAAACATTAGGCAAGCAAACAGAGCAAGTCCTCAAATTAGCTCGTTAGTCAGCTCTCAACCAAAATTTATGAGGCTGGCCATTTCTTGTGAGAGTTTTTGGATAACATTAGTTTGAGCTAACCTTTTTTTCTGGTGTTTGTTAGCAAAAAGCTAGTGGCATTGACCTTGCTTACGTAACTTATCTCACGTATTTGCATATTTGTCTTTCCTCATTTTCAATGAGGAAGAGAAAGAAGGGGAGGGGGGCACCTTTTCTCCATTATTCACTTTCTCACATTGCACAAATTGCTGCTAGCATTGCAGATATTAATCTAGCCCATTCTAGTCATATTCACAGATCAGAAGTTGGAAAAGATTTTTAAAAAGCCACAAAATATAAAAAAAATCTCCTCCCAAAACACACCACAAAGTAAAAGAGAAAGAAAGAAAAGTCTTACAGATTAATAGAAAAAAGGATACTGGATATGAAACTGGATAAATAAGAAAGGAGACCATCTAATAAAAAAATGCAAGATGACAGAAAGCAAGAACCAGTATAAAGGCTATACTAAACATAAGGAGTTGGACAGTAGGAGAAAATAAATGCAGTCAGGATTTTCAGCAAGAAGGAATGATTCCAAGGCACTTTGGAAGCAGAACTGCTTTAAGCAAGGAAAGAAAATACGTTTTCAATAATAAAAAAAAAAAATCATAGTAATATTACCATGAGGTTTTAAAATTTTCTAAATGGAAGACTAATTCAGGTCTAAATTATCTAGAGGGGGAGTTTTGTAGCCAAGTCCTTAAAAAAAAAGAAAAAAGAAAAAACCATGCAAAATGAAGATTTTTATCTCAGCTGTATGGATTCTACCCAAAAATTGCTAAAAATGTCCTGTAAGAAAGTGGAAATTTGACATCTGAATGTCAGTCTCCCAAAACAAGAACTGCATAAAAAAAAGCTTTCCTATATAAAAGATATATTTGGCCAGCTATATTTGATGGCAACAGATAAGGATGTACCAAGGCAGTTCCAAGTTTTGCAAGGTATTAGGCACAAAGGCTCAGAAAAGTAATTTTAGTGGTAGCATTTTATCTTCTCCACCCTTGTCTTTATCTCCCTCTCATTTTGGTACATTTTTTCCTGTTTCTCCCTTCTTACCTTTATTATTACCTTCCTTATTGGTTTATGAGGTATATGTTAATAATCTCCATTATAAAGTGGCTGTCGTTCACTATTTGTGTTGGCTGTCTTCATGCAAGTAGAATTAATTCCTTCTGATATAATAAATGAGTAAATTATACAATATAGTGCTATTATAGTAGATTTCATTAAAGGAGAGAGGGAAAGATATTTGAATACAGACTTGTCAGAAGGGCATGTTGGGCCTAGATGAACCAGGAAAATAAGTGGTTTTTAAAAAAAAAAGTGCAGAAAAGTATTAAGATACTCTTCACCCTAGAAGATGCCCAATTTCTTACTAGAACAACAACAAAAAAAATCCCAGTATATAATTTTCTGAATGTGTACAGTCAAACCTGGGATAGTCTAGAGATGAACAGTTTTATGTTCTTGTATGAAAGGTAAAATGAAAGCTCACTAAAAGAGTGCAAAAGCTGAAATAAGGAACAACTTGTGGATAAGATGTTTTGTGCTAATTTTCATCCAGCACTCAAACTGGGAGAGTTAGAAGGGAACAGCAACAGCTCTGCTTCATCAAAATGAATGACCAGTTAATAAAGAATAAATAAATAAAACCCAAAAACACGAAAGAGTAATGGCATTTCATTTTAAATCCTGTAAACCCAATAGCCACCTTCTCTACCCTGTGGTTTGACCATAGCCCTCAGGCCTTCAGGGTGACAATGTGTTTGCCAACCACAGAGCAGAGTTGCACTTCCACCTTATTACCAGGATTTGCAAAAAGAAATATGTGGTCCTAAGAAAGAACCAAATTGGGAAGCTGCAGCAGAGATACGACTCTTATTCTGAATATGCTACCTGATCTCAAATAGAAGCTTCTATTTATTAAAATTTTGCCTTGCTACTGGGCATACAGTTATTTCTCTTGAGCAATGAACTGTTCTGACAGATACGTCAAGGTTGCATATACTACACAAAACTCGTTCATCTTCCCACTGTTTCAGGGTTTCTTAAGACTTGCATCCCAGTGTATGATTCTACATTTGCGTTCAGCCAGCTGAGTCAGAAAGGTGAGGTTCCTCGGGGAGAAAGATACTGCATCCAGCGATGCATCTCTTAAAATGCTTGGCAGAGCCTCGTTGGGAGATCTGTTATCAGCCCATAATGTTCTCCCCCTCATGTGACCAGAGGAAAACCATTTTACATGCTAGGATTGAAGCTAAAAGGCAGGGAGCCCCTATTTATGGAGAACTAGGCTTTCTTTGGGTTTGCTTTTACAAAGCACTGATTTTTTTTTTGTTTTGCCCCCCAAAAACTCTAAGCAAAATCATTCTGTAACTTTTGATTTACTTAATTTCCTGAGACTTCAATATTTGCCTCAATCTTTCTCCTTTTGCCTATTTTACTACTAAAATGAGAACACTATGTAAAAGAGAAAAAATAATCGAGCTTTAAAAAACAACTTAATAAAAAGCATACTGGTAGAAATAATGTGATTGTCCTCCATTACTACTACTATTACTAAGCTTTTAGAAAAAAATGCATTTATTCCAGAGAAAAGATTTCAGATTTTTCCCCTTTAGTAGAAATTTGGGAAGAACATCTGGCAAGGAGAACAACAAAAAGGAGGAAACATCCAGAAACCAGAGAAATGGTCACTTAGTTCACAACACTGGGGGGGGGTGGGGGATAGAAAGAAGGCAATGTAGAAGTAGGGACGGCTCTTTAATGCAAGGCACTTCAGAAGAAGTGTTGAAAGGTTTGACATTGCTTCTCAGTACCTGAGGGCAGCTGTATCATGCTGAAAGATGGAGCACATCATTTAATTTGCAATACTTTGTCTAGATATAGCTTGGGCTGTTCTAGAATCAGTATAAACAGGGTTTTCTCCATTACAGAAGCAAAGCAATTGGGATAAAATTTACCTAGCAAGATCTATCTATGTAAGAGAGTTTTTGTGGTTTGTTTGTTTTTTAAGCATATCTCCATGACATAGGTCTATCTCATTTAAGTATGGACCAAAAGTGGATTTTTAAGACAAGCTGCATACTTCCTATCTTGGATAGTGAAATCCCAGTCTCCACAATTCTCTGACTTCTCATTGCACCTACCATGTCCCTCTGAAATGTCAAAGGACCAGGAATGGCTACTTTGTACCCTTTTTGCTTGCCTGCTCTGCTGCACTAGGGAAAAATATCTGGACTTCTTATAAAAGCTGTGGATCTTACAGAAGAAAAGGTGGAAAGAGAAGCAGAAGTTAATTCTGCATTTCCTGGAAATTATTTCAGTGGAAAGTTTTTAAACAAATAGCATTCTCGCACCTTAAATGTAGTGGTGCTAGGGAAAGTATTAACTTGGTCTATTAATCAAGCGTTCAGACATCTCTCCTTCAGTTTCTCTCCAGTTTAAAAAAAAAAAAACAAAAAAAACAAAAAAAAACAAAAACAAAACACACACACAACCATGTCTGAGCCATCTCTGGAACCTGTTGCGTCTTGTTAAAAATCAACCTGGAGCAAGTCTCATCGCTCTACAGCTACTGCAGGAATTGGTCCTTTGTACCTTGGAGCCTGCACGCCTCATTGCTCAGGAAGCCAGCTCAGGAGTTGCACCAACGTCTCTTTGGTGGCTCACCAAGAGTGAGCGGTGGCAAGCTAGCCTGGGACAGCTGCAGTGGCGCCCCTTCCTGCCACACCATCGACTCAGCTCCTTAACCGCCCTGGGCTTACAGCCTGACCCACCTGGCACACTGACAGTGATTTGGGACTCACCAACATGCAAGGCTCTGAGCTGCAGCAGTTCTGCAAAATATGCTGTGGTGTGGCTGGAGCAGGAATTCCCAGCTGTCGCTTCCTGCGCACTGCAGTCAGACAAAAAATTTCACGTAGGGGCCAAGCCGACCTAAGAGCTTGCCACCACCATCAATGGACAGGTCTCCTCTGCCCTCTGTCTCCTGTTCCCACTGCTTCCCTGCGGCAGCTCAGGCATTTATCTTATCCCTTTGTGAATCAGTTCAGTTTTCTAAATTGTAAAATACATATATTTATATACATTTTATATATATGTGTGGTTTTATATATACATATATCCTTTATATATATATATAAAGGATCGTTAGATCTCACATGAGCAATGGGAAGAACATAGCTAAGAAGAGCACCAGAGAAGCAGGACTGCAGTAGCAAGCCATTAGACAGATTTCACATTATGGCTGGGCTAAGTCTCCTTTCCAAGCAGTGTTAATGCAATCTCCCAAACAAGCTGCAGCCCAACATTTTTGGGCCATTCTGAATTGAATATATCGGGTTACATCAATTTTTAATTTTTGACTAGTACCATACTTGGTATTTGTGGTCACTGAATGCCACGTTTCACTTAGGTATTTACTCATCAAAATACATTTATTTATCGTTCCATCGTGATTATGCCTGAACCATTGTAATTGATAGCCAAATTTGCTACACAGTAGTATAATCAAACTAAAGGTGAAAGCTAAAGCTTATTTTCAATTGTTTAAAAATGAGCTTGGAATTTAGGTGATATAGCTAATAAAAAAATGCCTATTAGATTCTGTAAGAATTAAGATGCCACAAAAGCAAGTGACCTAATGATTTAATTGAGCATTAATGCACCTCAATTCCCTATTTCCACACAAAAAAGTGTAGCACACACTATCGCATATAAAACAGAATGCTTCATTATTCAAATAGGCTTTCATTTCCTATTTTACTCCAGATTTTTTTTTTCAAATAACCATGAAGTCAAAGAAATGATATAATGATACCATGCTGAATATTGAACTAAACATGCTGCTTGATCATTTTATTTCTATACTGGTAAAAAACTTCTAAGTATTTGAAGAGAGGTTTTGAAAACTTTCCTAACAACAAAAAACCCCCAAAAAACAAACAAACAAAAAAACCCCACCTTTAAACTTAAATTTTAAGTTCATTAAAAAAAGAAAAAAGTCCCCCTACCAATAGTATCTGTAAACCTCATATAGGCCTGGGGAATAGCAATTAATTTAAGACTGAAAGACATTGAATATGGCAAAAATGAAAGCCACAAAATTATATACAAAGCCATAGAGAACACAGTCTAGAGGAAGATTCATGGAAGAAAACTTAGAAACTATGAAAATATTTCCAGAACATAACACGCAAGCCTACCGGATAATTTCTTAGCAAGCTGTACATCTAGGAGCACTGTAAACCTTACTCTTCTACACTTCAAAGTAAAACAAAGAAATTTCCAGCATAAGTGTGTTACTCTGGGAATTGCTTCCCAAGAGTAACAGTGGATCCTTTCCATCTTGAAATCCGGTGGGTTCACAGTATCATGAGACTGTTAGGTACCAATGCTTGTGTTTCTCCAAATGCACAAAACCATAGTTTCTAATACGAGCTTTGTGTGCCGTCATGAAAGCTGGTCTCTTCAAAGCTGGTATAACTAAGTATGCTCCTCTTAAGTCTAGGATAACAAACCTCTGCTCCCTCCCATTATGGGCATCATGATCATGATCTGAAATCAATATATTTTTGCAAAAACTTTTCCATCAGTTAACACAAAACATCAACTCTCCCAGTGATTATCTTCAAGTGGTATTTTAAAGACCAATGATACCACTGGATAATCTTGGCTTACTAGATTCATTCACCCTTCCTCCCCTTTCTTTAATTTTTGCAGACCTGTAGGAACTAGAAACAACTTGAGGCAGCAATAATACACCACAAGTAAGTGGTAAGATATGAACTACACGCCTAAGGAATACTCCAAATTTTTGTATCTGGAAACAAACAAAAAAGCATGTAAAATGGGAGTTCACACAGTTATGATTCAGGACAACACTTAAGCCACCACAAAAATGAAATCTATTCCATGGTTTTCTGGTTTGGATTAATGGCTATTTCAGAGGCCATGTAGGCCATCAGACTAGCAATACAATAACTGTGCTGTCTTCCTCAAGATGATTTTGGTTTAATTTGAACTCTTGCTTGGATGTCTCATGGGAAAAGAATGTGCAGCACTCACAATTCCCGAGTCCAAGACCCTGAGCTTTTCTGGGACAAGGGTAACTAACACTTCGCACAGTCATTTGATGTGGAAATGCACATTCTGAGCTTGCACAAACATATGGCAAATCAACCCAATCTTACGGCCATCAGCCAAGTTACCAACAGAATGCCTTCTTCTCTAGAGAGCTATATAGTTGACCTGCAAAAGCAGGCATTTTATTGGTTTATGCCTTTAAAATACATAATTGCAAGTATCTGCAGATGTTTCACATTTTACTCACATTAAGAAGTTAAATAACTTTCCCCAACATTATGATTGCACATTTGGCATAAGGAGGAATCTTCTATTTGTTACAAGAGTCATGCATATGTCCCTGCTCACCTTCGGTCCTTTAAAATAAGAGCAACAGTTTTGGTCATAGGAGTAAGAGACATTGATGGTGACAAGGATAGCCAACAAGGCTATTTTCCTAAGAAAAACTGGTAAAGAAAAAAATTCTTTGAATTTGTTTTTCATGATGATTTTTATGATGCCAAATGGCTACAAAATTTATCCTGCAGTTGCTGACCTGCAAGTTTGTCAAGAACACATAGGAAATCCTTCAAGACTACTGTGAAAATAAAGTTATTCTATGCAATTTTTTTTCTTCCACAGACAACGTGATTTACAGCCAAAATATTATTAAATCCCTTAACTGAAGCCTAAAGAAAAATCTTTGCATCTAAGCTTTAATGGGGTTGGGGAGAAGTAAATTCTAAAAATACTTAGGTTATACAGCATGTTTCTTAGTCTGCCCATTCCCCAGCAGAAGGATTTCTGAAGCGGTCTGTGTGTGAGGCCGTGTAAAAACAAAAGGCAAAAGACTACTAATAAAAAAGAAAAAAAAACCCCACCACCCACAAACAAATAAAAAACCCAAATCACCAACCTAGCAGAATTATGCTGATACTAGAATTGACATCATTACTTACCAAGCCAGCTATTGGAGTTGATAGGCGATTGATCTTCTTAACGATGCCAGGTTTGATCTTGTTAATCAAACTAAAAAGAAGTCATATGGATTTCTGTTATACAATCAACTTAAAGCATGAGTATCAATGTTTCTTAAGAAAGATTTTGCATATATTGCTAATTTATGCGACTTGAACCAAGAAAATTTGAACACGTAAGCCTAAATAATATACAATTTTTAATCAGTTTTCCAACATGCAACAAGCAAACAACAACAGATTGCAGAAGCAAAAAGTAGGACAAGTCACAAAAATAAAGGTTGCTGAGAGTGGCAAAGTGAGAAAGATAGATAGATAAATTAGAAACGCATGGTTACCTGTAGGAAGAAATGGAGCCATGTTTTAGCTGCATGGGTGGTGATGTTAATCAGACTCAAATTTCCCATTTAAAGATTTTTTTTCTGATAAAAGTTCTGATGTAGCAGATATTAAAAATCAAAATTTTAATTTTCAGTGTGAAAGTTCTGAAATTCCTATAAGCATAGGAATTTGTGCCAGTCAGTCTCAGTATGATGTGTGCAACAACCATTTTTGTTACATGATAGTTTCAATCTCAGCCAGAAGCATTTTACTTTTCTTGACATTATCTCTACCCTATGTTATCTAGGATTCATAATTAAACTAACAAGAGTAGCTAGACAAATGCATCACTGTTGAATACACAAGCCCAAGTGCACATCTTGCCCTGCAATGAAGATGAGGCAAAGATGCAGATACACAGGATTATATCCGTAAACTCTGGTTTTCAATCACAGAGGTAGGGAAAACCCATGATTCACTTAAGTACATGCAGACCACAGGACCAACAGAGGACTAGAACCTCAGGACACCCTGTGGACTCCATCTGCCTAAATACCTTTGCAGATTTTGGACTTACTCTCTCATCTTGTTGCTGCAAGTCTGGCCAGACCCTTTTCCCACATAAAGCATCAATGAGGTTTTGTGATTTACCCACGCCAATGCAAAGTCAGGACCTGAGTTTAAAACTGTATGTGGGAAAAGGAATTTTTTTTTTTTTTTGCTCAAACAGCAAATTTATTTGGAAAACAAACAAAAAGAATGGAGTTTATCCAAACAAAATGGAATGTAAGATGGATTTCTAAATGCTTGCAGGAAAAGAAAGAATGACTGCAGGTCCTGAGATTTCTAAACTGCAAGCTATTTACTAAGCAGAACACTTGTGATGATGATGATCTATGCACCAGAAAAAAAAAAAAAAAAAAAAAAGTGATCTGTTTTGAGTAAAATTCAAAAAAAAAAAGTGTTTAATCTTCCATATGCATCACTTATATTAGCCTTAATGTACTTTAAAACGTGAAATAGCATGTAACTAGGATAACTTTAATGCTTTCTTCTGCTAGTGGATGCATAGGAAATCTACTATACTGTAAAATGATTTTTGTCAGCTACTGGTCAGCCAGTCAACATGCACACTTGGTCATTCAGTGTACCAAACAAAGCAACTGGGCTGCTAGAGGAACATGGTGGAAGTATAAGTCTGGTCTGCTGCAGTTTAAGTCAAATATATCATTTCCAGATATAATCGCCCTCTGGAAGTTAAATCAGCCATGTCAGAGCTGAACCAGGGTAATGAGCAACATTGGGTCTAGTTTGCCTCTGTTATTTAAGATCTTGCATTCTACTTACTTTGGTGAAAATCAGACTTCTGAAAACCTTTTACATCTTGCTCTTTTGTTTCCATAGAATTTCTATGAAAACCACTTCTCCTTCTACCCCAACTATGTCAAATTTAAAATGATATAGGGGGACATCTATATGATTTAGTGCAAGATAATTAGGCATCTTTTCTTTTAAAGAATGCTGTATGCCTCCTAAGGCAAGCTGCTCAGCTGAAGAAATTAAAGGATGTTTTTCTTGCATGTGGCTATTAATTACATATAAATTTAACTGATTTGCATTTGGCAGATGGAAGCTCACATTCTTTCGCCAAAGAAATGTCAACAATGAAGACAGAGGATTAGAAAACAGCAGTTCAGTGCCAATTCTTAAAAACACTATTTAAAAGTTAGAGAGTAATATAATACATACATCCCACTAAATACAAACATAAAGTAGCTCTTCTTAAAGTATAAACTATTTTATTACAACATTTACTCTAGCTAATATTTGATTACATCAGTAATGAAAATACAATTCCCATCTCTACGACAGTGTTTAATCTTCAAAATAATTCAACTCCATTATATGATGAATCCCTAAAAGGTGACTGCAGAAGCACTAGCAAATTAGGCTGAAAGAACTGTCCAAGGAAGAGAATACAGGACAGGACAGACAGAGAAAAGGCAGTAATATCTGCAAAAGCAAGGATGCAGGAAAGTTGGTTTTTTTGCATTTAGTTTGGTCATTTTTCACATAGACTAACAAATTCAAAGAACTTCTGAAAGTTAGCTTGGATGAACGTAATTGATCTGAGAATGGCTCCGAGGTTCCAAGGAATTTTTAAATTTCCCATGGAGTCCTCTAATGGAATTTCTCTCTCAGTGTCGTTCAAATGACATTTATACCTGCCATTCCTTAAAACCCTAAGGGATTAGCACTGCTGGCAATCCTGGACTCTTGATCTAATAAGTACAAAACCAATTACAAATGTGTGGAAAAGACCTGACCAGTGGAAGTTTTACGCCTCTGACTCAGTCTAGCAACCAAACAAGTCCAATTATTGCCAAGCCTATAATATATAAGCACAAGGAAGCTTTTTAGAGAAAACAGCCTAGAAAAAACTGAAATCCAAATACTGTTATTGAAATTAGTAATTCAGTCAGTCCAGAAAGTACTGAAGCCAAGATCGCATGTGCACATACAAATAAGTGTATTTCTACATTATGCTGAGATCTAGTTCATTTATTTTTATCACCTTAAAGTGCTTGCTAAAGAATATGTATATTTTTATAAAGTATGCATATCCCTAAATTACATCCAATACATTCTACATAACTGAGGTATTTTGATGTAATCATAATTCCTCAGAAGACCAAATAACCCCTCTCATAATTCATACTGAAGAGCAGTATTGGTAAGCAACATATACATGAAATCATGCATGCTATCTTTAATTTACAATTTCATAATATTCACTTCTGAAATAAACTGCTTTTTAAAAAGAAAAGGCCTATGGGAGTACATAGTTTACATGATTTAGAGAACAATGATCACAGGTAATTTACAGTAACTTTTCTTTCTTTCTTTTCTTTTCTTTTTTTTTTTTTTAAACAGAAAAGAAGCAGTGGCTATATAGGTAACTGAATGCCTTGATCACAATACTCACTCACACAACAGGACTCCATTTTCTAGAGCTGCTCGAAAGTCTTTGGTTCCAAAGCTTTTCCCAGTAACCGTCTATAAAAATAATAATTGGGAGTTAATTTGACACACATACACAAAACCAGCCCTAGCAAAAGGATCTAAGTAGAAGTACTTCCATCCCACAGTTACTTCACACTATCTATGAGTTTATTATATCAATTTTGAAAGAAGCAAGTTTTCAAAAAAAAAGAAAATGAAGTAAAAGTTCTTTATGCCTTGGAAAAAGTCAAATTCAACACCTTCAGATTGATCTACGCTGAAGGAAACTATCTTCAACTAAATTCTCTGGGAATACTTCTTGTTGTTTTCTAATACAATAACCGCCAAACTGGAAAACATAACAAATTGAAACAGAAGGGATGGGGGAAAGGAGGATTTCATCTTCTGTTTCATTTTACAGTGTGTATACTCAAGATAAAAAGGTATTAAAATACTTTGTGTATTTGCCACTTGCACCTAACTCCCTCCATCTGGGCAGGGCCCCTCACTGCAGCACCCTTCTCAAGTCTGAACTCATTTGGATTCTGGATCCCCCTCAAAGGCCCATGTCCCTTGAAGGGACCAAATTTGACAGATTTTTTAGGACCAGCTCACAAGTAAATGAGAAATATTTCCAAAACAGTCCAAAAGAGTGTTTCATCCCAGTTCCATGTAGGAATCAAATACTAAGAAGTGCATTTCCTCATGCTTAATTTAGATGCCTCCAGGTTCAGTCACCTGATCGTTATGAACCTCCTTTGGGGGATGTGTACTGTCCCCAGTACTGCACAGGACTTTAGGTACACAAATTAAGTGTTGGGGAATCTGTGTGTATCCAGACCAAAGTGACTGGTTACCACAATAGTTAGGGAAATTAGTGGTGAAAGAAATGAGCTATGGTTCATGCTTGCTTGGTAAAAGAGCAAGGGAAAGGAGACAGCTCTTTTAAGATCTGTTAAATTATCACCTTATTATTTTTTTCTAAATTGCAAAAGGAATGTATATTAGCACCAGAAATCCTAATACTTAAACAATTAGTTTTTACATAGGTTATTTTTAATCCAATAACTAATTTTAATCTCCCTATGAAAAAAATAGATGTTACAAAGATATTTGGGGTTTAAAGCTTTATTCTTGCATTTAACAAAAAATGAGACAGAAAGAATGATGACAGACTAGCTCAAGACACAAAAAATTTCAACATTCATTTTTTTGGGGAAAAAAAGGCTTAACAACAACAAAGAACTGATTACCTGGGTGAACTGTAGTCTATACAATTTTCTATAGAAACAGACTGTTGTTAGAGGAAGAAAAGATGTTGCATCTTAGTGATATCATTTTCAAGAATCACTTAAACACAGCATCTCAAAATTACTGCTATCTCAAATAAAATGTATATAGAATGTGTATAGAAAGTTGCTATATTTTGTGATAATTTTTGAGGAAAGTAGCCCATGTGAAATGGCATTAAAAGCTTAAATGCAAGTATTTGTGTTCCCCAAGTTAGCTTATTTGTAGAATGAAGGGATTAATTTATAAGAAATTTAAAATTTGCATGCTATGCAGTAGAATTGTGCTATTATGGGAGCTGAAGGACTTGGTCTAGCTTTGGGGTTGGGTTTCAAGCTCCAATCAACTTGAAGAATACAAAAGCTATTCTCATTTTAGAGTTCCCTCTGATATGTATGGTGCTACACAGTGCAAGTGTTTGATTTAATACGGACAATTTACAAGTCATGCACGCAGCTGAAGGTGATATGTTTCCTTCATGTAATGTTACTGTGCTAGAGTTAGGCCTATCCCCAAGCTGGAATGCCTTATGTATCTGCAAACAATCCTCAGGTTCAAATTCCTTAATAATTCAGAACTGCATGTACCTAAGGAGGTCACTCCTAAGAGGATACTCTCAAGTCAAGAAGCATGTGTCACTGAAGACTCATACTTCAGCACAGGCCCTCCAGGACACAGAGGTGGTGCACAGAAGTACATCTGAGTTTCAAGAGGCATCCTGTGCTCATTTTCCAAATAAAGAAAAAAAAAAACCCCACCAAACAAACCAACCCACCCGTCCCACACCCTCATTCTCCACAACAGTGAGTGGAACACCTCTGACTACCACAAAGCATTCTGGCACACGACCTCAGCTAGCTAGAAGCCACCCCCAAACTATAAGCGAGTCCAAGGTCAGAACAAGGTTGCTAGCATTAGACTTGAGGACTTCTTAATTATCAATTAACATAAGACACCTTTACACTGGAACTATCTTGACTAAACTATTTGTGGCAGTCTACATTGATTTGTTAGACAGGATGGAGCTGTTGGACTGACCTTGTGATTCTGAAGACTACATGGTGTGTTGACATGAAAACAAAGCATCAGTACTGCCACAGTAGGTTTTGCTAATACTGACTTTCAAAGGATAACTAATAAGTAATTAAAAGGTATTTTCAGGGAGCAATTTAATAGCAATGGCTTGAAACTGAAACATTTTCTAAGTTGTGCAACACCATGAATTTGTTGATGTCACAGAAAGAAGTACTCCATTTTAAACCAAACTTTCATACAGAGACAGAACTTCTGGGAAAGGACTTTTGTCCAGTTTATACATGCTGCAAGAGATCAAGCACAGCTATAACTATGACAGTCTACGAAGGAAATGGGTATCATTCAAAAGCAAAACAAAACAAAAACCCAAAATACTCATCGACTGGCTCAGAGTTCCCTAACTTAAGAACCTGAGTAAGACAAAATGAATTCCACCCTCAGATATTACATCTCCAAACAACGTCTATGATTTCTGAGTCACTGTTTATTCATTAAAACAGGTTTCACTGGGTGTGGTACACTTGTGTAATAGACATAATTGATTTTGGAGAATTTTTCAACCACTTGGACCATTTGATCCACCAAACAATAAAGGAAACCTCTTGCAAAAGCAATTTTATCCATCTTTGAACATCACCTCTTTGCAGGTTGTAAGTCTCTCTTCTCTCCTTCATGTATTCTGCCTCCTTTTCTGCTTGTTTAATAGACAGAGGGCAGTGACTTAATTAGAAGACTATATAATAAATCACACTTAATTGTTACTATAAAAGAGTTTGGTTTAATTTTTGGAAAAAAGCATCTCCTAAAACTTTGGTAACTTGCAATTGCCAGATCAAAGCAATTTACTTCAAATAGTATGCAAAACAAGTCTTTACATAACTAAACATTTTTAAAATCCTACAAATATAGGGTTAATTTAAAGTTTGATGTAATTTCTGTAGGACGAGGCAAATCAAGAAGGAATAACCAAAATTAGCCACTCTGAACATGGCACAAAATTGAAATCATGAGTAGATTGAACAAAAAGCACAATGCACAGAAGACTGTACTAATTACAGGCCTCAGGCCAAAAATTAACATGGAGTACATTTATTTGGCCTGCCCAATGAAGGCCAAATGCAGCTGATGCTAATAGTCCTTTCTTGCCTTAAAAATAATTAAAATGCAAAGGTTTTTCAGTGCTAATAGAAATATTAATGGAGTTCACATCAAATTGTTTCCATGGTGTATATCAATACGAATGGCTAAGAAAGGCAGCTTTCCAGCCAGAGTGCAGAGGCTTTTAAATGGGCTTGCCTCTCATATATACATAGGTCACAAAATGTAAGGAAGCAGCAGGCTTCTCCTTTTAATTTTGCTGTGGTGAAAACACCAAAGCTAGGATCTCCCCAGTCAGCCCAGTTCTGATCTCTCGGTCTCATTCAAAGCTCTCTCAATACGGCCCCATTTAGACCATATCAACTCAAACGAAGAAAGGACGTCATATTCTGATGTGAGAAATGCTAATTGCATCAGCATAAAGTGCACAACGCCCTGATGTAGGGCCGTAGGTTAGGGATAGAAGATTCAAGATGGATTCTGAACGGTGTATGACAAACATCCTTAATATTGGGTTACACAAGGATTTCACTGGGCAAGCTTTTAATCAGGCAATGACCTCAAGGATACTAAATTGATTTATGAAGCTCAGGTCCCCAGCTCAGCCTGCAGCAAGAAAAACCAAGTTTATCATGCTGCGAAGAGGATTGGTAATGTGCTGTTAAAAAATAATAAAAAAATAAAAAAGATAAAAAGCCACCCTCACACCACCCACACACCCAACCTAGGACAACAGTACGAATTTGAAGTTGCGGTACAATCTCCGCTACAGAATCATGGCTAGGCACGCCAGCTTCCCTAGATCCTGTCACAGTGCCCACTTAGGCAGAGCTAGGTCTGTACCTTTAACTCAAGAAAGGAGAGATCATCTCACATATGCATCAATGTCTGAATTATTACCTTGCTAATGGCCTTTTTCCAATTACCCCAAATCTGGGTCAGATTACAGTGCAAATGGCTCCATCATTACACAATCCTAGCATTATGCATCTCCATTTGCAGCACTCATTTGGCTCTAACCATCCTCATCCAATATATCACTCCAGAATGGTACTGTTACTGAGCACAGTGAGATGCACAAGGAGATACATACACTATAACTGTAGACAACAAGCAAACGTTGAAGAAACTCACAGTACAGATACGAGAGCACTGTTTGGCAGGACCTGGGAGTAGATGCACAACATGTTCAATACAAAATCTTGAGTCCGTTCCATTTTACATACTTTTGTCACTAACACGCTCTACCTTGGCCTGAAAGATTTTGCCCTTTAAGGTCTGTCAGAAAGGAAGCGGTTCATAACATGCAAACAGTAGGGATTTTTCCTTCTCCTCCGTCCTATAGGAACTGGTGGGTCTTCTGGACTGTGACAATGGGCTTTGGGGGGAACCTTCAGATACACTACCTAAAGACCTGTAGAAATTCCTGCCTCACCCTTTCACAGCTGCCTGTAGTCCTTTTTTTAGCATCATGCTGGAAATGATCTTGTCCTTGAATGCTGAAAGTGGTAGCTGTCAACGAAAAAGATGCCGCTATTCTTTGAAAAGACGAGCTTGTGGTGTTTGGTCTTTTCAGACTTTCCACCCAGACTTCTCCCACTTGTTCTTCAAAGTTGTCCTGTTTTACCCTATATCCCAAATCCTTAAACATAATTCCAGTTCAGGGGATGTTGAAATTTTCCAACATTCAGCCAAAACTGCCTTTGATAACAAATCAGAACAGATATTTGTAACAGGAAAAGACTGATTACTGAAAAACTCTTACTGTTATTTTATACCATCATCATCATAATGATGGGGTCTTACTGTGGTATGCCTCCTGAAAACAACATGCCAAGCCTCTCTAAAGAGCATGTAATTAAGTTTTTACAAAAGATGAACAAAAACAACGAGCAAAGAGAAAGCAAGGAGGCAATAGGATTACTGGTATGGTAGGTACGAGAAGCATGGGTCACTGCTCATCAGCCGCTTACACCCTGAATTTTTTATATGTAATCTGACAGGAGAGTTGACAAAAATCTCAGGTATGGCAGTGAAATTTTTCCTCCAGTATTTATAGGAAGGTCTCCGTGGCTTAAGAAAACAGTACTGCAGAAAAGGCATGGGTATTTCTGAGAAACATTTGAGATCAAACAAGGCTAGCCATTCCACAAACACTAGCAAGATGTTGTTTATACTGATGACTTCACTGAGAAGGGTCAAATTAAAAGAGTAAATATACATTATTTTGTTTGCCTGATAAAAAGCCTTACTGTACATGCAGATTGGCACTATAAACTAAAAGGAAGTAGATGTTCCAGTAGGACATAAAACTTCCAATGGCAAAATAAAATTTAAATGACTAGAAATCACTTAAAAAATTGAAATTTGAATGTAATGATATAAAATACAAGTAAATGAGATAACTGTTAGTTCTGTAAACAGTTTAAATGTGAACTAGTTCTAAAGCTACCATCCTAATACACGCCCATTTCAACTTTAGCCAAACATTTACTTATTCTCCTGTATCAGAAATTAATTTCAGTCAAATAAAAGGAGATATTTATACACCTTTCTGAAGCAGTAAAGAGTAACATTATTTTAAAATTTGCCAGATGAACTGCATACTAGTTCTTCTTAGTTGGTTATAAAAGAGTGGCAGGGGACCCCTTTACATTAAATGCTCCTAGTTAAGCAGAGAAATTGAAAAACAAAGTCATCGTGTAAAAACTTCCCAAACATTCAATTTACCCTTAAAAGAGAAACCTTTGCAGTCAATAAATATATAAAAAAATGGGTTACTGGAAGATGCTTTTCAAAGCAATTCAAATCATAATGGTGGCATACTGGAGCTGGATGACACTTTTTCCTGCTGTAGAAAAAAGTTCAGCTTACATGGAGAATGAAGTTTATAAAGGCATGGTTTTAAAAATTGAAATAACATAAGAAGTGGTGAACTTACTGCTTAGGTGCCTTAATACCTATGTTTCATAATTTATGCGCTCCCATTCTAGCCAAATTTTCAATTTATCTATTTTGAAAGTAAATCATTCCATCTTTTTTCTGAACCATTTACCTCTTCAGCACCATGCTAGTTGTTACCTGACCTAAAGTCACTAACAGCTTTCCAAACTGGGGACTAAGTCATCAAGAGAAATGAATCTGTGCAGAGCTGTGTCACAGCTGGACTACTCTATAGCATCAACCCAGGTAACACAAAGGCAACAACAAAAAAGGTTGCCCTGGACAGAAAATCAATGCACTCTGAACAACTCCTTGGGAGGCTGAAATAAAAATATCAGGCAAAAAAAACCATCAGCAACAAAATGGCTTACAAAGAAGGACTTGTGGGAACGCTGAGGAGAGATGCACACGATGACACAAGCAGCTTTTGCAGAAAGCGGACTGCCCATGTAAAAATTTGGTCAGAGAAGAAAATTGTGAGCTGCCTACCAGCCTGAAGTTGGCTTAGAGCCTCCTTCCCCACTCTCTCCCTCATCCCTAAGCGAGGGGTTCACATTTAGGAAATGCACTGGTTCCTAATCACCTGAACTACTTTGCATTTTAATATTATAATTAAAAAAAAACAAAAACAAAACCCTCAGGAAAATCTACATCTAATTCTCCCACCCCAAAACTACCAAGGCAATTGAACCCTGAGTTCCAAGTATCGAAAAAAGTATGCCACAGGGCCGTATCCACAGCGCACTGGAGATAAGGCTAGCATTTGGACTTTGTTCAGATTTTTGAGGTTTAACATACGTGCAGATCCAGTGATTGAGCTGCCTGACATACAGACGGTACGCGACTAATGAGGTGGCTAGCCACACTCTGTCACCAAGAGCCTCCAGCTCAGACAACTAATGTAGATGCAAGGAGGAAAAAAAAGAAAAGAAAAAAGAAAAAAAAAAAAAACCAACCACACAATCCTCTATGTAAAAATCTGTCCATACCATTGCTTTTCCTAAAGAAGGAAAACAAAGCTTATGATGAGGGAAACAGCACTTTGGTTTCAGATGAATGAGAACAAGAGGTTTTGTTTCTACATCTTTCAATTACAGTAAAGTAGGGCATTACTTGAAATATTAATGTTGGAGACACTAAAATCAAATTTGTCTAGGCAAAAATATATTTACTTTTTAAATGATTGAAGTAAATACAAATTTAGACTTTTTGCTACAGAGGTACTAAAATAACATTTGTCTAACATTTTAATCCATTAGTATTTTAACTGATGTCTAGCCTTCACTGTAATTGAATCTTCAAATATTTTGTTCTTGTTCATTTCATATGCAAGATTAACACAAGCTATAAAAAAGCCTTCTGATGTTTGTATTTCCTAAATTTGTAGCTCAGTCTTATTATTCTTGTTAATCCAGGTCAAAGAGTATATGCTGCAAGTTTCAATACAAGCTTTCAATTCATTACTGCTTTTTTTGTAGGAAGGACTTTAAAAGAAAACAGTATCTTTGCTTACACTCATGAAGGAAAATATGCCAAAACTCTGCTGCTATTTGCAAAGAGGTCCCTGCTGAGATTACTTATGTAGGTGACAGGGAGAGAGAGACCGCCACAATGGAATAGCCACAAACAGAGCACATTTCAGTCCTAAATTATAGTTCTCCTTTACACTTAGACTGCTTTACTAGTCCTGGGAGTATGTAATACTTTGATTTTTCATATATTTTAGATCATTAACACTGTAAGCATATTGGTTCTGTAGAAGGGAATGCCAGTGCTGTGAGCTAACCAGGGAAAGAACTGTAAGATTTTATAGTAATATTCAACAGAAGGAAAAAAAAACATCAGAGAATAGAATATGCACACAATAGGGAAATGCTTTAGGTATAATTGCTTTCTCATGCTTAGAGAGGTTATTCACGCATGTAAGTCATTTCTTGTTATTACTGGAGCTTTTTCAGTCTTTTGGTTTTTCAGTCATTACTGGAAGCAGCATTTTCAGCAGCATACTGAGACATTTGAGTAAACTTCAGTCACAAACACTGGCCAAATCCCCCCTCTCGCGCACGCACACACATCCAGCTTGGGGAACCAGCCGCCGCCAAAGCCTGCCGTCTCTCCTGCCTCCACGTTCCCGGACTTTTACACCTCCTTCTAGATACCCACAGTTTTCCATTCCATTTCACCAGGTTTACTTAGCTCATTAACAAGTCAACAGATGGACAATGAGTGAAGAAATTGCTTGGAAACTGACATTTAACAGGGTCAAGAGACACCATAAAGACCGTTAGTGTCACATACAGAGTCTGGAAAAATTGCAGTGACACCAGTTCCCAATAAACTGAGGCACTTTGCATTTACTGTGGGGCCTAAATGAGGGCATTTAGAAGTGTCAGCATAATCTTGCAAGGGTTATGCAGAAATAAACCATTAGGTGGGAGCTGCAGATATTAATGCTGACTTTGCTGACATCCGCTGTAGAGATACAATGCTCTTCTCTTGATTTGGACTACCTTTTGGGAGGAAAGGATTAGATTAAGAGGACTCCATTGATATTACTGTTCAAATCAAAATAAGAGCAAGGCTGTAAAGCTATTGAATACTACTGTGTTTAGTTTTCTTTTTTTAAAAACTACAGATAAGCTTTTAAGAAGTGAGAATGAGTAAGCAGTAGGAGAAGCTATATGGAACAATGAGATCAAGATTTTAAAAAGTGGTTTTTAGGAATGTTTTTTAAATATGAAATTTAAAGGAATCTAAAACGCAGACTAATAGCTATATTGGGATACACAGTTCATGTATGCAGTTACCAAGGTGGGAGTGAGACTTCCGAAGGCTCCATTTCCCAACGCTTGTAGCAATATATCACAGTGTAGGTAATGAGCTCTTACTCAGCAGCGTTACATGGCAGAGAGCACCGCGACTGCTGCGCAGCACCACCTAATGAGAGACGCTGGCTACAGCATATGTCCAGGGGCTTTGTGCTTATATGTAGTCCCTTTTCCTTGGCAGGAGATGAAAGAAGTTGCCTGTGGCAGAGAAATTAAATAACTGCAGTCAGCAGAGGAAGGATGGCTAAGAAGGAAATGAAGTCCATGGGAGCTGCAAAAGGATGGCTCACATCTGAAAAAGAAGACGGGAGCAGAACTAGAATATTGGTCTAGGCAAAGGAATAAGGAAAGCAAACAAAAAACCAAAATACCAATGAGAGAACCTGTAAAATAGTCAGCTGATTATTCACAAATAAAAACTTTGTTATTATTAAAAATCTTTATGCCAATGCATAGTTAGTTTTTTTCTTACACATATAACAATATTATTTAAAAAGTGTAACAGGTCTGAGTGTTAACTAGCTGTGCAATAGCTAATCACATGTCTACGTTAAAGTATAATATAACATTGTGAAACAATCACAATATTAAAGTGCAGTAAGCTTTACTGACCAACTCCTGTCTCATTTTATCTTTGAGGAGTTCTAAAATGTGAAAGCTGCCCTTTTAAATATAAAAGTGTGATAAACATTTCCCAAATTATTCACGTGTCTATGATATTTAGAGACACTCTAACTGGGAAATGAATAGGCTGTTATGTCTTATCACATAGCTTTGAGCTTTTCAAGGGAACCTGTTCCTGCTAACTCTCTTTCAAGGCCATTCTATAACCTGATATTAGGTATGGTTCCAACCTGAATAGTAGCCTATACTATTCACTTATTATTCCTAATTAGATCTTTTCTCTCCCAAGACATAACTCTTACTATTTAAAACCTATTTGCCTCTACAAAAATAAAGTCTCATTTCCAACAGAAATCAGGGATGAGGCTTCCAGTGACCTCAAAAAAAAAAAAAAAAAAAAAAAAAAAAAACCACTTTATCCTACTTACATGATTCAAATAAGTCAAGACTTATCCTCTCTTTTGTCAACACTAAGTACAACAAATTAAATGTACATCATTCTTCAGAAGGAATCGCTCCAGCTCTCAGATCACTTTCATTGCTTTCCCTATAGATTCATCAATAAGTCAACACCATTCTAGTAACCTGGGGCCAAGATCCAGTTTCAACATTAACGAGGTTATTCTAGAACCACAAATAAAGATTGTGTCCCCCATCCAGTGACAGCTTCTCTGCTGAGCACTGTTTGCTTTTTACTGTTCTACGATGATACAAAATACTTTTGCATCACGTATATGCAGAGCTGATTGCAGGATCAGTGCCTAACATTTCATAGACTAAAACTGAGATAAGACTGAATGGTCCCCTCTTTCCTGCACCACACTGCCCTGTTGTCTGCCTCCTTCCTATCCATGTTTCAATCTGGACAGCATTTAAGTATTTATTAAGCCAAATATACCACTAGCAAACTCTTGTTCTCCAGGCATTCTTCTCCTTGGCATTTCTGTTTGTGATATCTGAGAAGAGAAGTGCTTGCAACTGTCGAAGCTGTAGGAAGGCCTGCATAGGGATTAACTGCTGGACTTCAATTAAAGTGAAAGGAAGAGAAAAAGAGACTATGGTCCATAAGGGAAGCAGCGGGAAACCACTGCTGCGGCTGCTGCAGAGGAATCTCCCAATACCTTCCCCTTCCTATCTTTCTCTTAAATATTCATCCCACTCACCACTTGGCTTTTGATTCAGGCTGAACACTGGTACCATCCAAACATTACCCAACACCTTCAACGTGACACTTCTTGCAGCCATTTCATTGCTTCAGTGCTTTAGTTTTCTTTTCTTTTTTTTTTTTTCTTTTTCTTTTTTTTTTTTAAAGGAGTCAGACTGGTTTGACAGAGCACTTACCTCCTCACCAGGGTGTGTTTAGAGGAACCAAAGATAAGATTGACTATCATAGCAGCTACGCACGGTTGCTATGTACAGTGCCCAGAGGTAGAATTTAATTACCAGTCAAAGGCAGCCAATCTCCCCCTTATTACAGGAGACAATTATAATTAGGTTGTATTTATTATGACATCCTCACAGAAATGTTAATGCCTCTACGTAAACAATTCCATACCCTGCAAGGGTGAGGCAGATTTTTTCCACACAGTTTTCACATTCACCGCATTTAAACATTTAAAAGGTGAATCCTCAATATCACTGAAACTGAGCTGAATATTTCAGTATAATTTGAAAACACCACATCACCGAGTAGTGTCATACATTCTTCTCCGGAAGAAAAAAAAAAAAAAAAAAAAAAAGAACGAAAGAAAAAAGATTTACATAATAGTTTATCTGCAAATAGCTGATATGTGCTTCCTCAAAGAAAGGACCTAAAGTCCTACCTAGAAGAAATACAGGGCTCCCAAGCTGAAGCAGGCTGCTCACCTCCTCAGATAAACTCCCCTAATGAAACGATGGATAAAGAAACCCCACAGAACTCGCGCTAAAAGCACTAAAAGGCAAGAAGGGAAATCATACCAGAAAAAAAAATATATATATATATTGAAAGCTATAAAAAAAACTCATTCTCATTCATTTGTAGCATGAAGATGATATATTCTAACACACAGGAAAGGCACCTTTTGGATTATACATGCATATATTTGGAGTGCTTTTCATTTCTTGTTTAACTTCCTTCTGTCTTTTTTTTTTTTTTTTTTTTTTTTTTTTTAGAAAAAAAAGTGTTAAATGGAGAAATACTACCTATAATCCATATAATTTCTCATAGTTGGAGCATACCTATGTCATGAAAGACCAAGTTTTCCCTCTGCTGTAGGCAAGAAGCCTCCAGCACTTCACGTTGGAGCCACAACGGTTTCTACCATCAGCTGCCTTTCGGAGCGCGCAGATTTCAAGAATGTCTGAAGTTTTGCCTAGCAACTGAGACAAAGCACAGACTACCGGCACTTTAAACGTTTCCCTCTATACATATTTCACGAAGTTATGCCAATTGCTGCAGCTTGATCTGGTAAATAGCTACCATTTCTATACCATGATTTTTATCATTTTATTTACAGCTCAATAGAGCAGTTCAAGACATTTCTCCTACCATAACAAAAAAAACTGGCAAATGTTTTTAACATGAGGTCACTGCTTTACCAAAGCAGAGCAATGCCTGTGTTTTTCATTTGAAAGTGAGTTGAGCAAATAATGGTATTTTGCATCAGCAATGCTGTTTCCAGTGCAAGGTTTAATTTTGTTTGGGAGCATCACCAAATTATGCACTTTATGAGACACACACCCTCAAAAGTTTTCTGTTAGAAGAAAGAGTTGGACACACCTTCAGCTTGAAACATCCACAGGCTACTTGCATAGTATTATTCACAGAAGGAATTATCCCATCAGATTAAGTGAGTTGTCCACCTTGCCCAGCATCCTCAGTCTGGCAGTGACCTGCACCAGGTGTCTGGGCATGTTCACAGGGCAGGAGGGAAAAGGGAGAGAGTCCCCCAGTACTTTTGTCCAGGATTTATGGTACAAGAGTCTAGCCTTCCCTGTATTTAAATGGTACAAAGCACACAGAGGTAGGGAGCCCAACAAATCTTTTCCCAAGGAGTTCTCTTGAAAGAGAAATCATTACAGTAAAGGAGAAATATCATCCACCCTCCATATAACAAAGCAATACTTCAGCTTCTTTAAGGTGGTAGACCTCGTGAACAGTCTGTTTGTGGTATGCAGTAGGACAGGGAAACTCATGTTCAGAGAAAGCTAGAAATAGCTGAAATGTTAAAATCATCTCTACACAAGTTAGAAATAAATATGAAATGTTCCCTTTGTTTTTCAGATGTGGGCTCAGCTTTATGAAATGATGCATTTTGTCCAAACTATAATACAACATATTTCATCTGTAGGAAGAGCATGTCAGGAATCACAGACCAGTCCAAAGAAATCCTTGTGACTCAAAGTTTATGATAGAAGTTGGTCACTTATTTATTTAAAAGAAATAGCAGGAGAATGTGGGACTAGTGTGTGACGATTGCTTCCCAAGTATGAGTTACAGTCATAAGCTTAGGAAAGCTAACTATACAGTGACACAAAACAAGCATTCCATATATATTTTTTAAATTATAAAGCTAGAAGTTTACAAAATTTTAGTACAGTATTTCCTGAATAAATATCAATTATGCAAGTTAAAAAAAAGCTGAACTTGCATTAGAATAAATGGGACTATTTAATTGAAATCTTGTTAAAGCATTGTTTCCTTCCCCTGAGGCTCCTCATTTATAAGCTGAAGAAAAATGTAATATTACTATCACATTCAGCTATGTTACTGAATAATAAAAATTATGAGCTTCTGCAGATGCTCATATTTTTAACTAAGATATATAAACACGCTATTAAAAATTCATGCGTCTTGCACTAGCAAGTATTTTCCAAGACTGGTACCTCAGTTTGAGAGCCTGCATTCATACTAGGTATGGATTCACGCAGTCTGTGTGCAGTTGCAAAATTCATCCCACACATCTCCTGACATATTCTGACCTCTGCTGTTACAAAGTGGAATTTATTTCAACAATCATTTTTTCTCTAAAAACCTGCTTCAGCTGTGTAAGTATTTTAATACCTGTGAGAGCTACTACAGAGCTAAGTGGACAAAATTAGTCTACAATTATCCAGAGTAAACAAATGATGGGAGAACTGCTTTTATTTTACACTGTGAAGCACAAAAATAAAACATCCAAGTGTTTCTTTTCCCCTCATACTTCTATCATCCTGAAGTTTTGTTTTAAGATAAGATTCTTAAGAAATCAACAAGTACAGTTGACAACTGTCAGCATTTGACAGTTCACTTACTATAAACTGCAGACTGGACTATTGTATAAATACATGCACCCTTAGGGTTTTTTCAGCATCGAGAATCAGCATATGCTACTGAACTGCCCCAACAGTTTCCTTCTCTGAGAGGACACTGTTTTAGGCTTGAACAGTACTGTATTTTGTCAGCATTACAATACTAGCAAAAACCTCAGGGACACCAGTATACAGACTCTCATTCACTAATACAAGCCTGTATTAGTGAATACAAGGCTAACCATGTTCTTTATCAGTATAAGTTGCATAACTACAAAAATATTCTACAGCTAGACCAGCAAGCTCTTGTAATTATCAAGAAGTCTAGAGGTCTCTATTGAATTTGAACAGTCCTGGTTAGCAAAGAAATCGTGTTCAAAGTATGCTATGCATAAAGATCAATGAAAGTGTAAATCCGGATGAACTACTACTGCATTGACTGACAAGGTTTAAGGGCAGCAAAACACCACTACTTTCTAGGCTATAGGTATACATGGAAGGGAAAAAGAAGAAGCAGAGAGAAAAAAAAAAGATGCATCTGTCAAGATCAAGCCGAAATTTCCAATGCTACTTTTGAACTTCTGCTTACTTTCTTGGATAAGGAGTCTCCTTCCAGACCTTCATTTTGAAGATTAAGGCATGGGTCTTTGTTTTACTTATCACAAATGCTCAAAGAACATATGCTCTTCCTTTCCCAGAAAAACCACCTGATGCACTTCAAAATAAAACTGCATCTACAGCTTGTGTTATTTCCATCAAACCTCCTGATTTCCCTTGGCTTGGGAGATGATAAAGTATTTGATCAAATATTTATAGACAGACAGAATCTAAGACCGACCATATCTTCCAGCCAGATAACATTTTTGACGAAGGAATAGAAAGATAGCAGCACAGTGCCTGGCAAGCATTTTAGCATGAATGTTCTTTCTATCCTCGTGTTTCATTAGGAGAGAGACACTAATCTCAAATCAGCAAGTTCACCCTTACGCCAAGAACCCATCTACCTTATCAAAGCTCTCTTTTAGAGCTACAGATATAGGAAACAGTCACTATATATAGGAAATAGGAAGAGCCACTTCTTTGGCAATATTTCTTTCTAAAAAGGTCTGTGCTGTGATTTCTACTAGCAGTACTAAAATAATGTGGTTTTTTTGTCATGCATATAACAACTTTATTCCTACCTTCATGCATATAGTTATATGAACCTTTTAATTTTTTTGTTCTCCCTCTTTCTAAATAAAGTCTGGAGCTTGGACAAACACATGGAGGTTTGCCATAACATCTTTATTAGAGGGGAAATGCAACAGCCTAATATGAATAAATCACTAAACCTTAAGAGATTCTCCACTAAAGCTACAAAACAAACAGCCAAATTGAAACTCAGCATGGCACCTTACTTTATCACACAGATGTCCGGAGGACAGCCTGTTAGTTTACACACACCATTCCAATAGCAATCCTCACGTGTTTTCTTTTGCCTTTAGTTGCAACCACCATCTGCTAGAAACTAAAACAGAAAGGGCCTGAAAGAATGCTACTGCAACAAATACCTAGTTATTAATACCAGCAAGGATGCCAAGCAGTCGGTTATACAAAATACCAGAAATGTCCTGTATGTTTTAACATTACAATTAACATTTTAAAGTATGAGACAACCTTAAGGCATGGCATGGCAATTCAGCTTCCCACTCAAAGATTTTTATTAACAAAGACAACGTTTTTCCTTGATAGAAGATGGAAGCCTCTGCCCTGCTGTCAGTGCACAGAGACTATCCATGACCACATGTAGAACTATTCAGAACTACCCAGAAACTGGGCTCAAAGCTTTATTTACTGTTTTAAAGGCTATTATAGAACCTCTGTTAAGTGTTCAGTCAAACGAAAAAACAAGCACCTATAAATGATGTCAGTTTAGCTCTGGGTACAAGATGGTATCATATCAAAAATGTGACGAGAAGCTGAACAGCCTAAAACAAATATAATATAATTAAATGGCAACTCCAAGAAACCAAAACCATCAAAAATGAAAAAAGTGAATAGTCACATGACTGGAATAAAAAGGTAAGTCAAGGAAGTTAAACTGAAAAACAATTAGCAAAGACAAAGCAGAGGAAATTCTGTAGCCATGCTAGAGTTGAAAAAACCCCAAAGAATAGTCAGGTACGATGAAGCTGAAGAAATAGTTAATGACAAGATGGCAAAGATGTTCAGTTAAAGGGGCTGTATCAGATTCTTAGCAGAGAAGTGTGAGATTAGGAAGAGAACCACTGAGAGAATAGGGATGTGTTCAAGATGGCAAAGCCTGGAGAAATTTGCTTTAATTAGATTAAGTAGTCTAGAGCATGCTATAAGCCATTAGCAATTACCTTTAACTCAAAGGGCTGGAAAGCTCTCACAAAATGGAGGGAAAAAAAAGAAGTCAAAAAATAGTGTTTCTCTAAATGTGTGAGGACAGGAGGAGAAACCGGAAGAGGAATTAGGAAAACCTTAGTCTAGCTTTCCCAACTTTAGTTTCTAGAAAGGTATTAAAAATTGTTCATTTTTCCCCACAATAGTTCTGTTTTCAAAGAGACATTTTGATTTGACAAGGTCACATAAAAATAACATTTTCCTGCTTTGGCAAAGTAACTGGCCTAGTACACAAGGAGAAAAAGCAGTAAGTGTGCTACAGACAGACTTGGGTTATAGAACTGGCAAAAAGCCTTGCTATTTTATTTTAAATATGGGAGGAAAAGAAGAACATGCATTTAAAGAGCAGTTTACGGTCTGACATCAAATTGGGATGATGTACTAAACAGGATCCAGAAGAAGCTACTTCACATTCCAGGACGCTTCAGTATGTTCATTATAGAATTAGATGACTGACTATAACCATAAAATATATAAATCTAAACTGAAAAGTTGTGCAAGCCTTATGGGGCAAGAAGATTACAATTCACCATTCTATTGATAAATTAGAGTAGCAGTCTGAAGACTAGCAAAAGAAAATTTAGAGACTAGTAACAAAAGCTTATTCTTAAAACAGGACAAAAATTGGACATTCCTGTACATCTCAGAAGAACGTTAACTTTTTTTAAAAAACCTTTTACTTTTTGTTATTATTTATTTTTACACACAACAGACTGCCCCATTTCGTGCTCAGTTATCACCCCCACATCATTTTATGGAGTGCTGCTGCCTTGACTGGTTACTTGCCTGTCTGTATTGGCACAGCAATCGCTCTATTCCAGTTTGGTCCCAGCTAACGTGCACCCAGTGGCAAGCACTGCACTACTGCACTTTAAGAAAATCTAATAGCATCTAAATGAGAAGAAACAAGACAGAAAAGAGGAGGAGAAGCATGAGGAAAAGTTGGAGGAAGTGAATTGGAAAGCAAAAGATTGTCACGTATTAGGCAAGAAAAACTGTAAAAGTTATGCACCATTGCCAGTTAAGAAGTTAAAAAAAATACGCCAAGAATGGCCTAGGTATAAGAATATCCAGTCTTACATAGAGTAGTCGTGAACTACTTGACCTCTGAGCTCCTTCCAGCCTTATATGCAATTTCCACATGAAAGAGCTTATTACTCAGTCTCTTTGTCTGAATACCAAACAGAAAATTCTTAGTTACGTGTGTATGCATTTGCAGGATTTAGGGCATAAGACACAACAAAGTGGGTGTTTTTTTGTTGTCATTTTGGAAATAAGGCACTTTATAGCTACTGCTCAAAAAACATGCTAAACTAGAAGCACAAAGCATGTAGCCATTAATCAATTTATTTTAGGATGTACACTGTCAAGTCAGAAATCCAAATCTATAATGCCTACTATGATCTGACATCATTAGTACAATAGTTGTATACCCATGCAAAAAACCCAGGCAAACAAAAACAACACACACACACACAGGTATTTTTCTCCCTCACAATTATCTATAATGACACAAATCTAGATAATTATCATCTTTGAAGACTCATAGTTTAAGTGGCACTTACGCTACCATACAAAACCTAAACAAACACTGCAACCCTCTGTAATACTAATGTTATGGTAAAAATTACATAGGAAATTATAATTTATTAGAATTTTGGAGACTAAGACACTGGTTATCTCTAACCTATGAAGTCTAATATATTCTATTTCCAAAGTAAATTCCTCCATCCGGCCTGTTCATTCCTGCCACTTGCTGTAGATGAGGAGGAATAGGCTGACCCGTGTTTAGGACAAGACTCGGAATGACCCAGTTGTTAAAATTACTGCATAATATTAATGTTGCACAGTTTAGAGTACATCTTCAGAGGTAAGCTGTGTTCCTCTAGTGGCCTTCTGCCTTTGCAGCCACTAATGTCATCTTTAGAGAGATGGAAGAACACAAGAAGGTGGTACTGAGGACACCCGCACACAGTTTGCACTTTCTGCATCTCCACAGAGACTATATGGTGGTGATGAACAAAAATTCCAGTTTCCTTTCTGCAACGGAGGATTGTCTTGATCTGATAAAACAACCGATCTACAAACTTAAAGGACAAAAAGTTCTTCCTAAGCCCCTACAACTACAGAGTGATGGGGGAGCGGGAATATGAATGCAGGCTCTCAAACTGAGGTACCTCCAGAAACCAAGTAAGAAAACAACAGAAACTTATTTTTGGAAGGAACAGAAAAGTGGAACAAGGATGGAGATCCCTCGAAAATCTGTTCCTGCTCACATTAGAGAAATATGGGGAACACAGACATGAACAGCTGCTTTCATTGATGGTCCTATTCCCTCTAGCTGGCCCAGGAAAGCAGCAGCAGGCACCAGCTTGTGTTCCCGGTCAGTCCAGCAGAGCCCTCACGTCACTCTGCCCCTAATCACCAGCGCGGACATGACGCTTTGCTATCTTGTAGTCTCCTGCCTGTGCCTACATTTAGCACTGGATGAGACGTGAGTCGTTGGATAATTCCAGTCCCACTGCTGCTTCAAGCAGCCCTGCACTAGGTTATCACTAAGTTTAGGGAGATTTTGCAGAACCGCCAGGCAGTTGGGACAGCCCTGATGCTTGGTGGCCAAACATTTCATAGTGATGAGAGCTGTGGCGAGAACCACCAACTCTTCCAAATATGAAATTCAAAAGCAGGTAGTCTAGAGCTAGCTCTCCAAGGTTTTGCCTAGACAGTGCTTTTAAAAATACAGTAAGATCATGTGCTTCAAATTACATAATTAAAAAGCAGAGCACAGTCAAGGCTACATATACTTTAACATGTGCCAAATTTGTACAGATAAGTCTTTCTGTCACTGGGTGAAAACCCACTGAAGTATTTCAAATCTGCTCAGATTGGAGTGTTTTTATTCTAGATTTTCTACTTTTTTCCCCTGTCATTACATTTTAAGAGGACTACAGACCATAAAATGATCAGATTATCATATGTTAACATCTATTTTGGGCATCTGATATTGTCCAGCTAAATTTTCCTCACAACATACCTTTTCTCCTAGTCTAGGCAAGATACTCCTCAGTCTAATAAGCCACTCAGTCCTAATGGATTTTAGCCATGGCTACCATAGGTAGTTACTGAAGAGCAAGCAGCTTTTCAGAGGCATTTTGGAACCTAATTGGTTTGTTCAAACCTATTAAAAATAGCTGAGCATGTGTTCAGAGAACAAAAATCCCCTTCATTAGTTTTATCATAGAGAGCTAAAGGCACACTGCCAAGCGGGAGATCACAGCTTAACTCCCAGCTCCAGCTTACTACTCCGTGGCAAGGGCTGAAACTGGCAAGAATAAAAATTGCTCTAGTGTAACAAACCAAGATGCAATGTCAACCCTCAAACATTATAACAATAGCCTATGGATAGACTGACAGCAATAAAATAAGCCCAGAAAAAAAAAGAAAGACTGTCAGCATAGGACTATCAGATTTATCAACTGAGACCAAAGGACAGATTTTGAATCAGTAACACAAATCTAAGTGAATGGCCCATCTTTCATTCGATTGCTCTGAAGAAGCAAATTAAAATTAAATGATGCTCAAGACAACTAACAAAAAGCTTACTAATACTTTTTCCTCCATATATGCACAAATAAGTCTACAATATAGTTTCCCAAAACACTTTTTACCAAGACAGTTCTGAAACTTGTATCCACACAATTATTTTAAACAGCTTACTTGGGAATGAAAGATTTCCCTTATAAAAAGGTTTTAATGGTCAGTTTAGAATCTCTGCAAAATATCTTCTGAAACCTTAAATTATTGGAAGTCACAGTACACTGCAAAGGAAGTCATTGCTGTTTTAATGAAATCTAAAAACTTCACACAAAGCAGAACTGGATGAAGTGATAAACATTTTGCTGGCTAATCAAAGTTCTTGTGAGAAAACTTGTGATACCAAAACTGCTGCTGAAAGAACACTATAGCTCAAAACTCTTCGTAGTTCTTACTATAAAGTCATTTTGCAAACAGTGTAAAGAACGTTGTGATACTTGAAAATGCATTATAGCATTCAGATTAACAGAAAGTAATTGACACAAAATATCAATTCCTTTCCCTGTCTTGATCATATTTTTTCCACATAAATGAAACATTTGTTAAATTCATAGCATCTGAACTTCAAATACACATTTTTCCAGTATGACATAGTGAGGGTTATTTTAAGATGTTGGAATGTCACTACTGTGTGCCCCTTAGCTCAGCAATTTGTAAATGATTACCTCTAAAGCACAGAAACAAAGTAAAGCCTGTCTAAGCCCATTTCATCTGGCTATTAGCATTTAATTTAAACATGATTTCAAGACCTAATGCCAAAAAACAGTGTATACTATTAAATAAAAAATTAAAAAGGAAGCTTGATGTATGATATACCTCTACAGGAAGGCAAGACACCTTTATTTAAGCCTAAAAGTTGGCCCTTTTATAGTTTCCTAACTAGTTTTTCTCAGACAAGCACCTACATTTCTGTTGGTAACAATGCCCTTGAGGAGCAAGTTTAGCGTCAGTTGTCACTGTCAAACTTCATTTAATAATGAGGGGAGGGAAAGAAGAATTTGACCAAATATAATGCTATTTAAATATCTATTGTTCTGGTCACAAGGGATAAATATATGAATATTTAACAGCAGACATCAGGCATTAAACAGGGAAGATACTTCTACTATTAGACTTTTTGTTCCTGTTAAGATTTATGGGAAATAGCAGATGTCTGGCCATTATACTCCATCATATGGGGCTGTGTGAAGGGTTAGAGGAATGTGGCAGCTCTCTAGCCCTAGTCTCTGTAAAAGCTTTCAACTCTCAAGTGGTCACGAGACTCCCCAAACTAGATTAAAGACAGTCATACAGGAAAAGAAGCGGGGAGCCACAGAAAGTTTATGAAAGCTTGGATCTAACAGAGAAGCTCTCACAATGGCAAACAGTTTTGAATGCCAGCACAGACATTACTTTGGTTATTTTTTTTAGATCCATGAAACAAAACACACCTATGACTTTTTTCCTCATCCTAAACAATCCATTAAAAGTCAAAGCTTTGGTCTGAAGTTTAAGGTTCTCCTTTTTAGTTCTGGGCTAGCCTTAAAGGAGCAGCAATAGGTTTAATACTGGCTACATCATCCACCAGGAAATAAAAGTTACCTGCTCTTGGGCAATTATGGATATCTTTGTTTCAAGTTCAAGTTTGGGGGGGGGGGGGGAAGAGGAGGAGGAGGAGACCAGGACTTCAAAAGCTTCCTACTCTAATTAATGACTTGCTCTAACTTCAATTTAAATGAGTTTAATCACTATAAAAGAAGTAAAAGAAAAGTCTGCATCACCTGATGTTTTAAAGTATCAGCTATAAAATGGTACAGAACTGGTTAATCAGCCCCTTCTTCAAGCAACAGGCCACCAGGCTTGACAAAGAAGGGAAAATAAGCAGTAACCACATTAACACAACTCAGATTTAGGCAACAAGAGTCTTAAAATTCATATGCAGCAAGGGGTTAACAAGGGCTGGTCCCCCCTGAAGGCAATTCCCCTGTGGTGCGAGTGCCTGCCCTCAGGGCAGGAGAACAGGTCTCACAGGCCCCTGCCCTTCCTAACCCATTTTCATAGAGCAATAAACATTTCAGCCAGATAACTGCAATTCATAGCTACACAAGAACTAATTATTTTCAATAATTCTATGGGTCTTCCTTATTCAAAAGGATGTACAAGCCAAAGGAACAGGGGAAGATAAACTTTGAGAAAGGATGATCTGGAATTCTTCCCATTCAGATAGAGGAGTAAGAAATTTAAGCATCCAATTCCCAATGAAAAGCAAGATCCAAAAGAGAGTTCATTTTTAATTAGAACAATTATTTGGAACTTTCATAAGCCTTTATTCACCTAAAAGAAATTTTAAGGAAGGTATCTCACTAAAGCACAGAAACCCAAGTTAGATCATTTCCATAATATCAGAAAAGCAATTTCAAATTTCTTTTCCTTAGCAAATGTTTTAAACCCCCAGTTGGAAATATTCTCATTCTCTCTCCTGGGGTGAAAAAAAGTGCTTATTGAAACAAAACAAAAAAGTTAGTGTTCAAATATGCAGACAGTCTGCTGTAACAGCACCAAGCAGAGATGTTCCTGTTCACCTCATCTGGGCAACCTCCTAACTTTGATGGATGGCACTGAAGCAACCAGACTGTTTAACATCCTATGCAAATTACTACAGATGAATGTTCAAATCCATCAGCACACATACACGTGGAAATTGGCAAAAAGCAGTGATACACTTATTTAGCACAATGTTGAATTTAACACAAACATCACTAAAGTGGATCAACAGAAGGTAGCTGGCAAGACAAGTTTCAGGATTGTAACACCGGTTTCAGCAGAAGGTACGCCACGTACCTTCTGCGCGCAGTACGTCATGGGTTGACATTCAAAATGGAGAAAACCCCACTCCACAGATCAAATGCACTTTTTTTTTTAAGCAGGTAAAAACATATTCAGCACTAACCATCTTGAACTTTTTCTGACCTCTCCCCTTCAGCCTCCACAAACTTAATCTCTGCAGAGCTAAAAACAAGTATTAATGACTGAAAATTGTAAAAAGTGTTTTTATTACAGTGGTAATTAGCATCTTCATTTCAGTTGCCCTTAAACGAACAGGAACTAAAAAGAAGTTATTATACAAGGGTAAGATTCTGAATAACCCTGTGAATTATTAGTTGGCAGTTTGACGCAGCCCTCAGACTTCAAAGGATGCTTTTGTAAAAAAAAACAGGGACAAAGGCAGAAAGCACATACAAGTCTTAACATCATTTATGGTAAATAAAACAAATTCACTGTGTATTAGGAAGTTGGTGTAAGGGAAAGACTGAATTTTGCATGAGATTCATGAATGTTTTAAGAACCCCGAGTTATCCAGTAGGTGTTTGAATCAAAGATGACAGTAATTTGGAAATGAAACAGCAAATAGGTCTGTAGCATGGAAAAACCCAGACAGAAAGTTTCTGCTACTTTGCTATCAACAGATGCTTCGGAGAACACATCACCAGATTCCAGCAGAGCATATGCCCAAGTATTTCCTGCCAACTTAAGTGAACAAATCTGTTCCTCCTGTCCCGGGCACACACGACTCAAAACTATTTATGCTACTGCTCAGCCTTGAAGACTCCAATTTCCCCAGTTATGAATATATATGCACATATGCAAAACTAAAGATCCCTGGAGTCAGTGCTAGAGGAATTGCACATTAAAACCCATCACTAAATAAATACACTGCTGATTCTTAGGCCACGTAGACACAGAAGGATCTTCCCTTTACCAGCATTCACTGATGAAAAACCAGCAATGGCATTTGGCTTAAAGCTAACGTACTGTGAAATGAAGAGTACAAGCCTTTAAGTGGAAAGCTGCCTAATGTAATTTTCACAATTATCATATAATATAAGAAGCAGATCAAAAGAAGTATATAATTTGCATTTTCAAACATTGTTTTAAAGATCAAAGGCATCCAGTATTCCCAGACTGCATACAAGTAACTAACTTGGATAGAGTAATGCATCTGTGTAGAGGGTGAACATGAGCTGCTGGTTTCTTTTATACAGCCGTTTCCACGTTGTCTGAGACTGTAACAAGCAATATCTGCACAAGCATTATCAACAAGTACTGCTTGATACTACATAGACTAGAAAAAGAAAAGGGGGCTTCAGTGTCTAGAATAGCATTATACATATTTCCTGACTGCTGGAGAACTCTCTCCTTGATATTAGCCATAGCTGCAGAGATTTTTCACCACTCCAGACCGACAGCTATGATTTAAGAGTGCCTAAACTGTGTTCTAGAGGTCATTAAAGACTTTAGCAGTCTGCGTGGTATTAACCAAAACTGTGTTTTCCTGACAGTGCTATAATCTAATTGTGCCAAAAGTTTAAAGCAGAGAAGTTGCACTGTGTAAATATTCCAAAACACGTCAGTTTAATTCTATGTAAAAATGAACTATCACCAGTAAAAGTGATGTTTTAATGACTACTAGGAATTGCTGCACCAGACCCTGGTCAAATTCAGTGTAAAGTAGAAAGCATCCTGGCATTTATATATCCAGGAAACAATCAAACATTTAGTTCACACTGAAGATTCATGCTTACTTCTGAGGGTCTCCCAAAAATGCAGCTTCGAATCCAAGATTAAAACCAGATTTTCTTGGCAGAAAACCAAAAGGCATTATGGCCATAAAACCTACACTAAAATAGAGATGATTATTTAAACTGGACCAGTAAATGGGAGATGTTCATGGACGTTGAGCAGATTGCTAAAACTTCTCTTACTAATTTGGGGAATGTGACAATAATGCACACATAGTACAATGACATTCACTATCTGATTGTTAGTGTTACAGTAACATCAAATCACCAGAGTTTTTTTGTATTGTATGTTAAAATGCTCAATACATCATACTGGCCATCACACTGGTCACAACCACAAGATAGTTTTTTGCCCATATCTCCCTTACATTCCCTGTTTTCCTTCTGATTCACAGGATTAACACTGTTTAAAAAAGTATACAGGACATGTAACACTAACACAGAGATTTTATTTCTTATACCATGGTACTGCACATCTGATACAGGAAAGAAAGGGACATACAAAATTCACATACCTACTTCTAAACATGAGAGGGTTTAAATGAGCTTTCTTAGATGCTGCTTCTCTGATGCACACTTTTCATGGTAAAGATATTTCATTCTATGACTAAGACTATTAAGATGAACAGCTATTATGCTTTTTCACAATAGCTGAGGAACCTGTGTACTATTACTACTCTGGTAAAAAAACTTTGCTGAGAGAGAAAAGAACAAATTATATAGAAGCAAGTTTCATGCTTTAAATCTTTTCCAACACAATGAGAAAAAGGTGAGCAATATTCAGACTCTTTAAATGAGGAGAATGAGCAACTGTGTCCAGCTGAAATTAATTCTCAACTGCCTCATCTCAAAGCATATGTTGCATAAGGCTAGGGAATTCAAGGCTATTCATGCTAGATCCAAATTAGTTCATATGGAATTCTATGTTAGCATAGCTGGATCACTTCAAGTAGCCAACCTAGACCAGGCAAGCAGACAGACACAGCCAAAGCCCTTAAGGGTCTTAAATCTGAGTCACTATCAAAAATTAAAAACACTACGTGCAAATTCAGCAACGTTACGTGCCTTAGTAGATCAAGAAAAACCTGATAGCACAAATGGGAAAACAAGATCAGGCTACATTCAGAAAGTATTTGTATCACATTTTGAGTCAGCTAATACCAGAGTGAGACACCAAAGAGATTTATTAGGCTAAAAATTGCTGCATGTCACATAGAGCTTCAGAGTGAAGAGTGCCCCTTTCCAAACTGGAATACCTCCTGCCTCAAGAAGAAATTGAGATATATATATACTTCTTTCTTGGAGAGGAGAAGCAGGTGTTCAGATCAGAGCAAATAGGATCCTGACATCAGGATCTCATCTCTATATCCTCCCCCCAGTAAAAGTTACTATTAAACTGAATCTTCCTTGGTTTCATCACTCCTCGGACCCTGAGCAATTGCAATAAGGTAACAACAGAGAGAATAAAATGTCAAGTTACAGACACAACAGGGTAGGTGCTTAAGATAAAACTGTAACAAAATCAAAAAAAAGAGTGAGATAAGAAAGGCTGGTTTACCTTTAAAAACAGCTGATAGATGCCAGTATCATTTCATATTTTGCTCTCCCAAATTTGAAAGGCAGTGTGACATGACAGATGTCTTCTATTGCATGTGACATCCCCTGCTCTACTCTGCCTCCTAGACCGATGATAGAGGACCGAAACAGTCGCATGAGTCACTGCTGGAAATCTGCAGGACTGGAACACGTTTAACACAGATCACCAGGCACAGGAAACTCAATTAACGTCCGTCTCCCTACCAGATCTGCCTAAACGCTGGAAAAACGCTGCTCCAATCTTCAGCTTTGGTACAACGACTAACACATGGTTCTTTCAAGGGAGTTAGCCCACATGTGAAGACTGCATCTTGTTGCAGAAATACATCTGCTTCAGCTTCATTGTTTCTTCACTAACTCTATCCCACTAGATAAAATCCCCCTTGCCCATTAAGTATTTTGTATTCAGACAAAATTAACCATTTTACTGAGAACCAGACACAATTACAGTGTTCTTCTGAAGCAAAGAACATCAACTTAAGTTTAGGAAAAGAACGTTAGCTTTTTCAGCGCAAATTTCTAGGAAAGTCAGTTTTCACAAAAAATTGTTTAAATTGGAAGATGGCAAAATTTGAGTTGTCAAGTTAAAAAAATATTTTTGAAATTTTCAACTGAGGAGGCAAGAAAGAAAACAAAAATTAACCATACGTATACAGACACATTTTTCAGCCAGTTCTAATAGCAGGCTTCCATGCCCAATGGAACACTAACAATGCTAAAACAGATGAAACACTGATTTAATTTTTTTTCACTTACATGTTTCTAAAAATAAGTGTGATAACATATTGGGCAACTATACAGAAGTCTGAGACATCTATTCCCCCATCTTTTAAGCAACCAAAATGCAAAAATGTACATAGATTTTAAAAGCCACCACATTCTACAAAGTTTCATAACAGAAATACTCACAAAGTAAGAAATTCACTCTAGTCAGAAGAAAGTAGTTATCTACAAATAACCTTAGGAGCACATTTCTCATCTTCTCATCCCAAGCCTCTCTCCATCATCTCTGCACAGCACTCAGTTCTCAACCCCATTCACTAACATTTGATATGCAGAACTTCCTGGAGTCTTTAACGATGCTCTCAAATGAGATTACAGCCCATGTCTCCACGACCTATTCCAAAGTCAAAGATGACTTTTGGATTTTATCAGATGCATTAAAGCTAGATCATTAGCGAGTAACCAGGTATGTGCATTTTAATGGGGATTTGTCTTTGAAAAAATCCATCTACATGTAAGACTCATAGTTAAGAAGCAATACCTCTTGAATAATCATCAAGTCCATGTTTATTGTACCAGGTTTTTTCCTCCACAGCATCAGGCAAATGTCTGTGAAAGATATCCATCAGTACCTGGCACTCTCACCTTCTTCCTTCACCTCATTTTCATTCAGTCCAAATCAGAGAGACTCCATCCAACCTTTTTCTTGAATGATCAGAATTCACAGTGAGGAGGCCCACGCGACATTTCAAAAAACTATACGAAGGTGAGGGTTTCTCGCCTGGCTAAGACAATCAGTATCAGTTTGTTACCAACCTTCTCTATCTGCAAAAGAATCTGCAGTCAAACACCTAGCCCATTTTTGCTTCAGGATTACCTTCCTAGTTGTATCAAAAAGATGCATTTTGTCAGTGGTGGTGTTTACACAAACAGAGCACGATGACAAAAGGGGAAAAAGGAATATTTCCTAGAATAGAAATGCAGTAATTTCCAGATTTGTCCCTCACTTCACCTAACCTGAAGTAATATCCAAAGAAACATTTCAAGGCAGTATAACAGCTGTTACTGTAGCTGTTGCTACAGAAAAACCCCGTAATGTCAAACTAGGATCTTCATTTTTCTTCATCTCCATAGTCACTTTGACACCTGCCTTTTTTCCTTCCATTCTCTATTACGTCACGATTTACAAACTGACCTGGTCATTTCACCATATAGAAAGTCTCAGAACAAACTCCACAAGCTGAATTTTTCAAATTCCTTCCTGAAGGAGGAGAGGGGAGAGGAGAAGAAAAAAATTGCTGGGCCAATAAAGTACTTCCAGGAAAGAATTTGCAAATAACACTGGAGATTAGATCTGGGGTTAGATTGCACCCTGGAATGGCAGGCAGTCACGGGAAGAACTGTTGGGCCAGATGGGCTGATACTTTCTAATGGATCATCTCCCAAGCAAAGCAACTCTAATGAGGCGTAAGGAACACTTTTACCATAGCTGGAATCAGTTTACAAGCGTATCAAGTACTTTCAAATGCTTTGGCCCAGAAATTCCTGGCAGAGTTTCTACTTAAAAGAGTTTCAACTGTTTTTATAAGTCTGATGAAACTCATCCTGAAGAAGTTAAGGATGGAGGGAAACCAGCCTCCTTAATTCAGGTGTCTAACTCAGAGCTAAACTCCAGGCGCCTAGTGAGCAACCCTGAAGTCAGGTAAGGAAGGGAATAAGGCAATGAATACAAGCAGGTGACTTGAGAGGCCTTCAGGGAAAGAGACTGTCTGAATTCACGTGTCTGCGTCTCCTCATTGCCTGCCCAGAGGACTTTTACCAGCTGAGCAACAACCAAACAGTGAGCTGGCACCAAAATCTGAACCATGTCACCACCATTTCCCTTGCACGGACACTGCTGTCTGCCTTGCTTCCCAGGAGGCTTGGTCGGGGAGCCAAATGGGTGGAAAGCGCTACAAACCGGGCCAAGTTTCCATCGGTTTAGTTCCTGCAACCAAATCACCAAATGCCATCTCCACCACAAAAGGAGGCAGCAGAAGCACATGCCAAGCACACCACCTAGCTCTGACAAACACCCAGCAGTAACACCAAAGCACATCGTCACAGCACTTAGGCTGGGAGGACAGGCCGGCCCCCCACCTACCAGCGCCACTGTGTTAGCTGAATCACTTCCAGTCTGTGTACTCCTTTTAAAGCTACATTATACATCAATGATTTTGACTTTTTTGCCCAGCAGAGTAAGACCTATTTCCTTTAGTTAGTGTCAGGTTATTTTCTAATAGGATTCAGAGCTGAATCATCTCCTGAGAAAGAGGTTGGACGTTCACATGAGTTGGTGCAAAAAATAGGCCAGCACACCCAGAACCAGCAAAAAAGGGGGGGTAGGGGGGTGGGAAAAATCAACTCAAGTCTCATGCCCTCCTAAGAAAATCTCAGATGTTTTCTACCCCACATGCAAAACACTGTCGAAATCAAGTTTCCCTTTTCAGTGTAACACAAATGAGAGCTTTACAACTAAATGTCCAATTGGAAGATAATATGCAGTGAATTAGATCCACACATCTTTCCTTTCATTGAAAAAAACCTAAAGCTATTCATAAAATGCTAAATTTACAACTGCTTACAGAAGTTGTACAGTATGACAGACCAAAGAACCTATTTTAAAATAGTTTATTCACTACATTGCTTTAAAGATCAAATTTTCACTTGGATTGACAGTACTGAAATATGTGAAAAACAGCAGCAACAAAACACTCCTAAGGTCACTCGTATAGTATGTAAGTGTGCTAAGTACACCTTAAAATCAGCAGACGCATTTCTGGTGTACCAAGTTTGAGAACACATGTTGGTTTTCATTAAATTGCTGAAGTCGGAAAGTCCATTTTAAAAACAATACTTAGAGTAAGGTTAGTCTCAGAACAAAAGGTTCTTTTTTCTGTTAAATTTTTTATTCCTGCAGAAGATTACAGCTATAAGAAACTTTAAAGACAAAAAGTGGTAGGTACAAGAAACAGCTGGACTGTATCTGGTTCTTAAAACACAATAAAAACCAAGTGTTTTCCACAGCTCTGTAAGGTCACAGTCTAATACAATACACCCAAGTGCTTGTTAAAAACTTAAAACATTGGCCAAAAAAGTGTTTGACAAAGAAAAGGTGCTAAAAGGAAGTTCATATTAATGTAGGGGAAGAAAAAGCACACAGAAGATGGAAATCATCAGCATGTCACCCCCTCCCCCAAACTACGGGAGAAAGACATACACAACCTAACAAAAAAATTAAGAAAGGATCAGGTCACAGTTCAAAAAGAAAAGGGCAAAAAAGAGCAGTAGTAACTCCATGACTGACTCTAGTTGGTAACCACATAATACAGAACATCAGAAAACAAGAATCCACTCAGAGTAGCCTGCAAATCCTCTTAAGCAGCATCACATTTCCCCAGCATAGAAGACATACATTCAACAAGTTAATTATTCCTCATAAAGTACCTGCAGATGCCGATTTCATGCAAAGCTTTAAAAACAATGCTGCAAACTACAATGATGGCAACCACCTGCAAAGGAAACTGCGCTGGGAACTCAGCTAAAAGCTACGTGTGCACATGGCACAGTTGTGTGAAGACAGACTTCAAGCACCTTTGAGAAGTCTGAATATATAATTAACCCAAATTAAAAAAAAAAGAAAAAGAAAATCAACAAAAATAGGAAAAACTTTGCAGAACCCAGTAAATAGATTTTATTCTCAAGCAAAATCAGTCCCTTTTTCTCTTGCCCACCCCCTAAATACACCTTATCCTCTTCCTCCCAGACCTCCGGAAAGGTAAGAGAGAAACACTTAACCAGATTAAAAAAACTTTTACTCTCGTTCCCCCCCACATACACACACAAGTTATTGCTATCTCCGTTATACCTCTGTTACATGACAGTTTGACAAAGCACTTCTCTAGTCTGCAGCCAGTGAGAACATTAATTCTAGGATTTACCTTCCCATAGTATTTACTTAACAGTATGTATACTTCTGTATCAATTCATGTTTATCTATTAATTGGATACACTTATTCCATGCAAGGGCTCACTGCCAAGAATCTACATACAATAATGAAATATTGGTGCATCTGCTTAATGGAGGCTTAAATTTATCCCTTATGTAGACATTAAGAAGGCAGCCAAAACTTTGGCAGCAGTGCTATAAGAAGTTCTCCAGAAACCAGCCCACCCAGGTTTTATGACTTGATTGAATTACTCAGTATTAGATACGGCTTAGGCAACACAATATATAGATTTTACCTTCTCATTTAAACAGTTTTCCTTTTGAAAACATCCAGGGCATTGACTGTCTGGCTGCACACCATCTGAGAATACCTCGTCTAGAATCAAGAAAAACCTTTTCATAAAGTTTAGTGCCACTGAAATAAATATGCCAAAGATGAGTCTGGACCAGCTTCTACATCCACAGCTATTTCCCCCCCATCTGTCATACCAGATTGCATGCATTAGATTCATGCTTGGGGGAAAAACAAAACAAAATAATCAGAGGTAAGATCTTTATGCAAATGCAGGGAAAACTTTGCTGCTAGACCTCTTGCTACATTTGCAGAAGCCATAAAAATATACAATAGAAATGCAGACTTTGAACGATTTCAACAGATAGAAACATTTGGTGACCACATGTCAGTGATCTTTCATTGGATTTGTTTGCTGTACTATTTGTCCAAACCAAAAGTTTTTAGTAAGTAGTATTGGCTCTCAAGTTTTATCTTCAAGTGACACCTTCTACTCGGACACTCTGCAAATTTGCTTTTTGAGTTTTATGGGCAGCAGAGCTGTTCATTTGTTTGTTTGTTTTGCAGAGGAAAACTAATTTTTGCCAACAACCCAAATGTACCGGACACTTTTACATCACAAAGGAAGATAACTCTGGTCTCTGAAAAGCATACAGTATGAAATAGTTCAATAATAAAATGGTCAGCACATGCACAAGAGCATTCAGACAAATTAACTATTTTCTATGTGTCTGTTTAAGGGCCATGACAAGAGATGAACAGCAGAGGTATTTCTTTGCTGCCCTCCAGCTATGGTGGGTTCCCATCCTCTTATGCAGTCTAGCATAAAAAACAGTAAAAACCTTATCTTACTACAGAAACTGTAGCTGCTCCTTCAACACTTGGTAGCATTAAAGATAGGAAAAACTTCTCCTGTTACCCTGCAATGTTCCTACAGAAGAAACAACCCCGGGACTGAAGATATCTTGCTTGTAATTGTAACGTTGAAGCTCTCAGTGATGGTATCGTTAAATCAAATTAGTAGTTTTCACAATACATGACTTTAATAACTCTAGATCAGTTCATTAAAGGAAGAAATTCAGCTTGTGAGAAGCCCTAGTCAGTTTGCAATAATAAAAGTTACTTGGCCTAACACCCATTTTTCACTTCAGTGGGTCTGAAAGTTGCTCTCCTTGCTTTCCTACAGCCAGACTGCTCCACTTCAACAATTCGTTCAAGCACATGCTCACTTCCTACTCTCCCTCAGACAGGATTTGTACATATTTTTGAACACTAGACTCCACTACTTTGGGCGGGGGGGGGGGGGGAGAGAGAGAGGGAAAGAGAGGGGGAGAGAGAGAGAGAAGGAAAAAAAAAAAGCATTATTTGCCTCAGGGCCCTCTAACTAAAGATTTACAGACATCACGGGTCTGGTTTCAAGTTGCTTTAGCAAACAATTTCAAGCCATAGACGTTTACCTGAAGATTAGGGTTCATTTAAAACACAGAACACGAATCACAAGTTGAGTAGTTTCATAAGAAAGTAGCACATGTACTTTTGTTTCCTTTTGAACTTTTACAGGGTCAACCTCTAAAATGGTAAAAGGGCTTTTTTTGGGAGGAGCAGAAAGGGGAGGCACAATATCTCACCTTTGTTTACAAGAACGAATTTTTGGGCGGACTGCATAGAGGAAGAGGTACACAGCTCTCCCACACCCTGAAACAACGCTGCAGGAAAACAGACTTAGCAATTTGGAATATTTAATAGCCGGGGGAAGAACGCTTGGGTTTTGAGGGATAGCTTTTGGCTTTCTTAAGATATAATATGGAACAGAACATAGTAAAATAATTTTTAAAACCCAACTATTTCTACCTTTGGCAAACATTACTTTAGAGAAACCATTTTGAAGTTGCATTGTTTCAGTATTTTATTCTAGTCTTGGCACACACCATATGCCCAACTGAGGTGCTAAATAAAGGTTGAGCTGTACGTGATTTTGATTAGCGACGGTTGTTGCATGCACAGCTCCAAAGAGTCCAAAAGTCTTAGATACAAGAATCTAACAACACTAATCAGTGCCAGGCTCTGGGTTAGAAGAGAGCCAGCATAGGAACTCCTGAGTTTTGCCCAGAAAATGTCTGTTCTCTTTCTCCAAAATAAATAGATGTGTTAGACAGTCAACCCTCCGACAACGACCAGCCATCTCTAACTAGAATTTTCAATATTGAGACAAACAAAAACATCCTTCCTCTTCTCCCCTTGGTTCACCACAGTGCACAAAACCCACTTTACAAGGGGTGGGAGACTGTAATTGAAACATTCTTTATATTGTAAAGACTTGTCTGCCTGATAATAAAATGTCTGAATGTGAATTTGAACTAAACCTCAAGTCTTTCATTAACGAAGACTAGATACAATGTTTTATTATTATTAATCAAAGGCTTTTTTTGTATAGCATAAAGCCTATGGACAAACATCGCTGCTCCCACACCAATGGTTGCTGCACGACATGGGGAACATGTGAGATTCCAGATGGGAACAGGCAGAACAGGGACCCGACCAGGTCTCTCCTGTCAGGCTCTGATCACCATTACTGGGGGGTTTCTGTGTGAGCACTGGTATTTTTTTTTCCTCTCTCTCACCTGAAGCTTCAGAAGTTTTCTGCATATCTTTTCTCATTCCCCCCCCCCCAAGATATGACAGCTACAGCTACCCAATCTCATTATAATAAGTCCCTCAATTTCAGCATTTGAGCTGAGGTTTTCTGAAGTTCTTTTAATCTCAAACTCTGAAAAGCTGTGTGCTGAAATAATGAAGTATTTGTTAATGCAGATTTCATTAGCAAAGGGAAATATCAACAGTTTACACAGAGATTTCCCTAGCTGTTTCAAACATATGTATACCAGCTAGTGTTCGTATGCTTTCATCTTCCTCTGTTAGGTGGAACTGGCACATAAAATCCTACCAAAACATAAAAAAGTAAAGGTCACAAATAGTGCCTCATCTTCAGAAGTAATTGCTTAATCAGCAGGATTCAATATTTTTCAGGTTTTGCTCTCAACCACTGTTTTACCAAGATTCAGAAAACCTTGGAATACGTCTCATCTAAAAAAATATTTATTCCTCTCATATGACAATGTAAGTGGTTGGTCTTGATTCTTTTTTATTCTGTATTTGGAGAATAGAGAAATACAAAGTACTCTCGGAAATGCAAACCTCGTTTCATACTGGAGTAAACATTTACATTTTCCTTCAACATTACAGAATTCTGAACATCCTGTTTATCAATACCTTCAGATTTTTTTAAGTTATTCTATTTAAAATGTAAAGTTTATCTGCAGGGTAAGTTTAAAAATTACTTTAAAATGAGGTAAGTAAGCCTTCCCATTTCAGAAACAAAGTATAACCACACAAATTAGAAGGGATACAGAGGAAGGTGAACATAGCGTTTTTCCACTATACAAGGAACAGCGCACACTTTACACTTACATAAGTTTAATGCTATTGCTCCCATGTGCTACTGGCAGGCAAAGAGAGGTCCTTTTGTTTGAATAGTACAACCAGCCAAAATCAAATGGAGGGGGGGGGGGGGCTTAAAATAGGATTTTCAAATAGATAATACCATCTAATATAAGCTTTGCCAACTTAAAAAAAAATCATGTAAGAAAAGTCTATGAAAGAGAGAGGAGTGCTTTAACTACCTAAATTCATGGATAGCACTTATAAATTTGACATTTATGGAAATCGTTCCCGATTCCCTTACCTACAGGGCCCTCGTTCAAAATCCTCAGCCTTTCCTCAACAGGCTTTAAGCACTAGATGTCATCATTTTCCAGAGCAAACAAAGAAGCCTGGACTCAGGTCTTGACAAGTTTGCATAGGGGGACTTTCTTCGAATATTTACTCTTTTAAAAGTTACTCCAACAGCATTTCTGACAACATAAGTTTCATCTCAAGTGAACAGCTGCATGCATACATACGAGTTTAAAGTTATTTAGCTGTTAAAATACTTATAACCTGAAACGCTAAAGCTCATCTTTAAAAGCACACGATGACAGAAAATGAGGTTTGCCGTAATTCCACTGTTTCTTAAACCACCTTCCGTGTCCTTAAGCTCGCTCTACAGTTTTACTGCAGCAACGCGCTCAGGTACATCTGCTAGCAATCTCCTGCTAGGCATTAGCATACTGCCAGCGTAATTTTGGGTAACAACTAGAGAAATAGAGATATTATTATGTCAAGAAATGTAGAGCCAGCCACTAATTAAAAAAAAAAAAAAAAGAAAAAGAAAAGAAAGAGAGAGAGAGAGAGAGAGAGAGAGATATGAAAATGACTGTAATTTTAGGTTACTCTACTTCCTAGCAACTTTGAGACAGCCTGTCGCAGAACAAGTGCTAGAGAAGCGATTTACAAGAGAGTAAGAAATCGTAAGCCTCAATTACAGGCACGCAGCCTCGCCATCCTTTAATTTAGACGGGGAGGGAGGAAGACACCGAAAATACACATTTCTGCGAGCTCTAATGATACCCTCTAAAAACAGCAGCCCGCAGCTGCTCGCAAAGCAGCAAAGTTTGGGAGCAGCCTCCCCTCACCCCCCCGGCCGCTCAGAAACCCCCGGCAGGGTGAGGAAGGGGAACCCCCCCAGCGGGGCAGGAGGAGGAGGAGGACCGGGGGGATGAAGGCTGAGGGCGGGCGGCAGCGGCGCCCGCGGCGGCAGAAGGGGCGGCAACGCGGGGGCGGCGGCGGCGGCCTCACCTCGACCCAGCGCCGGGCTTCGGCGAAGGCCGCCTCGCAGCGGCGCTCGGCCTCCGCGGCCCCCTCCATGGCGGGCGGCCCGGGGCAGCGGCCGCGCTCCCTTCTCCTCCTCCTCGGCGGCCGCCACCGCTCCTCGGCCGAGCTGAGGCGCGGGAGCGCCGCTGTCATTCAGCCGCCTCCTTTTAACGCCGCGGCCCCGCCCCGCGCCGCGCCGCCTCCTCCGGGAGCTCCCAGCCCTCGGCGGCCGCAGGAATTTGGGAAGCCGCTGGTGGTAGCGCAGCGCCCCGCCGCTCCCGCCCGGCGGCAGGTGGCCCCGCTCCGCGCCCCCCCGCCGCGGCCTCCGGGACAGGCGCTGCGGGCGGCGCAGGCCGCGCCCCGGGGCGGGCGAGGGGCAGCGCGGCGGGAGCGGGGCCGGTTGCTGGGGCAGAGCAAGGGCAGCTCCTTGACTGCTTAATTTCTAAGAGCTCCTTGGTCTCATTTTAACGTTGAATTCAAGTTAGTTTTTTCCCTAGTGGAAATATATTAGTCTTCTTTCCATAAAACTTTTCTGCAAGCAAACCGCAGTTGCTGCCTGCATCCTCTGCTTTTATGCGCTGCGGCAGAGCATGGCCTAAGTTTAACGATTATTAAGAAAATGCAATTTAAAATGTGTACTGTACACTAAGCAGCTTTTCTTCGCCTGCTTACTCGGGAGCACATCTTATTTCTGCTCTGAATACAGCCGTCCGGGAATGAACGTCTTCGGCTGATTTGATCTCTTATCAAGAAGCTATTAGCCATTGGTTTCTGTAGCATATATAGATCTGTTTTACGTGGTAGACAAATGAAAAGCCCATGATTCAGGCTGAAATAAGTTCCACAGGATGTGTTTGACATTTATTACAGTGACAAACACGGAGAAAGCACGTAGTTGGCTCCTCACGGTGGTATGATTTGAGATCTCAATGCTACAGCAGCAGTGATGAACAAAATACCAGGGAAAGTTTTACTTTTGAAATAATTTTTCCTCAATCCTCTTTCCTGCCCCAAACGAGATCGACCCTAAGACCAAATACAAACCAAGAACAGGCATTTCTTTTTAGCGAAATGTATGAACTAAATAAAGCGACCCTCTGATCTCAATATTTAGCATTCATGAACACAACAGTTAAAAAAAAAAAAAAAAAAAAGCATGTGCTGATGTGCTGCTGCTGGTTGACATCAATTTGCATTAATTGTCATTACTAAATGTTTTGTTTGGAGAACTACTGCAGCATTTCCCATTAAGGCCTGCCTTGTCACCCAAAATAAAATATGATGCTCAACCTTAAGTAGGAGGAAAAAGGCAGTAATAACCATGAACATTATAGAAATTAATTTATTTGAAAATATGAAACAGGTTTAAAAAAAGAGTTCCTGTTTAAAAAAATAGTTTCCAAGTTTTCACACTTATTTCTGGTTGTTTTATCTCACCTCAAGGCAAATCAGATTACTTTCCTTATGATTAAAGTGTTTAACTTTTCAGATCAAGCATCTCAGTAATTCTCAGCAAGTCCTCCTTTCAGTAAGCTGCATGGACCATAGCAGCTTTCAAGTAGAAGTCATTCACTGAGTAAAAACATCAAGTTCCAACATACACATTTTTTTCTCCAAAGTGAATTTTAAATCAACAGTTTTCCTATGTAAGCCAAAACAACCAAGATAGTTCAATATTCCTTTGCACTAACAAGCAGGTCACCAGACTCGCAGATCACAAGAGGATTGCATAAGCCAGGCACGACTGCTAATTATTGGTGACAAGAGTAGCAAACATTAATTTACTCTGCAAAATAGAGCCTTTCCATGTGTGTGCTCCCAGGGATAAGTCAAGCAACAGTTTGTGTCATATTCTTTTCATAAAGAGTTCCAAGAATATTTGATGCAAGAGTATTTTCCATTGTCAGGTTTTTTTCCCTTAAAGAGAAGGCCCTATTTATTTTCTAAGTGTGGGCTGTAAGTGCATTTGTTTTCTAAATATGACATATCAACGACAGAAACCATTTTTTTCTCCTTTTCACCTTGTTTTAAACATGTAGCCATGATTAAGAGGAAAATGCATTATTCTGGCTCTTAAATCTTTAATGTTTCCCAACAAAATGCTTGTAATACTATGGGAAGATTTATGCTGATATACTTAAAAGACTTTGAACAATCCTGAGCAGTTAATAGTACACCAGCTCCAGTCAGCTAAAATTATATAAGAGCTGGGCATACATCATCACTTCCCTCCTACGTGCACCATTTCCATAACATGATGTGCATGGCCAGCCCGAACTGCAGGAGCCAAAGAGGGATTTCCTGGTGGTCCCTCCCGCTGAATGCCTGGAGCCAAAGGAGGCTACACACAAAGGTGGTCAGGCTCTACCAGGGCCCCACAAGTTCGGAAATGCCGTATTATTTTCCCACAGAGCTTGTGCTAATAGCACAGACTGGACAGACAACGCAATGTCTGCATGGGCATTGTGGCACGGAGGGCTCGGCCGAGCTCCTTTGCCCCAGTTGAAAACCTTGCTGGACTATATGAGCCAGCTAAGCACACATGCTGCACTCCCAGTGTCTGAAGTTATCTTTGGCATTAAAAAACCCTTGTTATTCCGGCATCTTGCAGATCCCTTCAGTGTCTGCAACTCTCAAGACAGTTGCCAGCGCCTATGCCCAAAACATGGTATTACGAGCACTGGAGGGCCACCACGCTGCACATGTTAGCTAAAACCTTATTTCTGCAGTGCAGTCTGTCAAAGATTTCAACCTAGCAAGGAACTGTGCGGTAAGCAGATACTGGTCAGCATAAAACCTGACACATGGTTATTCCTTAATCTTAACTGTGATCTCAATCTTCTGAGAACCTGTACCATCTTATATTAATAATCCAGAAATTAACACTGAAAGTAAAACAAAACAGAAAGAAATCTTACCCTAGAGAACTGATTTGAAGGCTACTAAAAGACTGTGTGCACAACTGTCATCTTTCCAAATGCTAAGAGTTCTTATTTACAATATTTTACTTAAGGTTCAAGATATATTCTTCCAATGTGACCAAGAAAAATCCTACCCCAATTTTACTACTCTAACATCTAACCTTGGTTATAACAACTGATAAAAGTTCCAGTTCTGAAGTTATTTGGGGTATGCAATAAACATTTACACAAAAATGCAGCCCCCACATTTAGCACCTAAAAATATAGATAACTTCTGAACATTGACAGACATACACGGTGTGTATATTTCCCTACATTAGACAACTGATGTAGTTAAACAGTTTTGAATCACACTTCCTCTTCCCCTCTTTCCTCACCCTCCTCATCCTAAAAGCACCTTATCTTTATCAGCTATGGCTCAGTTTCCTAACCATAATCCTCAGAGTCATCTTTAACACAAAAATGCAATATCCCAATTATATTGTGGCAACTTTTATTTGATTTTCTGATATCAGCAGGAAAACAATGCAGTTGCTCTGTTTAATAAAGCCTTTTATTTTTATTTAAAAGGAAGTTTTAGGGCTTCACTAATGAGCATGGCAATGTAAAGCAAGTTTTCTGCAGCACAAGTTTTCTGAACACTACTGCATTTTACTGGGAGGAAAAAAAATGCTGAAAGTGGAAGCTCATTAGTGTTCTTCTCCCCCCTCACTTTTCTTCTCCCCCCTCACTTTTCCAACCAGCTCACTTAGAGAAAACAGACCGTGTTGTCAGAGGACTCTCCAGGTGAGATTTTTAGACAGACACTCTCTGACTTTTTCTTTAGAGTGCAAAAGATGTTCTTAAGTGATAAGACAGTCTCTCAGGCCTGTTTCTTTTCTACAAAAAAGGAAAATCCTGCCAGATTGCTTCTAGCATAATCCCATTCATTTTACCCATAAGGACAACTGATAGAGAGTGAAAGCACACTCTGGGACACTGAGGGATCGGTTTCTTTTGCCAGCAGTCTTGATTGGAAGCCAACCTGAATCACTTCCCTTCAAAGTAAAAAATCAAGGAATACTACCCTGGAATCTCAAAAAAAATTCACATTAAACAAAACCAATCTTCACAAGAATGCTAAAGCATAAGGTGATTTTAATTCCCTCAAAACTCCCTCAAAATCATTACTAAAGCAAGTGTAAAAACTGGTCTACAGCACCTAAAGATTCAGTGTAAGGGGTGGAGGGGAGGGCATAGAGGAAGGGTATCACACAGCATTCAGTAATACCACCTGACAAATTTACAATAGCTATTCCTAAAGGAAAAAAGTATGACCATCATGGCTATCTTAAGATCTACAGGATGTTTTTGGTCCTATTACGCAAGCTTCATTAAAACAATTACTTTCCTATCATTTATTTCAGTTATGTGAGATACTGCACACTGCTGTATTCACCTGTGTGTTCCCTTCACAGCCCTAGCATTTGAACTAGTATTTATTACTACAATGGCTTTTTTTTTCTTTTTGGTAAAAATCCATGTTGTTTTTCCACAAATAGCAAACACTGGTTGAACTAAAGCTTTTGGCAGTTTATTTACATTATTAGGCTTGAAAAGCAAAACTAATATTTACTCAAAATGTAAAGATAAGATGGCTTTAAAATGTTAGTGCTCACCAACAGTAAATAGAAACAGTCCTCTCTTCAGGCTTTTTTTCTTCCATTTCTTTATTAACAAATAATGCAGTGAAAAACTGCCTTTGCCTTCTGAGTCACCTGCAAAAGTTTTCATAATATACCTGTGTCATTTTAACTAGAAGTAAGATGCAGATAACCTCAGACTTCAAAGTTTCTACCCATTAACATACCACATACTTCACTCCACATGTTAGATATGAATGATAATCCTGCTCTGAACTAGCTCATCGTTATTATGTTGATGAGCTGGGATGGAATATCACTGACAGTAACTCCCAAATCTTTTAAGGGGGAGTGAGGGGAAAAAACACTCCAGCACACAGGCATCTTACACAAAATGCATGCGCATATATAAATACTCCATTTCCTTCAGGAACAAGCAGCGAGATATAGCAAGGACAAATCCAAAGTTTATTCCATGTGTGCTACAGTTAATCAACATGTTAGGGAAGTATCAAAATCTCTACTATTAACATATGGCAAGAGTTTTATTGTTACAATACATCGTGATAGATTAGCCCAATTGGAAAAGGCTTAAGCTGCAGACAGTGCAATTGCATTAAATCTTAATTCTTCTGGGTCACGTTCCATGAATTTCTTGCAAACTTCTATTGCATCCTGAAAGACAAAACACACAAACAAAAAACCTTACTCAAAAAAGCAACTGAAATACAACCAAAATGGACTTTTCCATAGAGGATTACTAATGAGACAAATTTATTTAAACTGTATTTCTGAGTTGCCCCTATTCCAGATTATTAACAGTGCTCATAAAGGCAGTAGAAGAGAGCAAAAGCTGTATACAGAACCTTAACAATTTTTGTTACTGAATATTACTTTGTGCAACAGGCATGTGTTGCTCATCTGACCTTCCAAATGCAACTCTCAAGTTTGCCATTACTAGTACTGCTGTATTCATAAACTCTTCCTTTGTCTCAAGATTAACATAAGCTGTGTGGGGTAAGTGAAAGACTATAAATAATTCCTTCATCTAGCTTCAGGGTGCGATATAGAAAGCACATGTTATCAGTAAAATAGAAGAAAAAAGTCATATACAAAAGAATAAAAGCTTCACCCAACTTCTGCCCCTACATCCAAACAAGCACAAATTGCATGCATACTTTATAGAGATTAAGTCAACACTACTAAATTGCAAGAGCTTTTGTTTATTTGTTTTTGAGTTTCTCTGGTTTCTTCCTTTCATAAAGCTAATCCAGACTGGATACTCTAATGGTCAGATCTATGCATTGCGCTCTCTCAGCTTCAACTTGGCATCATTCTACTGGGATGAAAGTTTATTCTCCCAATTAAGTGTATTCCTTTTGCATTAATTTCTCAAATAAACAGCTCCTGACACAAAGAAGCAACCAAAGGAAAGCATGAAGCTAAAGGAGAATGGTTATTGGCAAAGAAGAAAGGGCAAGAGACAAAGTGCTGGATGAGGATTTAACTTATGTCCAGCATGGCACCTACTGAACTATAACTAAAGCAAAGGAAAGAAAACGAAAAATTAGTATTAAGCTTTCAAACTGACTGCTTCATCTCACATGTGACAAAGACACCAGTGGCATAGGTAGATCTCAGCACAAAAAAAAAAAAAAAAATCTGCCTGATCATCTGTTATGATCAACCCTTCAGACATTTCTTGTTTTTATATTACGATACTGTCTCACCCAGTCATACCACATGCATTCTGAAATATCCATTTTAAAACTGAACAAACATAATTGTCTCACCATCCCACTCACTCTACACCAATAGAGCCATAAATACAAGTCTGAATTTTGTTAGCACCATTTAATATGGTTTTTCATTCGTACCTCTAAGAAAGAATCATCACTAGTTTCCCCATGGTTTACTGGAAATGGCTTGCGCCCATCTGTTGAAACATAAAACAGGATTAAACAAAGCATTTATAAAAATTGAAATAGAAAAGCTTCATTTTTTCAATAAAGAATAATTTAAACAGATTTTTCTCTCTTCTCTTACGAAAGTGCCACCTCATTTTTCATAAAGAATTACACAAATAACAACACGCAGCTACTGCCTGGTCTCTCTTCCACTGTTGACTGCTTCAAAAGATACCATTATGTACAATCTGTTACATTAAAGTTCTCAATAAAATGTTACAGAGTAATCTTTTTTTTTTTTTTTTTTTTTTTTTTTTTTTAAGCTGTGAGTTGCAACTGTTTTAGCGCTGGTATAGTACTTTAGGTTCTCAAGTAGAGAAGAAGGATTTCAACTACTCTTAATGGATGTACACAGATTGCTGTGGATCTGTGGTCATTGACAACTGTGATCAAGGACTCCGTGATCAGCAGAACAGAATACCAAACCCACCACTCTTTGAGAGCTTGAAGAGCAAAAGGCATAACTGAAATATTATCCTAATTAAAAAAGGTGAACAAAACCCAAATGATTTAGGTATTAAATATGTTCATAGCATTTAAAATAGTTGCTATAGCTAATTTTTTTTCCTGTGCAAAATAATAATGTTATCACCATCAGCAGTTTTTAAATGCTTTTGTTTGTAGAAGACTCTTAAAGTGTTTCATATTACCTGTGAAGAGGTAACAATATGAAAACACGTGTCAGGCTATCTTAGGTATTTACTAGACCAGATTCCCTTTTGGCTCTCTCCTCTCTCTAAGGAGTTTTCCCTCCCCAAAGATTCCACTGAATTTGGCAATGTGTCTAAACTACATTTTCCCTAACTAAAAATAGATTCTACATTAGAACACTTCTGCATTTACAGTAATGAACACCCTCTTGTTCACAGAACAAGCATGATGAAGATTTAACAATGCAAAATCCTCAGAACATGCCAGGAAACAGAACTGAATGCCCTGCATTGTTGCAGGCTAAGTTCGATTGGAATTTTTATACACATCTTGGCACAACAGCGTTTTAATTCCATCTGCCTATCAATAACATGTTTTCCATGGCAAAAACATCATGAGCATTTAATGTTCATGTAATTCCCTAGAGTGTGCTACCTGCCAAAGCCCACAGGCTGGTTGCAGTGATTGAAGCCAGTGAATGAATCGAAAAACCTTCTCCCATTTTCCTACTTTCAAGTATTGGGTTTTTTTTTTAAACTATCTTCCGCTAGTACAGAGAAAAGTTATTTTAAGAACACAGGAAATAGTATTAGCATTCCACTATACTGTTGAGCTAAATGCCTCATTTTTTAATGTTAACAAAAAATGAAAGTGGATTTTATCTTGCATCACTCTTATGGAGTGCAAAATAGATAAATACGATAATCATAGTTTGCAGTATGCTTTAAGTAGAACAAATTAATGCACAATGCAACGATAACATGGAAATAGTAGCGCACAGATAAAAGAAATGAGCCATCCATCATTACATGCAACATGTTTTGAAATTTATTGTCATAAAATACTTATATTGCATCCTACAGTAGTTCCCTCACTATTTGATCCAGTTCACTGACATCACATACACAGCACCATGGAAAAATAGAAATCTGTGACTACTGTTCATGATCACTGTTATTATTTCATATATCCACCTTAATATTAACATGAGCATTTCTTACACATCACTTATGCCCCAGGTTTTAATTAATTGTCCCCTGTTAAGGGCATTGCTTAATAACATGTTAGTTTTCAAAAGGTTTTAAATACAAAGAAATAGCAAATGTTCCCACCATAAAATATTGCAAAAATTACTTCAGGAAAGGCCAGAGTGACTTGCAGTTTTTAAATCCTAATCTACTTGCTAGTTTTCTGGAGTGCCTGCAGCAAAACCTAGTTGCCCAGCAACATGTTTAAGATTAGAATCATTAGAGAATATTCGAGCAGAACTTGGTGCTACACAATATGAAAAGGGAGAAAAAAATTGCTCTAAGTAATTCAGAAAACAGAGACTACTGTTTAGAAGTTAACTGTCTAGTGACCACAAAAAGGTAGATTAAGAGAATGACCAGCCTATAATAAAAAAAATGCAGAATATTAGTATCTGCTCGTATTCTGACTACATAATTTCAATTTTAACTATAGTACTATTTAATAATATAGCTAACACTTCTGTAGTTGCCTAAAGTTTATTAATTGTTTCCACAAACAATTCAATCTCATAACTATATTTTCCTCTCTGAATGTGAGAGTGTTTATTAATTCTTTCTTGTTTCCAAGAAAGAATTCTTCTTGGTTCCAACTGTTTGACTGAAAGCCCCCCCCAAACGCCCTCAGACAAACCCTAGGAGGCAGCTGAAAAGTACCTAAGCCCTACAAGAAATCAAATAATCTGTCACAAACTAATTATTAAACAAGATTACCACTTCTATTTGCTTCAAACAAATGGAGAGTGAGAATAAAAAGTGTTCTTACCCAGTTCATAGAGATGACCACCTACATTAACTAATGCAATAAAGTGAAGATCTACTTTTTCATCTATACTTGGTGCCTGCAAAACAAAAAAACATAGTGTTCACTAAATCTCTTATCACAGTGAAGTTCACTAGAATGTATCATCACAACACATAAAACACCTAGCTATTAGAAAGATGGAAGTTCTGGCTCCATGCAGAATGGCAGAAGTCACACCACAGAACACTGACATATAAAGACATTTCCTGCAAATATGTACAGCAATAAGAATCATTTCAGTAAGATATCAAAGTGTTCCCAACAGTAAGTATACATAAAAGCTTCATTTTCACTACCAGATTACAAGTAGTATCAACTCAAACACATCAGCATTAAAAACAGATACTTATATTAATTGCAAATCCTTCACCAACTCACCAACTGTAACCAAACGAAAGTGAATGCAGGACTGCACTCTGAACCTGTAGTATTTTAAAACTGAAGATATTCACTTAATCAAATTAATTTTGCTTGCAAGTACTTAATACAGTTAACATGTTCTCCCCTCACAGGCAGTAGAGAGAAACAGACATTCCCAGGGTATGACTCATCTATCCCAAGACCTAATACCTACTAGGTAGACAGAAAGGGAAATAATCAGAGATTAGCTCTATTTGTCTCAGAGACTTCTTGGAGATAAGAATTTGTCTCAGAAATTTCAGGGCAATATCATAGGCACCACCACTGCATATCAAGAAAGCACTGCAGTACAGGGACAGCACATTTAAATGACATGACATAAAAATGGTCACAGTTGGTAAAAATCTGGTACAATACTGCAATGCCAACTGCAACAAGCAACAGCTTTCTCAGGAGAAAACAACAGGGCATGCAGTGCATGGCCCACCTGCCAGTGCACTTTTCCAGCAGCCCTTAAGCAGGGGATTGGGAACTTCTGAGCCAAATGCTTTATCACTATCATTGGGTTCAATAGCCCAATGGTGGTTTTATTTCCTCATGAATCCGTCTGATCTCCATTTGAATTCCTTTATAGCCTATGATCCATAATACAGTTAGACAAAATATGAGGGGATGGGAAAAAGCACTTCAGTTTGTCTTGAGGAAACTATCAGGCAGCTGGCTGATGTGGAAATACATTTGATGCACACTCTTCCTCTATATTGAAATGGAAATCTCTACTTTTAGCCTTCTGGGAATTGCATAAAGACCCTCAGAATCTAAGAGCTTGCCAGGAACCAAGTACCACGTAAGATGGGTTATGGAACCTTGCAGTTACATCACGCTTTCAAGACTGGGTTAAAAGTTTCCCTCTTCTTGGTCATGAAGTAGGACTTCGAAAGATGATCCAAGTTGAAAAAAAAAATGCAACAAACAGCCAAAACAATAGTGGGAAGGACAAGAAGTCAGCATAAGTCCTTCAACAGATGAAGCAAGCTGAAGACCACAGCATTACTGAGGAGTTGGCCACAGCTTACAGAAATCCTGTGTGTCAAGAAAAAAAAAAAGCACAAAAAAGAAGAGACCCTCACAATCTCCCCCCACCCTCACTGGTATCCATCTCCATGACCAGATAAAAATATGACAGACTTAACTATTCTGCTTCACAAGGCCTAGAAGGAAGAATGAAGAGGATTTCTGCCACATACGAAGCGGAGACTACTGAAGGAACACGCGCACCTTTCCACTACAACTCCAAGCAGCCTTTTTCCTTTATGGCACATGTAGATTGCCTTAAAGGATTCTGCTTTACCAAATAAAGAGCAAGGCCAAATAAAGTAAGGATTTAGGAAAACAAAACAAGCAGCCTCTAGAGTTCGGCTACACTAGTACTAGACTTTCAAAAGAGCCACAGGTTTCAGCAAGTTCCTGAAAACCACACAAAACAGCGGCTGACAACCAACGGGCATAACAGCAAGGGGCTATCAACCAAACAACTGTTCACACGCATCAAACCATGGTGCTACAAAAACCCGAAGGCAGGCAAAACAGAGTCCTTGCCAAGTCCCATGTTGCCACCTAATCCCAGTACAGGCAATGACTTCACAGCTGTCCACATATCAAGTTGTGTCAAACTATATAGCACAAAAGCTACTAACTAGAAAGTCTGGGTTTAAGGAATTTCAGAGTGAGTGGAAAGACTGCTACCCGTTAGTCCCACTTTATGAAGAAAAATGGCTTAACATCTAAAAGCTTGCTTCTGACTACCTGGGCACAAACTGACTTAACTAGACAGCTCAAAATATCACAATTCTATTTTCAGAGGACAAATCCCTATCCGAGATTCCCAACATTTATTTTTGCTCAAGTTTAGACCAAAACACAATTGTTCCTTTGACCATTTCGAGGCCTCTGTTCTTTGCCAATTTTTAATAAGGACCTTTTCTATAGAGATAAGTACTTGGCATGCCTTCAGTGCTGAATCTATGTATAGCTGAAAGATAGACAGTGGAGCCATCAAGAAAAATATGTTTAAGTTTTCACAGAATTTATTTAAAGACATTGCTATTCCTACAGAATATAGCCATGGTTATTTTTGAACTTGTTGAATCCAAATAACATGCCTCTATTAAGTGTTATTACCACAGCCTGTAAGAAATAGTTTTTATATTTTAAATTCCCAGTTGTCATAGGGGGGGAAAAAAAAAAGGCAACCGCAGAGAGGAAGAAAGAGCCATGCCATTATTAAAGTTTCTATCACATGCTCAATTTCCTTCACCTGCGATTTCTTTTCATCTAATGTAGATTACTAGTAAATATTACAATACTAAAAAGTAGATCTATTCCATTTCTTGAAAATGAGGATTATTTTTGACTGACAATTATTTGCATAATACAGAGAGACAACAGGGTCTGGACTGTCAAGTTGACCTATAATTTTGTATTATAAAAATATATTGCTTAGGATTTAGGCAAAACAAGCACCTGGATTAAACCTTCCCCATATGATGAATCTGATTCAGAATCCCCCTACCCCTCCCTGGGGGAATAAAGCAGCCATTTGCCTGCCCATGCAAACACACCAGCACACATCAAGCAAGCAAATAAACAAACAAACTTGTCAGGCCAACTTCTATTTCACTGAGAAGCTCTAGCAGTTCTAGCACTAGAACCAGAAGATTTTAAATTTCAAAGGGAGGGAAAGAATAGGGAATATCACCTTCAGGAAGATGTCTCTTGTGGTTTCCATGAAAAGCTACACCTTTGGCAAAGTTTTCTGCTTTCAATAAACAGTCTGCATAAATGCTCAAAAGAACAAGAGAACATCGCATGAAGAAGTTTATCTGCATGTTCATCTCTAAGTAGTATTTTCAGAGCAACTACAAAGTAGTCTCTTGATCACTCTTCTTGTCAAAGACCAGTATAACATCAATATCAGCCATGCATTGGGATCTCCTATTCCTCTGATTTTTCACTTAGAGCCACACTTGATGTGCAGAAGTTAAAAGCAGATTTGAATGATCACATGGAATAACCATCAGGAAGTGGAAAAGCACATGAGTCTGAAAAAGATTCATTCTCTGATCAGGATTTGGAACTAATCTCTGTGATTCAAGACACATTTTTCAAGTCTTCTGAACAGCTATAGCACTCTGAAAGAAAATTCGTATTTCTTTTCCATCCAAAAAGACAGAAAGAAGACAAATATCTCAAGTAGCTTACATAAGCTTGCATTATGGTTTCAGTCTTAGTATAACCCATATTGCAGGAATTACATTATTCCTGCATAAGGAATTGCATTATTCCTTAATGGACATGACTTTTCCAACTTAATCTGTTGGAGAGAAAAAAAACCCCTCAAAAGTAATATCCAGCAAACTTGAAAGTGATTTGATTAAAAAAAAAAAAAAAGGATGAAAAGGATAAGAAGTTAAGCAGTCAAAGTGATGATGCTAAGAATAATTTCTTAATCATAATTTGTCCTCAAGCTATTGAGATAACCCTCAATGGTAACACAGTGCATCTTCCTGGATTGCCAGTCTCACATACTTTACATGTTTTAGCACACAGACCAAAAGGACAACTTTCCAGCCTTCTGGTGCTTTTTCATTATTTAATATTAATAGCTATTTCTCCTTCTGCCTTCCCATGTCATTCATTCCCCTGTTAACAAAAAAAGCATCTCTCTTTTCTTAATGACATTCCAAGGCTTTCAGAAATGAGAACCAGAGTTGCTTTGCTATCTGATTTTGGATACCAAATTAATGGCACCTGTGTGAGTCTTGATTTTTCAGAGGATGTGACTGCTTTTCTCTGCTGACTTGGATATTCAGATTAAATAATAAACTACTGCTGACTGTTGTGAAAAGTCAATTTTAATTGACTTCTCTCAGGCTAATACCCATTAATTCACATTATCACCTGCTGTTCTGAGAAATCCTTGTTTTCACCTTTCACCACTGCCCTGCATGGTGCTCTCTACTCACGAGCTGCTACATTCTTCATTCTTGCTGTTGCGTTAACCTTCAGAAACCCAATGGTACAACCTTCTGCCCAAAAGCTTGTCTACTCTTAGACTAATTATATCAACTGGTCTAATAAAGTATATTTCATCTCCTATACAGCTCATCCTCCTAATACATTTAGACCATTATCATCTAAAAGTTAGTAATCAATTTTTATACATTTGAAACATTTTGATCTTCAAACGTTGCTAACTTAGGACAAAACTGTTTATCCAATTTGATCTAGAGTTGGTGTCTTTTCCCCCCAAAATGCATTTTGGGGACAAATATGCAACTGGGGAAAAACGTTTCCATCTTGCTGCCACGGATATACTGGGCAAGTGCTCACCTCACTCAGCTTAGAACTTTGTTGAAGGACCACAATATAAAAGCAGGCTCAATATTACATTATGGATTTCAGAAAGCTTCTTCTAACTAAATCTTATCTACTGATTATTTCCTTACGCTTGCTCGAGAGAATGAATTGAAGCAATAAACCTCAAAACAGTTTAGAAGAGTATTTTGCATTTACAGATAGTCAGGTAGTGACCAAAGCAAAGTTGTGTAAGTCAAGACTGGCATCAAGAGTCACAGGTTCTGGAAGAAACATAGGTAAAGACTGATAAGGAGAAGACAATTTTGCAAAACCTTGAGGAGTGAAAAGTCATCAAAATTCAAAGATCGAGAGAAAAGTAACTAATAGGTCTAAGGAAAAAAAAATAGGGATTTAAATACACAGTTTTACTCACAAGGGGTTATGAGAAAAAGAAGAAAAAACCTATTCAAATACACATTTACACAAGCAAACTTTAGATGTGGTTTGGGCTCAGTAAATTTTGAAGTAAAGGAAGAAAGGCGACGCAATTCCCATGGCGTAGATTGGGTCTTTGCAATGTTTCCATTTTGAAGCACAGAACATACTGACACTATCCTTCGGCAAATTTCCTTTATCCGCCTATGAAAGGTATTTGAAACCTGGTTAAAAATACTTCAGTTAAAACAATGACCACTAGAACGATGATCACAAGTTTCAGCAAGATTATTTCCGGCTCATTCTCATCGAACAGGGACATCTCTATTCATGCTCAAGATACTGCAATTAGTTGGCTGTATCTGGAATGCTCTGGAGCTTCGCAGCCTAACATACACACAACAGCTTACTTCAAACCAATGTAGCCCTTGTCCAGACTAGAGAAAAAGAATTTACAAAAGAAAGATGCAAAGGGACTACCCAGTTGGGAGTGCTGACCCACAGAATGGATATGGAGTTCCTTTGCCAAGCGTTGTCTTACGTATTTTTCTACCATGCTTGTCCCTTTAAAGCTTACTAACTCTTTATGCCCCACCTACAGCTAGAACATGTAAGTGCCAGGTTAGATAGGATCCCTTGTTGCTGGATGGAAGCATTTGGTTTTGAATGGGAGGATGTCAAGCAAGAAACTGAAATCCAGAGGTGAATTCAGGAGGATTACTCAGCAGTGTGCTGTGCTAAACAGCTATTTCTTGTTCTTTAAAAACAGCAACTTCAGTCCAACACAGAACTTAAAGGTTGAGTAGCTGAGATGAAAAAACAGAGCATGTTTTCCCATTTGAGAACTGTGAGGAAGAAGGTAGGATTAGGAGATTAACATGACCTATAAAAGACAAAAAGATGATCCCAAGGCAAGTAGAGATTCTAAACTAAAAGAACAGATGAGGTAGAAAAATAAGAGATAACATGGGTTGAGGAAGGGTCAACAACAACAAAGCATGTTTTTATTTATAGCTTAAAAACTCACTGCATCTACTGCAATTTATCAGGTTTGCATAGATTATTTCAGTACAGTATTTTCAATATTTTTCTCTATTACATGTCCTTAGCCATCTGGAGAATTCATCAAGTCAAAGAAGTCTTTTGAGAACAGAAAGTAGTTTTATTTAAGGAGCAGAAAGTCAGTTTCCCACCACTGACCTTTGCTCCTGGAAGAAATTTACTGTCTGTCCATCAATGTTTACATAGGACAAATGTATTTGTAACTACAAGGAAGTTCAATTTTATTTTAAACGTAATGTACAGAATGTCGTGTCCCCCTCCCAAAATTTAAATGCACAGGATTCTGAATAAAAGAATGCTAAAACGTTTTTACACAACATTCAGACCAATGCAGCTGCACTCTATGTCTAGCAGAACAATCAGTTCTGTAGTAATACTACTTTGTGGAAGCCATGATGTTTTAGAGGCATAGACAGGACAAAGGTTGAAGATAAAGGTATTCCCCCCTCCCCCCAATTAAACCGACTAAGATCACTTTAATGACCAAAAGCCTATTTTTTCCAAGTTATACTAATTCATATATAGGTCATATGTTCTTGCTGTACAAAAGTGTAAAGACAAGAATAACCTTTTAGTTACCAGTAAGTGTCAGACTGTACATTGTATTCAGTGATAAATCTTTGCTAAATAAAACCTTTGATAGAAAAATCTAAGTGGAATTAACAAGTAATATCTTAAAACTAATTTTGGCAGCAAGCGTTTGTATTGCCAGACACAGTTGTGTTGAAGGCCACTTATTTTCTGAATGAAATTATAATTTAAACATATTCCAAACAAATGCTCACTGCTAATGGATGACGATCTGTTTAGAAATACTCTGAAGTAAACCAAAAAAAAAGAAAAGACTCAACTTGCAAACACTGGTCATCTAGCACAATCACAACAGACTATGCTGTAACTTCCATCCTTGGTTAAGTCATGGCTTATTTAGTGTTGAAGTAAACTCATAATCTATTAATATAGTTATTACAGGCAGCCAATCCCAAGCTCAGAAGTTTTCTCAATAAGTCTTTTGTTAACATCAAGCTTCTATATGACATATCCATACAAGATCCCAGTTTCAAATCACAGAAACATAACATTGTAGAATTTTCAAAGTTTTGCTAAACAAACCAAAAAAATCCCCAGGTAAAATGTCAGAGGTTTGCCAATGTTCATGGCAAAAATGTTCAAAGCAGCCAAAAAAAAAGAAAAAGCATGAGTTGGGGAGAACTTAACTCCATGTTTAGGTCTGAGTTTCCTAAAATCTTAAGTTACTTAGCTAGCCCCAAACAACATCATCATAGTTCCTAGCTAGACACTTAGTAGTAGTAATTATTATTCACATGAAGAGAAAGGGGGCTGGGAAAAGGTTCATCCTGAGATACTTATCAGGATAAAAATATAAAAGCTGAGCAGAAATGGAAGTATTCTGACACTAATTTTTAATAGTAATAATACATTAAGAATTTCCACATGTGGAAAGACAGATCTGTGCAGACTAGGGAATTATTTGCACCACAGTCAGAATACTTGTTTCACCTCAGTAAAAGATTCACATACCTCAAAATAGGAATTTCTAGTAACATAGTAGAAATGTGGTTGTTACAAAAAAAATTTAAAAGTAAAATTGGGACAATGGTTTTGTTTTAAGAACATTCAGTTCTAAATATCAAGATTTTTTCTGTGCATATTGAAAGAGTGATGACTTTAAAAGTAGCATGAAATCCCTCTAAAGCACTCTTTCAGTTTAGTGGTTCTGATGGTGGTCATAATGCAGTTTAGAAGTATTAGCTACTTTGGGCATGTGTCATTTTTTTCCTGCTTTTTCATGATACATGTTTCCTGTGGGTGAAGGAAAAAAAAAGTTTAAGTATGGCATTTGATGAAAAGCTTCTATCTGTTAGAATGTCTTCACCTTCAACCAGAAGGTAAGTTCTAGAAACTGGCTAAAGAAACAGATGTCAAGTGAGAAGGTAAGCCAGCCCCTCGAGATTACAGAAAACACTTCATCTTTCGTGAAACACCGAGGGACTATTAGGCAAGACTTAGAATGGAAGAAAATGAGACTAGGTTTGGGATACCAGAACATAAACCAGGTCTCAAACACAGAAGAAATAATATCATATGACAAAGAATTAGAAGCCCCTTGGCTTAGCAGATCCAAATGAGAGATCATGAAGATGAGGTGAAGAGAAGACGCTGGATGTAGAGCCAATGGGGGGAAAAAAAAAGCCACTTCATGAATGGCAAACTTCATCTATGCTCTGAAGATGATTTGGTACATGTGCTGAACCAAAAATATTTGGACAGCAAAGCATGGAGTGATGTACTTTTGCTGTCTAACATGGGGGAAAGAAAAGAGAAAGAAAGAAAAACCTCTAAGAATGGTTGAAAAAAGACCCCAACAAAAAATGATGCCTTGAAGAAGACTGAAGGTTACATGGCAGAATGCCAGTCATGTCAGAATAAGAAAAGACTGAAGATGGACTACACTTACAACAGAATGAAGCCCAACAGATGGAAGGCGTATCAAGGGCCGCCAACGACGGAGACGGATTGAAGGACTGGTAGCTTTTGCAGGACCTACATGATTACGTTTGGCCCAGGAGAGGGATGCAGAGTGACACAATGGTGAAGCCTTCGTTCTGCTGTGGCTAACCTGAGGCTGCGATGAGGATGGTGGTGAAGACAGCGAGGACGATGACGACTACATAAATATTAAAAAAGAACATACTTAGCCCACTTAAACTTGAATTAACATACCTAAAAAGGCAACTGCAAAGATGTCCACTGTTCGTTACACTGTGCTTTAACTGATAAAGTCTACACACAAAATAACAAAGAACGTGTTGGATTTGAATGAGATGACAAAAAAAGCAATGAAGATAGGGAAAGACATGGTCCATATCTGAAGTTTACCATCAGATAAGCTAGAGGTTATTCACACCCAGTGAACTTCATAATATGAACCCAAGTTAACCAATTCATATGAGAGACAGATTGTTAGTAAGTGAGGAAGAAAGGGATTGAAATAACATCTCATGGAAGGAATAGTTAACAGGCAGTGATAAATCCTGTCTACAGCCACAAAGACTACTAGTAAATTTTATGTCAGTTTAAGAGGGCTAGATTGTGTTACTCTGGGATTTCAAATGAATCAACTACTTTAATGGTCCCAGAGTTTCTTTACTGTTCCATTTCTAACATAAAAGGATAGCAAAAGAAAAGGGAAGCTTACCATGGTGAGGTATGCAACTTCCTAAGTTTTTCACCTATTCTTCTAAAATAGCAGGCCAGTGGCAGTATTGCCATTAACACTCAGGATCCCTTTAGTATCCGTGGAAGCAGTAGGACTATGTTAAACCATTCAAATAGTTACTATTAGAAGAAAGACCACAGAAGTATTAAAAATGACTCTCAGTTGCAACTGACAAAATTATAGTAATATATTAAGACCAGAAAGAACCATTGTGAGGATTTAGTTTTGATCTTCTGTCCCACATGGGCCACAGGACCAATCAACTTTTGTTTGAACTAGAACATATTTACCAAACAAGAAGGTCAAGCTTAATGATTTATTGACTACCAAAATAAATCAGAACAAGACACAATTTCAATCAATCCTGTCTACAGCTACAGAGCCAGTAAGTAATGTTTTCATACAGTTTATCAAATACATTAGCCCCACCAATGCTAAATAAAAAAGGCAACCTTGCTACTCCTATTTAATGAACATGAGAACAATGGACTATGTTAGTCCTTCCAGCCATGATGTCAAACCAGGATCTCACATTCAGCTTATCATCCACCATAACTTTCTCCTCTCAGCTCATATAAAATCCCCACTGCCATCTTCCATCTTTGAGAGAGGTGAGGGATCCTCTGATACATTGTTCATCATCTCTTGTGCTAATTACATGTCCTTTATTTGACCTCAAAAAAATAGAGCTTTGTTTGAAGCTAACTTAAAGGGCAATCTAGACTGTCCTGTATCAGTCTTGTGTTCACCGTTAATTTACTGTCTCCTGATCTTTACCTTATCTGCAGATTCTGAGTTGTACTTTTATGTATCCATGTCACTGATAGAAGCTGTTTAACAACACAAGTCCTAGAATCAATCCCTGCAAGGCCCCATCAGAAAACATACTTACTCAGTGATGATATTCCACTTAGTTTCACCGAGACCTGCCAGCTGCTTGTGAATTCATTAAAATTATGTAGGCAGAATACAAACCGCAGTTCCACGAGATATGTCCAGCAATGCACTCAATGGGACAATTCTAGACTACAGAAACTGAGTATTAGATAGCCTGTCTGAAAAAATAATTTTCATTTTATTTCATCAATAACTGCCAGTCAAAATATTTATTTCCTGTATTATTTTTGAAGCATTTCATCTTCTTTCCTGTTCAGTTTTTGTTTTTTTCATTTCCTGTCAAGACTGCGGCAATGTATTTCTTTTCTACTTCCATACTGTTGTCCCTGAAGAACAAGGATAGGAGTTCTTCACAGAGAATAAGCACCAAATATGGGAACAACTATAGAGCTCAGAGGTAAGCATGCATGAAGTTTTATCAGGTCTTATAACCTGTCTAGAGAACACACTTTTGTACAAAAGTTAGGCAGAGGTTCTCTTCTATTAGACCCTCATGTAAAACAGGATTTTCAAACATTCTGATCTATTCCTAGATCTCAACAATTTCACAGAAATGAGGACTAAAACCAAAAAAATGTAACTGTACGAAGAAATGAAGAAAAGAAAGAGGAATTTAGCAACGACAGTACTTCTTAGAGTCAGAGAAACTTAGAGGAGCTTAACGGCTATTACACTTCATCTGTATTACTGAAGGTGTGTTTTTTCAAATTTTTCACACGAAGAACTGATTTAAAATGAAACATTTTGCATTTGGATAAAATATCATATGGCTCATACTATTTAAGCTCAGCATGCCTAAGAAAATTCTAAAAGATGACTGATAAATTTCTGTCCCACAACATGTTCTAATCTTACAGGCTCCTCTTGTCTATAGGTAGGTCCAAGGACTGTGAGGACTTCTAGGAGTAGTGTTTTGAGGGTCTTCCTAACTGGAAAGTTCACAATAAAAGCCGAGATGGACTATATTATGTTTTACAATTTTGCAAGCTTCTACTATCAAAATAGACAGGATTGTTAGTCTTCCTGGAATCTGCAAGTACAGTAATTGCTTGCTTAGAAATAAAACTGGGGGGGGGGGGAGAAGCAACCTTGAAAAAAAGAATTTACTCTGGCTTTAGTACATTCCATTGACAGGAAATTGTTTAACTGTATATTTTTGCTGTGAAAAACTATTGTTTAGCACTCCTAGCATAACTGATATGAGACCATGAATGAGAAACTGAATCATATCAAATTTAAAATTTGTTTCATATTCCAGGGATGGCCAAGTATTTTGAAAGATATGTTAAATATGGTAATGAAAGTCAAAAAGGTTTTGTAAAAACAATGCCTCACCTTTACCATCCTTAATGATTGCACTTATCTGTTTTCTGACTAATTTTGTTAAAGTAGTGAGAACGTTAAATGCCCCTTCATACTGAGACCAGAAAGGACTTTATATTCTCAAAACCAAATTTAGAATGCAATCAACTACAACTATTAATAAACTAAAACAACTTAGTATTTCTAGGTCAGTATCTTCCCACATATTAAAAATCCATTCATTGAATCTTATCCTTTATTTCCTGTATTAGGAGGTCCCCTAGTGACTTCAACCAAGGCATAAAGAAAGTTCCTCCACTTGAAAAGGTACTTTTGCATTTTAAGAGTGAAGTTTTGACAGACAGTATGCAGGAATTCTAGCAAGGCAAAGTTACTGCTGGACTTCTGTCTAATTAACATGGCTGCAATAGCCATAAAATCGCATTCAAAGTTAGTTTATATGTATTCCTTGAATAATAAGCATAAATTAAGCTGTGTCATTTTCAATTGAATATTAGATGTACAAAAATAGAATTATATTTTTCAATATTAATATGAAATTAAATTTAATATTCTAGTATCCTGAATTTGGAGAGACAAGTACTACATTTCACATTTAATTTAAAAGAGGGAAGACAATCGTAACTTTAGACACTATTCAAACAAGACTTATTAAAAGCTAGCAAGCTGCAGTCAAAAGAGAACTACAGACCAACTTCACAACATTAGAAGATCACGGGAGTATGCTTAAGTGCAGAAAATTGTAGCAGATCAAACAGTTGAAGTGGTAAAACAAAAAAACCTGAAATAGAATTGTATGTTATTATCATATATGGCAGTAAGCATATTAAGTTGATAGTTTGTAAAGTTAAAATACATTATGAAGAAGTTAAATTTCATGGAACTGGTCCAAAATTCATTCCTATGCATACCTGCTATTAAATCCTAAAGCCATTTTACTAAGATCTCAAGAAACACCTATAGAGTTCTTCAGGCACCAAGGGCTCTGCCTCTTTGCACGCACAGAAGTTTGATAGTGCCGAATAGCTCAGGATCCAGTTCATGCCTAGACCTGTCAGGCTTTAGAAACAGGGCATCTGCCTACTCATCTCACTTGGGGAACTCAAGCCAGCAAAATAGCCCGGTCCATGTCTAGTGCACTAAGGCGTGACAGGACTGCACTTATCAAAGATAAAGCGCTATTGCATAACTCTTTAAACAATATTTCTACTTGCAAATAACACTGATGAACTTGGTAGTGGTTACAAGAATTCATCCATTCAGAAGCTCAAATTCAGGGCACTCTCATTGGAAAGGTCAAGCCCACGCCACGTCCCCCTAAGGAGGCCAACCTACCTATCAACTGATAAACTGTGCTGAGACAGGGACTGTCTTCGTCCCTCCATTTTGATGTCATGCCATTGTGTATAAAGAAATGCCAGTTCCACTGGGACAGAGGAGAAAGGAGGCTTGATTGCATGCCATGATCGCTGGGGTACTCGCTTGGGAAACAGAAAGAGGTACAATACTGTTAGTCCTGGTCTCTGCTTCCAGAATTAGTCACGTATACGTCCCTAGGATCAGAGACACTGCCACATGATTGCATGTCTGCGTATGCTCAGCTGAGTAGATCCATGAGCGTCCAGTAACTCCTCCTGACAAACTGAGCACATGCGGGCTGGTTACACAGTACACATACTACAAACTCAGTAGCAGAGACAGGGGAAGGTTGAACTGACATTAAAAAGTGTAACTTTTCCAGCTATATGGTCTACATAAGAATTGTTTTCGTTTTAAGATTGTATTTGGAAAAAATGTACTTGACATTGTCTTTTCCACTCCACACACACCTTTTGAGGGTTTTGTGTTTTGCCAAAGTAATTGCTCCCAACTGCTTAAATGCAACATCTGCATTTTAGTTCAGAATGTAATACATATGTTTTTTCCTCCTTAGAAGTCATTGTCCCATTTTCTCCCCACACAAATTAAATCCATGCCTCACATGGTCTGAAAACATCCTCCTCCCCCTCTCACCAATTTTCAACCTTTTTACAGAATTCTAAGCTATTCTGATGGTGGCGGCAAAATCTCAAGAGATGTCAAGTTCCCTATAGCCTTTTATAAAAGGACAGGCAGGCAGACAGGGGAGGGCTACCTTAGGAACCAAGTGCGCCACAGAATCAGATGCTGCTTCATGAGCTCACCTACAACAACACACCACAAAATTCACACCAGTGAGACACATTATGAATATTTCAACTTCAGAAGAAGCCTTGTTCCTGACTAGAACTTCAACAGGCAGAAGAAAAACCTACACAACATGTAAACTATTAGGAAATCAAGGTTCATGAATTCCACTGCTCACAGATCTACTTGTTTTGTCAACATTACAATTATCAGCATTAATATGTATTAGAAATTGGATTATACTTTTTAAACTGAACCAGGCTCCATATGCCAGCTCAACAACTTACTCACCAGTATGTTTAATTAGTGTTTCTGCAGCCAGAAAAGAGAAAGTCTTTATAGCACTCCCCATGTCAATTCAGTTCATAATTAAGAATGGAAAGGATCCAGACAGCAATATTTGGCTAGACATATGGGTTAAGACATAGCCTAAAACAAGAAAAATACTGGAGATCAGAGCACCCAAAAAACCCTTTCCAAAACTATTTATAATTTAGGTTATTATATGCTCTCAAAAGAATCTCCCTCTGAAGATCCGAATTTAAGTTCTATGGCCCATGTTAGGCTGAAGTTAAGCTAGATTATCACAATGGTCACTTCTGTGATCAAAAATTAGTGGAGTTGCAAAAAATACAAAATTCCAAAGGTTAGGGAGCTCTGCAAAACTTAAAGTAACTAATTTACATATGCTTCTTAAACAAATTGAACAGCAGTGTTGCACACCAACTATCATATTTTTAGCGTGTTTCCCTAAGGAAACTCAATTGATGCAACATCAGTTCTTCAAATAATTTTAGCCAACTGACTAGCTTCAGACATAATATTATCTTTAAGGTTGTCATTTTACTAAGTTCCTGTAAATTTTTTTCAAAATTAGTCATTGGATAAAGGAGAAGGAGAGCCAAATTAGCTTCTCTCCTGCCTGAGGGAAAAGGCTTCACTGTGAACTCACTCATCAGCTGTCTTGAGCAGCCTTTTTAAACACCAGTGAACACACACACACAGCTGGAATCTGCTACTCACTACCTCCTACTTATGGAGTGCAAAACAGCACTGAAGTGTTATGGGCTGGAGAGATGCAAAAGAACTTATGGCAGTTGGTTGGTAGAGATGTAGGATGCAAAACTGTAAAAACATTTTGTTATTTCCATTTGCTTTTTTTTTTCCTTGCATACTTGTATTTTTAAATTCATGAGCTGCTTTATGGGTGCGAATATCCTCTATAGCTCTGTTTCACCCTAAGAATCAGAGTTTGTTTATACAGATTTTACAGAGTTAAACATAAGACTCAAAATAGCATCTCAGAGCAATATTATATTAATGCTTTATTAGTTATTTGCTGAGTATATAAAAATGAGATTCATGCATGTCTCTCAGAGGCTGACACAGAACCAACAGGGCAATGCAATGAATTGAATGACTAGCCAAATGTAACTTCCAAAGTATTTCACGTGAGCTTTCTAGCAAGCTCATTCTTACACTTTTTACTGAGTAGGCTGCATGAAAGTAAAACCTACAGTTAACATTTTTAGGCAATATCATCTCCTTTACAGGAGAAGTTAAATGCTTGTTCTGTAATGCTGAACTAGACAAAAATAATTTTAGAAAGTTATGTAACTGATATATTCTCCCGAGATACAACCATTTCTTTACAAGACTGTATGAATTATTCAGAAGAAACATCAAGAAATACAGACTACCTCAAAAAAATCCCACCATATGTTCTTGGCATGACTGAAAGGGAAGCTCCTTTATGTTTCTTCTCTAACAATAAATTGTAATGCCCTAGGGAGCCAGAGATCTTTGAAAGTTCAAGCTTTACAGCAGCTGAGAACAGAGCACATTGACTCTACTTAGTTCTTGCCAATGTTAACGACTGTTACTGTGATCAAAGTCTAACTTAGTGCATTCCAAACTAGATTACAGTTCTCAGGGCACACTAAACAAGTTTACAGACTATAGTTTGCAGTTATGGTTTGAGTTAAGGAAGAAATCAAACTGTGGTAGCCTTTTTTTTTCCCCCCTTTAAAAGTGGCTGCCAACTTCAATCCCTGTGAAAAACACTGCTGGACATACTTGTGAACCTTAGCTATATCTAAATACACATATTGATGTGCACAAGTATTTCAGTCTTTTGTGAACATCTGAGACTAGTTCTTGCTTATTACTCTTCAACTGACAGAGTCAAAGAACAGTTTTGATTTTCAAAGACTATTTTTTTCCACCATCAGTATTTTTGATCATGGTCCAACAAGGCACAAGAATGCTGTTTCCGTTTGAAGTGGCAGCTCAGATGCAGCACCTCAGACTGCTCAGTTCACAGCTTCCCTTGCTTAGCTGAACATACAGTTCTGGTAGCTGCAGCTGTCAAATGGTATACGGATGTATTGAGCATACAAGAAAGAACAAACAGGAAGACTTACAGAATCAAAGGCAGTATTTTCTCTACTCCCCAAAATAGCTGACATAACAGAATGTATATAAGTATATTTTATATAAAATACAGAGTTCTGTTTTCTTATGTCTTCCATAGTAACTAGTAACTGAACCACTGTAAGTTAAACTTCACCTAATTCAACATTCTCAATAGCTTCCAAGGAAGGAAATGAAAAATATAAATCTGAGAGCTCCTAATTTTCTCCTAAGAATTTGAAGCATCAAAATAAAAGCTCTTATAACACTGTAACCAGTAGCAAATACACAGGTATTTCAAGCGGCCATGTGACTTGTATTTATTTGGCTGGTTGAAACGTTAGATTTTTGAGCTATGGTGCAGTAACATTTAAAGAAGTAAGCTTCCTAAAGGCACAGGCTACAAATCGCATTCTGCCAAGCATTAATGTATAAACCATGCTGAAACCCCCATCCCCAAAATGTCAACCTCAAACACAGAAGTGTTTCCATATGCCACAGCTACCACAAAACGTAATAAAGTTGGCTATACCATTTGAACTTTATTACAAAAAGTGATATGGAGAGTGATGTGTCAGCAGTTAGTGATACCTTGATGTTGCACAACATAGCCTGTTAATTACTTAACAAGACAACTATTTGAGTTTTTGTTGTCCCCAACAGCAAAAACTGATCTAAGTCTAGACTATTAAGTTTCCTTTTCTGTTTTCCCAGAAATGTGCTTCTAACACCTTTTTGCCAGCATTAGCTCCTATGAGATCATAAGATGAGCTGGTTCAGGAAGCTGGTAAAGACAGAAAATACTTTAGGTAACCTGAAAATCCAGACCAGATTGATTTAACCTGCCACAGACACACACAGCTGGCTAAAACTTCGAACACTGTTACCCATACAGACACGAGTTAAACATTTCAAAGCCTTTATAAATGCAGAGACTGAGTGTACACTATTCTCTAGATAAATTTCCTTGACTAAAGTCTTTTTAAAAGTACTTTATATGGCATAGCTTTCCATTTCCCATACTGTAGACTTGAGCTGTAATGAAGCATAGTTGCAAAGTAGATGTGGATGTCAGTAATATAAGAGCAGAACACAATATCTCACTACTCACATTATTATAGTCTAACACTAAAAATAATAATTTCAATAATTAGTATAGGTATTATTTTCTACCTGGAATAACTGTTCTGAGGCTATCACAGCAAGTGATTTAAACAATTTCTACTGGTTTATTTCTATAACACCAGCTTCGCGTTTTCCTCCTTCTCTCCCACCCTCCCAAAAAACTACAAAGTACCTCTGATTAATAATCAAAATGTGGGGGGATAGGATATAAATTTAGGTTTTTCTCCAACTCTGAAATCAAAAGGTCTAGTTGCTCTGCAGAAGAATGTAAACCTGGAAATAACCCCTGATTGTACTGAAATGATTGCCTGTTTTCACGAAACTCCCCATTCTGATTTTCTGATCTGTTATTTGAAAATAGTCAGTTACTACGGTTGTCCAGAAAGAAAGCAATCCAAGACAGTAAGACAAAAGAGCCAGAGATCAACCTAACCCTGATCAATATACAATTTAAGTGCTATTTTCCCCTAATTTTGTTACAATTTTCTTTCATTAATGATTGTTATAAATTAGCTGTTCATCTAGCATCCACAGACTGCATTGCTTTTTTTAAATTATTTTTGAATAAAGCTTTTAAGAGAAAGTATGAGAAATTAAGGTTTGAGGTAGCATATGGTTTCAACAGTTCCTGAACTCTCTGGGGGAACAGGAAGAACAACAGTAACAAAAATAAATTAAAAAAAATACTGCTCAGTAAGAAGTGACAATACAAGGATAAGCTTAAAAGCTTGTGCAGAAAGAAACAGTTTGTATTTTCCACATTTTCAAACATCCTAGATATTACAAACAAAAGTACATGCCCAGCAGAAAGACCACGAAAGATTAAAGATGACACTTCAGCTGAAAGATCTTGAGCAGCTGGCAACGATTCTACCCTCATCAATAGCTGCCTTTCAGGGGTTAGTATAGAGGAAAGAGAAAGATATAGTCTAAAAAGGTAGCAATCTGGCACAAAGAAGGTTTTCTTTTTTGGTTCCCAAGAGCATGATCATCTCTGGCAAAAGTATCAACATTCAAAGAAAGGGATAAAAAAAATTCTCTAGCTTCACCTGAAATCTGAAACCAGAAAACCTGGCCTTATGCCACTGGATCTACCCAGCTTCATCTTAAAGATCTACATCCTTTTTTGGCTGCTTTGGATATGAAATACCTGTCACTTGAGGAAGTATAAGTTTCAGCAGCATAAATCTTAAACAAAAAGACTGTCTTACATTCAGCTGCCCTCATTCAAAATGGCACTTGAACATGGGACCAGCCTCAAACCACCCTTGAAACCCCCTGAGAATAACACCATGCTTCTCCAACAGAATAATCACAGATCTTACTCTTGGCTAGCCTAAAGTAAACTTTAAACAGACTTACATTTTTTAACATGAAAATACCTGTAGGGCTGGCTTATCTTTTTATTTCTTCTATTCCAACAGAAAAATAAGTCATGGAGCAACAGATTCCAACAGTCTTAAAGAACTTGAATCAAATGTGGCCTAAAATTGGTCCTAGAGGAGAAGCTCAAGCTAACAATACTTAAGCTGCAAACCTGAAGAATATTCGTTCAACGAAAACTGCACTTTTCTTCAAAATATGATCTTTGGAAGGACAGAAAGACTTCTCTATTCATAAGAAAGGATTTAAGTACTCCAACAAAAATTCAGGGAACTTAATTAAACCATCAAGCATTTTGATTAAACCCCCCCCCCCCCCAATTCTAAGCCAGTCTATCGTTTGCCTGCAAAAATTTTTGCATTTGTTACCAAAAATTATACAAAGTGGCTACAAACACAACCTTTTTTAAACTACGCAAATGAATCATAACTATCAAACTTGGTAAGCTTCTTAAAGCATCCATCAAGGCAGAACATTCTGCATCTGTCAGCTTCAATCCCTTTGCTTAGCAATTCATCTTAATATTTCATCTAAATAGAGCACAGTGATAAATCCCACTGTAACTCTCCTCTTCCAGCAGTCAATAATTGGAATGTAAACTCTGGTAGGCCCGTAATACTAATTTCCTGCCAAATATCTCTTTAATATCACTTTTCTTTAAGATATAACAAATTAAAATATAGGTCTGATTACAGACTATTCTAAAACGGAACTGAGTCCTAATCAGATACATGAATAGATCAAGTACACAGATACTGGAAAGACAGAACCATTTTACTGGCATTACTTCTAACCTTTAGTTTCTAGGTAGACTTGCTTTATTTCCAGGTTTGAAATACCCACATACATGGAACAGAAGTAAAAGCAGAAAATCCACTAGTATGTTGTAAAAATCCATTGAGATGATTAAAAAAGCTTGAAGACTTAGTGAGATTGTCAGGAGCAATCAACAAATAAAGGTTTTACTTACAGCATTAAAGGCTGAGTCATCAAATCATCTGCATCAACTCAGAAATCAGAGCACAGAAGAAAATATTATCAGATGAAAACCTGTCTGTATTCTTTGCTATTTTTAACTTTTTTTTTTTCAACTAACCAAATTTTTACTTTCATCTCATGACACTGTAGATCAATATGTGATGCTGTGTTTTGTATGGGAAAAGAGGAAAGGTAGCATCTTGAAAGCAGTTACATTCGTTCTTAACCAAATCAGCACACCTGATTGCCACACATCCTACTTTCAGGATTCTGTCCCAACACTGTTGAGTTTAAGCAACATTTTCAGAAGAATTTGCATGGACATCAGTGCACAGCACCTACTTGAAAGACCAAACCGCTCAGACAGCAGGTTGATCTCAGGAACCACCCAAGCCAAAATAGCAGGCCTACATGTTTTCTCAACTCTTAATTTTGTTGGACACCTGGAAAAGACTTTCTGCATGGAAAGCTATGGCATTTACTATCATTAAGCAATTACCTAAGCCACTTCATCCAAAGGAAGGATTTCTATACAAAATGCCTTCACTATTCTGGGAGGGGGGGGGAGGAGGAGGAGGAGGAGGGGGACACAGAGAACAAAACCCAACAAAGGCAGATACTTTCTTTCCCAGAGTTCTGAAAGGAAGTTTTAGTTCCCAGGAAAGTCATCCTAAAAATAACAGATATGCAAAACAAATGAGATCTTCTCTCTTGTTCCAAAGGTGCCAGACACTAACTTGCCCTTCAGGACAAGTCCATAATCTTTGAACGAGTGCCTATAGTAACTTTGGTAACATCAAGAGCATGCCATGCATCAGTCCCTTCCACATTTCATGAACAGGTATACAGCAACATTCAAAAGGTACCACTGGCAGGAACGAGAATAGGAGATTAACTCACCCCAACTCTCAGTTATACTTCTTAGCACATTCAGATTTTGTGTACTTTATTTTGCTTAGAAAGAATAATGCTTTAGATCTTTAGATCAAAGCAATTCCTCCTGTACAGAGGAAAAGGTCTTGCTGCCAACTCATTACAGCAGAAAGATCTGCTTTGTTTTTTTCTGGAGTGTGCAGAAGACAGCATAAGCCATAAGAAAAGCAAAGCTCACCTACAGCACTTAAAAAAAAAAAAAAGAAAAGAAAAAAGAGGCAACAGATGAGCCACTGGAGTTAAAACCAAAGGAGGGCTCCTCTCCTCTCCTTGCCAGAGAGCATGCTAACAACAGTCTAACCAATTTTCTTTCTGTGGAACAGACACTGAAATCTAAACCAGAAAGATGGAAAACTGCCTCAACATGGCCAACTGGTTGGGGAACCTTTTACCCACTTGCCCTTCTAAACAAAGAACAAAAACACTCCCCCCGAAAAGTTTCAAACAAGAAAAGCCCACAACACACTTAAAAAAAAAAAAAATCACTCCTCCCTAAAACTTCAAAGGTCAGTTATGTACCCAGTTTTCTGCAAGTCTTAACTTTCTACTTAGCTCAATGAAAATAAACGTGTCATACAGATCCTGCCATATGCCAAAATTTATTTAATTTTGAGGCTTTGTGCCCATATTTGATAACACATGACAAAGCACAACGCAGAGAACAGACTGCTTTTACAGACAAAATAGTAATGGGTTTATCATACATAAAGGAGCATTATCCAATATTGATTAAGCTTCACAGCAAGTATCACAGCAAGTATCTTTCCTTTTAAACCTGGAAAGAATTTTTTTTTAAACATTATCCAATCTGTTGCAGATCAAAGCTTGTAAGATAAATTCCTACTAATGCATATATTTAAGTAATACTTATATACAAACAGCACATACACAATAGCAAACTAAATACTGTACCATCTGCTTTCCTGAAATAAAACTTTTCAGTCCTTCATAAAAATGTTTGTTCTGCTTATATGATTACTATGGATCTTATAGTCCCAGCTACGAATTTGCAACATCAAAATCTCAGCTTTCAATAAAAATACTATTTCTGACACTTCTATTGTAAAATAAAGCTTGAAGAGATCTACATTATACAAGAGATTTTTTAAAAAAAATCTAGAGACTAAAATGCTCCAAATCTCCCCCCCTCCCCCTGCCCCGGCTACTTGATTCCAAGTCCTGATTTTTGACTGACAACTCAATAATGAACACAAAGCAATAATTTCCATTTCACTGCAAATCTTTATATATGATTGCTTGTTTTCACCATAGTTATATTTAGCTAAGAGTAGTTATTAAAGGTTTTTTTAAAAATGAGTACCTCGGTCTGACCTTCATGGGCACTGGATTCATGAGTGACACGAATAGCCTGAAATTAAAACATATTTCAATCAGACCTTAAATAAGAGATTTTAAGTGAAACACTTTATGCTCTTCATTTTACAAAAGCCATAGCTCTTAAAAAAATTAATCAACAAATAATCTCCACTTCTGAAGATCTCAAGAGACCAATATTTCAATTTCATTCAATCCAATTCAAAACAAGTACCTAACAGCTGGTAACTGCACTTTTAACACACGGACAACACTACTGGCAAGCATTTTTGTTATATGAATTCCCGGCTTAATTACACAATATACTTTAGGCAGAAGCTGTGATCAGACATTCCTGCAGAAACAATGGGGCACAAGATGTTATCAAACCTGTTTATTAACCACAACCTTCAGCCACAAGTTATCACCCTTATTCCCGAGGGTTTCACAATAAGGTTAAACTGAACTAACACCTGAAGTCATCATGACTTCCCTTTTGACAGAGGATCATCACTACCATTAGGAGCCATTCTCCCCTCCACTGCTGACTGAATGATTCTGCCACATCCTTTGAGTCAGCAGGAATGATTCACCTAACCACCCTAGCAACTAGCTCATCTAATTTCTCAGTGGTGGTGTGTGTGTTTGTGGGAGGATTACAGTCAATATAATCAGCCAGTCAGCTCCCTGTGTGGCCAGAAGTGCTAGAGCCAAAGCAAGTGACATGATTAGAAGGCACAAATGGAAGGGGGCAGTAGAAGCGTCATCCTTTCAACAACAGCCTCAGATCAGCTTAAATTGACCATAAAACAGGATTCTGAATGAGCCAAAGAGATCGTGTATACACTTATCATCCATTTTAAAGTCATTTTAAGCTAAATCAGTGAATTAATATGGATGACGAACATTAACAAAATCCATTCTGCTGACTGAGCAATAATCTCTTAGATTATTGAAGCAGGTTTTTCTCGTGGCAACTGTCTGATCACAGGCTCCCATGTAAAGTTCAATTGTCCAAACGCTTGACCGGATCAAGTCCTAAAGACTGTTTAAAGCCATATAAGAATTATTTGCACAGGTAGATACAAAAGTAAAAAGCATGATACTAACTTCATAAGTTTCTAGATATTTGGCCCGTTCTTCAGGAGTCATAGATAATGAATCTTCTAGGAACTTTTTCAATGAAGAATTAGTTTCTTAAAAAATAAAAACCATAATATAACATTAATAATTTTCTTATCTGTGCTTCATATCTCAATAAATTAGCTGAACACCACAAGTTTTGATTCATGCTTTAACTCCAACATCACTCAAAGCTTACAGAATGCTTATATCCAACAAAAGATTTAAAGATACAGTTAAAACACTAGATGCTAACTGCAAGAGGAATTGCTATCTGCTGCATTATTCGACATTTTAAGTGCCTTAGTTTTTTCGATTAGTACAAAAAATTATTTTTATACTTAGAGGTAGAAATGCTTTGAGTAGAAACTGTCCTTTAGAAATGTTTAAATTCAGAGAAATAGTACATAACCTATCCTTCCCTTCATGTCTTCTCCACAATGTTAAGAAAAAGAATTACCAAAGTTCATTTTATCTCTGTTGTTTGCAATAGCATGAATTAGCCCAATCGTTCCACATGCATTGTTGATGGTCTGCTTCATGAAATACACTGATGATTTGACATCTTGCCCCTTGGCTTTTATTCTCTCTTCTTCTTCTGTTCTGAAAGTTTCATACTAGAACGAAAGTTACCAAAAATTTTGCAAATTAAATACTAGTTTACATCATCCAAACGGGGGGGGGGGGGGGGAAGTGATAGGTATACCCCGCTACCCACCCCCCCCCACACACAAATATCAGCTTGAAACACTTAACAAGTGGTTCAACCAGTATAGACTTACTTAATTGAAAAGCTCTATATCATGTCTTAATGTCTTGTCACTAGCCAGGGAACAGTCATCCTTAATCCATCACTTTGAAATGTGTTATCTAACATCACTTCAAGAAGGTTCAAAATGTTTCCTTGATTTGTGCACCTGTCACCATCTTGCTTCAATCCAACAACAAAAAAAGTTTAAGAACAAAGGTTTTAAAATTCTATCAGGCAAACCATAATACTTCAGGTGTTTATCAACATAAAACTTTATTATAAGCTCCATCTCTTTACACTTTTTTTCCAGAAAGATAAAATAAGATTCATATAATGCTCACTGCCTGAAAATGAACCTTCAAAAGCTACATTTATAAGGTCATGATTTATTTCCAGTAGCAATAGATAGAATTTAGTTTGACTGAGCAAGCTAAGATACTTAGTAAAATCATCATTGACTAAGAAGTAGTGAAGAAAATCTGTTAGTCTGTGCAACAGGTTTTGTTTTGTTTAAGATTTTCATCTCATCTGGAAGAGGATAAAAGAAAACTGTAACTGAGGAAAGAAGCCTTGAGAATAAGGCTCTTGCTTATTTTGTGGAGTTCCTTCTTTTCCTTACTGGGGGGATAACTTGAAGGGACCCTGAGATACTAGCTGCACTAGCTAAATTTATTGGAAAATATGGCTAACACCATTTGCTTCTGGATTTGTTGAGATAACTGCTTTTGATAAAACAAACTGGATTCAGTTTAGAGCCTTTGGCACTGTTCTAAGAAATGACTCTTGAAACTAAGTGCTTTGCTTTAAGAGAACTTCATGGAAATATCAGCAAACAAAGAATACTCAACAGACACCTGTGAACAGAGTATCATTCTTGTGCTTTCCTTGGCAGTAGACAGATTTAACTAGGAAGGACAAAAGATGCTGAATTTTTTGAGCTATGTAAGAACACCATGAAAAGAGAAAAATAAAAAAGAGCCTGCTGTCTACAACCTCCAAAAGGTTAGTCTGACAATCAGTCTTCTTATTCTGGACTATGAAATGAAATTATATTCTCATTTTAAACACTGCCACCCTCTTAGTGTGCCTCAATGATTGATTTTTATCAGAGAAGACAGCAAGCTTGTAAGTGCCAGACATCTGTTTTTGCCAATTATAGAACATTCCATTCTTTTAGCTACTGCAGGAATTCTCTTTTCTGGAAATACTGACCTTCCCCCTTAAATGCCTGTTTAGCAGCAAAGTAAAAGGAGTTTTCAACCATCTGTGCATCACACCAATACCCCAAAATTAGAGCATATTAAAGCAGCACTGGCCCACATAACCCATTCTAGCATATTAATACTCTGTACAATTGTAGTTTTCTAGTTCCTCTTTAATATTAAAAATTAGGTAGGAATACAGAAGACAGGCCTCCAAAGTAGTAATTTGTCAGCAGAGGCTAAAGTGCCAGAAACAGCTCAGCCTTGAGGTAGAGGAGAATACCCAAGCTTCCACAATGAAGAAGCTATGAAACACTATCCAGGAATATGCCAAGAGTATGCATAACAAATTTGAACAGATTTGTTAATATTACACTCAAACATCTGCAAAGACTAGTAAGAATTTGTGAATCATAAAGATTCATGAATGGGAGATACAAAAGAAAGAAAATGACAAATCATGAAGACCTATATTTGAGAATCACAGTGATACTGATGTTGAAGTCCATAAATCAGGGAAAGAGACTGTTCCAGAAAATGCCATATTTCTTTCTCCTTTGGCCAGCCTTTTTAACTAACTCCTTTTCCAGAAAAAAAAAACCCACTGAAATAGTTGGACTTTTGATACAAGTATGGCAAATCCAAAGTTTGCATATAGAATATATCGAGGAACTCTTCCTGAAGAACTGTTAGAAATTTCTCTCAAACTCTACACACTGTCAGTGACAAAGAGAAACAAGAATTTTTTCCAGCATCATGGTTCCACGTCTATAGCTTTGTCTGAATGTTCACAGTAATACCTCATAAAAGCACTTGGTATCTTAACCACTTAGCTACAAGCTTGCAACAGCGGTCTTACTTGGGGACTTTACAAAGCTTACTAGACAAAAGTGCAGATTAAAGAGGATATATATATAGATATATAGCTGCCATTTACTTCTTGCCAACCAAAATAAACCCCAAGGCAAAAAAAAAAGGGGGGGGGGAAGGGGGGAGGGAAGAGAAGAGACGAGACTGATTTTGGGGAATACTGAAAATACGACTTTGCACAGGAGTTGGACCAGATGACCTCTAGAGGTCCCTTCCAACTTTAGTTATCCTATGATACGCATTCACTGGATCATGCCCAAAGTTCCCAACACACATAGTATTGATTCTGTCTAGAAGCTATGATGCAAACTAAGCAAGTTATTAACCTTTAACTGGACAATGAGCATACAGATGATTTGTATGCTAATGAGAATATCTAACCCTGAAAGCAAGTTCAAGCAAACTGATACACAAGAAGGACAGAAGGAAGGTTTTCTAGACAGAAGAACAAAGACACAGTAGAAGAACATTTACAAAGACAGCAAAATGAATTCAGAGGTATGCTTTCATAAACACAGGCATGGCCAAAAAAACAAACAGATAAACAATAAGCTAATATACCAGCACAATATGATGGACAGTATTGGAAGGGCAATGGAAGAGGGGAAAAATACTCCAAAAATACAAAATAATGCTCAGCTTTAGGAGTTTACACAGAGTAAAAAAAGCTTCAGAACACAAGAGGCTTAACATGAAAGACTCAGCTCACATGTGTTCAGGAGAAGAGTTGCTACATAGCTGATTGAAATACTTGTGTCCCTTATGTTGAAGGGTTAAAACACTGGAGAAAATCTCAAACATTCTGTCAATGATCAAATTGGATTGATCAATGCAGTATATGCTGTTTCTCTGGTTCTCCGTTTGTCTCACACTTCTGTAGGATAAAATCAGCTGGATTCTCTGTAATAGAACAGAGGCTGCTCTTTCCCCTGAGATGTTCCCTTCACGTGCTCCAAGAAAGCAAGTTTGCATAGACTGCATGGTGTGGTGGGCAGAAGAAGAAAGGGATGGTCATAGAGGGAGCTCAGACCCTGCAGCTCAAGCAGCCAGAGACTGAGAAACCACAACACAGAAAACAAAAACCACCTTCACAGGGGAGGGAAAAGAAATTTCCTGAAGACAAGAAAGGGCAGTTAAGTTTGCTTCAATTTAAAACCATCAAGCTGGCCGAAATCAAGCCTGAGAGGGACTGACTGCATAGATGTTTTGGACAAGCTAATATACCAAGGCTTAAAGGTCATAACAGAAGAGGACCGACCTAGCCACCTTTAGCTCTCTCTACTTGTCCTTTTAAACTATTTGTTCTTTCTGAGGCACATTCAAAGCAGGAAGTTGAGGAAAACTGACTTCAAGCTTTTCAGCTGACTTTGGACCTTTCCACAATTATGGAAGACTTTTACGAGCTAAAAGATCAATATGAACTGCACATTTCAATCTACAGCCATCTAACTTTCAAGAAGAGATGTGTACCTTCTTTATATAGAAATACATAACTACACAGAATAAGCAGACCTAAAGACTCAACTAAATTAAGATATTTCAAATTCCTGCCTAACATATGGTAACTTATTTTTTCATCTTGAATGAATACAAGCAGTCAGGAAGGGCGAGGGGGAAGGGGCAGTAAGAAAATATAGGGCATATTTCTAAGATGAAAATGTATATCTGTCCAAGAAGCAAAAGTCATACTCACACTAATGACCGAACTAAAAATGGGCTGAAGTTTGATCAGTGTGATAGTGCCAAAACTCAAAACCTTTTTTTTTTTTTTTTTTTTTTTTTTTTAAAGGAGAGGGAAAGAAAGTAGCTGCATTTGGTATATTCTCACATCCTACCTTGTAATTTGCTTATGCTATTGCGGCTTTCTACTAAAAGTAGCAAAAATATGCCATTTCATAGTGCATATTATCAAAAAGTCTTGAAACTGTTTATAAGAGAAAAGTATGAGCCATACTTTCTTGGCTTCTGCATTAATTTTTCCCACTCCGATTAAAACACTTTAACAGAAATTGGAAATACGCATAGAAGGTTGTTGAAAGAAAGTTCTGAAGGATTTTTTTTTTTAGTTAAAAAGTCTCTGAATAAGGTTTCAGTCTCATTTTGATTCTATTACGACACTGAAGTACAAGATTCAAAATTTTCACTCCCATTTCATTTACAAAAAAAGTGATTCACTGATTATTAAATAAACATTTACCTTTTCTGTTATTGGAAAGAGAAGTAGCACTGCACAGACAGGTCTTGGCACCATGCTAAGCAGTTCTGGTTCCATACCATAAACATCTACAAATTGCCAGTCAGGATGTATACCTAACTGTTTCAGAAACTGGAAAAGAAAAAAAATATACACATTAATGAGTGTGCTCATAAGCTGATCTTTTCAGAAGCATAAAGGAGCAGTTTCAAGATGAAATACATTGCAACAGCACAGACTTTCCATCAACCCAAAATAAGGAGAATAAATGAGATTCAAATTTTAATAAATAACACTGAATAAACCTTAGTGCTAACAAAGATGTATAAAACTTCTATGTCTAACCTACTTAAACAGCTATATGAAAGGGAAGTGAAATCTCATCCCCAACACTATTTATTAAGCATTAAAGCATTTCAATCATTTTGAAAGTATTCTGTTACCAATACAGAACAGTACCAGGTACTAACTTTAACAAGTAATTGTAGGGCAGAGTATATATGAATAAGCTTACAATATTATTCAACTCCATGAATACTTCAGAATACCCTGTACCAGTATAGGTACCAGCATATTGGAGCTGCTTAGTTTCAGCAACTTGGGAGTAGTGGGGGGGGAGGGGGAGGGAAAGGGATGCTCTTTGATGGCTTTTGGCACATTTTACCACATGTACCTTTTAAGGTGTTCCTTTACAGGAAGAATCCATTGAAACTACAATGGAATAACATATTGGGAAGTAGACCAAGATTAAGTTTCAGACAATAATCAATCTTTAAATAATTTTCAGGTGCTTCTTTAGAATTGTTTAAGAGTCTAAACCAAGAGACAGATCATTTCTTCTATACTACAGCTACATATTATATTCTGGATCTTTGGCCTGTAGATCTTTTACCTAGGATCTAACTACTTGAGAATGAGACACAAAGAATCACAAGGTCCGATAAGCCAAAATGAGAGTCATCTATGCCTTTCCCTCTTTCCATAACCTGCTTAGAGAACAGATTTCGACATATGCACAGGAATTCAGTGATAGTTATGCTGTTGGAATAAATCTACATAGATATACATATAAGAAATACTTTAATAAAACATTCATTTGGAGTAAAATACAAAAAAAGTCTATTTCAAACATGAGACTCATTCAAATTTCAACTTCGAGTTGGACCGGGCAAGAGTCAGGGTTGTTGACGAAAGGAGACAGTCTCTTCCAAGGATATAGAGGTGTAGGAAGTACATGTATTCATAAGGACTAATGAAAGTTTTAATCAGCAACATTTAGGAATAGCTTCTACAAGGGGACAAGATAACAGGAAACATACATACTGTTAAGTTGATTAGGAAGAGAATGAAGCTATAGTTTACTACCAGTGTTTTGAGTAAAAAATTGCACTTTACCATTCTAAATGTATTTACTTTCCTTCTTACCCTGCAAGACATAAGATCAAAACCCAGAGCAAGTAAAGGAAAATTAAATTTGAAAAAAAGTTTAAAGAAAAGCTTGAAAAAATTAAGATGGCTTTCTGCACATCTCTAGTAATAACCTATGAAGTTCTCAGAGCTAGTTTAGAATTTGATTCTGGCTACATTATAAAATATGGAGATTTTCTCTTCAAAAGGCCATGTAAACCTTTTTTCCCAGTTCCTTTTTTCTTATTTTACTTACCAATAACAAAAGAGGTGATATAACGTAAATTCAAAGAGAAGGAGGAGAAAGAAGGGAAAACAAGTTTTTTTCAAGACCTGAGGAAATTGTTGGTCTCTTATGTAGAGATTTGTGGGACTGGGCACACATCATGATTAAGGCTTTCCAGGACCTACTTTTTTTGACTAGCTTAAAATACAAGATTGTTTTAAGTATGATAAGAAAAAAGTCCCTCAGAAGACTGCTAGTGTAATACACCAAGATCTTTTGGTTCTGCACCATCTTTAAGCCCTATGAAGATAGAGAAGGCCAACTCTTTGTCTTTTAATGAAAAAGGTGAAAAGGGAAAATATGTGTTTACTAATCTATGAAACAGAAGATTGTATTTTTAACTCCTGTTTTAACCCTTTAGATTGCAAAGATAATCACCACCTTGTGAACAATAAAAAAAAAAATGAGGAGGGGACTGAGTGTGTTCGTGCATTAAAATATTATTTGTACTTCGAGCACTTTTCCTTTGATGCCAGTGACTAATCTTCCCATGATTCAAGGTACTCAACATTAGAAGGACAGCATTAAGCTACTGGATATAAGTGATGCAGATTCTCCTTCTCCTACTTTATACCACTGCAAAAAAACCCTAAACCCAAGAACATCTACTCAGACTCCTGAACAACAGAAGAAGTTTCACAGAAAAAAAGAGTTTTCATTACTCCCATTACCATAGCACCTAGGAACTTTACAAACTAAGAAGCTAAAAGTTTCAATATACCACGAGTTGGCTCTTAAGCGATGGTTATCAATACAAGAAGCAAGAAGAAGATTGGCTCAGTACAACAGGCAGCAGTCTTGACAAACCAGCAGCCCAAAAACTTTATTGTAGAATCATCAAAAAACAGATTTTTAAGGGGAAACCTGAAGTAGGCCAATGAGATATCTCTGTATCAAGAGGGTTTCACTCAAGCCTAGGAAAAAGGACAAAAATGCCTGTCTGAAAAATTAATGAGATAATAAAAACTGAAGCCATATGTAAGATAGACTGCCAGAGGGGTAACAGATAAACAGTAGATGGCAGGGTGGGAAAAATCCTTCAAAACAGAGATATGTAGCTTGCTTTTCTTTTACATGTAAACATGCAAAGAAAAGAGGGGTTCAAAGTCACAGCCAGAAAAGTAATCTTTTGCAACTGTTGTGAATGGATAGAAGCAAGACAAGACCGTTAGGGAGGAAAAAATGCTGCTGGAATAAAAATATGCCGTTAAGAACCAGATAAAGTGTTGAGGGCCAAAACCAGATTTGTATTAGACATGACACAGGAAAGGCAGAAGAGGGATGTCCTAAACAGCAGCTCCAACTATGTGAATACTTTAGTTATAACTAAATCAAACCTACTCTTTCCTTCTCTGATCCTCTCCTAGCTTTTTCCTAGCCCAGTCAAAGAAGCTGGTACAAAATGCAATCAGTTATCCACTACGAGATGAACCAAGCACTTCCACACTGACAAAAGCATTACTGTTTTAGAACAGCAGACAATTCTGTATGCTTTTTAGATGGTGTCATTCAAACGGAGGGACTTGGGATGGAAAGCAGCAAAATTATTCAGCGATTATGCAAGTAATTCTACTCTACAGATCCTTGCGGACAGAGCAATTAGGGTACTTTTCACTGTATTTGAAAGGCTCACTCAGATACTTGCAGCTGCTTATTTTCTCTTAGCTTCTGGATACTTGTCAGGTTAACATAAAAACTTTTTTTTCTAGATTTGCTCTTTTTCAGTTAGATACTCAGTTTCACTTTTGTTATCACCTTACTCATTAATTTGAATTTATATGAAGTGAGTGCTCAAAGACACAACAGGAAAAGATACTTGGTCACACTACGGGAGTCCTACAGGGGTTCAGATAAAATAAAATCGATGTACATTTGTGTATCTAATATAGTAACTTTTTCAGAGCTTTATTTTTACCAATTGTTGTCATATTTTCAGTTCTCTCTTTTGCTGTTGCATTAAACTGTCTTCCTGAAAAACACTCTTGTTTTTTCACTGGTCAGTCCATCCATTAGACAGAAAGTCACTAATAAAGTTACATATTTTTTCTATATGGTCATTTCAATGTTGTCTTATCTGCACCTTTCACGAGTTCCTACTTGTTGCCCAAGTATTCAGCAAGTCCTTTCTTTCTCACCTGGCATCTAGGGTTAAGCGGAATTTCAGCTCAATTAGCATTCAGGTGGAAATTTTCACAATTGCTTCAATATCCAATACACTTGAGCTGAAACTATCACCATTATCAGATTTGTTAAAGAATATACAACTTTGTGGCGTCAGGCCCACACTGGTAAGCCTAGTTTTCAACCAGGCAAACAGCAATGAAGGACCCTTACATTCTTTAAAATTGCCTGGTAAGAGCAACAGTTTCTTAAGCTGGGCACATAATAGCATTAAACTACTCATAAACAAGGAGGAACTAGTCAAAGTTGTGCAGGCTGACAGCAGCCATAGCTGCAGTAACCATGAGGTTGTGGAGTTTAAAATCACAAATGAAATGGGTAAGACAAATAGCATAATCACAGCTCTGGACTTCAGGAGAACAGATTTTGACTTACTTGGGGATCTGCCTCACAAAATCTCATAGGATACTGTCCAGCAGGACAAATGGGCTCAGGGCTGGAGTTCAATCTTCAAGGACAACCTCCTCAAAGCAGTCTATTCCAATTGCACAAAGCCAAGCAAGTGTGGCAGAAGGCCAGCACGGATCAACAGGGGAACTCTTGACTGAGCTTAAATTCAAAACACGGAAGGCAGAAAGCAGGATGGGCTGCCCAAAAGGAATATAGAGGCATTGCTTAAGCATTCAGGAATGCAATTACAAAAGACAAAACACGAGTGTTGTTGAAATTACAAGGGATGTGAAGGACAAGAAGGGCTTCTATAAGTACACTGACAACAAAAGGAAGGCTAAGGAAAACACAGGCCCCCAGCACAATGTAGCAGGGGACCTAGTGAAAAAAAGGACATGGAAAAGGCTGAGATACTCAATGCCAGTTTTGCCTTAGTTTTCACTGATAAGGTATGCCCTCTGAGCTCCCAGTTCCTCGAGCCCACTAGCAGAGTCTGTGGGAGTGCAGCATTACCTACTGCATGGGAGAATACAGTTAACAAGTACTTAAGCTAATTGGACCTACAGAAGTCCATGTGAACAGACAGGATACATCCAACAGTGCCAAGGGTGCTGGCTGCTGTCTTTGCAAGCCCACTCTAACATCTCTGAATGGTCATAGTGATCAGGGGATGCTGCTGACGACTGGAAAAAGGAAAACGTCACAGCTATCTTCAAGGGCAAGAAGGGGGATCCAGGTAACCACAGCCCAGTCAGCCTCACCTCTGTCCCTGGGAAGGTTATAGAGCACATCATCCTGAAGCTACTTCCAAGCACATGAAGAAAAAGAAGGTGATGGGAAACAACTAGCAGGGATTTACCAGGGGCTCATGCCTGACTAACCTGCTAGCTTTCTAATGTGTGTTGGTAAGGAGGGGAGCAACAGACAATGACAGTAGCAAGAGCTCTGACAGAGTCTTCCTTAGCATCCTTATTGCCAAACTGGTGAATACAAACTAGATAAGAGTGATGTAGGTGGAAAACTGGCTGGACTGTCAGGTTCAAAGGGTGGTAATCAGCACTACGAAGTCCAACTGACAGTGATATCCATCAGGGGTTGACACTAAGACCAGCTGTTTAACATATTTATCAAAAATTCTTTAATATCTTCAAGCCTGGTATTTGAAGATCTCATAAAAAAGGTTCAAGGAATAAAGCCCATTTACCATCACTTTTTTTTCTTCCAGATTTGCAGTGGAGAAGTCAAGAGAACATTTTCATGGAAATGTGGTAGGTTTTCCAAACAGAATTTTTACCCTTCCAGCTGTGTTAATTTCTTCAGTGTGCCTAAAAAGAATACTACTGACTTATAGTTAGAGCTCCTGATCTTCATAATGAGCTGTATCTATACATCCATCAATACCCACCAGCAGTTTTGAAACTTAATATTCAGTGTGTGCGTGCACTGATGTATATATTGAACCAGGACCAGATCATCACAGAGATGACAATGCAAAGCACACAAAGTTGGACTAATCAGGCAATTCAGACCTCCTCTGAAATTGTTTTTATTGAGCTCAAGCTGCAGATTAAATGAAACGGGGCTATTTAGTCAATGATTCATAATGGGACATCATGTTATGTTGTGAAAAAACATTTAGAAACTTGTTTCTATTATCTAAGAATTCTGAATAATGGGCATGGGCCTGAACAATCCACTCTTTCAGATAAGCTGTTATACGTGTTATTTACAGTGTACTAAAATAACAAGTGGATTCTACTGCTACTTTAGGTCAAGGAAAACAGGGAAGTGAGGAATTTTGTCTTTTCTGCCATGCCATTAAATGAAACAAGATAATTATCACACCAACCACTGTCACTTGTTTTCCACTGTAAAGTACAGCATTTGTTGTTACTCATTAAACAGACTTATTTATTCTTTGCTGTCAGGTGGTACCTCAGTTCCTAACAGTAAGACTTTCCTTGTTACAGCTTTCAATTTATTTGAAACAGAAATAAGAAACAAACTAAGAGCAGAATAAAGGGCCAAAATTGGCAATTACGTATAGAGGGATGAAATGTATGCTTTTCTTAATTTTCAACTACTGAAGAACATACCAAGGCAGACCTGTAAATCAGTCTTTCTACTAGTCATGCAAGTAATATTCTAAACTCCAACACAAGGTACAGTCTTCCCTGTGCACGTTAGCCATGCTACCTCAATAGCTGGAGATATTTTAAACTAGAAGAAACCACTCAACAACTGATCTCGCGACCGACAAGTCTATAAACCCACCTTCATGTTTGTCCTTGTGTTTATGAATCTTATATTCTTCGCTATGCAGTGGCACAGCCTCAACACTTCGCCTTTGCTCACTCTATGGAAGACATCCTACGGTACTCTCATTACAGAAAAGTGCAAGCTAAGTCTCGGTCTTCCACTTTCTGAGGTTACACTTATAATAAATAATAGGCTGTCTTCCAAGACTGCATACTATCTCTAATGTATGCTTTGCTTACAAACACAGAAGTTAAAGTTAAAGGGGAAAAAATAACAACAACAAAAAACAAACAGCTTAGCTAAGCATTTTCAGAAGGCCACTTGTATTTCTTCACATCAGACAAGCTTCCGCTCCAACACAATGGCTCACCTAAGAGGACCACCACCAACAACATACTTCAGGAATCTCTGGCACCGCCTTTTTGGAACAGACTCCTGGCTTTGGTCAGTAGAGTTTTCTTTTGGGAAAGCTAGTGTTACAAACGGAGTTGATAAAATGGAAAGATCTTTTAGGAAGAGTAAAGTTAATATCCTCAAGATAAGTCATCTTTGTATTTGCCTGACACTCTTAAGAAATATTTCTGAATAAAATAAGAATATGTTCCATAACTGGATGAAGATTGGCTGTATCCCGTTTCTGCCATTTTGTTCTGTTGCGATCTTTATTGTCCCAGAAAGTCATAGTTGTCAAGGGGATCCATGCACTAAAACCAATTTCTTTATATAGCTGATTCTTAACACATTAATGGCTTTAAAAGAGTAGGAGCAAAGGCCTGAAAATAATTCTGGACTAGAAACTAGTTTGTAAGCCTTATGTGATCACAAAAACCTAAGTCACAGCCAAATAGCTGCCAAATAAGCCAAATAGCTTAACTCTGGATAACCTGCAGCCAGTGCCTGAGCTGCACGATCAGATGCAATGAATTATTTTAGCCTATCTGGATACAACAAAGGCATGCGCTGACACGGTACCTTCTGTAGGAAGTAAGGATATTTCTTAGAACAATGGTGATCAAGAATGATAAATTTGGCTACTGACACTACTTGGTTCCTTAGTAAGCACAGACGAACAATCCTTGATTGTCTCTCATGACATCACTTCGATCTTACTTGCAGTCAGCTTGTGCCTGATCTTTTCACTCCAGAAATTTTTAAGTAGTTTCACTTTGTGCGTGCATGTGCGTGTTAGAAGAAATTCAGAACAAGATACGTAGGCAAGAATCATCTCTTAAACCATGAATGGCTAAATCCAGTTTTCTTGCGTTCTCTCTCCCACTAGGGGAAGCGAGTACCAGTAGTATCATAAGGGGTTCAGGAAAAGGGGTAGCATGGGTCCCTTCACACCCCACAGCTGAAGGTCCTCAAAGAGAAGAAACCATTTCCCCCATCACCACTGAATCACTGTACACAACTGGAGCTCTGTACATGCTGAATCATCAACTGTTCCTATATCAAAGGTAGACTAACAATACTTTGTAATTCATTCCATTAGACTTTGATAATGATTAAAAAAAAAAGCATTGCAACAGAATCAAATTAGCACTGTATAGTACATTTGACTATGCTGGCTTCTCAAGATCACTACACATAAATGGTGGTGCTGTCCTCAATGAGTCATGGCAACTGGAAATCTATAATGCAAGGAGTATTTTTGTTTACCCTCAGCAGGCAATTTTTAAACATGCAAATAATTGCAATGCACCAACAGAGGTCTTATACACTAAGGAATCAGTGTATTGGAAAGATTTCACACCTAAACAGCCTCGTGCCCCTGTAACTAGCGGATCCTGACTTTTCCCACTCCCCCATTATCATTTGAATTTCTGCCATGAAGACTGAAAGAGTCTTAATTTGACAACACACATGTTCATTTACTTTTGCTATGTTTGTAGCATAGGGCTTGCCCTCTTGTTTTGAAATGTATTTAGCACATTTCCCTTTCTAGTTACTTAGAAGTGAATAAAATGATTGGTACAATAACCAAAATAGACTAAGGTGTTAAAGCCTAACTGTTTTGATTACAATATAATGCTAAGGAATCCAGGCTTCTTACAGGTGATTGAAAGTGTGTTGGTTTAAAAGGCTATTATTTATACAAGCAATAGCAATACTATCAGCAGCACACTGTTCCAAAGATAGTCTAACACCCAAGTTGTTGCCTTTTTTTTTCTTCTTCTTCTTTTTAAGGTAGTTGAATACAGGTCTGTATAATTGAAAAGATACAAGCACTAAATTACTGTGAGACACATACACTACATCTAATAGGAATTTATTATATTTTTGATACTAAAAAGTTCTAGAGTGTGTGTGTACATATACATACATATACACCCACACTTTTCTTCATTACAGGGTACCACAAAGTCAGTCCTTGCAATCAGCTCAACAGGATTTTTTGTACGTTTACAATTTCATTTAAAACTCAACTTACTGTTATTATGGTAATAAACATAAGCAGGATACGAATAACTGTTGACTAACAGCCCTGCTGTTGTCCAGTTTATCAATATCCTTATAACACTAAAGAATGACTAATAATGCAAGGTGTATTCATATTCAAAGACTTTTTAAAGCGACACCATTCCATCCAGATATTAACTACAACCACTGCTCAGATAAGGGCAAATACACCAAAGGAAATCTAACTTGTCTAAAGTTGCCTTTTCTGAACAGAAATATCAACAGGAAAGTCACTACTGAGTGGAAGTTCATATTATCCATGACGATCCACAGCTGACAGACATCACCTACTTTCAAATACAAAGCTAAGGGGCAAGAGAAACAGGTTCTGAACACACTTAAAATTGCTACACAGGGAAAACCCTAGAAGAACAATAAATCAACATAAGCCTGTAATGATACAGAATAATTCAGATATTTTAAAGCAATCATTAGTTTTTCTCCTCAGCTTCTACTTTACAGTTTATAAGGCTTTATTTGTACCATGCCGAGCACATCTCAACACTTGGAAGATGACAAAGAGTTAGAGAATCTGAAATTCTACTATAAAATTAGTCACACTATTTATTTTTTTCCAAACTGGAATTTAATCTCCAAACTTTAAAATTAATAAGTCGTCACACCATATTAGCAAACATGCAGTATTTATAGACTATGCCCCATAAAAATTTGTGGGGGATGTGTTCATTTGAATTCAGAGCCAGGAGGAAAGTCTTTTGCTTTTACAATTCCTACAGTATCGCTGCTGTGGAGCAACTGGCAAAGTGACCCAATAACAAACAACCCTTCACTCTCCTACACACTCCGTTACTGTATTACAACAATGACAACAAAACATTCTTTGCACACACAAATTCCTAATTTCTAAAATATTTCAGCAACCTAGCAATTTTAAGAATGTCATCTTACTGCTAAAGACATCAGATTCTCTTGGCTCAAACATTATCATTAACAATATCAACAGGCCTGCTGGAATCAATATCTGGCATCTAATATATGTTAAAGATAGATGCTCAAAATTATCACCAAGAGCATAATGCAGGGTTGCAGGATACATAATTTTCTTTCAGGTAAAGTTTATCTAGCACTTATATGCCTTTGTGACCTAGAACAAGTTTCTTATTCTATTGTTTTTTCTACTATGCTAACAAAAATGAGAGAGCAACAAATCATATTTTTACACTTAACCAAGCAGATACGGTCATGAGTAAGCAGCAAAATACAAATACAGTAAAATGAGATAATTCTTATGGTTATCCAAAGCAGAATAAAAGATTGTGACACAGTTATGTAAGGAGACCTGTGCAAACGCACAAGGTCATCATATACAGGCCTAGATCTGGATATATAAGTAAGTGATAATGCTTTAACCATTAATTAATGAATTAAACCCCACCCTAAAATATATTAGGGATTACATTGCAATAACCAGATCATCTCCCAACTGCAAAACACGTTATTCTCCTTCCATTCGCAGCCCTCACTTTCATGTAAAGTCTTGGCATTATGCTACATACTTCGAGATTTCTGAGGAGTTCCGGAAAGGTCTGACACACCAGCGGAGGGAGCACAGGCACCCGCGGGGGACGAAGGGGCTCCTCTTGCTGGGGAAACAGGAGCCTTTACTACACGACAGTGAGGAGAGACGGGCCTACGGCTACAGGGAGGAGGACTAAAGGTTACCGCAGAGAAAAGCTGCTTACCTGGTTCGTGACCTGGAAAGCAAGCACAGAAGAAAGGGCCGTTACGCACCTGGCCAGACCCGGCGGCCTCCCCCCACCCCCGACACAGGCGCTGCTCGGGCGCCAGGCCCTGCCGAGCCCGTGGCGGCCTCGGCCCCTCTCCCTCCGCCCGCCGTCGCTGCCCCCCTCCCGCAGGCCGGGGCGGGGCGGGGCGGGCGGCGGCCCCCCCCCGCGGCACTCACGTCGGGGTTGGCCTCCAGGGGCAGCCAGCGGTGCGGCTCCATGCTGGCGGCAGTAGCCCGGCACTGACAGCGCCTCGCGCCGCCTCGCCGCAGACCCGACCCGGGACCGCACCACCGAGCCGCGCGGCCAGGGGGTACGCGCGGGCGAGGCACCGCCCCTGCTCTCGCCCTACACAAACACCTCTTCCCCCCTTCCGCAGCGGACGGGAGCGAAACGAATGCTCTCTGGCGGCGGTGCCTCTCTCCTTCCCGCTCCTTGCGGCCGGGCACCGATGGCTGGAAGCCTTTCGGCTGGGCTCCCCCTCGCGCCGCCCGGCAATGGACTCTCCCGGGGGCAGGGGGCGGTGCCGCGGCCGACCACGCGCTCCGCTGCCGCCCGCTGCGTGGCGCGCGGGAGTCGCCGGGGGAGGGGCCGCTGCGCGCCCCGCCCCGCCCCGCCCCGCCCCTGCCCCCCCCATCCCCGGGCTAACCGCCGCCGCCCTCAGAAACGCTGTTTTAAGCACAAATGGTGAAAAAAAAGGGGAGGGGGGGCGCTTTTTTCCGTGCCCACTGTGTTTCTCCCTTGCGTGTCTCTTCTTGTGTCTTTCTCCCCTAGCTTCTCCTTTCCAGGCCCTCAATCGAACAAGTGCTGCCACCCAGCCACCAGAAACCAAGGGCTGTTTGTTGAAACACTTCCATTACAATTCAAAAACAGGCTAGTTTTTGTTCCATACACATCTTGTCTTTTTCTCCTGGTGCTGTTTTGAGAATCTTCTTTCAAGTCAATTCAGAACAGTGATTTCTGCTGTTACGGTAAGAGCTCTGTTACCCACATTTCCCTATTATTTGACTTTTAATCTGTTCTCTTCATTGGAGCTCAGCACCCTCTTTTTTCCCCCAGACCCAGTAGTTCTGCCTGTTCCTTGCTTATTCCGAGTCCATCACTTCTTGCCCCCAGCCCCTGATTGCTTCTGCTCCCAACTCTTCATACAAACTCCAGCTTCTCTGTGTAGCTCCTCACAGCACTGCCTCTTCCATGTTTTTTCTGCAGTCTTTGGGCAGCTGTATAAAGCCATCCCAAGAGAGGCAGCTGCAAGGGATTTCTCTTTCTTTCTTTTAGGCTGGATATTTTGAGAATGTCATTTTATTCTGCAGCAAAGGTGTTGGGTTGCTGAAGGGGACGTGAAGAGATTTGCCTGCCTCATGGGAAGCCTGGCTTATCTATTTCAAGGGGCGGGTGAAAAAGGAGGAAACAAGGTCTTTAAAAGGCTTTACTTTGCAGGGCAGCTTTAAAATTCATAAAATATCTAGCCTCATAACCTTTACTGCTGGTTGGCCTGTCACATGTGCCACACTGGAGAGCACTGACAAGATAGCTACGGCAATTCTTTGCCTTACTGAAACATTAAGATACACGATTTGGGAGCATTTTTATCTGTCTCATGAAAACACAATAACTGTTGTCCCTGTGTGAATTTGCTTTGTTCAGACCGGTTGACATCTCTCAGCTGCTTATGTAAATGTGAAAGAAAGACTACTCTTAGCCAAGACACCTACCTCCTGCCCCCTACTTTAAAAAGGACCAAAGCCCTGCCCACAGGTGATCTGCAGGAGGCAAAAGGTGTGTAGATCTGCAAGGGGCAAAGGCTGTAAGAAAACTGCTCATGTGAATGTCCCTTCACTGCAACAGAAGGGAACGTTCACCTGTTTGTACGTCATAGGATTTGGGGCTTGTGAGAGCAGTTGTGCACTCCTTCTCAGAGGGGGACATTTGGACAAACTTTTTGAAAAGGCCCTGGAGCTGAAGCCCCAGACCCGTCCAGCCTTTATGCATGTGAGAGAAAGACTTGCAGCAGTGGAAAGCAGGTGGTGGAGCAAGCATTTATGTCTATGTTTAGCAGAGAGGCTGCCGGAAAGAAAGAAACTGCCGGTTCACAAGCAAAGAAAAAGTCCCATGAGAGAAAGGAGGGGGGTAATATAGGAGAATGGTGTTTTTATGTACTGTAGTGACATAAGCACCAAATTGACTTGGAGGCAAGAAAGGTAGGGGGTTGGAGATACCATACAGTTGCACTGCTCAAACACAAGTTTTAACAGAAATATTTTCTCCCTTCTGCCCAAAAAGCTTTTTAAAGAACTTAGCATAGTTCTTTAGTAAATGTTGGCAAAAAAATGCCCTATCCTGAAAAGGTTAAGCTTGTGAAATGGAGTAAGTTACCTAAAGAATTTGTTTTTATTTTGTTTAACCCTGTTATCACTGAGCAGGACTACAGTGATGGTCACGTGCCTGTGCCTGAAACTTCTGTTCTGGCCTATACAGAGCACTGTAGCATATCTCTTGAGCAATTCAGTCTACGTCTAGCTTATGAGATTTGCCTTTCAGTTTCCATAGAAAGTGTCTCCTCATACTAAGTTCACAGTCCTTGCCTAGCTAAAACATGGGCCTGTACTGTCAAATGAAGATCAGAGTCTGTATCTGTTTTCTTCCACCCCAAAAACCTTCGTAGAGCAAGCTTACAGAAGGCAGAATTTGCTAAAGATATACAATTTCAGATTATAGATGGACAGACCATAAACTGAAATCATTGAATACTTCAACCACCTTCTGTTCCAGGTTGAAAGAACTAAATACATGCTAACATGTTGATAAAAATAACCGCAAAATAACTCTAAATTTCAGCAAAACACTCTGAGGATGATTCTGTAATTGCCAAACCACCCTGTGAAAACAAGATGTGCAACTTCACACCCATTTCTACATCTCCACATAAAAAAAGAATGAAAAAAACATAGCAAATATTAATCATATTGCTAAAGGCATGAGTAAGAGACTTGATGAAATTGCAATATAAATTTATATGTAAAGGTCTCCAGATAAGACAGACAAGTACACTACAGAGTTACCTAAGTTAGGGAACACAGAGATTGTTAAGTCATGTCCCTGCTGTCACAGGCAGATCTCATTTGTAGGTTGCAAGTGTTTTTAAAATCATGAGGTCACAAAAGTACATATTACTCAAAAGCATTTGCACATGTAATGAATGCTTTAAAAGGGAGAGGCTAAGATCAGGGAGTCCATAAACATATAAAGCTCATAAACACGCACACTATGTTCCATAATAATGTCTCCTTTTCCTGAAATATCAATTCTTTTATGTAAATTTATTTAAAAGGCATAATTAGATTTGAAAATATGTAATTTTAAACTAGCTAGTGCTTCTATGTGACTAGTTATGTTTTACTACTCAATAATTTTCAACACAAAGTTTTACAGTCAACCTGAGACCCTAACATTACAATATAAAAAAATAAGAGCAAATTAAAACACTTATGCTTAGAAAAATTTAAGAGCATTTGCTACTTTTAAAAGGTGAAACTGGGTGAGCGATCCCTGTTGTGTTAGGACCCCAGACACACCCCAAACTTACTGTACTCTGTATGAAAAGCTTACTGAACATGGTTTTAGCCATACTTTTTTAGTAATGTACGTATGTAATGTATGTAATTGCCATTGCATAGTAGTAGTTGATCTGCACACATATATCATTCACTAACTACACGGTTTCAAGTACAGATTGATTCCACAATCTACCTGTACATAGTCACTCCATTTATCTATACTTGCTGCGTGCACAGAGAACAGTGCATGATTTATATATCTGAGACCTTGAAACTCCCCAAACAGCACCAAGAAAACCCTGGTGCCAATTAACAATAAGCAGAACTGAGCAAACAGCTCACTCTGCAAACCAGGTATGCCTTAAGCAGGGAATTTCAACAGCCTCCCCAAATAACTGAGGCAACTTCGCAAGCCACCACCAGCCCAAGCACCCGTGGCACCGCTCTCCCACCTGGCCAGGCTGCAGGGCAGCAGCGGGAAGGCACAGGCCTCCCCGGGGCACTGCAGAGGTGGCACTTTGCAGGGCTGAGGCCCAGGGCCAAAATCCACCCATGTGCAGTCTGCTCCATCTGCCCCTTTATTTAAAGCGCGGCCCTGGTTTTATACACCGGTATTTGAGACCCGATTTACTTCGACGAGAGACAAAGCCCTCAGAAAACCTCCCACGCCCTCAGGCTCAGGCCCTGAGGGGACGCCCCGGCCCGGCCCCTCCCCCTCGGCCCGTTGGTGCCATATGGGTGGAGGGACGGCGCATGCGCACCGCCGGGCAGCGAATAAGCGCGAGGCCGCAGGCTCCGACCGCTCTAGCTGCGGCTTCGACCGCGGGCGGAGCCAATCAGGGCGCTGGGTGTTGTGCGCCGGAAGTGGGTCTTGCTCGGAGCGCGGCGCCATGGCCGGCGGCTCCGCGGCGGTGCTCGCGAGGGCGTTGGAGGCGCTCGGTGAGGGAGCCGGGACCGGCCGGGCTCACCTGGCCCAGGAGGTGGGGAGGGGGCGAGGCCGCATCCCCGCCTCGCGGGAGGGCGGCCGTTGGCGGCCCTGCCCGCAGGCCACTTCCCGCCGGGTCCTGGCGCAGGCGCCTGCCGGGTGCTTCGCTCAGGCGCGGGGCTGTTGGCGAGAGGCAGCTTGGATGTGGCCGCGCCGTCTGCGAGCGTTTGGCCTTGGGAGGGCAGCGGTGTTGTACCCTCGTCTTCCGGGCTGGAGCTGGGTCCTGGGCGGGTTTGATCTTCTGATGGTGGGAGAGACTTGTGGCAGATACCACCCCACAGCGCTTGGTGGGATTTTGCAGGACTCTCGGTCTGTACCACTGTAAAGACTTAATTTTGGTGTCCGGGGCTGCACAGAGTCACTGTTACTAGACTTCACCTTGGGTCCCGTCTAGGTTATGGTAAAGGAACTTATGACCAACTCTTGGATTCCTGTAAAGAAAACCTTGTTTAAAATGGTAAATGGAAGTGCAAGAATGATGACCTAGGAATTATTCAGTGAGATGGAGGATTTATTACGAGGAACAACTCAAGGATTTCCTTCTGATCTCTAGTACTTCTGTTTTTCAGATCTTGTTGATGCAGCAGATAAGATTAATTTAATACCTCAGGACTTTTTTGCAGAACTAGTAAGTTGGGCAATAAATGGGATATGGAAGGGCTTCTAGGAATCCTTTGATTCTTGAAAACCTTTCTGTTTTAGTTGTTGTCCTTTTGTCTGTTGGGAATTGAAGTTTATGCTTACAGTTGCATAGATTTACATCACTCATGAAATGGACTAGTCCTGCTAACAGCTAATAGGATTGGTTTAATTTTAATTTTTTTATCACAGAAGATTTTTATATATATATATATACTTTTTATCTTGCTTCTAAATGAGATGCACTGTTAGCTAGCTGGGAAGACACTCAACTTTAGTTTAACTTTAAAAAAAAAAAAAAAAAACACCTTTCTACCAAAAAAACCAGTGTGCACTTGAACAGAATGGTTGTTTAATTAGCATGAAAACAGTTTGTGAAGTAGTGATAGCAGGTGAGATACTAGCTAAAAGCTTAAACTGTTCATTTGCTTTTCTTGAATTTGATGTAGTTTTAATATCGGTCACCTGCATGACATGCTTTTTCCTTCACTTTGCCTTTAACGTGTTGTCCCGTTACCCTCTTTTGTATTAAGCTATTTTCTTTCTTGTGTAATCTCCAATTATTCAAACCACGTGTTTCTAGCTTTGTCTCGTATATTAAAGTATGCATGAAGCATGTTTTTGAACTTATTTTCTTTACAGTGTGAGCAAGTAATTCAACATCTGAACCATAAGATCTCAGGTGTATATGCAGTAGAATTGTGTCAGGTAAGTTTGGATACCAGCACTTGTAAGCAAGTACAATGGCTGGGTACACTGAAGAAATTGTATTCTGCAGGTCACACAGACACACACACAGACACACACACGTAAAATTTTATTATTGCATAGTTTTATTGCATAGTTTTATTTTTATTTATGATTGTGTGAACATCCTATTTTTAGAGACTGCAGACATCTGGGATTGAGATTAATGTTGGTGACCTGGCAAAAATAGCTAATATTATTTCCTTCTTATTTAGGTAAGCACAATATAATTTATTTTTCTTCAGCTCTCTTCTTTTCCCTCCACCCCAACTTATTAGCAGTATTAAAAAGTGATAGCAAATGTGGGTGTAAAATAAATTGAATTTGGGAAAAAGGCAAAAATTTATAACTCTCAGTATGCAACAAGGAATTCTGTACTTAGTTTCTTCTTAAGTTACTCTGCTTTTTTTAATATTATTTAGACTTGATTTTCATAATGGAAAAACTAAAGAGGAAATCTTTCACTTAAGAACCTGTCTGCAAGCTTTAGGGCATAGCTTTTAGGCAATATTTTTCTACTGTTGTTTTGCTGGAGGCTCTTCTATTTTTCAGAAAGAGAAATTTTTCAAGACTTTGCTTATTCTTTTAAAATCTAGAATCTGAACATTTTATGCATCATTAATCAGACTGTAGAAAATGTTTAACTTCATATTTTACAAAGGAAAAAGTAAGAAGACTTAAATCATAATTGCTGAGTGGCACTTTCTGCTGCTTTTTCTCTAGACTTGCTGCCTTTTCAGTTGTGTGTGTTACATTATTTGACTTACGTTTGTATCAGTTTCACAGTTACCTAGAGGTCCTTACTTGTCCCTTGGTGATACTTAAATTAGCTCTCTTAAATGTTTAATTAAATTGCTTCGTTTCTAAAGTAATAATATTATTTAATAATCCGAACTGCTCTGTGTGTACATCCTTCACTCAATTATGCCCGTTTTGCAGTAACAACAGCACTAGGAGGCTGAGATTATTTCTGCTTTAATGTTGCAAGTTGTGCAAGCACAGCAAAGCTTGGTCTCTGCATATTGTTTTCTCATGTTAAGAGGTGTTAAAAAGTCAGGTGTTGTTTCTTGCATGTGGATACAAAAGTCATATTTCCAGAGGAGTGAAATATTTTGCGAAAAAGTCACAGGCTGCCTAATTATTGTAAAAACCCATAAAAGCATAAAGCATAAATAAAAACTTTTGCATGTTTGGGGTGCAGTGAGAAACCTTATTCAATTCTTGGAAAATGAAATTGATGTGATGTTCTTTGGATATACCCATAGCACAGCAGCCAGAAACAATCTCTCTACAGAAGAACTTGTCACTACTCTGGGCAATGCAGTCAGCACGCTGCCAAAACATGCGGTTCAAGTCATTCGGCATGTATGGAATGAACAGGGCAAATCTATTACTGTGTCAGAAGATGCAAGAAATATGGCCACAGTTGGGCAGGTAACTAAACAACAAGTGCAGTTGAGCTAATTGTTAACTTTTCAGAAATGCCAGTGCCTCCTTGTGTGTTAGGCATGTGTTAGGCAAGTTGTCAGGCATGTGATGGTATCTTGACTGCGCGAAGCTTTCCCTTCATATAGGTTGCCAAATGTCTAGCTGGACAAAGAAGCATATACAGTAAAGGTCTTCTGAATTCCAAGACAGTACTGAAAGCTTCTAATATTGTTGTTTGCATGACAAATACACACTTCATACTTTTTTCTTTTTAATTGTACTATGTAGCACTTAATTAGGGAAGATGAGTGGCAGTCAGTATGGTAGACAACTGTATTAGTTGTTTATCTATACATTTTCTAAATATGATGTGAACTGTTCTTTACAGTTGATAGCACCAGCACTTGAATATGTTGTTCTTTGTCACTCTTCGGTTTAAAACCTTTTTCTTTTTTTTAAAGGTAGCTTCATTCAGTCTCCAGGATTCCATTGTGGGGAGGGTTGTTTATTTGTTTTGCAAAGCATGATACAAAGCACATCTGCATTTGGAGATCTCTTTTTCTAGTGCTAATAATCAGAGTGCAGAATTTAAAAGAAAATCTTTGCTACTAAGTAGTAAATAGCCTTCTGTATGTTCTTTTCCCCATTTAGCAGCTCTACTCATTATCATTTTTAGCCTTTTATATTTATAACTTGCCTTCTAAAAATATTTATGACATACCTTGATTTATCTAAAATAGAGTTTTGAAATACCTTGATTTTTCTTAATTTCTTCTGTAGGAAACTTTGAGTTGTGTACTTGAATCCGAATTTGACTACAGGCAGATCTAAGTGATAAATTATTAACTTTTTTCCTTATTTGTAAGGAAGGGCAGATGACTTTATTGTAAACAGAATTTTCGCAGTAGTATCTGAATGTTTGTTTGTTTTCCCCTTTGGATATGGTCTGTAGATATCCTGTATCACCTGTAAAACATCTGTACAATAGAATAGTAAGAATAGGTTACATCTCTTCCTTAATTGCTGTTTCCAATGATTGTTTTCTTCTCTGTAGTTTATAGATATCAGTTGGAAACTGGGAGTTGCAATGAGTTCTGACACCTGCAGGTCTCTCAAGTATCCGTATGTTACAGTGACACTCAAAGTGGCAGACCCTTCAGGACAAGTAACAAACAAATCTTTTGAAATGACAATCCCGCAGTTCAAGGTCTGTATTCCAGTGTTATTTGGTTCAGTCTCTTAAGTAATACTGTGGAAGAAATACAGAAAAAAAACTGTGATACTGTTTGAAGAAGCAAATGTGTACCTTGATGCATACATTTGTGATGCTTAATTGCTAATATGATAACTAAAAGATGAAGCATTAAATAATTGTTTGAAACACTGAAACTAAATACTTATTTCATAGCATATAGTTGTACGTTGCTTTTCTTAGTAGGTTTAGTTACTGGTAAACTAACCTCTTCTCTTCCAAATAAACTTAGAACTGAAGATGTAAAGACTTTTTGATTTGTCTTGTCAGCTATCTGTTTCCCTCATCAGAAACTTCTGGAGATACTCTAAATCTATGGAACTGTTTCCTAGCCTCAAAATCTAAAACTTGGGTTCAGCCTAAAATTTGCTAATGATGAAGAATGGTGGTCAGTCTGCTTTGACTATTGGCTCTTGATTGTTGTGCTTTCAGCTATGAACTTTGGTAACTTTAATTTTGCATAAACGTGGCACTTCTGTCATTCTCTGTTTAGAGGGCCAGTACATCACTTAGAATGTCTTACAGGCTTACAGATAAATCCATACGGTTATGCAGGAAGGAATTTTAAGAAGGATATTCTGAATCCTTGCATATTCAGAGGTCTCATACCCCTTCTGGGTGAAGTCTATTTGATAATTTGCTTTTTAACTATTATAAGAAAGGGTTGCTATATAGGGAGGTCTGGATTATTTCAGCTGGGGATAGAAGCATTTGCCCAAGACTTGTGGGTTTTTTGGGGGGGGCATGACAACTGCTATTTTTTTAATAGCATCTTTTTTCTATTGGTAGTCAAACCAATGCAAATAAGGCATCTGTGCAGATTTAATAGTGAATGTGCCCAAATGGTAGCTAGCCCACAAAATGAAAAGCAAAAATTCTTTCAGTTCAGCTGCAAATTCTAACCAGAGGATAGAGGGAATGTGAGAAATCTGGATTAAGTGAACTTCTTGTCTAACCTGCTAGTTTGAGCTACAGTTCAGGCCATTCTTTGTACAACTGAAACTTAACTTAACTCTTATTTTTCAGAACTTTTCCAGACAGTTCAAGGAAATGGCGGCTGTTCTTGAAACAGTTTGAATAGAACTTTTTAATTTACACCAAAGTTTCTGATGGACTTAGATTGAGTAAACTTTGTTCTACGCAAGGAATAAGGTGCCATTGTTCAAGCAAGGTATGTATACTTGTCTTCCCAAAAAACTTGTCAGCATCCTCCTTGAATCACTCTGAAGACTTCTTCGCTTTTGAATACTTGAGACCAACTCTGCAGTGTCTGTGAAATGTGTTCAGCTTTGTTCATCGTGTTCAGCTTTGTTCATCCAGGTAGACAGGAGATTGGGATGTGTAAGGAGATGTGTCACTGCAGACTTTTTTTGCTATCCAAGAGCAAGAAACTGCACATTTAACTCTTCAGTGCAGAAAGATATGTGGAAATGTTAATTTGAGTGAGGAGATACTAAAGTATAAATGCCATATTAACTATTTTGTCTGTAAAATTGAGATGTGTGTGGAAACTAACTACGAGGAGTATATAAAATTATACATAGCAAGCATACAGTTAGTTTTGAAGAACAGCAATGTCAGGTAGTTAGTTGCAGATATCTGCAGACCTGGCTTTCAGTCTCTTTAATTACTGGAGAATGTACTTGTCCTAACAGCTTATTTCAGATGCTTATTTCCCACTGCCTAGGCTTATGAAAACTGAGTTAATGCAGTAAACTTCTCTGAAATGAAGCCTGGAGGCTAATTTTAAATATAGGACAAAAGGTCAATTGAATTCAAAAGCACTTTAATATATTTTTGCCTTTGCATTTAATCCAGCTCTGATCTGTGGCACTCTGCTTGATGTTTTGATCAGCAATTTGCTTTCTAATTAAATTAGAGTATTGATATAGTTGCCTCACTCCATCCTCTGAGCTAGAAAAGTCAAAAGCAAACTTGAGAATTCAAGGCTGGTGTGTTAGCCAAGCACATCAGAGAAATGGCCATGCTAGAAGCCAGCAAGTTTTCTTTTTTTTTTTCTTTTTTTTTTTTCTTTTTTTTTTCTTTTTTTTTCTTTTTTTTTTCTTTTTTTTTCTTTTTTTTTTCTTTTTTTTTCTTTTTTTTTTTTTCTTTTTTTTTTCTTTTCTTTTTTCTTTTCTTTTTTCTTTTCTTTTTTTTTTTCTTTTTTTTTTTCTTTTTTTTTTCTTTTTTTTTTTCTTTTTTTTTGCTTGTTATATTTTGTGGCAGGAGTCCATAGGACTGTGTTGCTCTCTCAGATAATGTCCTGACTAGTAAAACTTTGATTTTGACTCTGAGAATGGGGGCATTTTCAAAGCATGAGTGATAAATCCAGTGTGCTTATATACTTTTTTGTTTCTTCTTGAGTTTTACATTAACAAAACACAAATTACAAATACAGTCGACTGTAATAAAAACAATACTGTTGCATTTCAGGATAGGCTAATAAATAGGTCTAATAAGGCAAGTAAGTCTGAAGATGAATTGATTAGCATAAATTTAAGCCTGCTTTAACTTTGGAATGGTAGAGACTGAAAACCAGTTTTGTTGGGACAGATCCTCAGGTGATTTCAAGCCCCATATGTGAGAACATCTACCATTCTAACCCACATAAACCTCTAACCTTTTTTCTAAGCTTTTTTAGAAGCTGCCTGAAAGTCATTGATACAGGTCTTACTTTTGTCTCATCAAAATAAACTGCAACATCTGTGTATTGTATTTACTTTGAAGAGATACACCCCCCCCCTCTATTTTGAGCGTTATTACTGGTTCTTTTGTACATAGAATCAGTACCTGGATTTGCTCAGAGCCCAGATAAATAAAAGTATGTTGGCTTTGACCAGTGACACCAAAGTTTGGGCTGTGGCTGTTAATCTGGACTATACTTCCTGTGTTCAGCTGAAGTCAGAGGTGCTTGCTTCAGGGCAGGGGAGAGCAGAATCCTATTTTCTGGGACCTCTCAATGGAATGTCACAAAATGGCCTCAAGAGAATGCTTCCTATTTGCCTTTTCCCATGTCTCTTTTTATGGCATTGGAGCTGTCTGTGGTGCAAGAATCCTCTCTAAGTGTGGAGAAGTGATATGAACAGCTGTGAGGTTTGGTTTTGTTTTTAATTTGCATAAGTTGGAATGTAAGGTATCTCTAACTGGAAAACATTGTCATGCTTTGGCATTGTGAATTAACTGATTTAGATCAATTCAGGGGTTCTGAGGGATGGTGTGGTGTGTGGGGTTTTTTTGAGAGTGAGGTTGGAGTCTTGCAGATACTTCAGTTTTTCTAATGCACTTAAGTTCTTCATATAGCTGGAAATACTTGTGCCTTCATTGGAACTGGATGCTAAAGAAGATTTAATTAGCAAAGTCTTAACTTTAAGAAACAGTAATTGAGTAGACTGGGAAGGTAATGAGAACTTCAGTTATCATTTCTGGTTGGTCTGTCACCAAGAAGAGAAAGTTGGCAGCATCTGAAAAGTGTAACTATTATATTTTGTAAAGTTAAATATGCCAGAAATACTAATGAATATTTTTGAAATGTCCCTGCATTCCAGCATGTTGTAACTGGCTGGAAGATGCCTAGAGGTGTTTGCTATACCAGCACAACTGTCTGAGAATTCTTAGAGGTGTTTATAGACATCCAAGAGATGTGACTAGAAGCTGGCTATGGTCTCACACTAACAAGATTCATCCTGATCACTATCAATAGGTATTCGTATACTAAACAATGGAAGAATTAAACACTATTTTAAAAAAAAGTAAAAACCTAACAGTTTGCAGGATGGCAATATTAACTTCTTCAAACAAGCTGTTGAATTGTGCTTATCTATTTGTGCAGAATCTAGATCTTTTTAAAGTGAATCAGGAGTCCTTGTGTGTTCCTAATTCTACTTGTTGATTGATACAGAATTGTATAACATGAATATTTTTGTAAGTCCACAAACAATTAATCATTAAAGATATAGGTGACAAAGGTAAAGATGGTCTGTATTTTATTTTAAGTCTGCTGAATAAAACTGTCTCAAACACTGTAACAGCTAACGTTCAGAGCGAGATTACGATGGAACTTCTTTCTTTATTTAATTAGGATGAAGTTCAGACAGTCTCCCTCTGTGATGGGGTACCAAAGAGCTGAGGGATAACTGCAGGCTGCAAAGAATACTTACATGGATTAGTTACAGCTGGACAAAACACTGTATTGAACCTGGAAGAGATATGTGATAAATGAAAATTGTAAAGAAATTGCATGCAAGTGGTTTCATTTTCCTAACTCTATATAGAACACGAACATAGTCTTTGTCTTTTCAGTGGCTGCCTGGAGCAGGGCAAGAGAAAGGAGGAGGGAAGAAAGGGTGTCGTGCAGTAAACAAAGCCAAGGGAGGGAAGAAGGAGTGTTGGCAACAGCTAGATTTCTCCTTCATCACCTGACTTTTTTTTTTTTTTTTTTTTTTGCATTAGTTCAAAACATACCTGTTCATTTACAGAATGCCTTTTTATTTTTTAGAAAACGGAGAAAGGTTCCCAGAGGGCCGAAATGGCTGTGGTCCCTTCTGTACACTAGTGTTTTCTAGACTTAGCTTCTGCCCACTTGCTTTGACCTAGTTACTGCCAAAATAGAAAGCATGTTTGTGTTGAACTTTGCCATTCCTGCTTCCACAAAATTGTATTGCCTTTCTTTAAACACATTCCAAAACTGTGTAACCTGTTGTTTACTGTTAGCCTATCTTTCCCCCCCCCCCTTTTTTTTTTTTTTTACCCTTCCTGTTTTCAAGTTTTGCTGCTCTGTTTAAAAATATGCTAGCTGGGACCAATTAGAAAACAAAGGTAAAAACATGATTAAAATAAGGGGACAGGGGAGAGAAATTACCTGTTTCTTCTTTCTGCTTGCTCTCTTCCCAGTGGTATTTGGATGTCTTATTACCTCTCTCTGTAGATGAGAGAGGGCAACTCGCAATCCTTTGCAGAATCATGCAGGATTATTCTGTTCAGCCCTTGCAGGTACTAGAATAACACACAAAGATGCCAGGGTCACTTAATCTACTGCAGCAAAAATGTGCCATCCTTTAACAGGCTTTGCAATAGGGAGGAGGACCTAAAATTCAGTGGCATCTATCCTACCCAGTACCCTTTGGTTATCTGCTCCCCCCCCCCTTTTTTTTTCCTTCAGTAGATCCCACTTCCCAAATTGTGTGTGTGTGGTGTGTTGTGTGTGGGTTGTTTTTTTTTTTTTTTTTTTTTATAAAAGGTTGTATGATTCTTGGCTGGGCTGCTTGCTTACTGCGTGTTTGCTTGGTTTAGGAAGTTGGACCTGCGCAGGTTAGTATGTGATACAAGTGCCTAGAACTGGGTTCAGCCTGTGTGATGTGCTCCCTTACTGAGGGCTACAGGAGACTTGGTTGCCTCATAAACAATTGAATTTCACTGGGCACCTTTGTCTGAATATTTACTCCTGCTTCTGTCATGCAGTGCTGTCAATACATACTCATCAAGTCCTGCTTTTAGTGCTAGAGTTGCCCACAGACAGCATGCTTGTTAGAGGGATGATGATTGTCGGTCCCTATGCCCAATCCTAGGTGCTTTGAAAGACTTTCTGAATGTTGTTTTAATTACCTTTCTAAAGGAAGGCAAAGAAATGTCCTGCCAGTTGAACTGAGCTGTTGGGATATGTCTGTTAATTATTTATGACTTTGTGTCTCCTTGAGGCAGTAATGAAGCTTAATTTGGAAAATGAAGTATGTGCTTAGTTGGATATTATCTGTCAATTCTCAGAGGCTGCTGATATTAGCTTTGCTGATATTAGCTTTTATAAGTTTCCTCTTCCCTGCCCTGTATTTTCCTCTTGTGACTGATTATGTTCCACCTGCCTCGTCTGTAATAAACCATTTCTGTTCAGTATGTGTAGGTGCCATAGTTTCCAAATAATCCATTAGTGTTTACATTATGAAAGATTGTTATATTTATAAACTCGAAATTTCAGCATTTGTCATTTTTGTACTTCACATACTTAGCTTTGGAACAGTGAGCTTTAACATATATATCAAAAAAGAAGGAAACTCTTATGATTTCTTTTCATAAATTTCTGTGTGGATAGTGGTGTAAGATGTTTGTTATGGGAGTGGTCACCAGGTGGCACTGCTACATATATTCTTGCTATGCAGTAGTGCTTTTAGAGCATGTGTCTGACACTAGGATAGTCCTTTTGTTTTGTTTTTGGGTAGTAATATATCTGTAACTCTACACCTTCATGCTACTGTAACTTCGATGCTACTTTTTATATTGTATGAAAATAACGTTTGTGTTAGTTACTCAAATGATACACATCAAAACTTCCAGCTACATAAAAATGCAGCATCTTACTGATGATAATATATACCATACCTTATAAATCTGCAGTAACTTAAAACTGCCATATAATTATGGCAACACTTATGCACTGTGTCTTGCTCTTTATCATGTTACATTTTTATTGGGGCCTATTCTAGATTTACAATTTTTCTTATATGTCTATATCTAAAATGGATTTTTCCTAGATCTGGTTCAGAGAATAAGCAGTTGCATGTCCCTATCCAAGATTTTTATGCAGCTTAACTACTCTAGCTTTCTTCTTCTTAGCTTCCTTAGCTACTTAGTAACTTTTACTCAGTAGCTTTCTTAGCTACACTAGCTTTCTTCATTTTTTTTATTATGCAGCTTAGTTTTCAGTGTCCTTATGCCATATTGATTACACTTATGAATACACATTTTAGCCACTGAAAGTGACATTGTTGCTTAATTCCTCTTAGAATATTATCTTTCAGATTCAGAGGTAACTCTGATATTCTTGGAACTACTGAAGTTGCTAGAAATTTCTGTTTACAATTAATGGGGCCAGGGTTTCATCACTGCTGTTTTAGGGAGAAGGTTATAAGTGTTTTTAAAAATTGTTTGCATGAGAGCTAGGCCAAATTAAAGCAAGGCAGGCCTTCTTCCTAGTGTTGCTTCCAAGCTGTCAAGTGCTGAATGCTACAACCACACATGAAGCTTGAAAAGGGTGTTAAAGTCTACATTTAAAATGAGTAGAGGAATGTAAGTGCATGTCTCACGTGAATCACTGGTGTGCTGTTTGATACTTATTCTCACAGTTGGGAATGTGGGAAGAAGAGAGATGTTCAGCAGTCTACATAGTTAAGACAACAGATGCAGATTTATCTAGGAAGGAGGCAAGGGAGGAGAAGGAGGATTACCGGGTTCCCATCTGTTGTCTTTTTTTATTTTTTTGCTACGCTGGTACCATTCTTGGTATTATATTGGGACTACAAGTGCCCTGTTGTTCATAGTAAGCTGTGCCTTCTCTCACCAGACACAGTACCAAGCTGTGCTTTTAGTTGTCTTCAGTTGTTCTGGGAATGTTTTAAGGGTGATACACTGTTAAAGTCTTTAGGGCATTTGCATTTTCCTCTTGAACCAGATATAATTTGTCACTTTTGAAGTTGAAGCAGTTTTGCCTCCCAAAGCATCTCCATTTCTTCTTGATTCTGTACTATACTACAGATCTGTTAACCTTTCTAGCCTGTGCTCCATCATTTGTCATAACTTATTTGTGGAATAATCTCAAGGAGTTCCTATTAGCTTTGGTCTTGGTTTCCATCTCTGGAGAGCTGGAGTGAACCAGAATATCTTCCAAATACCAAAATGAGGTTGAGCAAGCAGGTGCCATCACAGAAGAGAAGCAGACTCCAGCAGCTGCAGAACTTTTCTTTATTCCTTCTCTTCTTTGTATGCTACTGGAGTGGTTGGTGAACAGTAGGGAAGCAAGTGTATCATTTACATAAAAGCAGAAATAGTAATAGAAATAGTAATGTGGAAGTTCTTGCTGCAGAAGTCCATCTTGTGCAATAACTAGCTTTGCAACTGGCCTGAGTGGCTAACAGCAACCTTAACTCTCTGTCATTTCAACAACAAGGATTTTAGTAAGATGATCTGGTATCGGGTTTGGGGGGAAAAATTAAAGAGGAGAAAAAAAAAAACAGGTGTGGGGGGGGAATTGCCAATGTTTCCACTTGGAGAGCTTCTATGATCATGTATGAGCACATAGGACTGAAGATTTGGGGGAGGTCAGAGGAGTACATCTTCAGAATCTACTCACCCTGCATTACATACAGAAACTTCCTGTGGAGTCTGAGAAACTTGCATTCTCCTCTGCAAAAACTGAAGCCAGCCATTTGTCAACTGTAATAACCAATAATACTTTAAAGATTGCAAAAACTTTTCCTTATAAACAGAAAGCAGTATTTCTCTTCACTGGATTCAAGGTCTTCTCTGCCAGCAAATTTCATGGGATGACCATTAGATGAAAAAATGTCAAAAATAGATCATCTTCCTCAGTCAAATGCTTCTTTGAGGAAGGCAAGTATAATACTTCAATGCATTCTCTCTTTTAATTAGTGCTATATTAAATTGAGTATCGATGCACTGAACATAGGCATGAGTGTGGTAGGTCCCCTGAAGTTCTAGAGGTGTCTACAAAATCTTCAACCAGGGATTATTCTTTTATGGTTTATGAACTCTGCTCATTCCAGTTCCTCTAAATCTATTTTGGAATGGTTCTCTTTGGCAGAACAAATTATAATTTGTTGTTATGATCAAAAAAGATTAGTGCCATTTGAGGGAAAAAAAAAGCCCTATCAGATTAATTTTTCATCATTTTTTATTGTGTACAAATTACAGTGAGTGTCTTTTGTTATTGACTTGTCTTTACAAGAGTGATATGTCTTAATCCTTTGGCATTATATCTTAAACGATAATAGCTTCTATACATCCTGCAAAATATGCATTTTTTTTATTTCTAGTAGTGTTTTACACACTGCATATAGCTCTATCTTGTTAGAATCATAGAGGAGACATCAGAGTTGTCTCTAGCAGCCAAAGTTTAAAGACTTGGTAATACTTCCAGGCTACTGAACTTACTTTCTAATACTGGAATTGTTATTAGGAAAAGTTACTTCATTAGTGTCTTTGAATATGATTGAGTGATTAAATTAATAAAATGCTTTCTAAAATAAAAATGTCCATATCCCACATCTTACTAAAAGGTGATCTGAGAGTGAAGTTAAATTTGACTAGCTAAAAATAACGTAAACAGAGTAATGGATCTTGAAATCCTAGAGAGCTAAGTGACAGTGTTCTTAGAAGAGCAATAGGATAAGAAAAAATTCTAATTATAGGGAATTACTATTACTGAAATAAAATATTCTAGTCCAAGGTGGTTACAGTTATGCATAAATTATGGGTTTACAAAATAAAGTCTACAGCTCCATTAATAACTTTGTATTTTTTCTGCAATTATAATTGCGGCTAAAAGCTTAAGAGGATGGATAATCACTGGCAATTAACAGTCTGATCATGTGAGATGCTGAATTCCCTCCACTCCCACAGAAATCACTGAGAACTGTGGTTCCTTACCTTTTTGCAGATTTAAGTCCTTTAACATGGAGGATGAGGTGATGATCCAGACATGATACATGAAATGGCTGCTGTGGTGTCATGTACAGAAACAGTGTACATTATCAAGGTATTGTCTTAATTAACAAAACATTTGTTTTAATAAACAGAAGGAATATATACTTCCTTTAAATGTCTAAAATTCAGGTCTCCAAGCCTGGTTAGGAAGAGAATATTTTTGTTTTTCCTATTTTACTTATATTATCCTGTCTCATAATATCTATTTTACATGGAGTCTAATAATACCTCAGAATTTATTTGTAGTGCTCCATTGACAAGCATATCAAATCCAAAATATTCAGAGATGTTTACCTGAATTTAGTTAACTGTATCCATGTTTCATCACTTCAATAGTATACCTTATTTTAAGTTATTTTGCATCTAAACTCTATTTAGTCAACACGAAACAACAGTAGTTTATCAACAGTTCAAAAAAATCAGACTGGTTATTTGGTCAGTCTGACCAACTACAAATATATCTGCAGCACATTCTTTGGACAACAATGAACATAGTATTTTCCAAACTTTAGATCTTCCAATGTTGTTTTTACTTGGAATTTTACGATTTGTTTCAAGCAACTTGGCCAGAAATAAAAAAGGAATTGGAAACATACTCGTAGCCTCTCATCAGGGGCTTTATCTGTGATGTCTCTTGTATGGGTGCTTTTTTCCGCTTGAGATGACATGGAGAAAAACTGCGCTCTCATCAAGAGCTGCAATGTATTTTCAGAGCTCTATGGATAAATCACCATGGGCTATGGAAAGTTGTTTTATGCTCTGTCCCAGAGCTTCTGGACTCCCATTGACCAAGCTATAAGGCTTATCCAGTATTTCAGCTAATTCCTGACTATGCTGTTCAAAGTATTGGAGGACAATGGTTTTGTTACCATTATAAATACCAGAGAGGAAATTACATGAGGAATGTAAAAGGTGAAAAGCCTTGGCCATGGGTGAAGGACTATAGTTCAATACAAGATAAATTAGGAAGCGTAACTTCAAGGTGCATGAGGAGTCAGGACTGCAAAGAAATGAGAAAAAGGGAATATCTTCAAGAACCAGTTATGTAACTAAAGGACTGAGTTTCTAATGAAACACTGTTAACAAGATGGGGGGGATAAAAAGTGATAGGCAGATTAAAGGATAAAGAAATGATGAAGTAAATGGATAAAGTTAATGGACAGCTAAGAAGGATTACTATGAAGAACTGATTCAGAGAGGCATGTGAAAAGGTGAAGTGAGAAGAAAAGACAGCTTGGAAACTGTTTGGATTAATATTTGAGAATTTTATTTTAAAGGTAGTTACAAATAATGGTGGTAGAGTTTATATGGATTAATTTAGTCTTAAAAAGAATTTGTATAAAGAACCCAGCAATAAATTGGGTAGATCAAAATAACCAGATCTCGCATCATATTAAGCAAATCACTTAAGTGAAAGAGAAAACCAAGCAGCTTTACATAACTGCCATAATGGTGACAACTTAAGAATTTCAGATTCATTCTTCACATTTTGTTCCTCACAGTTCTATCTGATAAAATAAGTTGTAAAAATTGGAGTATGCCCTTGGGAGATTAAAAAATCCAAACTCTCTAGCATCTCCAAGTGAAAACTTCCCCTTCCATTTGAACAATGCAACAACACAAATGGATCTGTGATTGCCAAAAAGAATTTCAGCCTCTTTTAAGCAGGGGAAAGAAAAAAAAGAAAATTACATATCCCTATGACTGTCTTCACCTTTCCTTATTATTATTAGATTATTATTAGTTATTTGTATTGCAATGGCACATAAAAGCCCAGGTTTTGGTAGGTCTTACACAAATCTTATTTAAGGAATTAATTGTCTCAGAGATGGTGTTCGTAAATAGCTGCAGCAATTCAGTATATTACAGCCTTCCCCTTAGGCTGCTCCTTTCTTGCACTGGTGCACGAAAATGAATTAGAGCATTGCTGTGGTTCCCAGTCTGTCTACCCTGGAGTTGTTTCATGGAATCATGTGATCTCAATTAGTGTTCTCAACTAAAGGGTTAATGTTAAGTGTGTGGACTGATGGACAAGATATTTTTAGGACTGATAGGCCTGTGATCCAGAAATTCTGGGAATTATTATTCTAACTAGCCCAGTTATAAAATCTACTATACAACAATGCAGTTCAGGTGGTCACGTACGAGGAAACAGTCAACTTAGGAAAGCAATTCCATTCTTGCTTGCTTGAACTTTCACCGTTTTAGCACACGTTAAGGCTAAAGCCGTGTCTACCAAGGACTTTTTCCATTAGCTGCCCTGTTACAAAAACTCATTTTAGGAGGGCTATGGGAAGAGATATGTTTGAGGTCTTTCCTGAGTTATAGGTCAGAATGTTCAAAGTGAAAAATGCAACCGATTATCCCTAAAACAAAATGGATTTACTAAATAAATAGTGGCAAAGTGACAAAACAGCGCAAACTATTTTGTTCTAGCAATTGGGCTAATTGTACTGCTACTAAAATACTCCTAGCACAACTTTTGTGTTGCTTCTGATTGTTCGGGTTATGTGACCTGCTGCGTTACCTGACCTTGCTCTGCCCAAATAATTTAGTGTGCAGCCTCTGAATGGCAAAGGAGCTCTTCAGCTTGGGCACCAGATTTGCTTCTAGAGGAGCCAGGCAGGGTTAAAATGGTTGTTGTAATACCATGCTACTGGGAATCATCACTGCTGCTACTACTAGCAACACAGTGACAGGCACTAAATTTTAAAATTACAAAACAGATGTGGATGCTGTAAGACTGGAAAAGCTTCGTGGCGACTTTTTCAGTTAAAGGAGGCCAGTTACTAACATTTACAGTAGGTGGCAGATTCTACATTACCAGACGAGATGATATCGCGATAGCGAGAAAAAAAAAACAAAACAAAAACAAACAAACCCTAAAAGCGCCAGCAGGAAAGAGAAACCTGGGGGAAAAAATATTGCAGAATTTAAGACTATTAACATCTGGCTCGGCAGGGACTCGATGGTGAGGCTCTGCTGAATGTAACCCCCAAGCGCCTAGCCGACGTTCTGCAGCTTCTTCTTTCTTTCTTTCTTCTTTCTTCTCTTGCTTCCTCGCTGCGGGAAGGCAAACGGCTCCCTGCGGCAGCGCGGAGCCGAAACAACACCCAGCTTGGAGGAGGCCGCGGCGGCGGGCGCGAGGCGGCGCGGCGCAGCTGGGACTTCCGCGGGGCTGCGCGGCGGGGGCGGCCCCTGCGCCCCTCCCCGGGGCGTTGCGGAGGCGGCGGCCGCCCCTTCCCCGTCCCGCCTCCCTGCGGGCCGGCCCCGCGCGGGCGGACTGGGGGAGGGAGGCGGCGGCTACCGCGGGCGGCCTCGGCGGAGCGGCGGCGGGGCGGGGCGGGGCTGGGCGGTGCGCGGCGCGATGCGCGCGTAGGGCGGCGGCGGCGGCGGCGGCGGCTGGGCAGCGCGGCCCCGGGGCCGGTCTGGGGGCAGCGGCGCTGCGGCAGCCGGTGCCGGGGCAGCGCCATGGAGCCGCGGGCGCGGGAGCAGCCGCTCTCGCACCCCTTGGAGCCGGCGCCGCCGCCGCCGGCGGAGAAGCGGTTCCGGCTGTGGTACGTGGGCTCGTCGTGCCTGGACCGGCGCACCACGCTGCCCATGCTGCCCTGGCTCATGGCCGAGATCCGCCGGCGCAGCCAGCGGCCAGAGCCCGGCGGCGCCCTGGGCAGCGCCGCGGCGGCCCGCGAGGTGCTGCTGCTGCTGGGCTCGCCCACGCTGCGCTGCGTGCCCGCCGGCCCCGCCAGCCCCGGCCGCCCCGCCAGTCCCGGGCCCGCCGTCTTCATCTTCGAGCACAAGGCGCAGCACATCGCCCGCTTCATCCACAACAGCCACGACCTCACCTACTTCGCCTACCTGATCAAGGCGCAGCCCGACAACCCCGACTCCCAGATGGCCTGCCATGTCTTCCGCGCCACCGACCCCAACCAGGCAAGCGGCCCCCTCGCCCTGACGGGCGCAGCACCCGCCAGCCGCTCGGGAAGGGTCTCGGCTGGGGGGAAGCAGCGCTGGTGCTGTGTGGCCCCCTGTCTCCGGTGGTCGTGGGGTGCCTGGGAGGCCATGGGATGCTCAGCAGCCCCCTGGCCCAGCTGGCCGTGGGGCCGCGAGTGGGTGATGGGGTGCTGTGTGGCTCCCTTGCGCTGGGTGGTCACGGTTTGCTGTGCAGCCCCTGTCCTGGTCGGCTATGGGGTGCCCAGGTGGCTGTCGGATGCTATGTGGCCCCCCGTCCCTGGTGGTTATGGGGTGCCTGGGAGGCTGTGGGATGCTCGGCAGCCCCCTGGCCCGTCTGGCCATGGGGCAGCGGGTGGCCGATGGGGTGCTGTGTGGCTCCCTTGCCCTGGGTGGTCATGGTTCACTGTACAGCCCCTGTCCCGGGGGCTATGGGGTGCCCAGGCGGCTCTGGGGCGCTGTGCAGCCCTCTTATCCCGGGTGGCCGTGAGGTGCTGTGCAGCCCTGCTGCCGCGGCTGCAGGGCGCACGTGCCTGCCAGGCCAGGTGTCCCAGCCCTTGTGCGTGTGGGGAGCCGCAGCCCCTTCCCTTGCCTCTGCTGTGGATCACTTCTCATCCCGCAACAGCTCAGTGGAAAGCTCACGATTTGCTTTGTGAACAAAATCCAGAATTTGTGTTAAACAGTCCTTACTGTGACAGTGACTCTTGGGAAGGAATCGAGTAGCCAGGATTATGCTTTCCATCGGGGCTCTGCAAACCACTGGTGGGGCAGGAGCCATTACTTGCAGCCGCTGGGCCATGTTTTGCTCACAGGTCATGCTAAGGACACCAGGCTGTGCTCTGGCACACTCGGTAGTGTTACAAACAACCATAGGTTTGGGTGGAGACATTGTTGATTAGGTGCCAACTGGAAAAAAAGACCTAGCAGTAAGGCTGTATTTTTCTGATTCCTCAACAGGCTTTGGCTTGTGCATCAAATGTATAGCAGGCTTCTCTCTCCTCCCTCTTTAGGCCAGGAGAGATGGAGGTTTTATACAAGTAGGTTTGAGCATTGGTTTAGTGTGCTTACAGCAAGGAAGAGGGCTTTCAAAAGGATTGCTTCAGTGGAGTGAGCTGAGACACCTTCCCTTAAGTTTTAGTGGACACATAAAGAGGGAGAATACATGTAATTAGAAACACTGGAGTGTATTGAAGACGCTTAGCTGACTTACTAAATTCACTGAATAGTGGGGTTTTGGTGGTGGTGGCTGTTTCTTTTTTTTCTGTGAAGGGGCTAGGAAGTATTAAACCCCAGAAGAGTATTTAGTGTATTAATTTGTATTTGAGCAAATATACTGCCAGAGGTTAACAGGCTGGCTTGAGCCAGCATTAAAAATAGAACAAGAGGTACCCCAAATGGAGGTAACTACATTTAACTCATTGGCAAGTGCTGCCACTGTTGTGCTCTGCCAGGAAAAGGGAATTGAGGGTCAGGAGACAGCATGCAGAAAGAGCTTGAAATGGAGGGGATTGTGTCTGGCAAGGGAGGAGCCAAAATGTCCTTTTATGAGTCTGACCATATGGCCTGAAGGGAACTGTTGGCAGTAGATGTTAAGTCAAATGTATTTCTTTGTTAGGTCTGGTCTGGTACCATCACTTGAAAGACAACTTCATGCTGTGAAATAGTGGATCCATAGTACTGGTGTCTGTAGTGCGTATAGTGTTTCTCACATTCACATTTATGTTTGGGATGCTGTTTCTGACTAAACCTTTTTTGCATGTGTCGTCCCCTCTTTCCCCACGGAGGAAAATGTCATTATATGGAGTTAAATCAAATGGATGCTATAGTTAAAGGTTTCTTATCGAAGGAAGTTATTAGTATGAACAAGTTCTCTGCTATAAACTTCTAACCTGTTCTGACAATGTAGTGTAAATTTTATCTGGAAAGATTTTTTAAACCATATTAATATATAATAATATATAAAATAGAAAATAGAAATATAATTAATAATTTAATTAATAAAGAATAAAAGGGCTTGGCATGAAGGTTACTTAGCGTAGGATCTTAAGATAAAGAACCAAATTAAGGATAGTAGATGCCCAGCCAGCCATATGATTCACAAGTATCTGACTATGGGTGATGGTTTTAAAGGATCAGAAAGAAAAGAAGGCAGATTTTTTTTTTCCTCCTACTAAGTTTTGTTGCCAATTGGAGAAGCTTGGTTGGCTAAGTCTGTGCTGGTCTCTGGCTATTGATCTATGTTCAACCCTAGTTCTGAGTGGATGAAATCGAGCCACAGGTTGCTAGCTCTGAAAGTCTTCTTTTGAAGCTCTTAATTGTTTGTTATACAACACATGCTGTTCTTGCACTCTTTCAAGACCTCCAAGTGCATGGTGCTGATTCATACTGGTTATGTGAGCTTCATGGTGCATGTTAACTTAGAAAGTTATTTCCCGCAGTTGTTATTTTAAGACGACCTCATTTTCGATCTTGGGGTGTAGTTGCTTCCAGCCAACAGAAGCTGGCAAGGCTACTGAGCGAAGCAAACCTGTCCTCTTCCAGCCTCAGCCCCTCGTTCCTTCTTGCCTGCCTCATCCATGTGTCAGCACAACCACATTTGCCTGGCAAACAGGATCACGGAACTGACTGGAGTTAAAAACTCACTTTTGCCCTCCTTTTGCCAGATTGGTTCCAATCCAGTTCACTTCCCTGATGAGCTTTACTATGAAGCCCTAATATTGCTTCTGTCGGCGCAAGGCAGGAATGAGTGGCCAAGAAGGGGAAGAGTGGGGTCGGCCTTTTCAGTGGTTGTACTGGCTTCGGACCGGCATAAGGTGACTGACCACGTATCCATGGTGTTATCAGTATTGGTATTATTACGTTCAACAGCACGGTAAGTCGCTCTGGAGTGGAAGAAGGATATTCAAGCTGTAGTGAAGCTTCGAGTTATAAGACAGCTAGCCATAATTTTAATGGTGGATAGAAATTAGGAAAGTAAGATGGTAATAATTGACTTCCAAGAGATTAGTGCAAGTGCAGTAATTGAAGAAACAGCATAGTTGAGAACTAAAATTTTTGGCTTCAAGCCTGTTGCTTTGCCCACTCGACACATTGCATGGTGTCTCGGATGCACGTGCTCTCACCATTACCCTGAAATGGGCTGTTATTCACAGAAGAAAGAAGAAAATCTGTGAGAATTGGCAAGATGTTTTGCTATGGCACGTAATGGATAGAAAGACAATGCAATACGCATTCTAATAACATCAGTAGGAAGATAACATTTTTAATGTTAATTTATCATGACTGAAGAAAAACATGAGATTGAGGTGATAGAAAACATTTTTTGGGTTTCATTTGAAAACCTAGAAGTTTTCGATGGAGCTGAAAAATAGGAGTCAGTGGATCGACTCATGTTCTCGACCAGTGCTTTGGCACGGTGTCAAACCCAGAGCTCAGCTGTCAGTATGGAGGTGGAAGCGAAGATGCTTTTTTGGGAGGGGTGTCTCTTTCCTTTGCTCTTTGATTTCCAGGAGAGAGAGAACTTTTGGAACTCTGTGACTGACAGAGGTGGGAAGACAGGCTTTTGACTCTTCCCTCCTCGGAAGTACCGCTGCGTTTGCTGCCTCTCCTGCCTTTGCAAAGCACAGCCGGCTGCAGTGGACATGGGTGGTTGCCTGCTTTAGCGCTGGCTAGCAGCTTCTGAAGAGCAGCCAGAGATTTGTTAGTTTTGTATTGCTGTCACTAGAGAATTTTGTAGGATACACAGAGTCTGTCTGTAGACATGAGATGACAGCATTGTCTCATTTTATATTTGGCAGACTTTCTTCACAACCACAGGAACAGATCTATATCTATATATATTTATTTTTAAGCTGAAAGTTAGAGATTATAGCTATAGCTGGCATACCCTCCTCCCAGCCACCAAGAAAAGCCCTTTTGAGTAATATTTTCAAGCTCAACTTCAACTCATTTTTATCATGAAATACTGAATTTATTCTACAAACCAGATGAATACTGTTTGACGATTGCATTGAATTACCTTTTCTCTGGGGAAGGGGGTTAAGGTCTGATCTGCTTTTTTCACTTTCTTATTATGCTGACCTAGACTGTTCATTTTCTTGAAAAATGAGCAAGTCTCTCTTTTGTTTCTTTTTTTTTTTTTTTACCTGAACTAGCATCCTAAGTCTAATTGTACTCTAATTGATTCATATTAGTGAAGATAGTTGTGTAATCATAGGCTCCTCCAGTAAAGCAAGAACTTCCTCAATGCATTTTGTATTTCTTTTAGAAACCTTGTAAGAAGTGATCCAAGTCTGTGGTTACGGGGTTTCAAAGCTAGTCTGAATTATCTGGGAAAGTAAAAGGCTCCAAGGCGCAGACCTCAGTATGGTTTAGCTCTTGTGTGTGTAATCTGCAGCTGTGGATCCTGCTGTAACCCTGAGTTAGTGGGAACTAGACTGGCCCAGAGCAAAGCAGAAATAATGGAGCATTTTGCAGATAAAGTGAAGCTGTGATACGAGCTATGAGAGGTAGAGAGGCAGAGGCCAAAGCCGGAGGCAGCCTGCTGGTAACCCAGGTCCTTGCTCTGTAATCACTGTGTGGGCCAAAAGTCAGAAATGTTTGTCTATTCCAGATGTGTGATAACTGTCTGTTAGATAAATACATTGTAGTAAAACAAGGCCATAAGACAGCTTGTTCTGAAAGGTGGAGCAGCAGAACGAAATATTTAGCTATCTGAAGGAGGCTTTTATGCTATGATAGTGTAAATAGAATAACATTCCATAAAGCTGCTTATTGTAGAATGTAAGTTAGAAATACTTGTAGCAAAATATCAGTGAACTTTACATTCAAATTTCTTTTGTTTTCTTTTTGTGCTTAGATTTTTACATAGCACAGGAGCATGGGCTAAATCATAGCAAATTCTTGGCATATTAAGTACATATGTACAGCATTGTCTCAGTTCATATTAAAATTTGCACAGATTGAGTTGTCCTGTCAGCTGTATTTTGACTAGGTATAACAAACATGATAGAAAGATGGGCTCTGGCTTTTGAAGGGTTCTGCAGGAGATGAGATGCACAGTTTGGCTGTTAGGTAGACTGGAGTGCGCTGTGATTGCAGAGGGAAGAGGTGACACTGTTTTCCATGAGAAGGATATGTTTGCCCAGTTTTGTCAAGAAAATGAGTCTTGGCGAGACCAAAATAATGTTTTCTCAGGTTCCTGTGGGTCAGAATTTCATTTATGGCATGAGAAACTGAAAAGCAATGACTCAAAACATAGCGTGGATGCTAACGGCTTACAATAAATACATGATTGTTCTGTGAGCAGCCTCATTATCTCTGGTCTACATGGACTGTAGAGACTCAGATGAAAAGTCTACAATTGCTTTTTCTTTTTTGCTTGTTTAAACAGCATCTGAATTAAGCTTTTTGTAATTGGAACTGAAAGTTGAGGTCTTAAGGCTTCATTTTTGTGTTTTTTTTCAATTACAGACTTAGCATTTTTTTTGAAAATGAGAGCTTCTCATTTTAGGATTGTGCAGCTATCTTTAAATTCCAATTTTGAAAATCTAGTCCATGATAACTTTTCACTGAGTCTCAAATAGAAGAAATAATAAAAACATTAAAATTCTTCCCTAATGGCTGCTATGTAGCCTTTTCTCTACTGTAGTCATAGAAGGAATTCATTAATTTTTCCTTTTGCAGTTCCTGAAAACCACCTCATTATTTTGGGAATAGAAGGCACCTCACTGAAGATGGTATTTTCAGAAGGGCAAAATAAAGTACGAAATGATAAATAAATGAGATGATACATGCTCCTTTAAGAGGGGTTGTAGGTGATACAAGACCAGAAAATAAGGCTATCTGATCTAAAGAGAAGAGCTTGAATATTTTAAACTGTGCACACAAAATCAAGCCTCCTCTTCTGCGAATGAGGATTTGTTTGTACATTTTTCTTTCCTATTTTTCAAATGAGGAGGCAGTTCTTTTAAAAAAAGTAAACTAATCTTCCAAAAAGTTTGGCTAGTTTATGCATGTCTTAGTGCTGAGGAGAGTCTGATTTTTAGTGTTGATAAAAATCTCAGGCTAAAATGCCTGAAGTTAGTGTTCATAAAAGTGAATACTAAAAAAAAATTAATTTCTAAACAACCCTTGCTGCATAGTAGCGTGACTGACTGACTGACACCTATTTCTACCCTTTACTAGGGGTTGGTATAGCATTTGAGATATACAGATCACCCTTTGCATTTTTTCCATTCATTTTCCCAATTTGCCTGGAACTCCCTGGTCATCTTTGGTTTCTCTGAGGTAACGTGGTGAATTCTGCAATGAATTTTGGAGGTTGATCGCTGAGGTTGCTGTTTAGCCTGTAGGTCCTGCAGAATTTGCAGCACGTTGGCACAGTGCCCCCGTGGCACCAGCTCTGCTCTGCCACCTGCCTTTGTGTTCTTTGTGGTTTCAGCTAGTCTTTCAAGTTAGAGACAGGGGAAAAAAGAGAAGAATTTGTGTGATGGCTTTTTTCATTTGTCCCACGTGTAAATTGTGGCATCTGTCTTCGCTTTCTGTATTGTTCTGATGTGTCTTTAGAGACCATAAAGAAAACAGTGGATAAAAGAGCCAGACCTACAGGAAGTCTTTTATGGGTCATAAATAATGTAGTGTTTGAGGGCAGCCTGTCAACTAACTTACAGTAGGCAAAATGAGGCAAGTAACGTAATTCTTAAACAGGATCTATGCTTTTCTGTTCTGTATAGATACGACATTGCAGTCTATCACATTATGTGCTGACACAAATAGGTACATCAAGAGCATGTGCAATAACATGGGTTCCAGAATAAACTGGAATACCACTAATCCAAAAAAAAAAAAGCACATGCAAACACCCCCAAGGGACTTTGTAGCCCAAATTAGAGTATAATGTTGGGTCTTAACTCTTGTATCTTTGCATGTTTTCAGGGCTTGAAAAAACCAGCCAGGCTTCATTCCAAACAGACTCCTGCTTTCCCACCACAAAATTTATCAGCGTCCGAAGCTGTGCTCCCTCACCTGTACTTCTCTGCAGCTCAGATACTGCTTGAAAAGAAGCTTTATGTCCTGCTGTTTGAAGTGAAGCCTACTTAAAGCCATCCCACTCATAAGCAAAGTCAACTTCTTATTCCTCTCCCTCCCTTACAGCAGTAAGCTGATTACTGGGTACTTCTCTGGAGCACATGGTGCTGCTGCGGTTTCCTCTGCTCTCTGGCCAGTGTCTGTCCTGAGCAGGAGAAGAAAACTGTGGCAAATGGGGTCTATAGGTCTCCTTTCACCTACCTAAAGTGGAATGCTATACTTTGACTTTAGTTGCAGTATGTAAACGTAGTTTTTGTATACATGGCTTTAGTAACTAAAAACAGGTAGAAGAACAGAAAATCTAAGACGTGTGCTTCAAAACCCGTCGTACCCTGCAGGCTCTTCAGATGGGGTAGGTGACATATAGTAAGTGCATTTAAAACAGGTTTTAAATTTCTAGTTTTCTGTTCAGAGTTTCTGAAAGATGTCACAAATTAGGGAGCAATTACCTGGATACATTACAATTCTCTTCAATTTGAAGAGGTAAAATATTTCAGTTGAACCACTGCAAAAAGAGCAATGATTTTTTTTTTAATGGGCCGTTGGCCTCTTTATTCAATTTTGAAATTCTGAGTAGTGCTTTGGAGGAATTTTATATATTAAACAACGTTTCCTGACTATATAAGTTACTCATAATAGTGAGTTGTCTTCATTTCAGTCAAATCTGGTTGCTTTCTCACAGAATCAATAATTTCTTCTAAAAAGAAAAAGGGAGGAGGGCTTTTCATTTTATCTCATCTCAATTAGATAAACTTCTAAAATGATCTGGTTTTGGAAATTTGGAAGGGTAATACAGTAAGGTTTTTCTTGTTCTGCCTCTCCGAAACCATTGAGGATAAGTGAGATTCTACAGTACAAGGCATTTGGCACTTTTCTGAAGGATTAAATTAATTTGAAGTGCAAACATGAGAGAAGATCCTTGTTCTAAGGCCATGTAAAAAGACTTGTAGAGGCTATTAGATAAGATAAAACCAATACCAAACAAAAGTGTGCCTTTTCTCCTACTCCTCCATCCCTGACAGTGTGGTTTTTCCTCCCTCCCATTAAATAAAGTGTATTTCAGTCATGCAGTTAGTTTTTGCATGTTGATAAACCTTAACAAGCAGCTTGTTCGGTTAAAATGCCTAGGAGTATATTTTATTTCATTATTCTTCTTGGCAAGAATGTGTAGAGCTGCACAGTGCTGTTTAGAGATCTGTGATGCATTTCAAACATGTTGCGGGAAGTAGGAATATTATCCTCTGGGGCATAGCAGCGACTGCCTTTCAGATTGTTCACAACTTTGTTTTCCCTCGCAAGGCTAATAAATATTTATTTTATTTTTTAGAATGCTGATGTTAAATTTATTTCTTGTACTCTGTGACGCTGACATGGGTTTCCTGTTATGTTCAGTAAAAAAAGAAGTGCCCCAGGAACTTTGGGAATAGTTAGTGGTCTGTGGGTTCTTGACTATTTCTAAACTAGAATAAATATGCAGTAACAGAGCAGTAAAAGGCTAGATATGTAATGCTAAGTCATTGAAACATATTTTTAACATCTTCTCGTAGCTCACTTCTTGCTTTGGTTTGATTATGCTTACAACTTGCTCCCAAGTTATGGTAGAATTGCTAAATAAAAAACAAAGTCACAGTAGTACATATTTAACAGCTGCATTTGCTAGAGAGGAAACCACTTGCTTCCTTGAGGGCTGCTCTGTTGGAAGTGTAGAAACAAAACAGCACATACATTCAAGTTATACATCAACTTTCAGCATGGAGTAAGACCAACATGCAGGTGGATGGCTCAGACCTTGCAGTGGATCTGCAGGACAGATTGTGGTACACATAAAGCCCTGTACCGCCTGCCTGCCTTAGCTCTGTCACGGCATGCAGAGTTAGGGCTTCAGTAGCCTAAGGGGAAAAATTCATTACTACTAGTGTGAAGATTAGAAAGAAAAGGTAGTGTGTACATGGAGTGCTACCACTTGTGGCAATAGAAATAAATATCAAACTGCAGTCAGTGTCATGGTACTTCGGTGGCAGTCTGAGCAGTTTAGGATACAGATTCCCACACAAGGAAGTGAACCTGTGCTTGAAAAAACAAAACAGAAAACAGTAATTTAAGATAATGACATCTTGCTCTAAGGTGCAAATCCTGTGGGATCTTGCAGGAGAGCATTTGGGTGGAAAATACTGCCCTTTCTGTAAGATCTAAAACATTATCTTTTAATGCATAAGATTTGGTTCCCTGGTTTAGCTGTATGTACAATACTGTTTTCTAAAGGAGAAAGATTTTAAACAAGTCTGCCTTTTGCAGAAGATACTTTTGGCTTGACTTTGTGGTTATGCTCAATGAGAGTCACTTAGTTTTTTGTGCAGCAAGGCTGTAAGCTTGAGTACTACAAAATAGTTTGTAAAGAAGATCCACTTTTTATGTAAGCCAACTGCATTATAAATAGAGGCAAGAGCTTGGCTACTCTTCAGTAGCACTTCTTCGGGCGAAGCTTGCCAAAATATAAAATCAAGTGGGCCTTTCAGTAGGGGCAGCACATCATACTTTATCTGAATTATTCATGAAGAAGCACACCCAAATTATCCATGGTATATGTATGCAAATATTCAGATTTAGCTTTGAGGAAATTCGCTGACCTAAACATGACAGAGTGGGAGTAAGGCAAAGCGATTAAAGCCAGCTCAGAAGGAGTGGGTTTGCATCCTGGCACAAAGCCTCCCTGTGCCTCAGATTCCCTGTCTGTATAGTGCGAGGAAGAACTAAAAATAAGGTCTGCAGTTTGGAGGGGTGAGATTTACAGAATAAATGTGTTTCCTCTAAAGTGACCTTCTCTCTGCAAAACCACCACAGAATAACGAGATGTAGCAAATTATGAAGAACTTGTCAATAGAAGTGTATGAATATTAACTATTTTTTGCTTTGCTTAGTCTCCAGGTTGTTCTTAAAATATACAGCATCACAGTTGGGAGTGTGACAAATGTGGAGACCGGCCCTGAATGCTACATTAAGGAGCCTGGTATTTCTTTATATAACCATGTATTTTGTTTACATGTATTCAGCCACTGTTCTGCATTTCAACTCTTTTACTTAGTACCATACCCTTGCTGTTTTTTGCTGTTGTTATATTGGCATTTGAAAGGTACATAAGCATACCCCAGTGTAAGTTTTTGGAGGAAATTAGCGCATTAATATTAAAGTCCTTCAAAAGGTAATTATGGATTAAAACTTCAGTTCTTTTTAAGGATTTCTGGATTGGTATTTTTTCTATTTAACTTATTTTTTAATTACTGAATAGAAGTTTAGCCTTAGTGGCACATTATTTCTTATCCAAGTCTAAATTTTTCAGATGTGAGTAGTTATTTGATGTGCTGCTGTTTTGAGTTCTTACCTGACCACTGTAAAGAGGTCAGTCTTTGAGAAGATGATTAGTACTTGATTTCTGGAAGAGAAAGACTCTTTATGGTACAACAGAGTGGTTACTTCAGCTGAATTCTGTTACTTCTAGAAGCACCATGCCCACGCAAGCCAGAGATTTATAGGCTGATGTTAACTACATACCAGGCACCTGATGATGCATCTTGAAGAATCTCATTATAAAACTGGTAGAGCATAAACTTTTTCATCATGCTGAGTCTGAAGTTGAAGAAAAGTATCAGAGTAAAACATGGCAGTGCTGATGCTTTGTTTGCCACTGCACTGCAATCTGTAATATTTAAGGGTTTTTAGATACTTAGTATCTAAAATTTAATCCTGTTATGCTTTGCAGTTGTGTTACTAGATTTTATAGGCATAGTACATGATCACCTGAAAACCCACCTCTGAGGTCCACAGGCTTTGATACTCATTTTGCTGACTTTGATGTTCTTTCTGTAGCTCTGTGGGAAGCTCGGAATAACCTGCCGAATCTCGCAGATGGCTACCCTCCGTGTACAAGCACAGCACCCAGCTCACACATGCCTACGCAGCCATGTACTTATTAGTTTACACCTAATAATACAAAAACACATTGGCAAAAGTGCTTAGCTTTGCCACATATTTTAGCCTTCTAAGCAAGGATTTGAAGCACGCTCATGTCTATTTAATGCCTTTGAATTGGATTAGATAACTGACTGAAGTAATACCACATAAAGTAAGGTTTAAACTCAGGACCATCAAAGCTTCTTTACAGAACGTTCAGATTTTATTTTTGCCTGATCTTCTTCTTTCCATCATTTATAAAGTCAAGTCTGTTGCCTGTGTAATATATGGATGATATTTCCTTTCTACCCTACACTGGGCCAGTTTTATGGGAATAATGGTATCCTATTACAGAAGAAACTTAATTCACTGGAGCGTACTGTGGCCCCGTGGCCTCTCCAGCCATGTCATGGAGAACAGCATGCATAAATTGTAATGGATCATTGCCCCTGGAAAGGCTGGTGTTATGTACCCACACGAGCTCTGCATGAAGCTATGCAGGATACGCTTCATGCTTTCAGCCTGGGCTTAGCTGGTTTGTGTTTCTTTCAGAGCACTGTTTAGTCAACAGCTTAAGACCTTGGTCTAGAGAGTCCTGGTCTTGCATAAGAAACCATTTCTGGTTGTCATTCAGGCAAAATTGCAAAATGTTTTCTATTAGGGTCACCAGTTACTAGAAGTATGGGATCATAACTGTGTTTTATTGGTCTGGAACACCTTTCAGTTTTTATCCTGCTCTAAGTATTATCCTACCATCATGTGTAGTAAGCATTCTCTTACTATTGTTTTTTATAAAATGGATAGTCTGGAAGTTTCTTGTTTCTACTAGTGCTATTCCTATTAAAGTGTTGAAATATGAGCTCGATTTAATAAGCAGGTACATACTAAGGATGTGGGAGACTTCTAATTCAGATTTGGTACATGATGCTACTGTCATTAGGAGTCTTGCAGAGAGGTAAGAAAACATAACAGTTTTTGGTGGCATGTAGATTTGCTGGCCTTGTTTGCTGTATGCGCCAGGAGTGTACATCGAGGGAACACATTTGTTAATGGGATGCTTTCTGTAGTTGGTGCCTATAGATGAACACTGTGACATCAAGATTAGGAATGGTGACATAAAAATAATGAGGAATCTGGTACAGAAATTAGAACAACCCACAGAACAGTGAAAGCTAGGTTTGTGGTTGTATCTTCTAGAAGCTATCAGGATTATAAAAATTTTGGATTATTGCTTTTCTTATACTAGCTTCTTCTCTCTCTCTCTCTCTCTCTCTCTCTCTCTCCCCCCCCCGTCTCTCCCCCCCCCCCTTTTTTTTAAGTAGTAACCTACTTTTTATTCTATATTCTAATAACAGCTGTTTATGGAATAATAGTTTGAACAGTCAATTTTGTCTAAAAATGAAACAGGCATTCTTGAGGATTTTGTTTATAATAGAGCTGTTCTAATGTTCATACTTGCTCAAAGTTCCTTCGTCTTACACTGTCAGTACTGGGTGAAAGTTAGCTCCCTTCAAGCTCAGGCCAGCGGTATCGTGCTTCCAGGGGAAGGTATAGGTAATAACAAACCTTGCTATGGAGGAAAGGGATGTGGTGCCGCATGATAAAAGGCTCTACTGTTAGCAAAGTCCCTCCTGGAGCGTTACATGAGCAGCTGAGTCATTTATAGTTGCTCCCGAGACAAACTGCTGCTGAAGGATGCTTGTTACTGCACGGCTGCAACTACAGCTGGTAGATTGCCTGGGTAAGAGCAAAGTAAACTTGAGCCCAGTGAGAACTGCTGTGGAAAAAGTAAACTCCAGATAAGCGTATGTTAATCTTTAAAACATGTAATTGGTTCAGCAACATTCTCTAATGGCACAACCTTTTAAATGTGCAAACATATTCATGACATTGAGCTAATCAGCGGTTTCTAATTTAATCTTCCATATGAATCCGCCAAAAGTAGTACCAGAGGACGCTTTCTTTTTATTGTTAATTCAGTTATGGTTCATACATCAAACTATGAACATAACATCTATTCTTGAAAGTGTCTTGACTAGTATTTCTATGCATCTTAATGTAGTACAAAGCTATTATTGTAGGTCACTGTGCTGATCTTTTATGCATCTAATGAGGTTTAAATATGCTTAATATGGGCCTCAGAGTATGCTACCCCTACAACTATGTACGATTAATCCCTTCAAAAATTTATATAATTCAGTTTGTGGTCTTTGAACATCATCTCTATTAGAAGAAGCTTTTCATAGATTAGTTAAAGAACAGGTTTTAAAGCATATTTAACTCCTAATGATAGGCATTCTGGTAACTATCAATTCAATATTTTCATATTTAAGATGCTGTTTGAAGTCCGATTTGAAGAAGACTTGTACCTTCCTTGGTAATATCTGTGCATCCCAGCTCCCGAATGTATTTTCCAAGCCAGCAGACCCAAAACTCAGCATGAAGAATATCTCACAAGTTTCTACCCCAGTGCATTGCAGAAAAAGGTGACTGGGTAGAGTTTTTAATGAGCCCTCTCTTCTTTCACTGTTCTTAAAGAAATAGGCAAGTTCATAGGCAGCTGGAAGTGTGTGTCACAAAATTTTGGGGTGTCCCACTGCATTTTGGAGGTGGGTACAGCGATGTAGGTGAAGTTCAAGGCAGAGGGATGGAGCAAGTCCGCTGCTCTCCTCTCTCCCTCCCCATTAGGGAATGGCAGCAGTTACGTGGGAGTCCTTGTTCTCTGCTGGATGAACATTGGGCTGCAGCTTGGATGACGAGGAAGTTTCCAGCGTGTGCTGCACGGATGATCAAACTCCTGAGTAATTAGCCATTGACAATGACAAATATATTCCTTCCACTTCTTGAATCACAGTATTTCTAAAAGCAAACAGGGTCAGGTTGCTAGTTTGCTCACAGATGTAGCATGGCAACTTTACAAACTAAGTAACTACCTAAATACCTTCTTGGGCATTGTGCCTCATTAGCCTTGTAACCTCTTGTCTCTTACCCTTTTGTGCTAATTTTCCCCTATCACAGACAGTAGTTGACCAAAAGGGTTCCATGTCATGGTTATTCATTTGTTTTTCTACTTTACTGAAACATACGAATTTTGAACATAGTAACATGTAAATTAAAAAAAAAAAAAAGCTTAAGAGGCATAGTAATAGCTTATTCAATTAAGCTACTTCTAGATCCTCGCAGATTCAAGTACGATAGAGGTCCAGACCTTTGCCCACATTCAGTCTTTTGACTGGTGAGCTCAGAGTGCTACATGAATTCTTCACTCTTCCTACCTTTCAGCTAATAATCTCTTTCTGTCAAGCCAGCAACATGTCCATATGCAATCATTGAGTGTATGAGCATGTACATCAGTGCATACTTTTTATTCCAACCCGGGTAGTATAAGTTAAGAAATGGCATCAGTTGAGGAAAGAGAAGATAATAATTACATCCAAAAATCACATATTTTCTAAGGGTACCATTGCGTAAAAATATATTTGAATTCCTCAAGGATGGAAATTCTATTCATAGAAGTAATATTTCACTGTGCCATTGTGGTTTTCTGTATTTTTGGAAATAACTTTATCTAATTAGATGTAATCTTTTAGCGATGAGTACATTTAGAAACAAGGTCATGATCGTATGGGTAGGTTTTTGCCTTTATTTGCAGAATGCTTATTTGGAATAGAAAAAAGATTAGATATCTGGAGGAATAGGTTGAGTCATTAGTAATGTTTAAAAGTCCTGGTTAACAAAAATGCCTCTTCAGAATCTTTGGGAAGATTTAGTACTTTTATATTTCTCTAGCTTTTCTGTGAAAGATGGTATCATCTCAGTAAGATTTCTCTGCAGCTCCTACCATTCTTAAATTTTCTTAGGTATAAGTGACTTCTACTTTCCTCTTTCAAGTTCTGAATATCTAACTTTTATGTAAGAATTACACCCTGCCCTATCCGCACCCCAAGTCTTCCCCAACACAATATGGTAAAACAGAAACTTCCACACCTTGCAAAAACAAATACATTGGAACATCTAGACCTTGTAAAGCAATTTAAGTGTTATCAAGCATAACTTCACGTACAGGATTTTTCTGGCGTGTTCTGTAGCTTCATATGAATCTGCAAATGTGACACTGATGACTACTTAAAACAAAATGAGTCCCCTTTCGACAAACATAGTCGCACTGTTTGTGGGACAGATCTTCTTAAAATGTCTAGTTCTATATTATAAAAATAGTTTCTATCCTATAACCTAGCAATCTAAAATCTCTTGCAAAAAACATGCAGCAGTGATCATATGTGCCCTTTCAGGTATTTTACTTCATTTCACCCAACATTTAAGACTTGGTCAAAATTCAAGTTTGATATTTGATAGATGATCACTACAGCTCTTCCAAACTTGTTCCTACTGGAAATTGTAGCATAATGGTTTCCATCAAATGCAGCTGTGTTGTAGAATGGTTAGTGTGTACTAGGTAGCAAACAGGACCATTCACCTTACATTCTGCTGAGAAGCCAGATCCTTAGACTGTTCAAATATGTAGGTGAACAGTAAAGATATTACTGTTTGAGGCTGTAAGAGATTTAAATTTAAAAGCATAAAACTTGTATATCTAAAACTCCTATTACTATGTTTTATTGAACATAATATCAAAGAGAATTTCTGACTCTTGTCTCTTCAGCTTATACCTAACTATAATGCAATATAAAATGTCTATTAAATCACATGTGAAATAATCTTATTTTTGCCCTGACTGAATGCACTGGATGAGAACTTCAATTTGCATCTTAGGAATAACCTTCCTCTGTGACCTTGCCGTCATGCAGTCTGTTCTGAGCTTCAGTTTCTGATTTAATGTGGGACAAAGTCACCGTGTTACAGCTGTGCTGACACTAAAGATGCCAGTTATTGTGCAGAACTCTGTTATTTTGGTAATATTTATATGCTTATATACTTAGAAGTGACAGCTTTTTCAAAATTAATTTCTGAAGGCCCAGTCTCTCAAATGTTCTTGCATAAGTCTAGTTGACTTCGGTGAATTTGCTCATGTACATAAATTTTTCCAGAAATCAGCTGTAAGCCCAGAATTTGATTCAGAGGGTTAATCTGAAGAACCCTGTATTGAGGTCTCATTTCCATGTGAAAGCTAATAGACTTTTTAAGTGTTATCATCTATTTTAACTTTTACAGAGACTTTTAAAGTTGTTTTACTTATTTGTTAGCTGTTTTAGAACTTGCTTTAATAGGAATATATCTAGAATGTCACCTATGCTCTCCCTGCAGATGTTTTTCACTTCACTTAGCATCGACTAAAGTATCGACTTTAATTACAAAACTATTCAAAGAAAGAAATGCTGTTACTTGATTTACCAAAGACTTGGGTACTGAAGAGCCTAATGTTGTTCTTTTCACCTAAATCCTTTCTTCAGTAGATTACCATTTTCTTGGCATTTTAATAGCTTTGGGGGTCTGTTGAAAAAGTAGTTTTACTAGAGGTATGCCACTGACATTGATGGTGAGGGTAGCACTCTTTTACAAAGTCCTTTTTTTGATTGCAGGAGCCCCTGTGGATGACAGAAGACATAATGTGTAGAAATAACCTGGACACAGTTTCTTGTATGCTTATTATTTTTACCGAGTGTTGCAAACATATTACGCATTGATTTACTTTTCTTCAGAGGGTGTTTCAAGGTACATATCACCACAGCATCTGAATGTTTTATAAAGCATTATTAAATTTATTTTCACAGTTGCGAGAGAAGGGATGAGGTATTTTAATTTTACAGTGGGGAATTTTCAACAGGATAAAAATAGAAAATATCTATTGCTTCAATGCTTGATTGCAGGCATTTTGGAACCTGTTGAAATAATTTATATACCGAGAGCTTATACTGACTCCTGTTCCAGCTGTAATACCCAGTCTTCCAGCTAATCAAACCTCAGGATGTTAAATCAGACACTTGAAATCTGAGAAGCACACAAGTGTTGGACACTTAAGAAAAGTTTGATTTAAGTGTTTTTGTCTAGCACTGCAGAAGACCACTGTGATAGAGTGAGAATCTCATTTACCACAACTTATCTCCTGTAACTACAAAGTCATTTTCTGTTTCTGCTTTCCAGTCTTCAGGCCATTTACTACAAACATTGTCTGCTCCTGCAATTTCAGTTCATTCTCAGATCTTGCCTATCCTCTGATGTGAATGAGCCAGGAGTCTTGTGGAGAAAAAGTATCAGTTTTTAACTACTATCACAATCATAATACTTTTACACAAAGTCCAGTACAATTGCAGAAGCAGTGTACTGTCTTGAATACTGACTTCAGGAGCTAGATAGTTTTCTTTTTATACATATCTTTTTGTATACATCACTAATCCTTTGGAAACAGCAAACTAGGAAAAAAAAGAGGTACCAGAGTTTCATGAAAGAAGCAGCTGATACCTACACAAATTGTCAATGTTACCATATCCACCGCAAACCTCTATTCCTTTTGAGTTACTTGGCTAACTGATGGCAGTAGAAGACTCATCTTCCAGTGCCAATGAAAAAAGATGTTTTGATAATTTTTCCCAGATGTTTGCTGAAAGCATTTCAGATGCTGGAGGAAGAATTGTAGTGGTACAAAATTCTGCTCCTTCTCACATAACACCTTCTGCTTCCAGCTTATCTTTGCCTAATACTATTCCTTTGCCATCGCAACACCTTCCCAGTCTGCGGGCTTCTGCTGCTTGCGTTTCCTATGCTCATTTGCACTCAATATGACTCACTTCTTGGATCTTTTTCTGATCTCTCTGTTTTTGTCAGTCTTTTTGTACTGGCAGTCCCTGGTCCTCATCAATCTCTATTCCTTGCTTTTACCTCATCCCCTCTGTGGTGTGTTTGTCCACAGTCCCCATTCCTTCCTCAGCTCTCCCTGTGCTTCTCTTCCTTCGTGGTCCTCTCTGGTCTTGGTCTTTTCTTCCCTCCTCCCCTGTCCTTGGTCTTTTGCTTCCCATTCCTGAACTTGTGGACTTTCAGCCTCACTGTATAACTAATTTCAGTCTCTTTTTGTCTTTCCATCCCTGTCTCACACATCCCACATCTTTCCATTTCTTCCTCCTTGCTCACACCTCCTTTCTACCCTCTCTCTCTCTCTCTCTGCCTTTTTGGTTCAGATCTTGTCCCTGCAGCGCTCAAATCAGACACTTTCTCATAGACCCAACTGGAAAGTCACTCTTGGGACAGTAAGAGTATTTTCAGAGTCTGGTTAGCATCCAAGGAATCCAACAACTTAGATATATTTATTACTGAACACCTGTTAGCCAAGATTTTGCAGAGACATAATTTGGATAGATTTTGATAGAGACAAGAATTATGAACTGTACAGAAAAGCCAAATTGAAGAGTTTGAGTATTCAAATGCCTTGGAGGAGTCAGTTGCAGTGAGTTTCATCAGGAGCCAAAAAACAAAGGAAAGTACTTTTTTTTTTTTTCTTACCAATGACTGAACTATTTTGAAGATATCAGCCCAGGAAGCCTGACAAAGTAGTGATTGAAAACCAGAGCCTTATAGCATGAACTATTGGCTAACCTGAGCATCCTTTTATTTTTGTAAATGTAGGTAGTCTTTATTTTAAAACTGTTGATTGGGAAAAACAATCCAAGGTGATGCTCTTCTACAGAGGAGTATACACTACATTGACACAAAAAATAGATTAGGAATTCTCATAAGAGCCAAGTTGAAGAAAAGGTTCTCTTCCTCCCTGGAGTTCATTGGATTTACCTGCTTGAGTAAAGCTCACCAGGTGTGAAGTAGTTTGTTTGGGCAATATTGAGAACAATTTGCAGTGCACTTAAAGTACTTTAAATTATCAAGTGTGTTATCTAGTTCTTGGGGAACTAGATGGGAATGTGTTGTCTAGTTCTTGGGGGGAAAAGAAAGCCTTTTTCTGTAAAACATTTTCAGTTCAGAAGTGATGAGACTTTTCTCAAAAACATGAAAAAAGGAATGAAGCCAAATTTGTTATGAATTAATTTAGACTTAGACATGGCTATATGAAAATGAGCCTTTATGTATGTTAAAAACAATCAGATTTAACATAGTGAATGTTTTCATTTTGTGCTTGAGGTTATAATGGAAGAGACAGCATTTTGAAAGGGTTTAGAAATTAAAGTCCTGATATTTCCTGGTATTACTTGGAGTATTAGACAAAGATTTCCATCTCCAATTCCAATCCTAAGCAAATACTCATTAATAAGAGATCTCATCTTTCCCTTCTAGATGACTGGTGCTTACAAGTCTGTAATACAGAATGATAAATCAATATTTGAAATGCTGCTGATAAGGAAAAGTCATTCAAAGGCTATATTCTTTCATAGAGGGATGACCACCCTACGGACCCAGGTTAAATAGACAAGGATATAGTTTCAGCTCATTTAAAATATGAATGCTAAATGAAAGGGAGACCTACAGAAAGAGAGTTGGGTAAATTAGAAAACAGGTAACTTAACTTTTTAGCCTCTTATCAGAGCCCAGATTTTTGAAGCTGTTTTTCAGAGAGAGAGAGTAGACTGGCAGTTTACTGTGATCCAAGGCAAGAAGATTAAGCATACGTTCTCAGCTATGGGAAAGAGGCATATGCTCCCATTTCACTGACTGTCATCAGATATGGCAGGGTAGTGCCCAAATGTGAAAACAAGAAAGGCAAAAAAACACCGTTTTTTCGCTTAAAAGACAGTTTTTTAATACTGAAACCCATAGGTGCCTTTTGTATTTTGGAACTAACAAAGGGAAAACATACAAGTTATTTTTAAATGTAGGGGAGAGAGGCCATTTTCCCCTCATCTCACCAGGGCATGGCACCTTCATAACCTAACAGCACAGATTTGATGGACAAGTTATGTTTTGTTGCTTGGGTGTTAGTGCCTGACTTCTCAAACATTCAGCTTCCTGCAAGCAATGAAGTTCCAGTACTGCTCAAATTTGTCTCTTTAGAAGCATCATTTCCATTCATTTTTTAGGGCAAGAATTTTGTGATTTCTGACATTCTGAGCAACAACTGTATGCCTTGGTGTTTTAAGCACAGGAGCCTCATAGTCTCACGCCAAATGGCCTGAGAGACCAGCCAGAAGACTTAGGGAGCAACCCTTACCTTTGGAGGTAGGAGAGGCTCTAAAAATGGAGGTTTCTGTGTAAGCACATCTTCAAGAAGGACAGACGATGGTGGTGAAGTAGGTGATCCCTTCACACAGTGTCCCTGATCTTATTTTTGAACAAACAGCAGGTGACAAAACATCTTCTTGTCATAGCAGTGCTGAGGCTGCATTACAAAATAAGAGAGTCCTCATGAAGAGCTGTTTTTCAGGCCAGAGTTAAACTAGGAAGTAATTACATTTATTGGCTTAGCCATAAGCATCTGGATTCAGGAATGTAATATAAATTTCCCTGATGTCATGGAAAGGATAGTACTTTATAGTTCCAACTGAATTACATTTAAAATAATTAAAAACCTAGCCTAAATAGATGAAAACAAATGAAAAGTTTGGAAATAAGCTGAAACAACTCTCTCACAGAGATAGAATGAGTCTGACTTTTTTGACATAATGCTGTGAAGAGTGAGCACTATGAAAATGTGATAGAGGTGTGATGGAGGATGGTTCTTCAAATTTCTTCACTTTTTGAAAAATGTCAGAATTGTGCTATGGAATGCATACCGTTATGGCAAGATAGTGCGGCACGTTGTCTTGCATCCTGCCGGCATCCTACATTGCAAAAAACCCACATCCTCACCCGCTCAGCAAGAATCTTTCCATCAGCTGTGGACAAAATTGTCACAAGCCTCATTTGTGTCTTAGCCTAAGTATATATATATTTGGGTGTGTGTTTATATATGTGTGCCTGAACCATGGGATATGAAGATATGAAACATATTTAATCCATTAAGACTCCTACAGTGCTGATCAGGTTTAGAAACCTTTGGAATAGACAATATGATTGGAACAGTTGAGTGATCAGTAGTGATTTATCAGCACATCATTTGAATTAGGATTTCGGCAGGAGGAGAGCTATACCAGTAGACACCAGCGTCTGAAAGATTAGCTAGATTTGGACTTCAAAGGTCCTGTGAAATGAACCCACCTCACAGATTTGACTTAGCCACTATCATCTTGTTGCGTGTTTAAGGAAAAGAGTCAGGATCTGTCTTTGGAAACCAGGCATACCAAAATAAATCCGTTTTCCTCAGAAATTAGAACTGTTTTCTTATCAGAAGATTTTTTTTCTACTTTCTGCCTGTTTTTGAAAGCAGATGTTTGGCAACCAGCCACTCCCTGATTCCCAGCATGGAAAGATCCAAGCTAATTCCCAGATCTTTTAGTCAGCTGGAGCTGACGCTGGTCCCCCAAGCATTAGTCCTGTCTCAGGGCAGTGAGTCAGAATGAGAGAATTCATGACATGTATTTCCTTAGGCCATCATTTATATGTTGCAGTTGGTTACAAGAAAGTTATGTGTATTATCACTTTACTCAGTTGCATCTCCTCTGAAATACATCCAGCTGTCATCATCTTAGGTGCAGTGGTTCAAGGCTGACTGTATAGCACCTTCATTTTTAGGGTTCCTCTGTGAATACAGTACTTTAAGTATTATTTAAGAACATCACAACACTTTTATAGAACATAAGCTCCAGGCACCATGGACAAGTATTGTGCTATGCGAGAACTATTTCTAATTAATTAACGATTAACATCTTTCTACAAAGTTAATCAGGAATAAACATCCTGTATTGATAAGTCGCTTTTCCATTTTTGTACTTGGTGAGCACAGGTAATCATTCTGGCTGATGAAAATATTTATTAATCTAGAAAAAATTAATTAAACTTGAAAATATTTTTTTTAAATAAGTCATAAATTTGTCCCAGAGCTACTTCTAAGAAAATGTTTTTAGTAATACTTTTAGTTTTGAAGTTGATGCTTTAAGGCACAAGCTATGCACTCCTGATTTTCATTGCATTTAGCATACTTGATTTTAGACTAAATGTTCATTTCAGGCTAAGGCACAGTTTTAGATAATGAGGTTCAACACAGACACAGGTAACTCACTATGAAGTAGTAACTGTAGTATTAATGATTTAAGAATAAAAACCATAAGATTACACACATAGAATAGTTTGTTCTACCAGTGAGTTATCAAAAAATATGACATTGCTGTTTAGACTATGAAAATTTCAAAAAAATTATTTACAAAAATTAAAAAGAATAAACAAGAAAAAAATTGGACTAGGGAAAAAGCCTACTGTATTCATACAAGTGAATTCAGGCATCCAGTTGTTAGGAAAAAAAAGAACCCCAAATCCAAGGAAATGTTCATTCTGATGACTTTCTTTGATATCTGTGGCAAGCGTATAGACTGAGAAACAAAATCATTTTTCATTTTAAAACATTAATTTGCATTTTGAAGTTCCCATGAAGTAGGGTTCCAAAGTTAAGCTTACATTTGACATAAAATACAATGAATTAATGTCAATTAGGAAAGAAAAGTTAAGAGGGTGAACAAGAATGCCAGGAGCACCTTCTGAAGAGTTTTCTCTAAATGCAATTCAGAAGTATGATCATAAGATTTCCAGATGCGCGTTTAAAGTATTTTTGCAAGTGTCAAAGTTCTGAGATGCCACACAGGTCTTTAAAAAAAATTAATAAAAAGATTAAACATAATTAGAGAAAGCATGGTGCAAAAAGAGTTAAGGCTGCTGAACCTTTCTTTGGCTGGTTCAAACGCCTGACATTACAGAAGTCATAGGTATGCTTATTTATTTGCTCAAGTTGTCGATATCTTTGCTTATGATTAGCTATTACTGATAACCAGTTCTTTCATAGTCAAAATGAGTGTGAGACTCTCAGAAGTGGAATAGAAACTTGCCAGTTATTACCCCAGAGGTTTCTTTGAAGTGATTAACTGCAACTCTGCTCATCAACATACGTGAAAGCAGCCCAGAACAGAGAGGCTTGCTTTTTCTCACATTCAGCCTGCGTTAAAAGCCAGAAAATTGAGATCTTTCACTTTTTTGTTTACCTTCCTTCACAAATGATCCAGGTACTTCCAATGCCACCTTGTTCCCTACCATTTAGATTTAAACCAGTACAACAGCACTTTGTTTGCAGAAACACCTAAGTACTGTGCACTTAGAGGCAGTGGTTCCTTGGGATGTTTTTCCCATCCAATAACAGCAGTAGCGACTTAGGGGGAACTGTGGCAAGCATCTATTACGTTGCTTAGTATTTCTGCCTGTATTTGAATCTTTTCCTATCACAATGTACAAGCTACTCCTCCTTTGGAGGAGTTAGAAATATCCATAAGGATTTTACAAAAAAAATATCTTTGGAGAGGCATCACCTCTTTACCTTGGAAAGGAGGGAAACAAAAAAATCAAGTGTCATTGTGCTCTCTTCCCTTTGAACTCTCTTCCAGTGAAAATGCAGTCTGAAAGGCTATCCCTTTATTTTAAAGTACCTAATATTTCTAATTGTCAGTAGGCTGTTGGTTGGGCTGTTTCAATTTGTGTATAATTTAAGCTATCATATCTTGACTGAAGGGGAAGGATCCAATTATTTAAGCTTTTCTCCAAAGTTTTATCAGAGATTAAATCTGCTTTAACACTAATGTTAGTTGCACTAATACAACCTTGAGATCTAGGCCTTAAATAGCTAGTTTAGATATATTTCTCCAGCTGTTGCTCTCAGTTGCTCAACTTCATTTTATTTGTTTAAGGACAATCAGAAAGATTCTCAAGCAGGCTGAAGGCATCGCATCAGCTAAATACATTGAATGGTGGCTTGAAATTTTTAAAACTAAAGCTGTATAAAATAAAGATAATCCATGAAGATGTTTCTGCTACAGTCATTCAGTTGAAATTATTTATGCCCCGTCTGTTTCTATATTTAGTTATATTGCAATTTAAGTTCTAGTTGGAACACAACTGCAAGATGACACACGATGCTTTTAAGCAACAACATAGTGCTGTTATTTCCTGGAAAAGGTAGCGTATCAGGTAAATTATGCCACAGTTGATGGTTAGGCAGGATTAATTTTGACAGTAAGTATTAAAGCAGTGTGGTTAGAGAAAATGTTAGCAGATATGCAAATTTGTTGAAGAATCTGGATTTGCAGATTATTACATGTGGTATGAATTGCAAATTAAGACTTCTTGAAAGCTTCTCCACTTTCTATGACTGCAGATGTGTTCTTAGTCTCTGTGATCTAAAAAACGTTTATCAAAGCATTTCTCCTGCTAGATTAAAAAAGCTAAAACAGTAACTCTCAGATTAGCTAGCTAGTTTGTTTTATAATACAGTTTGATAGCCTTAACTGAATAATGGCAAAACTACAAAAGTATGCATTTTGCTAGTTACCACACAAAAAAAAACCCAGAAAAAGCAAGACAACGTTTCTGTGAGAAATGGAGAAAAATGCAAGACAAAAACAATCAGGAAATAGTATTATTCATTTCAGCTTTTGTTTTATGTCTATTATAATGCTTTTAAAATAATCTTTAGTGTTGCTCAGAGAGAGACTGAACTGTAGGGAGAGAAAGCGTGTGCTACAGAACAGCTAGAATAGCAGCAGCAAACACAAAAAACAGCTCTGGAACACGTAAAAAGGGGAGAACAGTGTAAGGGCTGGTCACGCCTCAGTTTAGGTATCCATTGACCTACGAGCTGAGCCTCTCCACAAGAAAGCAACAGATTAATAGAAATCCAGACATTTATCTATGAAAGATGGTGATGTTTCTTAACTTTAAATGAGCCAGAAGCTTTTATGGTGGCTTATAGTTTGCTGTATTTTACCGAATTACTTTACTGGAGTTCTCACATGTCTGTAAGATACTTACTGTCTGCAGTTTGCTTTAAAACCACTGAATGGGTAAGTGCCTTCTGTCCAAGTTTATTTTTCTGAAGAGTACATCATTTTAACATGTGCCTGTAGCCTTTCTGTTTTTGATGAAGAGTATGATTTTCTTACATCCTGGCCATTAGACACAGCTGCTGCAGTAGAACATTGCTAGGATCTGGGCTCAGATACTCTATTTTGTGCCCTAACTACAGCAGAGCTTCATCTCACCTTAAATTGAAGAGATCACAGCAGCTGCAAAACAAAAATAATCAGTTTGGTTCACCTTAACTAAGGGCTTCAACGCACAATTGATAAATATTGGAAAAGGCCGACTAGCAATTGGAGAGAACGGCAACTTTGGCATGGGTGTTTGCTTGGGAGACAGTGGCCGAGGAAATGACGCCTTCATCAGCTGATGTGTTCCTCGTGCACGGTCAAAGCTCTTGTATGTTTTGTCATTCACTAAGCATATTCACATATTTCTAATTTAGTTATCTGTGCATAGCCAGCAGGCCTCAGATCTGCTCTGCCTCACAGATCAGCAAGATTAAGTATATCCAACCTGCAGGTTCTGCCCTCAGTGGCTCTGATGAAACTCCAGGTAGAACTGGCAAATATAGGGCAATACTGTGCAGCTGAAGGCAGAAGTTTGTTGTTAGAATTTTCCTTTCCAGTAAAAAAGTAAATCCACAAAAACATATGCAGCTTGATTTTTAAATCTTAGATTGAGTTAACAGAACCACCAAGGGAGCTTGTTGTTGAAGTAACAGAAAGAAAACTCTCTCTGCTATTTTTACACTGCCATTATGTGGACTATATGGGTGTTTTTTTATTGCCAACAGCATGCAGTTTAAGGAAAATCACCTGACACTTGAGGTATACAGTCTGGCCTTGCAGACACTTATGTGAAAATGGTACAGTTTGAGAGACTGTTGCATTCAGATCTTGCATATAGTTGCTGCAGCGGCTGAAAAGCAATGAAATCCTTGAAAAGTAAAAATCTATAAGCTGAATATTCACAGTTGATCATCAAAAATCCAGAGCTTATTTAGAATAGCTTTTAAGGGCGCTGTTCTAAACAAGACCTCTTGTGAGAGCAAAGGGGGTGTTTATTTTATTTTTTAGGCTGGAGTTGCTTAGACTCAATAAAACAATATCTAGAAGGAGATGCAGAACTCATTGCAAGGTTGGGGCCTGAAATGTGAGATGTTTTGCAGTCAAGTACTTCTGGATATGGCGGAACAGTCAAACAGCAGTCCCTTCCTCCCCTACTCCCAATTGCAGGAGAGACAAATTTGAGGCTAACAGTAAAAGAAGCAAGCTAATAAACAAATTGCAGTATTTTTAAATTAAATGTCCGTATCAGTTTTCTTTCTTTAAAAAAAAAGATGATGATAGAATGAGAACTATTTTTGTTAAACATTAATATAAGATAAGGACATTTGAATTAGTATCAGAGCTGAGTTTGACCTTCTGTCACTTCAGTATCCAAAGTTATTTTTTCAATGTAAATTTCCTTTCCTCCAACTTTCCCAGTTGGTTTCTACTAATTCATCTTCAATTTTAAGTCTTTCTAGGCAAAGCTCTGTATATCAAGACTTTGATCATCTGTAGTCTCTTGCATAACAGCATTAGAATTAGTTTAAGAAAACAGTGTTTACTTTTGTAGGCTTGCATTTTTTTCTGTTATAACCTGTAAATTTGTCATTGTTGATAACTTTCAGAAGTTGACGCCAGTTTTTGTTTTTTACAGAAACAGCTCTTATCAAGTCATCATTTGTTGACCCATCATCTAAAAAATAAAAATATGCTAGTCATGTTTTAAAATTATTTATCTTTTCCAAGCTAGAGTTTTCTGTGCAGTGTTATCTGTGAATTCATAGTCAAATATATGGTTGTTCAGCCTGACATGCTTCTTCAGGTTTTGTATCTAAATTGAGACACCATAGCAGTACAGATCAGTGATCACGAAGTCCCAAAACAGCATGGGACAAGATTGCATACTACTTAGTGGGAAAAGATTAAGCAGCCATTTAAGTGATTATTAAAGTCTGATATTGTGGAGTAAAGAGAGAAGTTAAACAAGTTTTCCTAACAAGCACAGCACAACAATTTTTGTGAGTAATTAACCAGAAATATTCTAACTTGATAGGCAGATTTTTAGAAGGCATTGAGATTTCATCATTATGATTCACTGGTCTTTGTAGCACATTAACTTGGTGTTGTAGCACATGCATCAAACTGTGCAATAGAAATAGTAGGATTTTTTTTTACGCTAATGAACACTAAGGGTAACTCTGGGAGGAAAGCCTTCAGATTTGTGTCAGATACAAGTAAAAATTCATATCTTACTGCATAGAATCTCTTAGCTGCTCAGAAGACCAACTGAAGTAAAGCAGAGCTTAGTAAAACACAAATACAGAGTTTAACATTCTAGGTATTTTTCAGGAAGAATTAAAAAGCTAGTCAAGGTATCAGGTAGCATAAGAAGATGAGTCAAGCAAACTCATCAATCTGGAAAAAAAAATGAGGTCTGTTAGCATCACTCTAAACAACTGAGGCACAATAGGTCTTTCATAGCCAGATGCAGTTTACAGCTAGTACAGAGTAAGTCAGGAAGACCTGTGGGACCATAGCATAAAAATCAGCCTTTAAAAACATGCAAAGTGTTATTCAGATATAAACTTCCATTCTTAAAACTAGAAAGTAGTAGTATATATAATTTCATGATGACTTGAACCAGATTTTGGTTACTAATGTAAAGTTACTCCTGGCTCTATTTGGGGATGTAACAGTAGGTCCTATGTCAATACATTTTCACACATATTTAAGGAACATCACCTTTTGGCTATCTAATAACCACTAAACATTGAAAGGAATTTCACTTACAAAGACAAATAGTTATATTTTTTTTACAAAATTAAAACTGATCCATGAGTTTCTAGATCAGAGAACTGAAATATCACATGTTTTTGGAATGAATTCTGGTACCTAAAAAGAAACAAAAAGCCCCCATTCAAGGGGGGAAAAAAACAATGAAATAACCTCAAGTGTATCTGTTAAACAAGTATCACCTGTAGTAAATATTTTATACAAGCCTTTGAATGTGGTATCAGGTGTTTTCTGTGTAAGAACTTGACTCCACCTCCTTAATGCTCTTCTCAACTACTGGCATTTCTGAGGAGAACTAGGTTATGTGTTAGGCTTGTATAGTAATATACTTCTAAGAGCAGGAGTTTATTTGTGTTTATTTTCTAGGTATGTTTCAAATGGAAATTTATGGTGTCTTTCAGTGTATTAATAGGTACGAAAAAGCACCTTTTCTGAAAGTAAGTTTTTTGTACTTTTTTTTTTCTATCTTGTAGTTAAGTGCAGACTTTATAAAGCTGTGAAAAATAATGAAGAAAATCAAAGAAATTCTGTGGGTTTAGTAGCTATTTTTTAATTAAGTAGGTGTCCTATGTTAAAGATTTTACTAGTTAGCTAGAATGTTTCTGAAGTTGACTTGCAAGGTGTCTTACTTCTTTCTCTTCCCCACCTTTCCCAAAAGTTCTTTTGTTAATGATAATGCTTTAGTGTGGTATGTCTCTTACTCCCATCTGTGTAGTGTTTGTCTTTATACAAACTAACATTTTTTTCCATGTGAATAAGTAGCTAAACCCTGACTCTTTTTGTCAATTGTAAAAGCTCTTAGTGAAGAATAAATCCAAAAATATTAATGCTTAGGATTTTCTAGCTAAATCATTATTGGTCCAAAGGGGGACTGAAGCTGCAAAAAAAACTGTCCTAGAGTCATGGAAACTGCTTGTATCAGTTTGTTGTTTTAGAGCTCTAATGCAAAATCTGTACTCTGCCATAAAGCTATTATTTCTTGGGTTTTTTTGTAGTTGCCTATGTTTTTCTTCTAGTGCTATTACTAAACTTCTGTGGCATTGCTTTCCCAGTAAAACTGTTCAGGATCATAATGGTAGAATAGACTCTTCAGAACAGCTTGCTGTGTGGGTTGTACTTGCAAAATATTGTGGAGTAGCCCCTCTGGAGAGCAATTCTTAAGTACGCTATTCTTTTTTTAGGAAGCGTTGGCCAGAATAGCTATGTTGATGGGGCTCTACATTTACAACAACAAAGGAAAATTATTTTTTTGTTGAATTTTCTGTTGAGTAAAAGCATGGGTGGGGATAACTAAGAAAAAACAAAGCTGGATGCAGAAGTCAAGCAAACCTGTGTCTGTGTAGGTAAAGATTTGTGGGCTGCCTAAATCAGGAGTGGCTACGTGCCTTGTGCAGAAAGTAGTGTTGAGCTACCTGGAGCTGAGACACCCATACAGTGGAACTAGTACTTCAGAGAGCTATGAAGATAGAGGACATGGAGAAAAGGAGGACTGCAGTTCCCAAAATTTCCCAAACGTGTTTGGTCTAAGGAGAAGTGTAAAGAAGTTTAAACACGTTTAAAGACTGCCCACACTATAAAGTGAAATCTTGTAAATAGAGATCCGTCTCTCAATTCAGAAGTCCATGAAATGTTGACCCCTTGTCTAAAAGGCTTACTACTGCAATAACTGTTGGTACTGTAATGCTCTGGAAATATGATGGAGTTGTTAAGTATTATTGACCACCAACCTAAGGTCAGCAGGAAGGGAAAGGAGGGGGCTGGGAAATGGAAATTAAAGGAACATGGTTCTGTGTTCTTCTAATACTGGCAGATGACATAAGCTGACGCTAGAAAATACTCCACTGTACTTCAGAGATGTAGGTTTCAGTGGACCAAGTTACTGATCAGTTTGTTGCTGTCTTGGATCCAGAGAGCATCCACCTGGTATCCTTATGATAGCTGGTATTTTGGATTGAGGCGTGTGTGGGAGATTAACTGTGAAAATCATTCTACTGTGCATTGTAATTCACAAAGCACTACCTTTATGAAATGACACCTCAATCAATGGTAGAGGGTGCATCAGTTCATCAAAACAACATTTCAGTGTTCAGATAGCAGCAGAGCTTAGATCTCTTATGTACTCATTCCTATTAAATTCAGTGTGCTGCTTGTTGAGTCCGCCATTCTTTTGTTCTCATTCTTCAAGAACAGAAATGCCTAAACACTTCTGGAAATGGTGAGTGTTAAATGTATTGATATTGAGAAGCATATGAAGGCATCACTAGTATAACATTCTTAGAGAGTACACTTAAGGTTTCTCTTGCACAGCAAAACAGCTAGAGTCAGTGCTGCATTGCAGTGGGTTCTGTGCAAGCATAAATGCGTGATATTGTCCTTGAAGAGTTTCCAGTATGAACTGACATGCATACTGCTAAAGGCATCTGCTTTGGGATGTGGTTCTTGACTGAACCACCGAGCAGGCTACAGTCCTGTGTTCAAACTTGTCATGCTAGCTGCCTCCAGAGGGTACTGGCTGTGTCCTTGTTGCATGGTGTTTGTTAGAGGTTTGCTCCAGGTTTCTTGTGGAGCGTATGCCTATCTCCAAAGATAGGTGCTTTGTGCAGTTCAGAGTGCTTCAGACATAAGGTTGGGGTTGCCAGCCATGAGAGTGTCGTGATGGCATGGCGCTGAGGTGGTCGTAATGTCCTGAGACTTGGTAAAGGGACGGTAAGGGGTGATCAAAGGTGCAAAACCACAATTGATGGTTGCTATTGGAGATTTTAGGGGAGAAAGCATCAATTCTGATGCAGTCTTGCTGTTGTTCCTTACCATAAAGGGGCCATGCGGCAGATTATGCTTTGCTTAATCCCTCATGTTGTAGCAAGCCAACCAGCATTGCTTAGCACCAAGGAGGGGCTTGGAAATGAGTTTGTATGTACAACGTGGGTGAGCAAGGATGAGACTTTGGGCTAAAATTGGAAGCAAGTGACAAACTGAAAAGCATCAAACTGTTTTAAAGGGATTTTACTTTGATGGCCTTAAGAGCATGAAGAAATACCTCTCCTACTACTTACCACATTGGACGAAAGAAAGATGTTAAATGATGTGAAGGATGAGAAGAAGCAAACTACTGAAGGCATTCTTTAAGTACTTGCAAGAAGCTAGAAGGAGACTCTTTTGATTAACTGCTAAAGGAAATGAGAGACTGAATACTCTCGGAAGTGGGCAGCGTATGTGATGCACAGCAGGAGGGTCCTACTTCAGAGTCTTCTAACTGCCTTCAGTGTCTTTCATGGTTGACAAAATGCATTTTACCAAATCAAATTCACTGAGAGCCCATTCAGGGAGGGAGATGGTGAGGCTGACAGTCAAGAAACATGCACCCAGAGGGTGCTTTGGAGTAGTTGGTATCTGTGCTATATATGGAGGAGATTATTATAGAAAGATAATGAACACTTTCCAAAAAAATAATAACTGTTTCATTTTTTTTTATTATTATTAACTCTGTATTGTATCAACCCTATTTTTAGGTTTTGTGTTTGGACAACACTCCAGTTGTCTTGACTTTGGTAGCTTTTCCTCAGACTGAAACTGTAGTGATGTAAAATATCTTCTCTAAAGGTAGAATTTGTAGAAATAAAGAGTTTCCTTTGGAGAGAGAAGGCTAAAACCCATTATTTACTACTAAATGCGTAGTCTTTTCTAAGTCCTGTTTGATTAAAAATAACACTGATTCAGGCGGAGTTACTGCAGCATACAGTTTGCTCTGCCTCAAGGGCATCTAGATGTCATTACGTGCCACATTCTTCTAGCAGGTTTATGCCTTATTTCATAGATAGTCCTCTGATGAAGAAGTTCCTTGAAAGGTTGTTTCAGTTTCAGAGGCTCTGGTCAAATGAGTGAGTGAGTTTCTCGAGTGGAACTTGGAGGCAGCTGTAGCCATTTGGACTGACAGTGTGAGGAGCAAACAAGTGAATTAATCACGGCAAAGTTTCTAAGTGCTTAGGGAGAGCTCCAGATAAAGTTAGCTGTTGGGAAATGAGAGCTGGTCGCATCTAACAGCAGCAGAGTCTACATATGCATTTAAATGAAATGAGCAGTCTTACTGATGAAGAGGCAGTTTCCTCCTACATAAAGAGGGAGCTCCTGCAAGGGACAAATGGATGGTGTTGGACCATCTTCCCCAGTCTGTGATGAATGTGGGAGTTTCAGCATACACCTTTATGGCTTATTTCAGTTTATGCACAAAGTAGGACATTAAGAAATTGTTGGCATTATTGATGCAAAATAGAACATTTGTGAATCAATGTTTATACTTGGCAGAACACAGCTTTAGGACTATTCAGTCCATTTTACATAAAGAAAATGTATGTGTCCATTTATATTGCTCTCCTAGTTCATCCAGCATCTGACTTACAAATTTTCTTGGCATTTCTTAATAGTGTCTGCAGTCTTGATTACTTGGAACAGATTCTTAGGGCAAAAAAAGAGTTTTTCTATAAATTTATACCCTGCCATGGTATAAAGGGGAGACTTATACATGAAAATAATATGTCTGCCTCTTGGGGGCTATGCCATCTTTCTAGTACACATCTGAAGTGCCATGTCCAGTCTGTGCTCCCAACTACAAGAAAGAAATGGACATACTGGACAGAGTATGGCAAAGGGCCACGAAGATGATTAAAGGATGGGAGCATTTGTCATATGAGGAAAGGCTGAGAGAGCTGGGATTGTTAAGCTGGGATTGGAGAAGAGAAGGCTCAGGGGGATCTTACGTGTTTATAAACACCTGATTGGGGAGTGGAGGGGAGAGAAGGGGTGCAAAGATGATGGAGCTAGATTCTTTGCAGTGGTGCCTGGTCACAGGATGAGAGGCAGTGGGCGCAAACTGAAATACAAGAAATTCCATTTAAACATAAGAAAAAACTTTTTTACTGCAATGGTAATTGAACACTAGAACAGGCTGCCCAGAGAGGTTGTGGAGTCTGCATCCTTGGAGGTGCTCGAAACCTGTGTGGACATGGTCCTGGGCAACCTGCTGTAGGTGACCCTGCTTGAGCAGGGGTTTTGGACTAGGTGGTCACCAGAGGTGCCTTCCAACCTCAACTGTTCAGTGGTTCTGTGACTGACACCCAACAGTGAATAAGCTGGAGAGTTCTGTGATTATAGTATCCCCTTTGCAGGTAGAGGAGGAGTCAGGTGTTCCTTAAAGAGGCCTTGCTGGAGTCACTGAGCCTAGTGTTAAAACTCAGAAATGTCTCTGAGTCTTGTGGTGAAATGCAGAGTTCAGAAAGGGTGACAGTTTTGCCTGCTGCAAAGTATGACTAAAGATTATTCTGTAGCTAATACTTTTATGAAAGCTGTAGAGAAGCAAATCCCAGAACCCTGTGGTTATGAAAGCTTTTCTTTAATTCTTATAGGAGGTGGAATGAGTAAGACTTCATCTAATACTCCCGAGAAGGTAAACTTGCAGGATATAGCTCTCTGAGCAGCACTTCCAGTGTTCTCATGCAATTTTCATGCACCCAAATGCAATTTTCCTTTGTGCTGGAAAAACTGTCTGTAAGAGTTACTTAGCATTCTGCAGGTTCTTTTAGTTGATTCATGCAAGTAGATACTAATTTATGAGACTAATCATGTGAAATATGATGGCATTCTGTTACAGAAATGCTTCTTAATCTCTACCTAAAGTATAAGCAGACTATCTGTAGTTATTTGGTTTCAGTATTATGCAGGAGTCTGACAAATTACGTGCTTTATATTACTTGTGTTATCCTTTGTGTCAAATAAGGAGTTTGCCAGTGCTTCTCTTATTCAGGATTGAACACTTGTGCGAGACTCAACTACACTGCCTTTGTAATTAATTGATGAGGAAAACAAGAGTATTTTGTTTGTAGCATCAGGAAATTTTTCTGCAACAGGGCTATCAAATTTCCTCCTGATTAAGAGTGTCAAGATGAAAATGTGGTAATATTTTCTTCTGGGATGTATTACATCTCACATTGCAGTTTAATATTGCTAATGAAATCACTTGTATGCCAGACCAAAAAAAGTTTTAAACTATGGAATCGCAACCTGTCCTTGGTTAGGATTGTGGGATTTGATTGCTGACAGTGCTGACGTTCAGCTATAGGATGAGTACGTAGTAAAGCTTTTTAACTGTTAGTCTCTTTGATGTGAGGAAAGGTCGTTGTCCATCTGCAGCAAACGTACCATATGTGTGTGCTGCAGTTGTGCCAGGCGCTTGGCTTCTGGGTTCTCCGCTGCGGGTTTCTCACAGCCCGCAGGAGGCAATGCCTGCATTGCTGACAGTGAAATTGCAGCAACTGCAAAGTATTGGTATGAGATTTGTGGATCTTCAGAAGTAAAATGGTCTCTGATTAATTGTGGCACCTTATTATGCTTAGGATGTTTTCAAGGGGTTTTCTGATATGGTGTGTTGGTACTATGACTTTACTGGTTTATGAAAAATATAGGTGAGGCTCAGTGTGCTGAGTGAGTAACTTCAACATTAGTGGCCAGGTGTTGAATCCAAACTCTGGCTTAAGAGTCTCTTAGCAAATAGTGATGTAAACTGAGTTATGAGCTACCTGCATGGATTAGAAAAGTGGAGCAGTAATGGGGACTGGAGGGAAGAGTCTGAGGAAAACTTGCACAATCTCTTAAAACCCGTGCAAGAAAGATCCCCCTTTTTTTTTTGGTCTCTTTTTCTCTGTTATACAGCCATAAATGGCATGACTTGTCCCATTGATTATTTTTCTACTCAGTCGTACTGAGCAGCAGAGGTGGCTCATGTCACTCAGGTACTTAAGAGTTCACAGAATATTTGCACAAACTTCCTGGACACATGCTTCTGCTATCTGTAATCTGGTACACCAAAAATACAATGACCAGCTTTCTAAGGAGCAGATATCTTAACTTAAGCTGTGTTTGTTCTGTTGACTGCAATGATGGACTCCTTCCACTCTCTTCCTGCAAATCCCTTTTAAAGAAATGTAAATAGAAACTGTGAAGTGTTTCATTCACAGGCCTAAGGTTTAAAAGGTCCAGTAGCAAAACCTGTGATAAGGTGGTGGTACTACATGCACAAGAACAATACTGGAGAAGAGATTTGTTATTGCAGGAAGAGTTGAAAAGGTCTGAAAAAAATCTTGTATGCCTCTGCATCAGTGCATCTAAAGGATAATATTTGCATTCTTGCATATCATTCCTACAATCTTGAAGCTGTATTATAAAACTTCACTTAAAAAACAAGTCTTATTGCCCCCTGTCTTATAATCCTAGCAAGTTGATTAAAAAAAGAACACAATGAATTGACTCAGGATTATATCTCAAGTAAGGCAGGAAATGATTTTTTTTTTTTTTTAATATTTTCACTTGAAACAATTTTCTGTCTGTTTGTAAGATTCAGAGTGCCTTCAGCAATGTGCTTAAGAAATGGATACCAAAACTTTCATGTATTCCCTTTTTTAGTGCTAAAGTTTAAGTAACACTGAAATAGTGAGCATTCATATACAACTACTTTAGATGTAACTTGACTTCCTGTAACCTAAACTAACGCTGCTTTTGAATGTTGAAAATGACTCAAACTGAAGGGTTTCAACCTCCAGATATGCTAGAACAGTTAGTATTTCATTCATCAGAAATGATAAACTCCTAGTTACCTTAGCTGAAGTGTATCCTGTTCTTGTGCACCTCATGCTCTGTATCTGTTTTTGAGAAGTGGCTTGTATTTAGTATTTCACTGCTCAAGTGATATGTGCCTATACAACTGCTTACCACGTTAATGTTAAATGCAAATACTTCTATAGCCTGCATGTTTCTTCTCTCCTGCCTTCTCCCTCTCCCACCTTACTACTGATCATCCTTGTCCTGGTAAAGCAGTGGGGCAGTCCTGTGTCCTCTCCCACTGCCGTGTCCCAGCGCTGCTACCCTGTCCGGCCAGGGTGCCGAGGTGCTTCCCACGCTGGGTCAGAGGAGCCCGGAGCCGCCGCTTGCAGCTGCAGCTGGGTATCTGCCTGTGTAGCTGCTTTTAGAAAGCAATGCTTTGAAGTGCTTCAAATAACACGCTGGTATGTGCGCCTTTTGATATCAAGGATGTTCAGTACAAATGGGAGAATATACTGAAATATTAAGATAAGCAAATTTTGCGGTTACGAACAATGATTCCCAGGGGAGAGCTGATGGTGACCGGAGCTTACCTAAGGAAGACCGTATTCTCACCCAATTCATAATGGCTGGATAAACAAACAGCCTTGATTAAAAAGCAAGTCGACTAAAGCACACTAGTGACCGTTAGTATTACTGCCCCATACTAGCAGAGGCAAGTTCATGTGTAAAGCTCAAGTCTTCGTACTACTAAATTTTTCTAAACTTTAGACAAATGTGCAGGGGTTTACTTGTATAAGCGTTACTGTCAGTACCTAACAAATAATGGGGACTAGCTTAATCTTTTAAATGGATAACCTTCCTAACATAATGTCTTTTTTTTTTTTTTTTTTTTTTCCCCTAGAAAACGAGGTTAGGGTTTTGGCAGGGAGGAGCTGTCTATAATGTAGCAGAACTTAGTTCATCTCATGCCAAACACCAGCGCTTGATATCACAAATCTTAGACTCAAATATTGCTCTTGGGCACATTTATTATTCCCATTGTTCCACAACACAGTAGGAAAAACAGTCTTTAGCAATTGTCAGCAGAGAAAATCCGCAAACAGCGGGAGCTGAAACGCTTCTTGCAGTTGTATAACAAAAAAGAAAAATGCTGGCAGTGTTCGGGACCTAGAAGGGAATTTTTGTTGGTGAATGTTAGCAGTGGTTACCCGTCTGCTGTGCGTCACTCTTTGCGCACTAATCATCAAAGGAGGAGTGTGATGTGGTGATTCTCATCACCCCCCTCGCAAAATGGAGAAACTTATGGGGACCATGTGGCTAGTAACTTGTGACACTGTGGATGTGGATTTCCCTGTTGAATGACTGACACTCCGAACTTGGGTGATATACTTGCACTCTGTAATCAGATGGAGCTTGTGTAGTGTTCAGTGGGACTAGTCTCTGGTGTGGAGCAGGTGTCGGTTTTTAAGGGAGAAGAAAGATACAGGATATTTCCCTTCAGTTCCTTTCTGGAATATTTTCTTTCTTCCTGTTTTCTTTCCTCCCTTCCTCCCTCTTCCCATTGTTTGAATACCTACCATGCTTAGAAACAGCAAAATAACTTTTTAAGAAGAACGATTTTAATTAAACTTCAGCTGTAGATCCTTCTGATCTTAGAGGAAGAAGATAAGTTGAGAAGCTAAGGTATTTCTTGGGAAAGAACAGGGTGACGTCTCCTCTGCTCTCAGTTAGAGCAGCCTGTTTCTTTATATTTGGGAAGGTGAATTGAAGCTCTCTTGTGTTTAGCTACACTGTCATTGTCTTGACATTAAATGAAAGATGGTGCGACACCTCCTTCTCTTCTTTCCCCCTTTATGCTTGTTTCTGCTACCCAGTTTTCCACAAAAGAAGCTTGGCCAAGTGGCAGCTGTATTCCTAGTGTGGATGCCAGGCAGTGGGTGCCTAGGATCCTCAGAGCTAGTAAATGAGTCCTTTGGATATGTCTCTGTTAAACCTGAGCTCTCTTGCATTGAATAATGGCACCAGCATGGGAAGCCTTCAAGCGCACCCAGGGTCTCTCCCAGGTGCAGGCTGGAGCACGGGGCACGTTCCAACTTGTGTTCAGACCTGTCCGCTTGGCAGCAAAGGTGCCGAGAAAAGTACTGAAGTACTGACAGCTCTACAGAAACTTCACTATAGCAGGTTTTTACTCAAAGTAGCAATACAGAAGGCATACACTCCTTATCCCCATCGGCTAGCATAGGGTAGCTGTGTCAGCACACACAGCCATGGGCTTTGCTGCAGGCATGCACATGGTGCAGAAACACCGTGCAAGACCACTGTGTGGCTCTGCTTGGGTAGATTAATACGGCTGTTCATCTGTATCATCAAAGATGACAGTTGCCTGATAACAGTACAGTGAGAATGTATACTCTGACTTCTGTTTGATCTTTGAGCTACTTAAAAATTTTTAAGTCCCACTTCTGTTAAGATTTTTGAGCCTCTTTGGTAATACTCTTTGATTCAAAGGGGCAGGGGAAAGGACTAGAGAAGGATTTCTTTATTAGGACTTGATACGTAGCAAACCTTCTTGCCCCATAGGTGGTCAAGCTTTCTAATGTGATCTCCTGATTGGCTCAGGCATTTATTCTGAGTTAGTCATTTATTCCAAAAACTCCTTCCCTTCCTCTAGAGTGGCTGCATGTTTCCTTTCAGATACTTAGATCCATGTGTGGGTCATCTCAAAGGATTTTAAAAGGATCTACTGATTGGGTCATATTGGGTCAGAGCATACTGCTCTGACTTTATTGTTCCAAATGTTACAATTTAAGCAAGTTGTTGGACTCAGTCTTATGCCTGAGAATAAATGTTCCACCCACAGCAGTAAACTTGTCTTGCCTCAGTCTGTCTGAAAACACTTTTGTTTTGGGTACTTTAATCTAGTTTGTATTTTGTAATCAGAGCCAGGGTGTTTAATACCTTTATCATTCTTGCTGCCTTGCACAAGACCTCTTTGGTTTATGTTGATGGTTTTGGAAAGACTGCCAGTCTGAATCACTGATGTAGTAATAATATTTTATAATACAACAACATTGTTTTTTCCCTGGACTCATTATTGTTTTCAAGAACAAAGTCCAGGTAGGTAATTTTGTGCTGCCAGGTAGTGTCATTGCTGCAGCTGTTTCAGAAGTAGCAAAACTGTTCACATAGCAGAACAGTTGGTTTGTGACAGATCACAACTCCTTTTGGGAGACTTACTGCCTTTCAGTGATAACTGGCTACTGTGACTACAATAAAGGGATTTGCTGTTGTAGGAGGTGTAGGTGACTGGGTATATTCTTAGTCTGACTCTGTTTTATTGTGCCTTTAAATAAGAGTTGCAAAGAGCAATTTCTGCCCGCTTAGCATCAGAATGGGAGCTCCTGGAGAGCTGGTCTCCTTGCCATTCTTCCTCCACTGACAACCAGATCCCTTACTAAACTTTGCAGTACTTTGCAACAGCATCTTTTGACTCCTGCCCTAAGATTTACTGAAAGGCTGTCTTGTGAAAGGTCTGTATAACATGTATAAAGAATGCTTTTGGAGTTAAAACTGAGGGTAGTTGTTCATGGTTATGCCACTGGTTTCTCTTTGCAACAGAGCTGTAATAGGAAAATATCTTTTAGTTACGTTGATGGAGGACGGGGCAGGGGGGGAAGGGGCAAAAAGTCTATTAAAGTTACTACAGGTGGTGTTATACTTACTGACATACTTTGATAATGACACTTTGAGGCAGAGAGTCAACTGGTGTATTGTAGCTCTATCACCTAGGACCTTAACAATGTCTTGTTTCCCGGGTGATGGCACTGGAGGGTGTTTGGGTGGACTGCGTAATGTCACGTCACTTCCAGTAAAGGCGCTCTGTTCTGTCCTACAGGTTACTTTATGGTCATCACAGTAGATACCCCTCTCTGACCTCATTTGTATTATTTTTCCCTCTACCCCTATAATTTGTTCCGTTGTCAGTAGTGAAATTACTAAACACAATCTTTTTTACAAGTAACAAAAACTAAGTTGCTCTGACAACTTGAACCTATAGGATTTTTTTTCCTCTTTGGATCAAAATCTTTCCTTACCCTAACTGAAAAATAACTGCTGAATGAGTTGAGAGAGAGAGAGGTACCCGCATTTGGCAAGGTTTATCTTCTGCAGAACTCTTGAGTCTGAGTGTTTGGGTCTTACTTTCCTGGTCTGGTACACCCCACTGTGTCTAAAATAAAAAATGCAGAAGTGCTGAAAGAATAGATTTGAGATTCTTTGTATGTCTTCCTAAAGCAGAGGTGATGACTTGAAGAAATTAACTTTGGTGTACAAAAATGGCTTCTTCGTAGGCATAACTTTATTGTAGTTTTAAATTGAATCATAAAGTTGACTCATCCAAATTCATAGGATGGTAGGAGTAAGCTAGAAGGAAAGAGTTCTCTATACAACTGACAGTTGCGTACAGATGACTTTTTTCCTGTTTTGAACTTGCAAGATAATTAGTTGTGTAATAGACTATATCGTTTTTGTTAGATACTTAGTACTGTAAAATGAAAGGCAGAAATGAAGCTGTTTGAATTATTTGTATTCAAAGGGACTCTTGCCTAGGTCAGGATACTTGCTCAGTACTGATGCGGTTGGTATATGCAGAGATGATAAAAAGTTGAGCTCAGTGTTAGTGAATTCTCACTCTATTGCTTGAGTTTACTCACCCTCAGATACTTAGATCTGTGCTTAACAGATGCTCAAGTTACCATTACATTCAATGGCAATCTAGTAAACTCAGTCTGTGGAGTCTGGAGTGCTCCATGTCTGACTGAGTGTAGGCATCTACTTCAAGGTGAGGTGAACGGCACTCTGTGGCCTAACTGCATTTCCACTGTCTGTAGTGGGAGTTCAGATTCTTTCGATGTAGAAAGCTTTGTTTCAGAGGAGAGAAATGGAAAGCTCTTTGTGGGATGTGTGTGGTGGGAGGGAGCAGGGCAGGATTCAGTAAAGTTCTGTGTCCTGCATCAGATGATTACTATACCTGATTCACATGTTGTAATAAAACTCCTCTCCATCTTTTATTCACTACCCACTGAAATATTAATCCAGTCTCTGTTTACCTATGATAGTCTCATTGAAGGCATGAGAAGTCTCATTTAGACTGAGACACCCAGAAACATTGCATGCATGCATGAACTGTCCTAACTGGCTTCATCAAAAATAATCAATATGAGATCTTGACTAACTTATCTAAACATTAGAGCTCTCTAGAATTTGAAGACCACTGACTAAACAACCATGACTGTGAGTCCATCAGTGTCTTATGCGCTATTTGGAATAGTCCATCTTTCTGTGGAAAACAAATAAGCCAATAAGTCAACTTTTTTTTTTAATGTTGAACTTGATTGTAGCTTAAGTAGCTATGATGCTCTTTTTTTGTACAAGATACCTGTGGTCTCTGCCAAAGTTTAGGAATTGTTTGAATTCATGGGCGCTGTGTAACACTCCTTAAACTCAAATGCATATCAGTTGCTTAAAGACACACAGTAGATATTCCATCTTAGTAGTCTAATGCTTATTATCCTTGAAAGTACTCTGTGGAAGGAGGTGAGGGATAATTCTTGCATGGTCTGAAAGTGTGGAGTGTTTAAGCCTAGAAGCTCGCACACACAGCACAAGCCAAGCTAGCAGAGGTGTGTTGGGCTCACTGCTGTCCTTCTGTGGAAATGCTTCCATCTGGTTGCTCTTCAGAGTAAGCCTTTATTGGAAGGACCAACTGTAGCTGTTCAGACTGATCCGGCTTCAGCAGCAGTATCTGAGCTGGGGAAACGTGGTCAGATGACTTTAGTATTCTTAAGTAGTGGATGGTGTTGAATGACACACTATTAAGTGTAAGTAGGAACAGGTCAAGCTAAATACACTAAATTAGTGTGGTATTAGTGATGATGAATGTTTTGTAATTAATAGATAGCCAGTTGGGGAGCTGTGAAGAGTCCAAACATGGAAGAGTTGCTTCACTCAAGCTTCATGGTTTCTGAGCTCACTAGGGCACTGTGCAAGGTGTAGTATGCTTCCTCCTTGCTGGCCTGAGAACTGACTTCAGCTCGATATTTAGTTCCTCTAGGGTTTGGTAAGTCTGTCTGGAGAGATTTGAATTTTCTGTATGGCATTCACTCTCACATGTCTACAAGTGTTAGATTTGGGGACAGTGTTAGTTCCTTTTGTGCTTTTAGCTGGAAGCGACTTGTGTTTTACCATGAAAGCTACCTAGTAAATAGTGTATGAGAGAGGGGGAAAGAGAATACTTAGAATAGAAGAGCACTGCTATTTCTGTCACTTCGTTATCTTTCAGTTAACTCTACAGGGACTTGCTAAACCAGCTAACTCTACACAGTAATAGGTATCATAGTTGTGCAAAACTGAGGGAATCAAAAGCAAACAAATGGGTTCTTGCAAACAAGGCTTGTGTGTGCATGTTTTCTTTTTTTTTAATGGATCCAAATGGAACAGTTTAATTGTAATATTTGTGTGCTGGTCTTTCCAGTTGAATCATTTGGGTTACACTGCAGAGAGCTGTGAATGTAATCAGTTGAATATTATTATCTGTATAGGTCTGAAAGGGAGTAGGAAAGAGGTATTGAACTTGTGAAGCTAAGTGATCTTTGTCATGCCTGAAATGACTAATGCTGTGCTAGTGTTCACATGACATTGTAGTAAAAACAACTTCCCATTGAATAATGGGGAAGGTTTACAATTATATTGTTATCTGCTGGATAGCTCAGCAGAGACTACTGGCCGTTCAGCATTTCCTAGAAGGGAATGTAAAATCATCTAGTGAGATGAAGTAGAAATAAGAGGGAGGGGGAAAAGACACGAATAAAACATACAATAAGCCCTTCTTTCATATAAAGCATTGTAGAATAAAGTATTTTTTTCTGCTATTGTTTTTAAGTCTTCTAGTCTTTTAAGTTTTCTGTGTCCTCAGTTACTTTGCTGGGCAAGAAACAGTGCATTTCAGCTGGAGCTGGTGCTTGTTTTGCATTTATGTGCGTGTATTGGCCAGCTGAAGAGGACAGATGCTTTGGGTAAATGCTTGACTTATGCTGTGGGTAAATGCTCGACAGCTCTCTTTGATGTGGGTGTCTCTGCCTCACCCAGCTACTTTTTCTTCCCCCCTCTCAACGAAAGAACTAAAGGACACTCTTCAGACTGCTGCCTCACTGCCAAAGTTGGTGCGAGATTTGGGCCCTGGATGCTTATGGAGAAGGCATGATAATGCAGTTTCATAAATCTTGTTTATAGGAAATGAGGTTTAAGAGCTGCCTGCAAATGATTCTTGAAGTTTCACATGGAACCAGAAGGACTAATTGCAGGTCCCATGACTTAGGTATGTAACTCTCCAGTGTGAGGAACCAGCCAACACAATATGATCCCTGACAAAGGCAAGTGGGGCACTGCCGAAGTAGGTCGGGAGTTCCCAGTAAACTCTTTAGCTCTCTTCTAAATGAACAGGCATTTCCTTCCAAAAATTCTGTCCTCTTGCTTTGTGGGAACTGAGGAGCTCTAGGTTCCTCTGAGAGGATCAAATATGTGAAATGAGGAAGGAAGTTTAAGCACTATATCTCAGTACTTTCTAGCAAAAGAAGGCCACTGAATGTGTTTTTCTCTATCTGTGTTTGTGTGTGTCATTTCTCAATATTGTCCCTCATGATATTGGGGATGGGACAGAACTGCTTGTGTGCAAGGAACATTTTGTAAATTCCTAGCTGTCCTAAAGGGATCCCAGCAAATTACTTCAGACACTACCTGTTAGTAATAACTGAGACAAACACCTCTACGCGTGTAGTGCCAAGGGGTAGAGGTTGTCTAAAAGCAGGCAGTACTGGATTTGAGTCTTGGCTTTTGTAAGTCTTTGCTCTGTTTTCAAACACGAGTTTTATGAACAAAGGAAAAATGAGCATTGTTGTGTTCTGTTACACTGCACCTTTATTTCAATAGTTTCGCTCTATGAAACGGCAAATGAAAAATGAGAAGGCAGTATAAACACAAATCAGCCTTGCCTCTGCCTTGGAATTTAATAGGAACCTAAGGATATATTAAGAATGAATGTGTGAAGTCCTGGCTTACACTACAAGCATTTATTTCCTGGAATATGTGCAGTATGAACACCATTGTGAATGGTTAAATTGGCTATGCTTTCATCCAAAGTTAAGATGTGCAAATGCCAGCCCTCTGTTGAATCTCTTCCCAGGCTTATTGAGTTTAGTCTCTTCTTCTGTTGGACTGAAGAGTCGTAATTAGGCAAATAACTTTCTTCCTAACAGATGAGGACTACTTTTCTTTTTTTAACTTTCTTTTTTTCTTTTTGCTTTTCCTAAACAGAAGCCATGTAGAATTTATCTTGGCTCTGTAAACGCATTGGAGGGAGGCTTTGTTTTGGCTTTTTGTGAGACGAGATGAACAGACTTTCCTGGCATTCTACTCTGTATTACGAGAGACTGTTCCATTAAGTAGTAGCTTATATAAATGGGCTGATGTCCTGTTTATCACTCATCGACCGCTACAGATCAGATTGCGCTCTACATGCTACTTATCTGCTATGTAATATAAATCAACTTTAGCAGGGAATAGAGTATCTGAAATCTCATTTTTTAAAGTACAAAGAAACAGAACTTGAAGCCTAAAAATAAGCTTGGGTATAAATTGAGTCTGACTTCAGAAAACCAGCACTTTTAAATTATTTTTATGTGAGCATATATTCTCACCAAATCCTTGAAAGTGCTTGCCAGTCCTTTTGGGTGTTTCCAGGCAGAATTCACTGCAAAGCAATGGTGAATCTTATCTTTCCAAGTTCATCTTGAAGTTGCACAGTTGCAGTGTTTTCAGTTGCTTGGTGTATAAAGACTCAATTTGTTACTTAAAAAAGATGTGTTTGATGGTGTCCTTTCCATATTGCTGAAATCTGAGGGGTCTGATAACCCATATCAGACTTCTTGAAAAGGCAGGGAAATGACGCTAGCATAAGTCTAGACTTCAGAACTACCAGTGATACCATGTGGGAAGTCCTTGCTCACCTTGCCTGAGCTATTGTATTTTGGCTAGAACCTGGCTTCTGCAGGAAACATCACCATGCGGTTGAACATGTGAATAAAATAGGTGAAATGGAGGGAAAGCTTAGTCTTCCTCTTGGGAAAGGTGGACTTTGTTCTTTGGCTCAAGTTCTGGGAGGAGAGTGGAGGAACAGAAGGGAAAATGTGCAGGTTTAACTTAGTCATCATAGGCTACAAGACATAGTAGAGAGCAAATAAAGACTTAGGTTGCATTTTTTTTGTTTGTTTTTTAAACAAAAGTCAGATGGATGTAGCTAGAAAACTACAGTTTCGGAGATAGCAAACTCAAATACTTGCACTTCATTTGTCTGCCATATTGTAGCAAAGAATTTTTATTTAAATAATAAATTGCTAGAAGAGGGAGTTCAGCATTTGGGCAAACTGGTTTCTGCTTGCTCCTCCTTTCCACCTCTGCCATGTAAAATGTAAAGCATCTCCTCTCCAGTTTTGTAGTCAAACAGGTATGACAGAAGGACAGAAAAACTTACCTTTCTAAAGAACAAACAAGTTCCTTCAGCTGTCAGGGATTTGGTGAGAGAAAGTGACTTTTATTAAAAAAAATTCCAGTAGCTAAGCTGCTTTTGGTTTAAACATGATCTTGAACTACAACTTTACCTCCTTTATTATATTCTCAAGAAGAACATTCTTCAATCTTGTGACTCTTCCTTGCCTACTATGAAATTACTGCTATGATCTGGGAATATTCATAGTAGAAATATTTAAAGTAAATGCCTTGGAAGAAATAACATTCTGATACAGGCAGAGCTTTAACATTGGTAGTACTAACTAGTGCTGAAGGCATCTTTTTATTTATTTATTTATTTACTTATTTATTCCAACTGCATAGCCTTTGCAATTACTATATAGAAATCTTACTGCACATGTCACATCAGTTCAGATGAATTTATGTTGGCAGTTGCAATTGAATTTGAGAGGATGACCCTCTTGTTTCATAAAGACCTGTTGATTAGGAATGATTGGATTAGTCCCTCTGGATCTGGCCCTGAATCAGGATAGCTTAGAGCCTGCATCTTTACAGTGATGCAGAAACACTGCTGCAGGTCAGCAGGAGTTTGCTGCCAGAAAGGGCAGAGGTTTCCATTTCTCAGCTCCTTCTTCAGTGTCTCAGAAAAGCAAGTTATTCTTTTCCCCTACACAGCTAGACTCTAATGCGTTCAATATTGTAACCTTAACCTTTTATTGGCAAACCTCTTTGAGAGAACTGCCAAAGAAGTGAGCTTACACTTGTGAATATAATAAATACTGTCGTAAACAAGTTCCTTTTTTTGCTCTTCAGAATAAAATGAGGAATACTTTCTTAGTTTCTGCTCTTAAAATTAAAAGCACATGTAGAGGGTCCTTGCTGAACCCTCCGAATAGAGCAAAGCAGCAGCAATGAAGAGAGGCATTGCAGCCTCTCCATCATATGGCTGCTCCTTTTTGAAGCTTTCTGAAGCCCACCGTGCATGCTGCAAGGTTTATTTACTGCATCTTTGCATGTGTTTTGGGGGGGGTGTTTCTTGTTTAAAGAAATAAATGCTCTTGTTCCTTAAGCTGAAGATAAAATTGGAGAATGTATTTGACAGCATATGGATAGTAATGAAAATCATTATGTAACTCTGGTTGTTGGCTGTCTGGTTTTTAATTATCTGAAGAGGGCTTTCAGGCTACTAAAATGCCAGTGCGGCTTTTGGGGAGGGAAGACTAGCTACAAGCATCTCCTTTGAAAGGTAGACTTTCTTGACTTGACTCCTTTCCTTATATGTGGAATGTGGGGTTTCTTTCATTCCTGTATATTAATTTTGTAGGTCCTCTAATAACTACAGCTTACTGCAGCAGGCACTGGTCGCAGTAGTAAAATATGAAAGCTGAGGAATTGTAACCCTTTAGGGTTAAAACATCAAAGTTTTCATTCAGTCTGCAATTTTCATTCAAAAGAAAAAAGAAAAAAAGAAAAAGGAGAATTAAAAGACAACCAAGAATTGGATCCCTCATTTCTTTCAGGACTGTCTCTGTTATCCTCGTGTCTGTTTTGTCACTCCATATTGTCTTAGGCTATCAAAGTAATTGCATGTTTTAAGCACACTGTTTGCTTAACTCGGCATTAATACACCACACACAGCAGTATCCTTCTAAAATGTTCTGGCTCCTCAGATGGAGGTTCCTCCTTCAGATTGTAGGTGTGCAAAAGCTTTATTAGCTGGCTGATTAAATCCAAGCTGAGTGCATAAACTTAAAAACAATCAAATGTTTAATGCTGTCTGTGCTACCTACAGTGCTTGTAATAGGGTTCAGTAAATGTGTTCAAGTCCTGCTAGAAATGCAGGATTGCGTTAGTGCAGGGTGTATTATCACAAAAAAGCAGTATGTGTTTTGCTAGATAATGTAGGGTGGGGTTCAGATAAGCTATTGAATAATATAAATACAGCTCTGTTCTTAAAGAGACCTCCTCTGTTACAAAGAGCAGCTCCTTCCCTTATTCAGTCTATTAAATTAGCTAGGGGCCTCAGACCTGTGAAACCCTGTTTAAGCCAGTTCTTGCACAGTAGCTGCTACATAGAGTCTTATAGCTGCAGTTCTTAGTTTGTTTTCAGTGGAAGCCTGAATGAAGGCATGAAGCCTCTAAATGTTCTGGGTAAAGTTGGCATTGCAAAACTTACCGTTCATGTAAATGAGGATGTGGAATTCCTTACCTTGTATGGACACAAGCATCTAATTAAACTTTGTAAAAACATAGCAATGGCTGCAATCACATTTGTATACAGCTATAAAGATAAACTTATAGATGAACATTTTTGGTGGGATATCATGAGGAATTAATAATAGGGGTGTGGGGAAGGAAGCTCTTCTGTATCTCAACTTCCAGGTGAATCCCTTCCTTCCTGGCTGCACCTAAGGACCTTTTTAAGGACTAGTTCTTTAAGGGTGATGCCCTTCTGGCAGGGATTTTGCCTCTCCTCTTGCAACAACTCATGTAATTCTAATAAACTTGAGGCTTTTCAGTCTTGTTGCATGTAATCATGGCACAAAACGCTTACGCTATCTTGTCTGCTGCAGTTTTCATAGATGCCTGGAAGCTTCAGGCTTGACAGCAAGTGCAAATGCACTTTTAAGTGGCTGGAGTTGCTTGCTGCAGCCAGGCTGATAGGGGATCTTACTCCAAAGGGAAAAATGCTTGATTTGGGTTGGAAGGACCCTACTGTGTTAGTAATTATGTGCTTTTCCTGCTTATGCCAATATTGCCAAGCTGTTAGCTGCATGAACCATGAGTTTAGCTTCCAGTTAGGTGCCTTCTGAGAATTCGAATCCCAAGTGCTGTATGTGTCCACATGTTAACACAGGTGATTTGTATGGGTTTAACTAGAGTATGTGGTATTCTTATCAAAACATCAAGTCTCAGGATTGATACCTCCTATGGATGCTGGTCTTTTTCCCCCACGCCTTGCAAAGCATGGTAAATCAAAACCCTGACCAAAAAAACCCTCAAAATAAAATGGATAAAAACCAATGAGGTACTTGCTTCCTCCATCAGATATCTTTGTCTTTTGTCCAAATTCTTTTTTTCCATGTAAAGAATCCTGTAAGTTCTGAAGCTGACACATCATGACTAAAAAGAAAATAAAGGTGGCCTTTTTAAATCCTTGTATAGTGCATAACTACTGTTCCAAATGTCTATGTGACTTTTTTCCCCAGAATGAAACAGCAGAGTATTCTGTAAACTGGATTAAAGTATACAAAGCCCACCTTCTGCTTTTTTTTATTCTTGGTAGAATAAGTGACAGTTCTTTTAGTGTAAGTTTCTGTTTTATGAAATAAGGCATAACTTAAAGTTTGGGGAGGGGAATCCTTACTTCTGCATAGCAAATGTGCAGCTCTTAGGGTTTTTGGAGGTGAGGCTACTCAGGGAGCTTGTGCATTATGAGCAATTCTTAACTAATTGTGAATCTGCAGCAAGGAATTGCTGTAGCAATATATTAACAGGATTCTTGGAAAAAGTTGCCTGTGAGAGGACTCTGTTTTGCTTATTTCCACTAAAATATTTATCACAGTCAATGTGTCATCATAAAGTTTATATTGCAATAGCGTGACCTCAGTTTGGTCTCCATTCCCTAACTGTATTGATAGGTTCAGAAAAGCCAAATAATGTCCTGGCCTTGCCTACTGTTTGCCAGTATCTGAAATCTTACCAGGGTTCAGATATTTGCCATCAGAAATAAGTCTTGTATCTTTTTACATCCTGTATTTCACCTTCGTGTCAGTGTATAAGAACTCTCAGTATAATACCAGGATGTCATTACGTGGCACATATACGTTTATCTGTCATTACCTAATGTATCTCTTTGAGTTGTTCTTTATGCTATTTATTCACTTATCTCAGGTGTTAAGCACTCAACTCTGAAGCTTGGAGAGGTGTTTTTTAATTTTATTTTATTACTCGGAAGACTATCGTTCCTTGTCTGCTGCTGTACCTGAAAATTTCAGGTCTGTCGACCCAGCAATTTAGAACAAGTGTTTATTCTGTGTTCCTTTGGATGAATTTGAAGGTAACTCTTTTTCATAACCCCTTATTTCAGTGTGTCCTTAACATGGATTAATTTCTTGAGGCTGCCTGAAGTGTTTCCCACTTGTTCTCGTAATACAAAAAGAGGACAGAAGTTTTAAATTTGCTGGTCAAAAGCATTCTTTAATTGCATGTATGAAAAATGTTACCGAGCCTCTCTGAGTTTCCTTGCAGCGACTCTACTTCACATATTCTCCCAGCATCGCTGTCCACTATTGTCGGCCTCAGAGCAGGCATCATCTAAACAAAGTACGCTAGCAATAATTATGAAACTGCCACTGATGGAAAGCAGTTCAGTTTTTCAGATGTTACGTGGTGGTGTCCTTAACTGTTTAATTCCAAGACTGCTGATTATCTGTGATGTATTTTTCAAGCAGTGGAACAGGCTTGACAAGGATCATGGTAAACATAAGCATCTTGGCGTAAAATCAGCCCTCTTATGGTTGGGGGAAGGAAGCATGGTAGAAGCTCAGATTGCAGATCAGACGCAGAAAAATGGAAATCTCTGCTGTGAACTGCGTGAAACACAGGTTTGCTGTCTAACGTAGTAGAGTGGGTAGAAGCTCCTTTTACAATCGCCATGTAAATTTTTCAAAAGAGCTGTGGTAGTTTTAGTATGATTTAAAGTTGAACATCCAAATCTGAGCTAGTCGTTCTTAGTGTTCCTATAAAGGGAAATAGGATGTGAGAAATCCCTTTAAAGGGACTGGAGTCCAAGTGTGTATATAGAGCAGATTCAGGTAGGCAGGTTGCAGCTCTGCAGAAGGCTACTGTTGTATGCTGCTTTGAAATGATTTACGTGCCAGATACTGTATTTCCCAAAACAAACATGGCTGTTTTCTTATTTTCTGCTATTGCTGATAGTTTTGTCAGTGTTTGGTCAAATGTATCATAATCCTTTTACAGATCACTGTCTCTCCAGTAAAAAAAAAAAAAAAAAAAAATTGGGTAACTAATAAAAATGATCAACTTGATTTCTCTTCATGCAAAAAGTATGGAGGTGTTAACGTTTTGAGCTTTACTCATTTCCGTTTTGTTCATGTAACAACTGCAAATCCTTAAGAACTACATTCCATCTTGGTCTATGAATTTAATCGAGCTTCTTGAATCTTTTTTTTTTTTTTTTTTTTTTTTTTTTTTTTTTTTTTGCTGCTGCTCCTGAACTGCCTATATGCATTTCTAAATTAATAGTTCTAATAAAACTCTTTTGATACAATGCTATTAATTTGTACCTCTGCTTCATTGTATCCTGTCTGTGTTTTAAGTGAACTAGTATATGTAAATTTATATCTTCTTTTTCTGAGTGTGAAAATGCAGAAATATGCTTAGGGACTTGTATGCTAGGTTAGTTTCAGCTCTCTGAGAATTCATAAATAAGCAGATACTAGAGCCCCCATGACTATGCCAAATATGATAAAAGACTAGAGAATAATAAATAACTAAAGGGCTGCATGTTTCTGTCATGTTTGGGATAACCTTTGAAGCTGAGGTTTCTGTTGTTCCTCTCTAAAGGGCATCAGTATCCAATGTACAGAAATGGCAGGAATTGTTTTGAAAGTCCTTGCAAGAGTTGCAGTTAAAACTGGAAATCCCACCGCACAAAAGACCTAGGCTTGGAAGACGTATCTTGCCTTCCTAGATAGGTCTCTGGGAAGCACAAAACATGTATTATGAAATTTGCTCACTCTCTTTGAGTGAACCAACCTGTCTCCTCACTGGCTTTACAAAACAAGTTTCAGCCTTGACTTTGGTGAGAACAGGACATCCAGACGTGACCAAGAATAAAATCCTAATGTAGATAACTCCCAGCTTTTCTATGTGTCCGTATGTTAAGCTCCCTCCTTAGGAGCTTATAGTTTCATGTTTACTGCAGCTATCGCAGCAAAATGACTTTTGATTGCAGAAAGAAATATTTCATAATCTGGACTATTTTAAGTAAGTAAAAATTAGCTGCAGCTGTAGAATGATGAAACTGGATAAACTGCAGAGAAAACTCTTATGTTATTTTATAAGAGAACAGCTCACCTATTTCTGAAGCTTTGAGTTACTCGAAGCAATCTCTTGCTTTGATTACAGCTGAACATGAGAAATACTTTATTGCCAGGACATGATAAAGCCAGTGCCGCTAGTCTTGCTATTAATGTGGTTAGCAATGTTAGCACAACCTACCTCTTCTTTTTATCTGTGTAGGCACAAGCTGATTGCAAAAGCTGGTCCCCTGCATCTTTTATTTACCCCACAGCTACCAGATTGCCTGTATCATAGTGTTTGCAGTCAATCAACACTGTGCAACTATTGGCTCAGTAATAACTATCATGTATCACACGTAATAAATTGGAAAAATATTGATTAGCTAGAAGTATTGAAGCAAGTAGTATCTACCAGTAGCAATTAGTGAAGCGCTGCAAAAGCTATTTCCCCTGAGGTATATAAAAATATTCACTTAGGAAAAAAACAAAAAGAACCTCCATATATCTTTAGAAACAACTCCTTCCTTTACTTCATTGACTTATTTGTGTCAAAGCTCCCTGGGGAAGTGTTTCCTTTCCTATTACCCTGCGGTCTTGTGAGTTGGTCTTTTTTTTCCTTATTAACAGTAACACCGTAGCTATTTTGGAGTTTCTCAGCATGAGAAGGCAAAACAACCATGCGCTTAAACACTTTTGGCTATTAAATTTGAAATATTCACCTATTCGACCCTGTCTCTGTGGCCTTAATTTTGAACACCTTAACTATCTTAACTACTTAATTTTTTTTTTCCACAGTTCACTTAAGCAGCTGATGACATCTTCATATTTTAACAGTTGATGATTGACGTGGTTAGACTGTCATGCCTTCCAGGGAGACCAGTGCTTGCAGTCTGTTAGCTGTACCTTCAGGCACTGTATTTGTTATTCTTCTGCCTCCATCAGAGTGATTCAAGACTTACGTGCTGGGTGAGGTCTGATTAGGCTGAAAACTGCCTGCTCTGCCAAACCAGTCTCTCAGCTGTTGGGAACCGGGTACCTGGATCAATAGGGCTTCTTAATCCTCTTGCTGTGTTTATACTAGGGCTGTTGGCTGGTTATTGTTTGGGAAAAGTCAATTGTACTGCCCCTTGCTTAGGCATTTGTGATTGGAGGGAGATGATGCAGTTGCTCATGTGAACTGCAAGATTGCCAGGCAAGCTGGAATTTACCCAGGTGTGTGTTTCTGAAGTTGGCAGGGGCAGAGAAACTGTTGAAGGGTTATTAGGTTGCAGTCCCTTTTTTCTGCTCCATAAACACAGTTGGCTGACAAATAGCGTGTATCTGTATTCTGAGAGTTGCTTACTGGATGCCCTTTTTCCTAAAGGCCTCTTGAACCCAGTAGTATCTCTTTTTGTCTCTGTCACAGTGTCACCTTCTGCTTGACACTGTTTTAGATGTCCGCATTTCCTGGTGGACAGCAGAGCCTTTCCTGAGGAAGGCTTGGAGTCTGAAACCCCTCAGTAGACCTTCTCAGTCTAGACTTTCTGGGAATACATCAAGTGGAAAAAGACCTAATTCCTTGTTTTCATGTCATTAAGGAATTTCTAGGGTTTGAAAAATTGAGGGTTTTAGTTGCTGCTTCTGCAGTACCTGACTGGGTCCTGGACTAAGTGTCTATAGCCCTGCTAGATCCCTTAGGCTGAAGGGAGTCTCTGATTACTCTCTCGTCTCTTAGAGTCGGTCTTGAATTACCAGACACCTGCTAACTTCTCCCTCAGTGATAGTAAGGTTATTGCAGCAAACAACTTGTAAAGGTGTTGGCATTTGTGGAAATCAGACCCAGGTCTCCTTCAGCCTGATGTGAGTTGACAGTCACTTTAGGAGTTGTCATGGTCTGCCATGCAGGAGTCCTGAAACTTTAATCTCTTGACTAAGGAAAAAAAGACTTATCAGGGTATGTTTGTTGCATAGTGAAAAAACATGTTAGATCATCATCTTAAGTTAAAATCTCGAAAGTCCCTGTCTAAAATTACTGAATTAAAAAACCCTGTTCTTAAAGGTTGGTAGATAGAGCACTCATTTCAGTTAGTACTTATACCTTAAATCTGCTAAAAGGAAACTCACTCTTCTGATGTACGTTTGAGGAGTGGATAGTGGCCATAAATGGGCAAAATGCTTCAATGAGCTCTCCAACTGTAGCTTTTTTCTTTTTTTTTTTCCCAAAAGGAAATGAACGCAGAGAATGCATTAATTCTTTGGGAGGTCCACGTGACAGTCTTATCTTTTCAGGCAAGCCCTTTTAAAAATAGGGTATGTGTTGTTTTTTAGAGCTCTGTCATTTTTAACATGTACTTTATTAAATTTCTTGCTGAAAATTGAAGTACAAAATTCAGTTCAAAATGCCAAGTTTTCAGGAGTAGCTTCATAGTTGATATGTGAATTTGTGGTTTCATAGTTTTTAAAAAAAATGCATAAAACAGCTTGAAAGAGAACATGAATTGGCAATATGAGCAAGCTGTACTTTGCTAAATCTTTCACTGGGAACCATGTCCTGAACTTGGAAACAAACCTGAGAATACTTGCATGTGCTCAAAATATGTAACTGATAGGTGAATTGAGACGTACTATGCTACATATTCAAAGAACATAAGGATCTTCATGACAGCTGTGCCTTTCTGTACTGACGCTTCCATGGGCTGAAAAATTTTCGAGCAGCATGTGAGAGCTGCGTCTGAAAAGTAGAAAGACGTAAGTCTGACTGACCTAAACATAGGATCAAAATTACTGAATGCAAGAACCTTCCTGTGCGTATTATGCTCTGTTCTCTATTAAGTTCTTTGATATGCCACTGTAGAGTGCTGGTATAAAAAGTAAGTATAAAAAAAGGCATCTGTTGCCTGCTCAGGCATCCAAACAATCTTGTAACTCTTACACATTCTTTCCTGTTAAGCAACTTGATCTACCTTATATCATTATGCTGCTTATTTAAATTTGGATACTTGGCAAAGTAGGCTGTCTTGTGTGCCTGCGTAGTACACATGATGCGTTAGGTGATCCAGAAGTTTCCAAAAGAAAATTAGGTAACATCGTAGGTTCTCGAATTGTAAGCTGTGCAACTGCTGCAGACATTTCTGTCCAGCGATTGTATTGCAACTAAACTGCACAAATAATTCCTGAATTAATCTCAAGAAAGAATTATCTTGAGAGTTGAAATTTTTTATCTTACTTATCTAAAAATCCTTTTCACTTTAGGCTGGTCTAGTGGTGGTCTTCAGCTTTGCCTTCAACAAGAATACATGTTATCTCCAAACTGTGGCCTGAGGTTGAATATCAGAGTAAAATACATGCATTGCTCTGTAGCAGTTCCTCAGAAGCAAATCCAATTAGGTCTTAAACAGTCACCTGGAAAAAAATATAGACTGGGCAAATAAGAGTCAGACTATCTTCTGGAAGCCAAACTTAGCTATATACAATCCTTTCATGGGTTTTGGGTGTGTTCTTCATGAGCTTTCTGTTTTCGTAAGCTTCAGCTATACTCGTGACCTGTAAAGAACAGCTGAAACATGAAAGCTCTGGCTGCCAAGGGCGACTGTCAGCTTGAAGCTCCCAAAGCCTCTTTCACCACGTCTGCCTTGGCCAGCCCCAATGTGCCAGCTTACTTGCCACCGGGCTTGTTTTGCGTTAGTCCAGACTTGCAGCGCAGTGAATCAGGGTCAATGGCGGATGCTTATATGCTGCCTGCTAGGAACCTGACTTTGAGTTTTTAAAGTGTATTTTTAGAAGTATGCTGAGTGCAGGTGGGATATTTAAAAAAAAAAAAAAAATCCCTAAGTAATTCAGTTGTTCTTTTCCTTTGTGTTAGCGTTTCACTGGGCTACAAATCCTGCTCCTTTCAGCAAAGCGGAGGTGGTCAGTATTCCTTCAGCACCAAGTCAGCTGATGGAGACAGATTCTTCTTCTCTTCCGGTTTCTTCATATCTCTAGCATAAACAAAGTCAACAAATTGATGCATGGCTGCATAAATATAGTCACTCTGAGTAGGTCTCTTTATCAGCAAGGGTGCATTTTTAATAGTGAAAACTGATATGTGGAGTACTGTCGCCAGTCTGTGGAACAGCAGTCCACCATAGATTAAGAAGTCCGAAAGGTCTGGATAATCAGTACTGCAGTAACTGTGTGGCAGTAAAAACATTTATATCAGTGCTGCTAGCAGTTAACAGAAAGCGGGGGGGAGGGAGGGGTTCTCCTCCCACCTCTCTTTCTGGTTGAGAATAGTTATTGATATATGGACCTTAACTGGCATTTGGATGTGCTTTTATTCCAGATAAGAGTGTTGCCTCAAACTGTTTGAATGCCTGATATGTAGCACAATACTGTGTGCGGCATATTTTGTCTCTGTTAATGTTTCACTACTGTGGCTGGGTCCTCCCAGCTTGAGGATAATGCGGTTTAGCACTGACTCGAAAGGAGAGGCATAGTACAAAAGCTCCTAATTCTTTTTCTTACACTACGCTGGTTTCTAATCAATAGATGCCAATATTTTAAAATAATGAGCAGAACATGGAGTACTGAGTTCTGGATAGCATCTTGTTCCTCTCATTTTTTTCTTCTTTGTGTGTGTGTGTGTGTGTGTGTGTGTGTGTGTGTATGTGTACATATATATATATGTGTATATATATGGGTGTGTATATATGTAGTTTGGTCATTACTGGGATTGTAGTTATTCAAATCCTAGGCAGCACATGTGCTTCCAGTTCTAGGTCAGGAAATGCTTGGCTTTTGAAGCATAACGGTTGCTGTGCAGAGCGCAGCCTTATAACTGGCTGTGGTGTGATACTGTGCACAGAGTATGAGGAAATGCTGTGAAATCAGTGCCAGCCCTTTGTAAGGGGGATCTTTCTGCACTCGCTTATCGAAGATAAGAAATCTGTTCCTGAGTACTCGTGCTTGTTGCACCATAAGTCAAGTGACAGAGTTTTGCTTTAACATGCCTCTGCTTTTGAACTGGAACCCACGCCAGAAGGTATTGCTCTTGATGTGTGTGTGTGATGTCGATTCATCTCGTTTCTTTTTGTATGTCGAAAGGGATCTGGTCGTGCAGCTAGTGTGGTGATCGCGTGTGGGGAGCTGAGCTTCTTCCTTGCTTGAAAATAAACATCTTATGAGAACTGCTGTCATTAAGCAGCAGTTATTAGACATTTGTCAGGTTAGTACTTTGCAATCATGCTAATGGTTATAAGCCTTATGCAAAGGTCTTCTGCTTTATTGATAAATTCCAGACTGAAATTTGCCATGTAGAAGTGCAGAAACAAACTAAAAAGAGCTGCAGTTTCTCTGTCACATCCTCAGCTAGACAGAATTTCATTTCAACAATATGCAGCAAGTGAGTTTTGTTTTTATTGCAATATATAAAGCACTAAAGTTTTAACTTGTGGTTAAAATTGAAACCTCTGCTGGGCAATTATTGCTGGTTATGTTTGATTGTAATCCCTCCAGCAAAAAAGGGAGCCCCACCTGTGCTCAGTGAAGGCCATTGTAAATTGGGAGTATATATCGTTAATGCTTTGACTGCTGTTACTGCTATTCAAGAAAACATGCAGTATCACCTTGGAGATACTCTGCCCACTCTAGAGTTGTAACAAAGAAAAAGCACAGAAGAAAGCTGCTAAATACTGCAGTATGCCTGACTTTGAAAGCTTGATAGCCACTCTAATTTCGACTTTACCAACCCTGCCTTAAAAACAAAAAGGAACTTCAGTTTTAGGTGTTTATCAACAATATCTTGATGTTTCAAAACAATTTTTTACCAAATGTAATTGCATGACATAGTAGGACTTGCTAAGAAAGTTTTAACTTGGTGTTAAATTATTTTCCTGTGGTCTTCTTTTACTATCTTTGGTTTTAATCAAGTGGGACGAAAGAGCTCACATCAGTTAAGCTGGTTTAACTGATGCCTCTAACATGAAAATACAACTGTGCAGAACACGGTTGCACTTTGGGATATATAATAGAATGGTTCTTGGCAGTTTGGCATTTACGCACACTGGGTACAGTGTACTATTTATGCACAAGACAGGTGCTTGCTCTCTGTTATGTATTGACCCTGTTGTAAGTCTAGTCACAAGGGACAGAAATGGACTGAGCCCAAGAACTGTGGAGCTGGAATTAGCAGATCTAGAATATTAACTTACCTATTTTCTACCCAAGCTTAAGCACTGCAGCCCTAAACTGGCTGACCAAATGGATGATGCACTGCAGGGCTCCCCAGGTCCCTAACTAAGGACGAGATGGGAGAGACTGGAGTACCATTTGCCTCTTCCCAAAATTGATGCTGACGTTAGATTCAGCTTACCAAAACTCTACTGTCTATAGTTAACAGAGAGTTAGTGAGAGTTTAACACCTGGTACACATTAGTTCCTACCTTATATGTTTACAGCTGAATCTTACTGTAGGGGATGCAAAATCTGAGCAGTGACATCGATTCTGGATGGAGTGAAGCTAACGGTCCTTACTGAGTCACCATGTACTCAACCAGATCTAGCTGGGTGAAGAGTGGTCATAAAATGTTTTTAAGCTACTCAAATAAGCACAATAACCAATGTAATTTGAGTTCCCAAGTGTTGATTTCTTCCATCAGATTTATCAGATCTATCATGATTCGCTAGAATGAAATATGGCCATGTTAAGGTCTTTGTGTAACTCTTCATACTTGCCTCTTACCTTATAGTCATTCTTTTTTTATACATATATATTATTTTTGCTGAACCAAGCTTTTGTGCCCTCACTGAGGAGCACACACTTCAAGTGGGCATCATCAGAGCCCCTGTTTCAGTAGCTCATCCTCTGAACCTGTTAAGTGGGAAAGTTAATAGACTTTCATGATGCTCTGATCAATAAATACAAAATGTTGGATAAGTAGTGTTTAGAATGTCACTTTAAAGTGCTTATAACCTTAGTTTGTATAGACCAAGAATACTTCTAGCTTGAACAAACTTGTATTGCCTTACCACTCTATTTGTGTACCTTTTTTGTAGCTGCTTTTTTCCGCTTAATGTTACAGTCCCCTACTCCTCCATAATTTAGGCAAACTTCATGAGTAGTGATAATAGCATGGCCTGCATTACGCTTTTGACTTCTCTTTCTGGTTTGAGAACTGCTGTCCCGGTGCAGCTCCACCAGGGCCATTGGCTCCTACTTTTGTGCCTAGAAGTCCTCTGCATCTTCCTCAGGGAAGTAGTCTTCCTCTCCTCCTCTGCCCAGCAATAGTTGGAGAAATAAGATAGGGCCCTAGACTGTATGACATGAGCGAGAGGCAAAGCATGGAAAACTTAACTTTTTCTTACGCTGCTCCAGTACTAGCACCACTGGATTTGATAGGGATGAGATATGCCTCTTTTACCCCACAAATGCACTGCCTATCCCCCTCTACCCCAGTCTCCTGGTTTGAAATAACTATCTTCAAGGCTTGATAACTGAAATTATAATTAAATAGATTATTTAAATAGTTTAAATTTGTTTACAGTGTATATAGGTGAAGGGTGAGAAGCTATTTATGTGAAAACATAGTTAAACTATTGACAGCTATAGGAAATTAATAAAAAAAAGTTATGTCCAGGAGGATCTGCAATGGCTCTATGAAATTAAGGAATAATAATCCCATTTTTTCCCCTTTGACTGCTTAATTTCATGAGGCTGCTGCAGGGAAACATGGAAACTTGGAACTTTGTTAATAAAAGTTTTGAGTGTTTCGGGAGTCTGAATTCTTATATTAGCAAACTGACTTCTAAAAATAGTTTAAAAGTTATCCTGTTAATTCACTATTTTTTAAAATCTTCATTCTGCTTACTATGTTATCGAGCTTTGCCTGTAATTTTGACATTAATAGCTAATGAGCTAATATCTAATACAACAAGTTACACAACTTCAATGGTGAAACTCTTATGACTGGGGCTTCTTGATGCACAGAGAAGCAAAATGTCAAAAAAAAATGATATATGCTAAAGAAATGTGTAAAAAGCCACATTGGGGTGGTTGTTATGCTTGATAGTTGTGAAAGTTTTCCTGTATCTTGCACTTCAGTAAAATATAGATGCAAACTCTTGCTAAGACCCCGCTTGATCCCAGTTACGCTTTTTTCCCAAAACAACTCCAAACACTAAATGAAAATCTGTTAATCTGATCAGGTAGAAATCTTGGCAAATGGTGGTGGCATGAGGTTCTTCATGAGCAGCGATGAGGGTCACAGCTAATAAATCAAACCATTTTCGATCATTGGTTGCATCTTTATCAGTATACACCTATTCCTGTGCATTAAAGACGTGTAAAATCCATGTGTATGACTAAGTGCCTACCAATGTTAGTATCTGTCTTGCATCTTATGCTTTAAGTATGGTGCTTTCCACACCATACTATATAGAGAATCCATGAGACTATCAACAGGCATCTGAAACTGGTTCTGGCCCAGCTGATAGATTTATCTTATCCATTGTGGGATCCCTATATCTTCTTCTGTATGTAAGAAAGCTATCCCTAACTACAGAGACTGAACAGGCCTTGCCCCTTCAGCCTTGATTTCTCACTTTAAATCTGTGGATAGGAGGAAAAAATAGAAAAAAAAGTGACTATTAATGGAGGTGCCCTCTTCAAAAATAACATTGCTTATTAAACAGCTATCTAAACAAAGTAGGGAATAAGGAATGGTCAGGCAGCATCAGCTGAAACCTCTACCTAGTGCTAGGATTATGTATGCTGAAATGAAAGTAGTGTAGCTGTTGATGTGGTAGGTAGAAACAGAAGCTATAGAGGTAGGAGGCATTGTGAAATAGTAATTGTGACTCAAGTACCAGTAATTGAATAGTATGTATGATCTAAAAACATGAAAACTAAACCAAGCAGTAAATAGCAAGGTGGTAGGGTGGCATTTTGGGTTTCTTTTAATAGGATTGTAATTACATAAAACTCTGTCTGTGTGTGGGAAATGTGGGAAATCTCTGAGAGGGGATGGGGTTTAAAGTCTCTTGTAATCCCCAATGTATCTGGTCATTCACTGGCAGGTGACGAGGGATAGGATGTGTTAGGAGACTATTATGAATTCTTTGACAGACTTAAGAATTTCTCTGTATCTCAGAAATTATTGGCAAGTCACAGGACCCAGTTATTGCAGACGTGGTTGTCAGTACGTTTTTTAAAAATCCAAATTGCTGTATCAACTGCTGACGTGGTTTAAGCTAGTGATCGCATTGTAGAATTGAAGTGTCTTGAAGAGAATTCTCATTTGGCACTATGTATATAAAAATAAGTGAAATTGTCCTGTAACAGGTTCTGGATTTGGAAAGGAGAAATTTAATTAAAAGACAGGTAGCTAATGAAAGTTGCTCAAGTAGAGAGCTAAGGGATTTAAACTCTAGAGCTTCTTTAAGCACAGCCTATGGAGAAAATGAGAGGACCAGTGATCAGTGAAGAAAGCTCTGTCTTGAAAGATGAAACAGCATGGGGAAAGGGAGAATTGTCCGTGTCCAGCTGAGCTGGCCTGGTTGTGGAGTGGTGCCCCCTGGGCTGCGTAGGGCAGCCTGTTAGTGAGAATGAGTGAGGATTAAATACAGTCATTTAAAACTGAAACGATGATGTCTCTAAGGGACAAAAGCTAAATGGTTAGTAGATTTTAGGGTAATTGAACTTCATCTTGCAGCCAGTGAGGTGGAAGCACAGATGAGCTGAATGCCTGCCTGGGAAGGAGTGTGTAACGGGGGAGGGGAGTTAGACAAGGTAATTTTGCACCGTTACTTGCAAAATTATTGGTATACAAGATCATTACTGAATTAGCAAGTTTCAGATGATACCTGATGTGACTGGAAAAAAGATACTGCAGGGAGCATGGATTATATACTAGGCTGTGACTTCAGAGTTACATTTTTTAGAAAAAAATTTTTGGAACAAATTACCAGATATTATAGATGTGGTGGGAAGCTGTATAGAATACAGCGTGTGCTATTCAGCAATACATTGGATTAGCTTGACAGAGAGAACTAATTTCTTTAGTGACGAAGGTAGGCTAAGTAACCTCTCTTGATCTCACTGTAACTAGTAAGTTCCCAAATGCATGGAAACAATGTCATTCTCATCTTACCAGAGGTGATGAGGACTGGAGTGAGAAAGACTGAGCTGAGCAGAAGTGGGTAGTGCAGAAAGAGGAACTAGAATCACTCTGATCTGCAGCTAGTAGAGCTGGGTGAATTTTGATTTTTTCTTTAGTGAAGACAGGATGACAGAGAAGCTTGCTTATTAAATACACTGAAACTGAAGGCAGACATCCTCCAAGGTGATTGGGATATAACGGAGGAAGAACCAGGTGGCCTTGAAGGGCTGGGTGATACAGGGCTGAATTTGGCAGTTGCAACTATAGAGATGTGCAATTTGGCCTTGCAGGGTATGGTAGGGAACTGTGGGTAAGAATGATGAAGAAGAGAGATTTGGGTGTGCTTCTCAGATGTCGGATGGCTGAGACAGCACGGAAGCGCGACCTGAGAGTAAGCTATGTCTTAAGATGGACTGGGTAAGGTTTTTGTAGTAGTTAATAGAGGAGAGCTAATGCAATTGTGCATGTTACTTCTGTAACGTTTCCATTCCCCTCGCTGCCTGTATTCAAAAACTGTTGGTTGAAATTAACAGGAATTATTTGACTCTTTTCATTCTTAGAAGTCTGTTTCCACAACAGTCCTAAGAGTGGAATATCTGGCTCTGCAAAATAGAAGCGGGGGGGGAAAAAAAAAGACCAAGATGGCCCCGTACACAATACATCAGAGAGAAACACTGATGTGGGAAGAGGGTTGCAGAAAAGTATGTTAGTACAAGAACTAACAAGTGTGAACATTTGTCAGTAGACTTTCAGCTGATCACTCTAGTCATTTAAAACCTTATGTTCTGAAACATGTTCCAGTAAAAAATATTAGAAACAGTTTTCTTTGCTTACATTTCAGAAACTGTCTATACAGAATTTAGAAATTACTAGTCTTACATTGTCAGCCAAAAAGCTGGTAGCACTCTACTGAATAAGTAACTTGTGTAAATATGTATATTGCAAAGGTTTGACATATTACTGTCTACAATATTTTGTTTGTGGCTGCTAAAGAGACTTTTTAAACTGTCTTTTAGGTTCCTGATGTCATCAGCAGCATACGACAAGTCTCCAAAGTGGCACTGAAAGAAGATGCCAAGCCAAGTAAGGATAGTGAAGATGCCTTCTATAACTCTCAAAAATTTGAGGTCTTGTACTGTGGAAAGGTGACAGTGGCTCACAAGAAGGCTCCCTCCACACTCATCGACGATTGTATCGAGAAATTCAGCCTTCATGAGCGCCAGCGCCTGAAACTATTAAGCGAGCAGCGCAATACGGAGTCGAGTTTGGACTCACCCTTGTGCGAAGGAGATGCGCAAGCTTCTCCATCAGATAGCCCCTTTGAGGAGCCCGATGGCCCAAATACCACCATGGCGCAGGCTGGGTTGTTTACAGTTGGCAGCCAGACCAACTTGACCAACCTGGCCAGTGCTCGCAGCTCCTTTCCAGAGCGAATCTTAGAGGACTCTGGCTTTGACGAGCAGCAGGAATTTCGTTCCCGGTGCAGCAGCGTCACTGCGGTTATGCAAAGAAGGGTTCATGACACAAACCTGAAAATACAGCCGCGCAGAAGACACGCCAGTGCGCCTAGTCACGTTCAGCCCTCAGATTCGGAGAAGAACAGGACAATGTTGTTTCAGGTGTGTGCTAGGACTGGCAAGGTCATGAATGTGAGCAGAACTTGTCTCCATTTCAAAATGCACAGGGGAAGATACGGCACAAAAACAAGTTTTGTAAGATAAGTAGTAGGATTCAGTATGGTTTCATGCCCTGTTGTGAACATTGATGCATCTGTTCATAAATGATTGGAGCACAAGTAGCTGGACTTGCTTAAGGAAGTCAGCTCAAATCATGAGCTTAGGTGAACTTAAAAGAATTACACTTTGAGAACAGAAGCAGAATTTCTAGGGAAAGAATTGGGTATTTTGTATGTGAATGTGGTGTGTCTCTATTTGTGAGATGCAGGAGCTAGCTGAAAATGGTGGATATCTTTTTAGGCAGGTGATCCTGTGAGGCTTTTCGTGTGAACAAATCTTCCTTTCTGTGCATTTAGAAATAAGTTACTAGTCTCACAGCCTTATGTTTGAGCCAGCCCTTTTATAATTTGTACTGATGTTAAGCTTGCCTTTCCCAAGTGAGTAATCTGTCTGCAAAATCTCAAATGTTTCTACTTGCTGTGAAGGCTTCTGCCATCAGACCTCACAGTTCTTCCTTCCCTCTTCTCAACTGCATTGATGTCTTCAGAGCTAATACTGAGAAAAGAAAAAGGCACTTAAAGGAGGTGACCCACGAAAGGAAAGATCTTCGGACCTTAAAATAACAGGGAGCTAAATGCTTGGGTTTTGTCTTCCCATTTGCTTTAAAGATCAGTCTTGCGTTTTATTCTTTTGGGGAAATGCTGGACTGAAGTGGGGAAGTGCATTCTCCTTTAGAAAGCCACAGCTATCATAGTAACTAGTAAAAAGGATTTAGCTGAAAAACTCCTCAAGCTCCATGAAGTAAGTTCACACACTTGAGAAGCAGCTTGGAAAAGCTAATAGATAACTCACTGCATGACATACTCTTTTTCGGTCAGAATTGTTAAGAAAACTAAAGGTATCACCTTAAGATCAACTCTTAGTTAATCTGTGGTATAGTTTAAAAAAAGAGAAAACTATCCATGAATTCTGTAATTTCACTGTGTTTTACTGTAGCTTGTAATTTACCCACACTGTTTCTTCACTAAGGTTTTAAGTAGTATCTGTTAAATGTGGGATCTTTGGATCAAAATAACTTAAAAGGGGGGTGGGGGGAAGTCCTCATTTAAAATCTCCTTCCCAGTGAACTGTGAATGTTGTTCTTGCTGAAATATCTTTAACTCAACGCAAGCTAAATTATGGCACCCTTATTCCTGCTGAGTAAGTTGTTATGCTGAAGGTATTCCAGTGTGAACAAGAAAAGGCTAGATTTTGATGGGTTTTTTTGTTGCCATTAGCACTGTGACAATCACAAACTAGATTTTCCTATTTTTCATTTCTTTTCAAGGTTGGAAGGTTTGAAGTTAACCTCATCAGTCCAGACACCAAATCTGTCGTGCTTGAAAAGAATTTTAAAGATATCTCCTCATGTTCTCAGGTAAGCATTAATAAGAAGCAATATGTAGATCATCAGACAAAAAGGGATCAACTTGTTCTTCAGCTGGGCTGCCTTGCTAGCCTATAGGCAGCAGAAGAAAACAAATTTAGAGTTCTTTTTCAGTATTCTGTGCTGTTTTCCTTTTTTTGGTTTCCAAGGCCATTTTTTAAACAGTTTATCCTCTCTGGCTAAATTTGCATAAATGAAAATAGTCTGCTCCTTTACCCCATTTGCTACTTAATTTAAAAAGGGTGATCTTGAGTGTTTGTGATAAATGTGTGTATACACATCCACCGTGAAGTCTGACGCAAAAATATCACTGTGACTTCTTTGGGGACTACAGCTGAGTAAATTGTATGTTAAAGTGCAGTTGATTCACGAGCAGTTACAGCAGACTTGAAGTAGTGGTTTGCTTTTAAAATACTGAGAGGCTGTCGTTCAGATCAGGGATTTTTGTGTCACTTGTCTGGTAGCACTTGCAAGTAGATTCTGCACAAATAACATGATGTCATTCCCACAGAGTTTAAATGCAGAAAGGATGGGCACAAAATAATAAGCCAGAGTTGCAGTAGTGGCAGCTTTGATCATTGGTCAGAAAGGAAAGTGTAAGCTGTTCTGCTTTGGGAGAGCATTGGATTTAATTTTGGAAGTAATCCCCATTTAGGATGCTCTGAGAGCACTATCTCTGAGGGGCCTCTGGACTGTTGAGAGCATCCCATCAGGCCTCCAGACAGCAGTTCACCTGCATCATTTCTTCTGGAAAATACAGCAATTGATGAACCAACCTCTCTTCTAGCAGTAGATAAATATATCTTATAAAGTGAAATGTCTAGGCTGAGGAATACTGCTTTCTATCTTGCAGCTGTTCTTTACTTCTGGCACTTTCTGTTCTGAGGTCTTGTTTCATTTCCCTCTTCCATTCCCTGTTCACATGCATCTCTTCAGGCCACCTTAAACATTATTTTTCTAGTTTAAAGTATACTTCCTGGCATGCTCTAAACCAGGATTCCACCCTTAAGTGCTTTCATTTTTAATACTAATAACAAATCTCTTCTTGCATGACTGCTAATACAGATTAAGAACTGGTCAGTCCTTGTAACTCAAGTGGAGCCTGGAGCGACCCACTGTAGGTCCAGGCACTTCAGTAAAGTGTACTGCTAAACTATAATTCTTATTGCTGCTGATGGCGGGGGTGGGGGGAAAGGCATGTGCCTTTTAGAATGGGACAGTATAATCAAACAATGATGTATTAACAGCATTGTAATAAATAAAGATCAAAGTTTGGCAAAGATCTTAAAGCAATGGTATGAAAAGCTAAATTCGCAGATGGCTTGGATCTTCTCCCCTGTTGTGCATTTATTGAGCCGAATAAAAGTGACACGTAAGCTTTACATATTGGGCTTCTGAGTTCTGTAAAGATACTGGTAATAGTCAAGCAAAACAGTCCTAAGGTGGGACAACCTTTGTTCTGCTACTGGTAATGAATTTAAAGACCAATACAAGACCACTGCAGTCCTTTGAGGCCTGGCTTTCCTTCAGGAAAATAATTACACGCAGTAAATAGTATCAGGTAATGCTGAATGTTGGGCTTTGTCCTCTTCTTCACCTCTTCAGTCTCATTTGGAGCAAAATTTGTTATTTTACATGCTTGAATGACTTGAACGGACACTAACAATACTGGGTTTTTTTGTTTTTTGTTAATGCAACAGATACTTCAGAAAAGTCGGGGGGGGGTTCCTATGTTCAATACAAATGAAACTCTAATTTGTTCAAGACTAAGGATTTGGTTGCATAAGGCTCATCAGTATTTCTTTTAAAGAACTCAATGCTAGCCACAGGGCTTCTTTGTGGATTTATAGAGAAGTGATTTACTGCGTGTTGTGAGACTGTAGCTTAGTAATGTTTGGTCTTCTGAGCTTTAAAAGTGATGAAAAAGAGATGGTCTCGAGCTTGTGTTCTGGATTCTTTTAGTCTGGTGTAATAAAGGTATTTCTATTCTATAGCTTGAGTATGATTGATCTGCTGCAGTCAATTCATTATCTGTCCTCCACATAATTGACTAAACAGCAAGTGTAAGTGGTGATGAACTTATGTGCGTGCTGTCTAAGCTCAGGCGACAGGCAGCTGTAGCAGTTTTCTTGTTCCAGCCTTGCTGACCTTCACGTAGCTCAGGACAACAGTTGCATGTTCTTTTGTTGTGACAGGTCAAGCCACCTTGTTAAAGAAAACTGATGGAGGTACTGTTAATGGAAAAACGCTCTGTGCTATTTACGGCTTCAGTGGCATGAGTGTCATTTCCACCTCTGCCACGCATGCTCTCCTATGCAGAAATGAGAAACCAGACAGCAATAGACTTGTTCAGGCACTGTCAGCAGTGAGGGAACTGGCGTCTTACTGATCCACATTGAGGAAATACACTTTAATCACAAAATAGAGGGCAACACTTCACTGTTATATAAATCAACATGCGTATATATCACTTTTTTCCATTTTATGCTTTTGGAGACTTCAGGTATCACAGGAAAATGCTTTCATTTAAGTCAGTATTGGTGTGGACTATGGTAAAATAGTGGCATTTGTGCCATCTTAGATGGTCTCTGTTTGCACTTACATTAAGTTTTGCTCTTCCAGTAGCACAAATGTAACTTTTGAAATTCAATTTTTAGTTTTAAAAACTGCTGGCAGTAAAGACAGTATGTTCAGTCTGTCACGTAGTGTGTTACTAGTTTTGTCTAGAGTGTTTTCTGAAGGCACAAGTAAGTTGATTCATCTCCTCCCATCTTTTTATGATATAGGTGTTTTTTTTGGAGGTGGATCCAAGCAACTGAGTTCTGCTTTCTGTTGTATTTGAACTTGAGGGTTCAGGCTTTCTTTGGGAGAGAATCTGCTATTACCATATTTAGATGATAAAAACATTGGCAAAAGCTCTAACAATAGTGAGTCATGTTCCATGAATTGAAACTAGGAATATAGTGCTTCTTTGGAAGCAGGCCTCTTTGATCTTCTCATTGCCGATTTTAGCAAGGCAACATTCCTTGTCAAGCAGTTAAGACTAGGATCTTGAAATAAAATATCAGTAGTAACATGTAGCAAGTCTTGAAACCTCTGATATGTAATTCAATGTCAGTGCCATAATCAAGAATTTATTTAAGGATTCAGTTTTGATGTCCTCCCCTACATGTCCCTACTCATCCCCTGCTCTTTTTTGTGTAGTTCAAACTTGTATTATAGGAAAGAGAAGATGTGTCACTGCTTTGATGCTATCTCAGTCCCATGTTTTAGTGTGGGCTGATGGCATCAATGCTTTCACTACAGAGAGGCAATTCCGAATACAGTCTAGGACTGTTTTGTTGGCTTCCCTGGAAATCCAGTTATTCTAGTGGAAGAAACTCAGGCCCAGATATATTGCAATATAATTCTTTGTTTTGATTGTGTAAAGAGTTCTGTATAACTTTTTAATATAAAAAGCAATTTAAAGGATAAACTTGGGGTTGGATAAGAGATCATTAGGAAGATATGTTTATAGTATCTCAGATTTTTCTGTTGGCAAGTGTTGAGAGTCTGGTAACTATTTCTAGGACCAAGATGGAAACTCGACATGTTTAGAAAATAATCTATTAATGTTCTTTTAAAACTCTTTCAGGGTATAAAACATGTTGATCATTTTGGCTTCATTTGTCGGGAATCTGTTGACCCTGGGTTAAGCCAGTATGTTTGCTATGTGTTCCAGTGCGCAAGTGAATCTCTGGTAAGTAATTACAAATTATCATAACCTTTCCACTGGAGGATGATAAAGCATTTCCTAAATCCTAAAAATCTGCATTATTCAGTGCTAATAGCTGCTAACTCTTTCATCTAAACTTAGAAATCATTTCTCTAGCTGGCTGCAAACATTTGTTAATTCAGTAGCCAACTCAAGAACGGTTAGATTTCTGTCAATAAAACTTGAAGCAGTTAATAGCCCTAGGTGTCCTACGCTAGCTGAGGATCTGCACTTGCACCAAAATGAGGAGAAAATGGGAGCTTGTTAAGAGATCAATTGAATCTTTGTACTAACAGAAAATGTTACAGCTTACCTATTGATAAATCTGGCCACAGATAATGTAATTCAAAAACACTTAAAATGTGGTGTATTTACAAACCAAATATTTATGTATTCTAATACTGATATGTGGATATGTGCACATTGCAATAGGAAATGAGTGTTCCTGAGCTAATTTTGTATGCAATTACTTGGATGCTACTGGCAGTTCAATTGTAGCAGGGCAGAGCTGTAAGACCTAACGCTTTCTGGGTTCTGTGCTGCCAGCTGGGCTGTCTTAATAGTCCTGTGTATATTTGCATTGAACCTAGCTACAGTCCGTACTACAGTTCTCATGATTTCAGTGTAGTCAGTATCCATGTACCTAGCAGTGTTTCGTGTATCTTCTGTTTGAGAAACATCTGCGCTAACTTACTCTAAAAAAACGTGTACATGCAACAGGGATATTTGTAGTTCAATGGCTTGTCCTATTGCTAAGAGGAGAGAACACCAAGGAACTTCTAGCTTAAAGTGTTTATTTAAAAATAAACAAACAAACTGTAAAATATCAAGATACAAACTGATTCAGATTTCCACATTCAGGTGCCTTTTTCTTGTTACTGACAGACCTTCAGAATAATCTGTATATTTTGAATCTTAGACTGCATGTTTTTAGTCTTAAATATTTCAACTTTCTTCAGCCTGCTCATAAGAAAGCAAAAACCTGCTTCTCAAGAACAGTATTCCTTTCTGTTCAAAAACTGCCTTTAAGCTCTTTCCTTCTTTCCAGGGTAATACAAAGACATGGGCAAACAGCTTGTAAGAAGCATTGTATTCCCTTAAAATACAGATGGGGAAACTCCAAGTACTTTGTGTATAAAGCTGGGGAGTATATTTGAATAAGTGAGGAGAAACCCCATCACCTGACCTTTCTTGCACAAAAGCTGAGCTTTTCCAGTGGTGATGAGTGGGAACGTAGCAGCGTTGTATTTGCGGTAGCGGCAGAAAAAGGCTCAGGGCAGCCAGAAAGGCAGGCAGGCTAATGCTTCCAGATGTGGTGTTGGTTACAGTGAAGCCAGTAGCCAGTCTGCGAGATTTTTGATCCCAACAAAAGTGATCTGCTCCATGAAGCTCCTGTCTGCAGCAGGATGAACCTCTGATGTTTTGTGCTAAAACAATACAATGGTGGAAGGAAAATAGTTGACAGGGATTACATGCAGTTTACAAGAAAAACTTGAAGAAGTGAATGTTCTTTATTTAGCCAGCTTATATCCAAGCTAAAATGCTTGCTTGCAGCTACTGAAAAAGGTGACTGCCTTGCCCAGTAAGCTTGAGTAGCTGCAGTTAGATATTCAAAATTGCACTCTCTGGCTGGACTTAAAGACTGTGAGCATCCACACAACTCTTACTTCAGCAGAGACTGCAGAAATGCAGCATCTCAGAAAACTTTCTTTTAGGCCAAAGATGTGTTTGCAGTTTAGCACTTGAAACTTGGCTGCATAGTCTGAGATCCTGGCACAAAGGGTAAATGATAAATCATTTGATGATCATTTTACTAGTAGCAGAAACTTAGTATAAAGCTATAGAGCTCTTTCCAAGTGTACTGACAGATAAGTTTCTAGAAGTATTTAGATGCCTAAGCATCCAGATGCAACAGGAGCTAGATATCTAGGCCCTTCTGAATACTAACATTTCTCTTCCATTCTCATGTTTCCATTTACCCTTCTACCCATGGCTAGAACCTCTGTAAACATTTGGAGTTGGACGTTTCAGAAAACACCAATGCTTAAGTCCTGTTAACATACCACTGCCTTTGTCTTCAGGGAATTGGCAGAAAGCTGGGAATAGATCCAGACCTCTTTACCAGCAGACAATTGCATCTTCTTGCAGACAACAACAGGCTTCTTGATTATAAAGCACTTGGCTATGATGTGATTTGTAAATCTGATTTGATGCACATGGCATGCATTTCTGTTTATATACTGTCTTTTCTCTGTTCCCCGTTAGGTTGATGAGGTAATGCTTACCCTGAAACAGGCCTTTAGCACTGCTGCAGCTCTGCAGAATGCCAAGACGCAGGTCAAACTGTGCGAGGCCTGCCCTATGCATTCATTGCATAAACTGTGTGAAAGAATTGAAGGTAACAGCTGAGTCTATTTTCTAAATGAGTTTGTTGGTTTATTCTAGAAGAATCTCGTTGTGCCTGTTAATTTTAATTATGCCTTCCATATGCTTTTGGTTAATGAGATGTAAGAACAGAGGGAAAAGTGGCCCAATAAAGAATTGTTATCAACTCTTTCTAATCACTGCAGTCAAGTGGAGGTGATTGCAGTAATGATATTGTAACTAAATATAATACAGCTTGTATCGTAAATACTTATTATTTTATCATCATGCCTCTCAAGTGTTAAACAACAAAAAAACCAAATGCTTTTCTTCTTGTTTTTCTGAAAATTCATTATTTCAAAATGGGTCATAAAAAGACACTAGTGATTAGAAAGGGTCTTGCTTTCTCATGTGTTCATTCTTTCCTGTGTTGGGTTTTTTTCTTTCTTTGTGTTCATTTTTGTATGCGCTTCAAAATCTAGATCTGTTACAGGAAATAAATAATTAAGATAGAAGATTAATATCTAATAAAGAAAGTCAAGGCAACTCCCTGACTTGGAATATGTGCACACACAATTATTTTTGGTTTCTGTGGAAGTGCAGTATGCCAGAACACATGCAAAATGTCTTACTAGTTTGTTTTTAATCCTGCCTTGTATCAGGATCCTATTTTTACAGTCATTCTGATTTGCATCTTTGCAAAGTATTGTATGCAAAGAAGCAAATATGTTACCATGCTCTTGTCTCTTCTGGCCTGGTGGTTAAATCGCCTGATTTCCCACTGATTAAAAGTCATTATTGCTACTTACCTCCCTCTGGTGGAAGAAAAACAAAGTAAAAATTCTTGGTGGAGTAAAATTCCGTTAGGTAGTGAGAGGTGTATTCTGGGTTTAGCAACAGATATTCAGAAATCATAAACCTTAACCTGAAATTCTTCTCTCAGTGGAATACTATAGACGTTGCTGTATGTGACAGTGTAAGTATTTTGAATAAGGGTACTTGCAAGCCTGGTATAAGTATCCAGTATCAAAAGATCTCTTCTAATATGACAAGCTGAGTATGAAAATGGTAACTTCTTAAACTTTGTACTTAGAGGCATTACAGTAAGTATTTCAGTCATTTATTTATTTATTTTTATCATTCCGCTTTGTTTAGCGTCTACAAGATTCCTATAATTAAATCCAAGGCTTTATGACTTCTGACAGTCTTCATCTGTTCTGGTTGCAAAATTCTATGAATGATACCTAGCTTGGCTGCAAAAATGTTTTTTCACCTGACTTGGAGGGGTTTTAGTTTTCCCCCAGGGTTTTTTTAGCTTGTTAGAACAATGTTTGCAAGCAAATGTGGGGCTTAGCAAAGAGCAAAAATTCTTTCCTCTGTTTCTATGGCATTTGTGCCCCTCTTGCTTTTGAAGAGGGTCCGTTCAGTTCTGCAGTATGACCTGTACCCTGTCCTTTCCTTGTGTGAAAATGTGTCTAACTGTTTCAATTAAAAGCCTCCAAAAACTTTTGAGCACCTTGTGCATTGATTATCTTTCCAACTGTTTCCCTGCTGCACTCCCCTCTTCCTCCCCTCCCAGCATTGATGTCAGGCTTCCATCTTGTAGTGGTCTTTCGGTGCTCCGATGGCAAACATCAGTGGGGTAGAGAGCACAGCCTTTTACACAAGAGCCTGCAGCTTAGCTGTGGCTTGTTCTATTTTTACTGCCCATAAAATGAGACAAAACTGCATGGTTTAGCAAAATCTCAAGTATATTGTATCATGTATATCACATCCCTGGATATATAGCTGCCAGATGTTAGAGTATATGAACTCAAATACAAGTTTATATCTTTTAATATCTTTTTATCGGGAGTGTATCTTTTGTATCGGGAGATTGTTTGGGACACGAGAGGCTTTAATGTTCCCTTTTCTTCTCAGGACTCTACCCACCAAGAGCCAAACTTGTAATTCAGAGACACCTGTCATCACTAACTGATAATGAGCAAGCAGACATTTTTGAACGTGTTCAGGTAATAAGTTAGAAACTGTTGCCTCAGATTTGAAATAGAGCATATTTAAAATGAATTAAACATTTCTCCATTTGACCACTTTGCTGTGGTGCCATATAGTTTGTCTAGAATTTACTATAGTTCTACCAAGCATCATCATACTAAAATAGTATGCTCCAGCCTAATGTGATCTGTGGTATGCTGGTATCAGAAAAGTTTTGGTTCCCGACTCTGTTGGAACTTTTGTGCCTGTATGAAAAGTTTTTTTTTTTTTGTTTTTTTTTTCCTGAGCTTGGTTCTTCATCTGTAAATATACTTCCCTGTGTAAAAGTGATATTGGGAGGATGAGTTGAGAGCAGGTGAGACACGCAGGGCAGCAGGAGGTGGTTGGCATTTGCAGCAGGTCTGTTTCAGCTTGTACTGCAGGGCAAGATTCTTAGCGAACTTAAGTGTACTTAAGTGGATAAAGCATATAGTGTAAAAGTATGCTCATGATTATCTAGGTTGCTTAAAGGAAACATGAACTAGTTTAGGCTTCCAAAGGCTACGTTCCTCTCCATCTGCCTGGAAAAGCAAATGCCTGTGTGTTTTTGTGCACTCTTTATTCCACTTGTAAGACTAGAGAAGGGCAGATAACCTTTGAAACGAAAATATGCGGTCATAACGTTCCCTATCTTCATGGCCTGCAACGTTCCCCAAATGGACAGGTCTGGTGTATTTTGCCCAAGAATATGAAGACATACAAATGATAGTGTAATTGAATTTACTAATAGGGCACTGTGGCACCTGGAATATCAATACATTAACTTGAAAGCATATGTGGAAGTGAAACTAAGCAAATCGTGACCCAGAAGACAACTTTTTTTTTTTCCTTTTCTTTGCTGCTACTAACAGAAAATGAAGCCTGAAAATGACCAGGAAGAAAATGAACTTGTGATCTTACATCTCCGCCAGCTCTGTGAGGCTAAGCAGAAAACACATGTCCACATTGGTGAAGGACAATCGGTAAAGCTGAGTTTTGTATTATGCCTCTCCCTCCTCCCCCACGCTATTCAAACGCGACCTTGAATAGGAGCAGGGCCAACGCCGGGGTTCAGCGGGGTGGGGGGAGCTGAAGCTGGGTATTGTTATGAGTGAGGACTGAAAGAGAAGTGATTTGGTTTGATTTACTGCGGCGTGCTCAATTCTTTAAGTTTGGGTGGGAAGGGAGGAGGGAAAAAAGCCAACAAATTATTTTGATTTTGAGGTCGAGATTTCCTTACAGTGTGAGGAATACCTCTTCTATCCTTTCCCTCCCTCCCTCCCTAACAGTCTTTCTGTGGAGAATAGGGGCCAAGAGGGCACCGCTTAGGTTTAAACCACAAATTTATGTAGCGAATGGAACAGATAAGAGTGTTGTTTAATTGATGTTTTTTTCCCAAGATAGTCCTTAGGGGTGGAATGTTCTTTTAACTTTTTTTCTTTTTGTTTTCTTTAAATAAAGGCCAAGGGTACGTTGTTTATTATGTAACGTGGTTCAGTTTAGTCTTTGGAGGTCTGCAGTTGCGAAAAGCATTGCCAAAGCTGAATTGTGTCCTTGCCTTATTTCAACAGACCACTTCTAACAGTGCCATCCCAGAAAGCACAACCAGTGGTGGCAGGTTTAAACTTGACATTCTGAAAAACAAGGCCAAGAAATCCTTGACTAGCTCTCTGGAAAATATCTTCTCAAGGGTAAGATTAACAGCTCATTGTCAGCAGCTCTCCCAGATAGCCCTGACAGCAAAGTCCTGTCAGATTTTTTTTAGGCCTCAGTCTAATAAATACTTAATCAAGTTAAAGCCCTGTTTTGAAATCTGAGGGTTATGGCTGGGTTGACTGTGACTTAGCTATGGTGGAAAGTTTATGATAAGCCACATATACAGAGGAAAAAAGCAACTTTCTGAAAAATAAGCATTCACTGTTGGTGGCAAGCAAATTAGCTGAGCGTTATCAGATGTGTTGCTTTCAAATAATTTTTTTAATCAGAACTGCTGTATGAGCTCCCAAAGGGATACATTATCTTGTTTTGAAAGCTTGAATGAATGTCCCTGCATAAATTATGCTGGAGATTTTCTGTTCTGAGAAGTAACACCTTACCTTACATCTCATAGCTAAAAAGCTCATGTTGTCCACTAAGAAATTTTGGGAAGTAGTAGCAAAATGATCCTTATAGATAGATTTTTCTGTACATGTATTTTTAAAATGAATTTTTCCTCAGTTCAGTGCTGCTAGTCTGGTGCAACATGAAATTGCAGATAATTCCCTGGAGAATGTTTCGGAACTCTCTATATTTACTATCCTTTTAAAAAGAAGCCTGAAGTGCAGGTTTTGCTTGGGGTCTCCTGTTCAGTAAGTAGGGAAAGTCCTGAGAGCGGGGAAGAGGCATATAAAGGAGTAACTGAAGAACGCTGAGTGCCTGGGATCCGGTATATAGATAAACTGCCATGAGCTGTAATACTGGATGACACAGTCTAAATATAGTTTGGAGCAATGAAGTTAAGTTCCTTCTGCTAGTAATCTTAATTCATGTACCTTGCTGAATGAAAGCCCAAGTTTGTCCACTTGCCTGTAGCTTAAATGGGCATGTCATAAAGTAACCTGCAAACTTGAGATGCCACAGATGCTCCTTCTAAAGGAGGCAAAACATTATTTGCCAGGGAGAATCCGTAAAACTGCTTGCACTGGAAGTTAAGCATGGGCTTGACCTAGCACTGAAGCTAGCATTAAAACTTGCCTGTTCAAATCTGGCCTGTGCTATACAATAGCAAGTTTTATACTCTGAGAACTTTGTCAGAGTATGGGGAGAGCGTATAAAGGGAGTGATGATGCGCTAAGATCTGGATAGTTTCAGCAGTCTAAAATATTAAATGGTGACAGCTACAGTCATGTCTGCGCTGAGTCTGATTTATTTTCCATGTCTAAAGGACATGTGACTGGAACGTGATCTTGCACTGACTGTGGGGCACTAACCCTGCAGTGGCTGTGGCACAGACATGCATCACTGGGAATAACCCAGTAAAGCAGCATGCTATATACAGACATACTAGCACTTGGGTCATATAAAGGAAAAAATCATTTAAACAAATGCAGTGCTTAAATTGAAGCCTCTCGGAAGGGGGTATCACTTATCTATTGTTGGTTTTGATATAGCATGTTCCTTCTCAGCAGGACTGCTGTGATGTGCTGCGTGTTGTAGTACAAGAGCTGCTTACAGCCTGTGATTTAGGTTTAGCAGGAGTTGGCACCTGAGTCTGCGCTGGGGCCACTTGGAGTTTGCCTATGGACCAAGTGGACTTCCTCTTGTGATGAAGGTTTACTCCTCTTTTGCTTGTAACTGCAAGAGGTCAGGAACAGTAATATGTTGCAAGGAATCATGGTGCACATAGGGTTTCATCCTTGCAAATCCATTTGAAGGCTATGTAATACAAGAAATAATAATTTACAGTACAGATCAATCTCTATTTATTTAGAGTTGAAGCTGGTATATACAATGACTTTCTATACAGTGTCTGTGTGCCTACTGTATGTATGATGTGTGCATACACATGTTACACAGCAAAAGGTTCAGTAGTTCTTATTCTGCATCAGATTACTATTATAACAAACCCCTGGACCATCGTTAATTTGTAAAGGTATTTAGGCACCAAATTCCTATGGGTATGGGGTTGTTTTCCCGTAAACCAGCTGCAAGTCTCATGGTATTAATGTAATGGAATGCTAACTGTCCATGATTTATCATATTTATTTTAAGATATAGTTAGCAATAAAGAGACCAGGAAAGAAAATCTTTTTTTTTTTTTTTTTTTTTTTAAACTGTCATTCAGAATCGTATTGTAGATGCGAAGATTTAAGTAAAAAGAAAAAGTAAAAATCAGTCGATGTTGTGGGGAGACCTATGCAACCTTGATCTTAGCAAAATTAGAAATAAGTATGCAGTAACTGATTATCTAGGGACACTTTAAGTGGATGGCTTCTTAGCTGGATAAATGGTATCAAGTCCCATTTTAAGCTACCTGAGTGAGTTACTGTAGGTAAACCTTGGGTTGAGTTCTGTGCTCTGACTTTATTTAGAGCAACTCACAAAGGAATGTCACTTTTTCACTTGTTTGTTTTGCTAGAATGATCTTATTTTTGCTAGGTTTGAACTGAAAACAGGCTGTGGCTTCCTAGCTGTGTACCTCAGAAAAATAAATATAACCTCTCTTTGACCTCATGAACAGATTTATCCCAGCCTATGCCATACTAACCTTTTTGTTGTTTGATTTCTGAAACAAAAAGCCCTTCTTAGGATGTCAAAAGTATAACACTGAGTGTTTTTAAATCTAGTGAGAAACTTCCAAGTTATCCTTTGCTCTTGTTTTATTGTGAGGGTCAGTGAAGAGATGCTTCAGGCGGAGTATTCCTGGGTAGAAAGCTTAAATGGGGTAATGCACAGAAGGGGCATTCAAAACCTTGGAAATGAAAATAAACCCTACCAGGAAAAAGCAGGCTAAATAAATATTGCTGGTGTTGACAAAACTTCCCCTGTAGCTGCAAGCATACCAAGAAGAGCTGCCGTGCTCTCGATCTATCTATGGTTTTCCTAAAACCTGGATTTTTTTTCTCCTGTTTAAGTGCTGGAAGTAACTTACCCTAGAGGTTGGAAGTGTCCAACAGCACAGATAGTCACCCGTGTTTCATGGAAGTAAAAGTTAGAGGTAGAAGATAGTAGGTAGAAGATAGATAATTGCTGCTGTGTCTCCTCTGCCGGGGAAGCCAGGTGTTGTCACTGATTTCTAGCAATTCTGCCTTGGCACTTTTTGCTGTTACAGTTAAAGAGGCTTACTTGTGTCTAACCTTAGTTGGCTGCATTTGCAGCTGGAGAGCACTGGTCCCAGTTTTAGTGCTTTCGCTACCCTTGCCCAGATGGCCTTTATTTATCTGAAATATCTAGATATGGGGGTGAAGTATGTCGAGTGCATCCATTAGTTGCCCTGCATGCACAGGACTGAAGTCTGGAGCTTTTGGAATTGGCCCCTTAAGCCAACTGAGCTACTTTGCATCAAATAGATTAAGGTGTAGTCAGTTGCTTCAGAAAACAGAACTGCAGGGTTAAAACCCTTGGGGGAGAGGAGGAAAGCAATAACGTCTTTAGCTGGTGGAACCGTATATGAAGCAGTGCTTGGCTCATTATCTGTGGTCTAGCGCGTCACGTGTCCGAGCCATCCTCTGTTCACCTGCACAGCTGCTGCCGTCTCTGCTTAACCTTCAGACGGGGAAGAAGCCCGGATTAACTTATTCGCTTTTTCTTGCAGGGAGCCAACAGAATGCGAGGCCGCCTGGGAAGCGTGGACAGCTTCGAGCGCTGCAACAGCCTGGCCTCTGACAAAGTACGTGAGGAACTTGCTCACAGTCGGCACGTTTTGATGCGCTGCTGTTAATGAAGCATAAACGTGGCACTTTGCTTCAATTTGAAGGAAGTAGCGCAAAGCACATCAATTTACAAAACTCAAATAAGAGTTTCCACTGGGGGGCGGAGAGTGTAGGAAAGCTGAAATGTATGTTGACTTGGAGCTTCAGCTTTAATCTATTGTTTGATTACCAGTCTGTTTTTTTCTACGCTTCCCTTGCTTTTGTAAGAGCAGGCAATTTGTGGTCAGCTTCTGCCTTGCTGCTCTGCAGTAATTAAAAATGAGCATATCCCAACCAAATGAAATGCTCTGAAGGTGAAGAATCCTTATTTTGTAAGTAACAGTGGCTTTAGGGAAGTCAGAGTTTTGACCTAAAACTCACTGCTGGGGATGCTTTACTGGGGGGGGGGGGTGCAGATGGCATTCTGTTCACTTTCTTTTTGTTTCCTGTTTTTAATGGGTTTTTTTTCCCTCCTACCTCACGTGCGGGTTGGTCGCTGCCTTTTGCCCGGAGATGAAGATTCGGTTATGATTTTCCTGCTGCAGTTACTCATACGCTGTCTGTGCAATAACGGTCTCTCTTCCAGGATATCGCTTTGACGGCACAGGAAGTGTGCTTATGATATGTCGAGGAAACTAGCAAAGAGCAGTTTCCCTAATCTTTTTTGATTCCTTATTTTTCCGGAGAGAACCAGAAACCTGGTAGCTGGAATGCTGATCGCAGCGAGAGGATGCTTAGAGTAATTAGTATGTTGTTTGAATTGTATATAAACTTTTTTCCTCCCCCTGCTTTTTATTTAAAAGGACACTACTGTTTTAGAGTCGATTATCAAAGGTTTTGGTGGCCCAGCTGATAATTAGCATACAATAGGCCATGACCAAGACGGGGGGAGAGGCTCTGGTGGCCCGATGAGCAGTACCGCGGCGGGCTCCGTTAGCCACTGGCCGGCGCGGGGCGGCCGGCCTCATTGCTCTCGCACTTCCTTCCAGGACGCTTCGCCGGGGGATTCTCCTCCAGCTACTCCGCCAGCTTCCCCCGTGTCCTCGGCCTGGCAGCCATTTCCCGAGGAGGACTCGGACTCGCCGCAGTTCAGGAGGCGGGCGCACACCTTCAGCCACCCACCGTCCAGCGCCAAGCGGCGGATAACCTTCCAGAACGGCAGGTCCCAGAGCGTCAAGGCCCCCCTGCTGCGCCAGAGCTGCGTAGAGCCTGGGAGGTGAGTCAGCCCGGCACGAAACGCGTTCCCTGTCCATGTAGTAACGGCGCTGAAGTAAGCGTTATCAGCCGTTTTTGGTGCACGAGCCTCACCTGTGTTCCCTCTGTAAGCGGTTTGCACGGTGGCCTGGGTTTTCCCACGTTGGAGTGGTTTGGTGCTTTGCAGTAGCCCACTAAACCCCGAATCCTTGATTCGGAGATGGCAGCATCCAGTAAGTTGATCATCAGTCTGGATGTCGCTTCCACTCTTTCTATTTATTTTGCAACCTCTGAAAAATCGCTTAAGACTTTTTGGCTGTGGCAGACACTTGGGAAAGAAGATTCCCACTACTTTGAATGGCACAGATGGGAGCCTGGCAGTTTCTGCCAGGATGAAAAAGGCACTGACAGTTTCAAGTGTCTGCCACCATGTTAGCTGAGCTCCCTGAGACTGTGTCCAGAGTTAAAACTACTCAGGAGTCTCACAAAGCAGCTGCTGAAGGGTTAAGCACCTCCTCTGAACTATGAGACGTACCCGTTGCCCTGTTTGCCTTTCTTGGGAGCTTCCCTCTAAAACTTCTTTCCCCTTTCCCGTTTGGAGACTCTCCAACTAATTCGTGTGGGACGTTGCTTCTTTGGGAACCAAGCATAGTTCCTATGGTTGGTCAGAAGAGGTCCTCACAGATCGTTTTGGACCTTCTTGGAGGTAGCGCTTTCTCTGCGTCCCTACTAAGTGATCATGCAAATGTCAAAAATTCTCCAGGATTCAGGCCCACATGAGCTGATTCTTTTGTTCTGAAGAAGCACCTTCTCCAAACTACTCAGCTGTTGCAATGCATGGCTTGCAACTTACACTTCTTGCAGGCCCTTTCCAAAAATGGCATTGCATAATACTTTCTCACCCTTTTGGTGTCTGAATTAAACTGGCAATGTGAATGCCACACCAGCTTGCAGAGAAAGGCAAACAAGTTTGTTTTGTTTAAGCGAATGGAAGTGGATGAAGGGTAAGAAATAAGCCTTCAAATAGCCTTGCTATTTTATGTTTGTGAAGAGATAAATAATGTGTTTTTTACTGAGATAAACTGGTTATTTTTTTTCCACTGACCATGTCATATGCAAACAGGAAACCCTGACAGTTCGAACTGAAGGACTTGCTGACTTCACTTCTTTGTAATAACTTTCAAGAAGTCACTGATTAAGTTGCATGATCAGCAAATTTTCAGTCAAAACAGCTTTATAACAACTTGATTCTTTTCTTTTCTCCCTTCCTATTGAGGATTAGCCAGAAATGTTATGTGGGAGAAACTGAACTGGTTCTGATGTCCCTCCTAACATGTTTTACTGTTGTTAAGTAATGTTTAACTGTGCAGTAGGAGTATCCTTTTTAATTTAAATACTTAACAAAAATTTCAAAAAATTACCCCAAAGTTTGCATTTAAATAATCTGTATTTTATAACATGTTCTAGCAATGCACTTAAGTTATTTATAAAAATGAGACAACTGAAGGGAAAAAAACAAGGTGGCTTATGTTACGGGAAGCAAGTTTGAAAGGATATTTTCTGACATTTCAGAGCATTTTTTTTTTTCTGGATTGTTTTGAAAATAAATAACACCAAAGAAATAAGATCTTCTGCCTGCTCTTCAGTGTCATTTTAATGTTTCTTAAAAGAAATCAAGTATAACAGTAGAGTCAATGTTATCAGGGAAACTGCGCAGAAATGCACTTGGTACAATTTGTCTTCTGGAAAACAAAGTTACTGTAAGCCAAAATGAGGTACTTGACCAATATCTTTAATATGGGTATTTCGTTTCTGTATCCAGTCCCATTCTGATACATCTGCTGTGTTCTCTTCTTGCCTGCACAGTCCTGTTTTCGGGGTTCGGCGCGCTCGCAATGAGGGTGAATCTGCGCCGCCCGGTCTCCCTTCCTCTCTCTCTACCCCATCTTTCCTGAAAAGCTTTTACCCAGGCTCGGGAAAGTTGCTCCAGCTCTCAGAAAATGACCTTTCCAAGAGGTGAGAGCGGCATCTGCCACCTGGTTCTGCGGTGCCGCTGCCTTGTGACTCGGGATCCCTGGTGCAGCGCGGCACACGTGATCTCTCCCACACTGCCTTGCGCTGCTGCCTTTCTAACAGACTTCACGTACATGATGCAAATGAGCAAGCAGGCTTTTGGCCAAAAAAAAAAAAAGCCTGTTAAAAATAGCGGCATGTCTGCTGACACCTAATAGCTGTGTCCTTTTGCTGTTGCAGTGTTGCAAAACTGCTGCATAGTTTTGTCACTTAAAATGCTTTTTGAGTGTTACACAAATTTAACACTTTCTGTGCTGAATGTAAACCAGCATGTGTTGCTGTGATCACTGGTGTGTGAAAGTGAGAAAACTGCAATGTGAAGCGAGTACAGTGCTAACATGGGATGTCTGTGCATGGGGAAGGGGAAACACCCACTTAGCAGGCTGACACTAACAGTCAGTTGTGTAGAATCACCAAATAACTTAATTAAAAGGGGAGTGGGGAAGAAGCGAAGGTGCAAGAAGGGTTTTCCAGCATCAGTATGAAAGGCTCCAAGTATTTGGATGGAAGTCACACTTCTTTTTAATATAAGCATAGGCCCTACCTCAGATACTGAGCTTATAGGGGTTTTTGTGGTTTTTTTTTTTTTTTTTTTTGCTTTTTTCCCCTGAAGTAGGCCTATAATGAATAAGGTGTGTCCATACTTTTGAACTTTGATTTTTTTTTTTTTTTTTTTTTTTGCCAGTTGCCAGCCTTTTTATATCTCTTCTTTCAATGACAGCTCCTTTTCCCATCTCCAGTCTGTCTTTGTGGGCTGAATTGTTCTCTGGTTTCTAGTGCTCTTCATCTCTGAATGTGGCTCTCCCCAAATCATTCTCAAGAAGATGCCAGGGAGTGCTTTTGTGACTGCTTCTCCTATCCTTCCCTGAAAAAGTAACAATAGATTGCGTTCTTAACACATACAAATGTTGATGAAATGTGGGTTTTGGACCTGTCAGGACTGTAATACCTGGGGATTTCTGTTGTATGAGGTGGGTGTGGAAGTTATTCTAGGAGTGCCTTAAGAAATGTTTCCACCTGGTGGAATGCAGTTTAATTAAACATGCTCAGATTAGCTTGTAATCTCCATTTTAGGATAGACTGTAAAGAAATACGTAAATACATAAACTAATATGAGAGGCAGCTGAGCTAAAGGTGGTGTTAATATAGTTTGGGTTAGTCATATCTAATAATATATAATTAGAACAAGATATGAAGTATGTATCATCTCTAAGTATCCTATCTTGATTTCATTGACATTTTAAATGTCTCTAGCCTCTAATCTGTAAATGATGTACAGCATGCAGCAAAAACTGTAATGAAGAGACAACTATAAAATTGCTAGCCGGAAGGACTCTACAGTTCAAGTTCTTCTAGCAGAATAAATTTGTGTGTATGTGGAATAAGCTAACTCACTTATAGGAGGTTGACTGCATAGCCTTACTGGCAGGACCCCTTAACCTCACAGGTTTTTAAAAGTAGTTGGCCAATTGTCTAGTTTCCCATCCTGGTAGAGGGATAATGTAACCCAATCATTATTTGCTTAATTTTAGGAGGTCTTTCCAAAACCACTCTTAGAAATGATTAACAATTTTGAAGATGGAGTCATTTTCTGGCTTGCCCTACTTTTGTACTCAAACACAGGGGAATAGGCAATAAGCAGTGTTTGCATTTGCAATCTGAGAAGAGAGATTGACATCTCATTCAGTGTGGAAGTAAGCTTTTAATATCACCTCTTCTAAAGCTTCTGTCTGATGATAGTCACTATATAAGGGCAGCGATGCCTGGATTTGTTAGCCCATGCTAGATTGCAATAACACTAGAGTAAGGAGCAGGCAAGTGGCTTCTTATTAGAGTGGAAATTTCAGAAATTGCTGACTGGATTTAGGGGTGTGCAGAGAAATGGGGAAAAATAGCCTGTCTCTTGCAAACTACCTCTTATGTGGGTTTCACTACAACTTTGTGTTCCCTTCAGTTAGCAGATGGCAAGTTGAACCAACTCCCAGGTCAGTTTGTACAAGAAACTGGATTCTATTAAACTTTCTGGAACTGGGAGTGTAGGTGCTGAGCGTTGTACTAAAACTGTGCTGTAACGCCAGCTAATTCCACACTGAAATGTCTGAGGTGTTACTCTTCTTGGTTGCGTGCACTACTCAAGGGTTTCATTATAATGGTGTTTTGAACTGTAGGGTGGGAAAAATCTGCAAATTAGGAGCAATTCCCAGAAGGAAAAACATATTGCTTTTTAGATTCCATAGTATGCGGGTTTCTGATGCTATTTAATCTTGAATTTGTGAAAAACATTTTGTTTCTCTTTTTTCAATTGCTTTTCTTTTTTATATAGAGAGTGTATTTGTGAAAATGGGGTCTCATTAGTTATGAATTTTACTGGGAACTACTGAGCCTAAACTGTCACGATGGGTGAATTCTAGTAGCCAAGGGTGAAGTGTTGGCAACTAGTTGGGTTCAAATTAGCTAAGTGAATATAGCACGTGTGGTCAGAAAGAAGTGATAAATGAATAATGTTGATATGCTGGCAAGAGTCACTCAGGTGATCCAACTGGCATTTGAACTAGCTAATGAGGAAGAAAGTATATTGCCTGACTGATGGTTGTTTCGTAAGTTGAACTCTTTAAAACTTCCCCTGACTGAGCTCGCAAATGTGTCAATGAAAGTACCTTGTCATGCCATCAGGTTTAGGAATAGGAGGAAGTTCAAATCTTTTGTGGTGGTGTTTTTCTTTGTCTCCTCTTCCCTGAGAGGACCCTGTTCTACCCCGGTAGGCTTGATGTGAGGTGTCCTTAGTATTCTTGTGTAAGTGTCAAGTAAGTTGAAATTGAGTGCAGTATGGCAGTCTGTTGAAAGATGAATGACTGTAAACTGTGTAACTGTTAGGGCGTGTTAACTTAATTAAAACTTAGTTAAAATTAAATGTTAACTCAAATAAAACTTCAGTGCATTTTCCTCTTTGAGAAGAATCATAGTGCCTATGCCTCCATGAAGTGTCCTCTAGCTTGCAACATTACCCACATCATGCTGAGGTGAAGTTCTTGGTGGTCTGACTTCCCATATCCCATAGCTTTGAGACTACATATTTTAAAAAAAGGCAACTTTTCTTGGAGTTCTGGTGATGTGCAGGAGCAGAGCCAGTTTCAGTCAGAATTTGTTTTAGAAAGATGTTTTATTTGTAGCAGTTGGGTGGGCTTATGCGAATACCATCATCTCAGGGTCAGGTTGGGGAGTAGTGCATTAAAAAGCAGCTCTGCTTATTACAAATTTGTCTTTCCGTATTAACCTCTCTATATATGATAACTCAATACTGCATTTGCATCAAACTTACCATACAGTCACAAACTCAGAAATGGCTCGTAGGGAGTTTTCGGGTGCAATGGCTCTTACCTGGTCACAGAGGTCTTCATCTCACCCAGTTAATGGAGAAAAGTAGGCATTTCTAGGGTACAGTTGCTCTCATCTTAAGGTGAGTCTCTTTTATTGCTCTGACATTTACAGAGCTGGTCCTGCCTGTTCATCTGCCTTTTTCGTGAATGCTAATATAGCCTGTTGTGCCAGTCAGTGGGAACATCTCCATTTAGAAAGGACGAATCACACCTTAAAAGTCTCTTGACCTTCATTAAACAAGGAGCTTCGTTTGACTAGCTAGGATTTAAATGTTCGTCACAGATATCTAAAGACAGGAGAAAAAATTACTCTCCAGATAACTTCACTATGGGAAAGACATATCTTTCTTTTTCCTAATGTGTGTGGGGAGGCTGGGTTTGTTTGTTTTTCAAGCACTTTAGCAGTGATAATTAGAATTATCTGGAAGAGGGAAAAGGTTGATGTGTTTTCTGATCTAAGGAGTGAACAGTATAGCAAAACCGACTATCAACATGCTATTAACAGATGCCTTCAGAACCTGCCTGGAGGAAGTTTTACTGCAGTGATAATTCATTGGTCTAAAGAAGACTCTAGAGTGGAAAAGGTGCATGTGATCTGATTTTTGACAAGTGTCATATGAAATTTTCAATACTGAATACAAACACTCAGAAGGATTAGAAAAAAAAATTGCCAACGTTGAAGTAAACGATCGGGAACTGGAAAGCTGATTTTTAAACTTGATTTGTTAGCTGAAGGAATTACTGGCTTTTGTTCTGCAGTTGCTCTTGAAAGCTAGGCCATTGGAAGAGTCTCATTTTATTTAAAAATAACTACATCACTTTTAAAAATGGTGTTACCTGCAGGATAGGTTTGACCAGCTGTCTCTGTTCATTGCATCATTATGCACTGATAGTTTAAGTTATCAGCACTTAAATTTGAGCAGGTAACCTTTTCAAAACAGTTCCCTTTCTCATGCAGAAGATAGAATAGTTGAGAAAAGTCTTTAAGCAAAATAGCAGAAAGTAGTCATTCAGAATAAAGATAAATGGCAGGAGTGAGAACCAATGGGAAATGTAAACTGATAAGAACTACATTTTCTTCCTCCCTGAGGGGAGGAATACTTCATGTGTTAGGCTTACATATTTAGGCTTCTGCCAGCTGAAGTCCTGGGAACTGAAATACTAGCTGTCTTTCTGTACTGGTATCTGGGAGACTTTGTACCATCTTAGCCTCCAAATTACAAAATAGGTTGAGTTGTTTAAACTGCTGCTTAGAGCCATCAAAAGAAGAAGCTGAAATGAAAGCAAACTGAAAAGAAGTGCAAATCTTGGCATGAGCAGCGACGTTTATTCTTGGGTCAGTTTGCTTGCATGGATTCAAGTGCAGAATAATTCAGATAAGTGTTGTGTAATGAGTTCATGTGTAACCTGGTCCCTTTGTATTTCTTGGAATAGCAGTCTTTGGGGAGCATTTTGAAGGATAGGTTTGGAAAGAAATTTAGGTAAATGAAATGAAGCAATAAGCATGTCTGTAATATGAAGAAGTTTAACTAGCTGTCTCGTCTTCGTCTTCATAGTATGCGTTATCCAATAGAATAACAAATGTGGTGATGTTTTGGTGACTTGAATTGTAGTTATCTGAGATAAAAAGTTTGAACGATCAGTACTCCATACTCCTTAGTATTTGGGTTATTGGTCATAACTGCTTAAGGTTGAAAATGCAAACTGAAATGTTTGAGGCAGCATGTCGAATTTCTAGGTTTTCATTTTGTATTGCTTGCAAGCTGATTGAAGCATTCTGGTTTCTTTATTTGGTCAGGAGTGTACGCTAGGTAGCTTTATGGAGAAACACTGTTCTTCAAAACTGAACTGGAATGCGTTTGTTTTAAATGGAGAGTACTACACTTACTATTTTCCAGAGCTGCATGGGAGATATGTGAAGTGATTAAAACAGGGACAATATGTTAGCAAAAGATAAATGATAAAAGATAAATTCTTTAACTTTGGAGGCAGAAATACTTTACTTTCAGGAATTCCTCTCCTGAACTACTTGTTTATACCCTTTCATATTCTTGCAATAATGTCCTAGTTTGCAGATCAGTTCTTTAATCTCTTCTGTACTTCTTTAAGACTTTACATATTATCATCTCTTTACATATTATCATCTCTTTATTTGTAGTGCTTTGACTATGGTGCATTTAATCTTGCTCCATTACTGGTAGATTGCAGTAGGACAATAACTTGTAGTATAGTTGCTTTTTTTTTTTTTTTTTTTTTTTGTTATTGATGCTTATGTCACTGTATAACCAAAGAAATACTCATTCTCTGCCTTGCCTGGTATCTAGGTTGTATAATCCATAGATTATAGGTCAGTTTTATAATCTCTTGAATTTGAGATAGCAACTTTTTCATGAAGAGAAAAATGCCATTACAAACTAGAATTAAAGCTTGGACTACTTCTATTAGTTGACCTTGCAAAGCTTTTCCCATGTAGAAATTTAGGCCTGCGTGTTGTCAGAACAGGGCCTTTGTGGACTCTTCTTAAGAATTTTCCCCTTGAATATTTGAGGTTTGGTATCAGTTTCCTGAGAGGAAAGTTGTGAAAGTCCCCCTGTTTCCCCAGTTTGGGGGGCAGTGAAAACTCTGTTCTGCTTTCCAGTGGCAATGAATGAACTCCGCGTAATTTTTTGTTGTCATTTTGGAGCAGCTCTTGTAGTCTCCCTGCTTACGTTAATAAACTTCATCCTTTTGGGGGACAGCTGGGAACTAATGCTCAGATGTAAATCCTTTCTCTCCTGCCCCTCCAGAGGAACTGTCTGAGGTGTCACTGGCCTGTTAGTCTGAGAAAAGTGCCTGCCTAGGCCAGGTGTTAACATCCATGGCTAGCTTAAAACCTGAAGTAATCTGATTTCTTGCAAGTATAATCAAGACCAGAAGCCAGACAGTTAAGCTTAGGTACGAGAAATAGTTAGGTCTACTTAGGAATATGCAATTGAGTTAGCTCATATTTTTGCACCAAGCTTCTGAACCCATTGCATCATAGGATAGGCAACACTAGAATTTTACTGCTTTCTTCCTGCTCTTACTCTGTAGTGCATTTTTGTACCTTCAGATCTGATTTTAAGCTAGGGCTCTTTTTTATAAATTGGAATTAGAATGGGAGCAAAGCAAGTTTCCTATCGTACCTTTCCTGAATCTGTTTTCACAGTTGCCCTTGTCTTCTATTGAGTATGGCAAGCTGTGTGCGTAAGGCTTAGAAGAAGTTTATTCACTCATCAGTCAGCTCTTTGAAAGAGGAAGTGATTAATGGTGGTTGCTCAAAAGGCTGGGGAATTTTGGTAGGGAAGGTGTAACAGCAGAAATAGAGGCCCGCAGAATTGTGTGCTTTATATGCTTCACAAAGTAGCACATATGACTAACCCATCCCACTGTAAATTCTGGGACTTGAATGACCTAAACAGCTTAGTTCCGTAGCCTAAAATAACCATCTTACTCTGATTTTCCTGCAAGTTTTATTACTGTAAATTGAACACTCTTCCTAGGATTGTCTGCCTGTTTTAAGGGTACACTAGCTGAATGTGGGGTTTTGTACAAAGCAATAGAAACAAAGCTTTCATTCCCTTGTTATGTAGCTTCTATTTTTTTAAGCCCTAGAATGATTTAGTTTTTTTGTGCTAACATGTGATGTGTAAGACTTGAAATATATTGAGTAGTAGCTTCATTACAGTTGTTTATAGAAACATGAATTATGATTAACATATCCAAACTCAATACCTTATTCCTAAAAGTTGTTGTACTAAAAACCTTTAGAAAAGAGCAGTTCTAGATTCAAAATTAGTTTTGCAGTCTATATTTACCTAGCACAAGCAATGATTTTTGGTTCTGTTTTTCTTCTCCCACAGAATGCGTAAGAGTTAGCCAAAGAAGATCAGCACAGGGTTTGCTGTCACTATTTTGGCCAGTGAAACATGGGGCTCTATTCAGGCCACCTACTAATAGTATCAAGGGGTAGTGAAACACTGCAGAAACTAAATCAAGAGTAGTGAAAAGTTCAGATTATCTGTTATGCAGGACTCGCAGCCCATAGTCCTATTCCTGGAGGAAAGCAGGTGAGGTGCTCACCTGCTTCTGGGGAGGTGAACTTGGGGGCATGGTAATTCCTCTGCCTGGATGTGGAAGCGGGGTCTGATACCTGTGTGTAACAGCTGGCACAGTTTGCTCACTGGGCTTACAGATATTAGGAGCTATTGTAGATCGTTAGAATATTGACAACTTTGGTCACTGAAAAGGTCAGTTCTAGCTTTCCAAGGGGGTAATCACTCAGTGCACCAGTATTGGATGTGAAAGGTGCTGCTTGGGACAAGGTGGCTGGTAAAGTGGTGTGGCTGAAACTTCACTAGGATGTAGTCCAGCTCCCTTGCAGGTCTGTCCTTTTGTGTGAGCTGAGTGCGGGGAGCATGAGTGCAGCTGGCAGACTGTGATTCTCTGTGTCAGCTTTGCCACTAAAAGCATAGGGAACACTTGGCATTCTGGGCTTTCCTTTCGTCTGACTCTCTGCAGAGATGTTGTTCTGTACCATGGAAGTTCTTCACAGTATGAAGTTTTGAGTGTAGTTGCTGCTGTGTTGATACAGTAGTTCTGCATGTGGTGAAAATGAAGCTGCGGACACAGTTCCCCATATTTGATGCTGTCTTCCGAGGAAGCCCTTAGTTGTGTGTAATAGTGATAGGTTCCTTGCTGGCTTTGCATATCTTAAAGTGCACTCCTTTAATCCTCAACTTGCTGCAGTCTGGGAGAAAACATTGCAAAAAGGCTGCAGGCTTCCCAAGTGTGTCGAATCACAGTTATAGATTAAAAAAAAATCTTCAGGGAAGGATGTTGAATTTTGCTGAGATATTATTGTAGTACTTTAATGAAGCATCTAGTCTGCTAGACTTTGCTTCAGTTTGAGTACTGCAAATGACAGTGATACCTTGGGCCTCCCTTCTCAAAGGCCTTCCCTATCAAATAGACACACCTTCAGGTGTGCCTGTGGTGGAATATATTTGCACATAACATGTATATTCTTCTTTTGTCACTTCCTGAAGTCTGTCCTAGCTGAGTAATTGCACTTCTGAGGTGAAAGCTTGTCCGGGTCTTGTTGGGGGTGAAGTGGTCTCTAGCTGTCTCAGGCTGCTGCTGCCACAGGCAATGTCTGGGTTTCTTTTGTCTGACTGCTTGATCAAAAAAGCAGCTTGTAACTGTTTTGGACAACTTGAAATTACCCGAGTGTGTCATGCTGTGGATGTTGCAGGGGGGGAATTTGTGGCAGATAATGAAGGTAGCCATTGCTATACTGGATTGGTGCACTACTTCTCTGCTACAAATACAGAATACAGAAATGTCTTTGAAAGTAGTGCAATTACTTATGAAAGATGAGTGTCCTTACACCGGCAATAGGCAGTAGAGAGGTGTGCTTGAGGTGACCTCTTAAAGTGACTTTTTAGCCAAGCTTCCCTGTGACTTCCTATCAAAGCTTCTCTGTAACGTCTCTTTGCTTTTTCCAACAATGTAAGTTACTACTACAGTTACTGTGTAAACTTACTTCTACTTGGCAACTGGAGATGAGATGAGTTTCTTGCAGCTTGTTGTGGTAGGGACCGGGCCTCCATTCGTTTGCAAAGGCTTTGTTCCTTCATCTGGAAATGCTGCTGGAACTTGAGGACATTTGGTCCCATTTGCACAAGGGAAGTGCCAGCTTCTTGAAGCATAGCAAAGAGGCTGCACGAGAAGGTGAGAACACTGTCTCCAATGAAATATTCACCTGTGAGCTCATCATGCCATTTAAAATGCCACTAAATTGAATGTTGTGCTCCGATCAAGCAACATCTGTGCTTTTAGAGGTATTACCTCAGATCACCCCTGTAAGACTGACATATAGCAAAGCAAAGCCCATTGCTGTCTATTTTAGAGACTAAACAATAGCTTGTTTTTCTGTGCTTGAACATCTCTTAGCTTTTTAAAAAAGCTTAGCTTTTATTCTGAGCTTCCAGCTGAGCACTGTATGAATGCTTTAATTCTTCCCAATAGCATATAGTGCAAACTTCATAGCACTGTATTATGTGAAAATAGTTAGGCACTTCTGTATTCAAGGTGAAGCTCGCACACAGCACTCTTTGCCTTCTAAAGCTTTCCAGCAAATGCTCCTGCAAGTTTTATTGTACAGTAGACAGGTTTAATAAAGATCTCTTTTTTTCCTCCGAAGGAGGACTTGTATTGATCACCCCGTCTGCTTTTTATTTCCTTCAGTGATGGGGAGGGAAAGAAAAGAACATCAACTGTCTGCAGCAGTGAGTCTCTAAATGCTGTGGGGGCCACGCTCACACCACGCCGCATCTCCTGGCGGCAGAGAATATTCCTGCGGGTAGCTTCACCTATGAATAAATCTCCTTCCAAGATGCAGCATCCAGGTCTGTGTGTGCTTTTAAAGAAAATAAACAAGCAGATGTTATTGAATAGTTATTGCTGAAATGAACTGTTACATGTAAAAATATGGAAGGAAAAAGGGGGTCAGATATATATAATGTTCTTGCTAAAACCTCGCTGTAGGTATATTCTGGTCAGTTGGCTTTAGGTCTTTGTTGCTTTGAACAGATAATTCAGTCATCAAAATCAAATAAATTGCACTCTGCTGTGGCCACACTGATAGCAAAGAAACTGAAAACTGCCTTTTGCTAACAAAAATATCCTCGTTACCAGATAACAAATTTTTGCTCTAGCTGCTTATGTACTAGCAGTGTTTGCAGCAAACAGGGTCATTTCTCTGCCTTGTCCTTGCACTGTACGTAGTGCCTCTTGAATGGGTTGTTAATTCTTACAGCTTTAGGTCACATAAGCTGGAAACCTCTAAATATCTGAAATTATGATATAGTGAATATAGTGCCGTTAGTAGAACTGACAACCCTAGATTGATGGCAAACTCTATATTTAGTGACCATAAAGTGCTCTATCCCTATCCTGCAGCTTAGCAGATGGAGAAAGTTGCTTTTTGTATACAGCCTGTGGTAAATCACAACAATAAACAAGCTCAACTGTAGAGGAGACTATGGATAAATGCCTGTTTGTAATTAAGAAGTTAGCAGGGGAAAGTGTCAAAATATTGGGTGACCCTAACACTTTAATAAAAAAAATTCTCCACTGTTGAACTTTGTTTTTTGGCTTTGAACTGAGTGCCTCACTGCTGAATGTGAAAGACAGCTATTTCCATTCTGCCGTGACACAGATATTTGTGATATGTCAAACGGTCTGTTTCCTGTAATAGTTCTTTGATTCTTTGCAGATGGTCATGAGGGAAGAGAGTTGTTACCATTATCACCTCTTGCTCCACCGTTGGAGGAGGACCCTCTTGTTTTAGTATTGCAAAACGAGGATGCCCCAGATAAAGCTGGAGAGAAGAAGAACTCGGAAGAACTACAAAGTCTATGGAGAAAAGCCATCCATCAACAAATTCTGTTGCTTCGAATGGAAAAAGAAAACCAGAAGTTGGAAGGTTAGCTATTTAAAAAATTCCCCTGAAAACCATTACAAATTCTGCTGTCAGACACTGAAAATCGTACTGATGTTAGGCACCTCAAAGAATGGTTCTATAACTTCCTGGTTAATGCTGCTAGAAAATATTACCAAATATTCTTTTTTTTCTTTTTCTTCCCTGCATAGACCTACCTTAGTTTATTATATTCCCCTTCCACATGCTAGCTTGTTAAAAGTAATCTTAGTTAAAGGAGAAAATGTTGTTAGGCGTAAGTCACTACAGTATGCGTATATGTTCTAGCTGACTAAATCCAGGAATTCTAATACGAAGTGGAGTGAGGGGAATGGGTTCTGTGTGAACGTTTAAGAATAGTGGACCTTACCTTCTGTGTTTCTTTGCAGTCCTTTACTGTCCAGCCACAATCAAATATCACACATTGTAAAAGCACATGGCAATTCTAACCAGGCTTCTTCTTTTGTCCCTCATCAACCACATCACAATCATAAGTTACAAATAATTCAATCCAAGTAAGATTTTTGGGTTACTGACTATAGGTATGTTGAAAAAGTCCCCTTTTTTCCAGATGAGCACTGTACACTGAAAACAGAGTCCATGTTACAGAGACATGCTAATCTGTCAGCTATCAGAACTTTTGGCTAAGCCATTTTATTACGGCTAGTCAAGGCTCATACAAATGAAAGATTAGATGTAGCATCTGTCAGTATGTAAAAGTTTTTGAGTACAGTAGACTAATTGCTTTCAATGCAAGTTAAAATTGTAAATGTCTTTTTTGCAAATGCTACCCTCATCTTCTCCTGTATGGTGTATAACCACATTATATGGTAATCTGATTCTTCAAACAAAATATCATGGGCTTGTAGAGGTCAGTCAACTCTTTCTCCTTTTTTACTGGTACTTACCGAGAAGGCAGAGGGAGGAAGGAAAAATAGCATAACATGTCTTTTCATGTGCCTGCAAGCGTACATCCTTGAATGTATTTCCTGCATATGTAGCGTGTTGCTCTGTCCACTTTTTCCGCAGTGTCTCCCTGTTAAGACATACTTCCTTGGAAACCCCTGAGAATCATTGAGAACATATACAGAAAAGCCTTTTGCTTCAGCCAAAATCTTGGGTTTTTTTTTTTTAGCAAATGGTAGTCTGTATTGTGGGGTGGGGAGGCTGGACTTCTGCTGTAGTGACTAATCTCTTTAATAGTATGAGCTGTTGAGGGACAAACTCTTTTCCATACCTTCCCCACGTGGCTGGAGGTACTGAAAGCTAAAGTCATTCTCGTTCCTCAGCTGGAAGTTTTTTACTTCTGTAACTGATTTGAAGGAAAGAAGTTCAGCGTGCTTGGTCACTTGTGACGAAAACGAGTGTGTCAGCAGTGCAGGCTCAGAACTGCCAGCCATGGTTTTCATCTACTAGCCCACATCTTCATTTGTGCTCCCAGAAGCACATCTGCATTCTTGCACACTTAAGCACTGCTAGTAAAACTGGTGCTCTCTTAATCTGCTCTTGCTGCCCAGAATTCATCATCTTATTTTCTAAGGGTGAGAAATAAACCTTCTTAACACCTGTCTCTAGGCTTCCTCCCTGAGGGCTGTTGTAATGCTGACATGGGTCTTTGTATGGACAGCACATCTTCAGAGTTGATGTGCACTGAGCAAGTCCTTGGATTCAGGCAGTGACTGGTGTCCTAACCTGCAGTTAAACACAGACCTCAGGAATGGCCACTGTAATAACAGAAATGGCTGAAGTCGCAGCTTGAAGCCTCATTCCTAGCTGTGTATTTATTCAGGTATATATGACGGATTTAAGACTAGAATTGCTGTGGAATGGTTTTCAATGGTTTTAGGTAAATGTTTTGTTGGTTTTATTTATAAAATATTAATAGAACCTCTTTTCCTGTTCCTTTTGCTGTCGAGGAGACTTGAATACTATTAGTTCTTTGTTTTACAGAAGGTAAGTTTTGTGACTCACATACACCTTGCTTAATCCTTTCCGAGCAGCTAAAACCTACTTTTTACAGAAGATCACCTAGAACTGTAATCGCTATAAAGCATTTCAGGCCACTTAGAAGTGGCTAGGCGAAGCATTAACAGGGATGGCTGCAAGCAACTGAAGTTGGCATAGTAGTAGTAGGAAAAGCATGCTCAACAGGGCTTTTATGGAAGTGTACAGCACCTTGCATAATACTTGCATCTGGAAAACAAGGCCTCCTGTAGCCTTCAATAAGTAGTGTCTCGCTGGTGTAACATAACTGGTGTAGTGTCTTGGAAGTACTTTATCACCTATATTTTTGCAACAGGTTAGGCAATGAGCTTACTGATTCATTCAGTATTGGCTATATCCAAAGTAAGATGATTAGGTGAGGAGCTGATTGTCTGTTCTCGCAGGTTGTGTAATAATATGAGTGTGCATGAGTGAGAGGGAGAATTAGCTTTAATCCAGAGGTGTTAGGGGGTGTGCTCTTGTACAAAGAGGAGGAAGTTTTCTTCAAGGACTGAGTGACTCTCACAGATCATGGCAAATGGGAGATGAACTCAATGCAGCTTTCAGAGATCATACTGTGAAATACACAGTTCAGTCCAATGATTATTAGACCTTTCTCTGACAATTAATACGCATTCATGTCTTGATTTGAGTTTTTATACACCAGTAGTACAAGGAAGTGAAGTGTTTTACTATGTGCATATCATGTATAATAAAATAACTACGACAGCTCATTTCTCAGTAATAGAAATGAAAGCTGCTCCTCCATGAAATTTTAAAGTAACCCCTTGGTTCTGCTTCAGAAATAATGAGTCCTCTGGAATAAATTACTTGCCTCAGGTAGTTTTATACAGCAGACCTCTAAAGTGCACAGCAACATGTGTTCTGTGCTAAGCACAGATGTACCTTTTTGCATGTGGTTCATGTTGGCTATTTCATTCTGTATTGCTAGTCTGCCTGATGATGCCAAGCACTTGTGCCAACAGTTCTTACAAACTCTTAAGGGGCATCCAAAATGAAGCCTGTCACACAGGCCATCATTTTTACAAGACTTGCCTAGATTACTTGCCTAAATGTCTAATGTAAACATTCATATGTTTGAGACTTTCCATACTAAAGCCGTTGTAATGTTCAGTATAAACAAGAGAAAAATTATCAAAGGTGTGTTTTTGCAGTTGAAGGAAGCAGCAGATGTCATGAAGTTGGCTGTGTAGAGTGTTTCTCTTCTTGCCTCAAACCTTAAAAAAATGTTCTCATGTACTTCATGAATTCCTAATGTTCATAGCTCAGCAATACAGGTCAGATTGCTCCCTGCAGCATCTTACAACAGAAGACTAGCCCCATCTCAGTTATCAAGTGATGAATTGTAGGTGTATTTATGCCTAGTCAGCTTATGAGATGGATGTATCTAACATGAGTGGTTTTTGCATGCCTGATGTCTCTTGTAATTTTCTGTTTTAGTTTCCCATGTACTCTTCCCTTATTTTCTGTGCCCTAGCAAGCAGAGATGAACTCCAATCAAGAAAAGTCAAACTGGACTATGATGAAGTTGGTACATGTCAGAAAGACGCCATCAATGTTTGGGATAAGAAATTACTAAACTGCAGAGCCAAAATCCGATGTGACATGGAAGATATTCATGCCACTTTGAAAGACGGTATTTATGTAGGATGACTTAACTAGGAAATCTGAAGATTTTATGCTGCCCATTGATACCGAGGGAAATCAACCAGCAGTATTTTTTTTTCCAATAGCACAAAATCACTAAAAAATTGCCTTTTTGTGTGTGCATCTATCTCCTAGTGCCAAATAGCAATTAGATTCTACTGTATCTAGAACTTGCAGTCTATGATGTAGAAGCATAACTAGAGGTTGACTCCTGAAAGTAACATCTTATCCCAATGTCTATTACACTGAGGACTGAACTAGTAGGTTCTGCAGCTAAAACTGTGATTTTTCTGGTCTCTGCTCTGTGGAGATCCCTTTTACTGTGAATTTGAGGTCCTCTGTCTTACTGGTTCGCTGAAAAGGCAGGGCCATGTTATCTAACACAGACTGTATACAAATACTTGGAGGAGTCTCAACCATGCTTTAAAGAATCAGAAGTGCCACAACTTGCTGAGTCCAGGCTGTGATCTTTAACTATTTTGTGTCCATGGGTGAAAGACCAGGACCTTTTGGCTGGAAGTAGATCTTCCTGTGGTCTAGCCCTAAGAAGGGGAGCCAAAGGGCTCGGTTAGCATGACATGGATGTATATTCTGCTTGCCCCACTGTGCCCTCCTCTCTAGAATCTCCTGTCCATATTACAGGTGCTGAAAAATGATAATGTATCAGTGTAATTTGGCTATGGCACAGTAGAGAAGTTTAAAACATTACCAAAAAAAGAAATAGGTGATTCCCCTCAGTGACCTGTAGGAGAGTACCAGTGAGCTACTTACCTTGCTGTTGTATCTTCTGCCAGACTGCCATTTGGCATTGGGAGCAAGGAGATGCTTTTCCTAACTTGTGCTTTTGTTGCTTTCTAGTTGCAAATTATTATTTATTAGTAGAGTCAACAATTTCTTTTGTATTTTGAAAATCAGTTTAGAGAATCAGATATTGAAGGGAGGATGTATGTGAAAGTTCAAAAAATGTATTTTAATCTAGGTGATACTTTCACAAGTGCTTGCATGACTAGAGAAATGCTTGGTTTCAGTATGAATGGTTCTGTGTCCTTCCTTTGGTACAGAGCCTTAATGCTTTGAATTGAGCATTTTTATTCTGTACCTCTCTCTCCAAGTGTAAACACTCCTATTGGTAGCCCTTCAGGAAGGGGAAGAGGAGGTGGCCCTCCCTATATTTTTACACTTGTGAATTTAGTTTGGCCGTTCTGTGCTCTGCCTATAATCATGTGTCGTTTGTTGCTGGAAGCTAACAGTTCAGAGGTGGCAAAACAAATAGTGTCTGTACCTCAGCTGCACAGTGTATTGCTTAGTTTAATTATGTTAAATTTTAGTTAATACTTAGTTCTGAGCTGGGTTCAGTTCTAATGTTTAGACTGAACTGTGGCTGCTTAATGAACACGCTGCGACGTGATCAGCATCTGAAGCTGACTATCTGTAAGGGATCTGCCAGGCTGGTTATGCCAAATTGTGACAGGCTTGTAAGGGACTTCACAAAGCAAGTTCTTGTGTGTTAGAGTTGTAAAAATATACCCCTGCTTAGGCCTCTTGTTTTCTGCCTGTCCTGCAGGTGTACCAAAAAGTCGTCGGGGAGAAATTTGGCAATTTTTGGCTGTGCAGCATCGAGTCAGACACAGGCTGCCAAACAAACAACAGCCTCCTGACCTCTCTTACAAAGAGCTGCTGAAACAACTGACGGCTCAACAGCATGCCATCCTCGTGGATCTAGGTACGTGTGTCTGTGGCTGAGAGGTTTTTCTAACATGTTTCACGTGTCTCTGGGTGGAAACATCGCTATCTAAATTGAATCTGCTGCTGGAGACGAATGCTGCTGTATCAACAGCAGTTTCTATACTGTGAGCATATGTTCTGCCTATGCCACGTAGTGTCCTCTGAACAGATGATTGGTCTGACTAACGTCAACCTGCATGTGAAAGGTCTGTGGGAAGAGAGAAAATCTGGTTGTCTGGTGAGGTAATTTCCTCCTCTGAGGAGACCTAGATATCAACTACTCTCTCTTTACACCAGGACGGACATTCCCTACCCATCCTTACTTTTCTACCCAACTGGGAGCAGGGCAGCTCTCACTCTTCAATCTCCTGAAAGCGTATTCTTTGCTGGACAAGGAAGTGGGTTATTGCCAAGGTATCAGCTTCGTAGCTGGAGTGCTGCTTCTACATATGAGTGAAGAACAAGCCTTTGAAATGCTGAAATTCCTCATGTATGACCTTGGCTTCCGTAAGCAGTACAGGCCAGACATGATGTCGCTACAGGTAAGTCAGTCTTGCAAAGCAATCCAAAATTTTAAGTTGAGATTTAAGCTCTTGGTGATCACTCATGTTCCTCAGGGGCTTATGAAGCTTCTTGTGCTATTTCGGAGGTTGTGACATATGCTCAAGCTTTTTTGCAAGTTCAGAGTCAGAGAGGGGTTTGACAAGCAAATTAAAGAAGTTTAGAAGTTGCAGACTTTCCTGTCACACGTCCCCATGATATTCAGTTTGGAAACTCTGCTTTCTCTGCTGTTTTGCTCTTCCTTTTCTCTTCCTTGCTACTCCCTCTTCCTTATTCCACAAAACCCTGTCTGCTTGCATCTATATAGGCAGCGTTTAAAAATAAATTTGTTTTTGTTTTTCTTCAGTCCATAAACACTTGGATGTAGAAGATTTTTAAATCGTTTGTCCTGTAACTCCAGGTCAAATCAATAGTGCCACCCAGTGGCCAGTCAATAAACTCCACAGGTCATTTCTGGTTATGCCTCTGCCTTAAATGATCAATATTAGCCTGTGGATAGCTAGCTCTACATACTCAAGGCCTCTTAGAAGAGAGACAGAAACTCTTTCAAGTCTGTGTAAACTGTGGGGTTTCAAGTTTGAGGAATCTTGCACCTTGAGCTGCAACTGTCTACTGAGTTACAGAACTGTATGCTCTAAGCCTCTAATGTTTTTGAAGGGATGTACCATTGCTGAATTGAGGCTTGTAATTCACAGTGGAGAAAGAGGATATTAAGAGGTAGATACAAAAGTCTCAATTTTTGTCGTGCTGCCTACATAGCAAACACTTATAATTAGGTAAAAAAATTGTGAGGAGAGTGTTCAATTCACTTTGCTGGATAATCATCAATACTTTGACCAGTAATTTAGGTACTTATTTGGCAAATGTCCAGCATAGTAGAATAGAATTTAGGTAAAGAAATTGTACGTAGTGCTCTTCAAAATGATTAAGAGGAGTATTTCACCAAGCACTAGGTATTTAGTCATGCCATGACTGCTTTGTTGTGATGAATTAAAGATGAAAAGCCATAAAGAGCGTTGTTCCATCTCTTTCCTGTGTCCTTGCCCCACAAACTACACTCTGAACCAGTGGGGGTCCAAATGTACTAAATGCACAGGTGTGTGGTTTTTCCCCCAAGGAACTGCCCATTTGTATGTTATACTGCAGTTGTAGACTCAGTAATTCATGATGCTTCGAGGGCATTCAGATATTCAGGATTTCCCCCTTGTGACTTAAACGAGTCTGAAACATTCCTTATCAGATGCTCTTAGGAAGAAAGTGGGTTTTTTAATGTTTGTGAAGGTTTAAAACTTGTAACACTGTTTTTGCTTTAAATGAGGTGACCCCTCTTCCCCCATGTTTGGCTCCTAGGCAGTTACCGTGTTCTAGACAACAGTACAGATTTTGTCTGCTAAGGACAAGCTAGACTATTTATGATGACTTAGCCAGAGGATCTAGTTTAAAAACAAATCCTTTGTTTTGTTTTGTTTTTTGACAGGATTAGAGCACTTGTAAATTCTTTGCACTTACAGCACGAAAACATGAGCAAACCCATACACAGAATTAACTTCTGTCCCACAGAAGAACAGTGTGAATATTTATTTAGGATTAAGACAACTTCTTACCTTTTTAAATTCTTACCTTTTTAAATGCCAAGTTGTCTGGAGAAAAAAAAATAGTAATCTAGATCCTTAGTTCATAATGAACTTGCCTAATAACTGGTTTGACGAACCCATCCAATAACTGGTTTACTGCCTCCATGGTGGTATTCTAGTTTCCCATGTAAATGTGGGTCATAGCAATACTGTCCAAACTGTGCTTAACTGGTAGTTTTGCCAGTTAAACCAAGGACTCAAATGCATGTGCAAATTTATCTAACTTGCTTGAAAGAGAAGTGATCAGTCTGTTTGTGGATGCTCAGTCTGATAGATGAACAGTTTCAAGTACTGTCAACCTGCGGTAGGGAAAAATCATGACCACTAAAAGTAGGAAGGTAACGAAATCCTGTAAGTCATTTTATCATTGAGAAATGAATTCATGTTAAGCAGAAGGCACTATTGGCAGCAAAATTGGGCCTGGCAGGTAATCAATATATTCCTGCTTCTCAGTTTCTGCTTTCTGAGAGAAACGTCACTCTGTGCTACAAGTGACTTACTGTGGAGTGTAAACCATCAAAATTACAAGGGAATAATTTGCCACAGAATGGTATTTTTAGCCATGAATATCAACTTGTCACCACTTTGTTTTGCAGCCTTTGACAGGCTGTGTAGCAGTGTACTTACTGCATCAGTATCTTAAATTCCCCTGGCCTGCTGGCATGTGGGAGGTGTTCTGGGAAATGCATATGTGGTACATGACCCACTGCATCTAATGCATGATGTGTGTGCAGCAGTAGTCTAAAGTGATGATTGCAGCAGAGGAGTCATAAATATGGCAGAAATATGGCCAGCACTCAAAGGGTGAAAGCTGAAGTGTGTAAACTTAGCTGAGAAATAGTTCAGCTCTAACTGAGAATTTTGGCATCTTGAAGATGTATGTTAGTTGGAAAGAGTGCTTTTACTTTCACTGCTGCAAGACTAAGGTCTGGTTTGTCAGCCAGGTTAGATCAACATATTCCCTTCTTGTCTTAAGCTCATGAATCTGAACTTAAAGAATACTTCATTAATTAATGATCAGGTTCAAACTGTTCTTTATTATTCACTAGTGTGTTGGTTTTAATTCATTAGAGGTGGGATGTTTATATGTGGATAGATACTGCCCAAGGCCCTAGGCAGCAATTAAGCTTCATTTTACAGTGCCATCTGTACTGAAGTTAATTTCCCTGGAGTAAAATGTGAATGGTTTGGAAAACTGAGTAAAGCTGAACTTTTCTTTCTCCTCTCACCTTTCCCCAATGTATTGTAGATTCAGATGTATCAGCTGTCAAGGCTTCTTCATGATTATCACAGAGACCTCTATAATCATCTTGAAGAGAATGAAATCAGTCCCAGTCTTTATGCTGCACCATGGTTTCTTACACTGTTTGCATCTCAGTTTCCGTTAGGATTTGTAGCCAGAGTATTTGGTAAGAAAGACTACTTTATGGCGGTAATAAGCAGAACAATGTCTTCTGTTGTATTTTCAAACTCTAAGGGAATAGTTTTCCACATCCTAATGCCATTTGGGGGACTGTTGTGGGTGGCAGGTAGAACCACTCCTTATGGTGGGATGTCAACTCCTTTTCAGAGAGGAAGGCAGGAAGACGGTGAAATATATTCCTTGAAACGTTGAATTTGAGCAATTAAGTATGTCTGTTGTTAGCCAAGATTTGACTTCTGAAGTGTGAACAGCAAGAACTTTGTCACAAATGTATTTAACATCTCAAGCATTCAGTCTATGCCTATAGACAATTTCATCTTGCTGAACTTGCGAACTGAACTTTAACATAGTGGGGAAAAAACTAGAATGTGCTGGTTTTCAAGAAACTGTAATAATAATTTTATTTTTTTCCTAACAAAAATTCAAGTAAACTTGGACTTACAGGCTGTTTCAGGTATTCGTGTATATTGAATGGTTTCCTAGTCTTAGCATGCTACATGTTCCATTTAAATAATTTTCTTTACTATTCTGCTCTTCACATAACATCTAGTACAGAAGTTTAAATATGGTGAAGAGGTTTAAATAGTACAAGCCACTACTGTGCCTTGTAGTGTTTGCAGTATCATGATGACAGCTACTTGGTTTTGTATTCTTTATTGGGAATAAGAACTGCAAACTTAATCAAATCACTGTAAATGCAGCACTTGCTTGTTGGGGGAAATTTAAAACTCACTACATTCAGACATGCATCTAGGAGGTAGGAGCATATATCATGTACTTCCTCTTAAATCAGTTTTTTTTTCCACTTTTTTTTGTTTTTGTAAAGCACTTGCATTTTTGTAAGAAATTCAGCCTGACATTTATTGTATGTTTTATTACAGAAGGGATGTTTTGTTTTGATTCCCCCCCCCCCCACTTAGAGATTTTTCCATTCCAGAGTTTTTTGTTTTACATAAAACATTTTCTGATTGTTTTTGGATGAACAAATGATTTCTGTGTCTGTTTCTCAGCGGGATTATTGAATTCTGAACCCATTTGGGGTTTTATTCTTTGTGTCCCTCCTCTCCCTTTCCTCCCCTCCTCCCCCCGCCCCGCAAGGCTAAAGTACTTTTCTTACCTTTTTGGCTTTGTTTCTTGCTTCAGTGAACTTTGAATTTGGAATATTCATTTTTGAGGGTGGGGAGGGTCAATGTTCACTTCTCTGTAAATGACCAGAGTAAGGTGTATTTTCATTTTAAAACTGCAATATTAACAGGTTGTCTTAGAGCGTAATGCTTTGGAGTCCTGTATCTTCAGTGTCTTGTGAGCAGCTCGCGTACCAGTAAGAGGTGGCTAACATCTACCAATCTCAAAATATATATTTAAAATATACATTTTACATATATACATGTATTTGTGTGCACACAAAATATGTATATTTGTGTTGCTCAAAAGTGCATCGTATAGTTGAGAAGGGATGACCGAGCCAACAGCAGAGGAGCCGTGATGACTTGCTCACATGCTGCCTTCATCTCAGTAGCTGCAAGGCCATCACCACTGCCGCGACTAATTTTCCAGTTCCTGTGACCAAATTTCCACTTTTCGTGCAGCCGTGTGGACTGACTTCAGCAAGGCCTGGACTTTAACCTCATGTGGATGTAATTGTACTTCCAAGTATAGGTTTGGGACTTAAATTTTAGCCAATATGATCACTATTATGGATTGCAAAAAGAATATGATTGGTATTGGAAGTTACCAATGATTGGAAGCTGGAAGTTGGCAATGGAAGTTAAATGATCATTTCTACAGGCAGAAGTCAGTCCTTTAAAAAAAAAAAACAACAAACAACAACAAAAAACTCAGTGAAATGACGGTATGTTGGGCTGTGATCCACTTCTCAACAGTCATAGATGAATTTAAAAACAGTTGGCAGTTAGTCTATAATCTACAGTAGACAGTAATGAAATGCTTATTGCAGATAACTGTTACAGGCATAATGGTACTTTCAGCATACAGTACTTTCTTGTGATGCACTCCTACATCTATAAGATGACAGAAAATGTTTTCTTTGCTTTAATCTCATGCTATAATAAGATCTATTGCACTTCTGAATTGAATGAATCTGCAGTATGTTTGCTTAAAAAGAAAAACATCCCAGCAAATGTATATTTATTGAATTACTTTAGCTCTTATTTTCAAGGTATTTTAATGTTTTTCTTTTTTAGACATTATTTTTCTTCAAGGAACGGAAGTCATATTTAAAGTAGCATTGAGCCTACTTAGCAGTCAAGAAACAGCTATAATGGGATGCGAGAGTTTTGAGAATATTGTTGATTTTCTTAAAAGCACTATTCCAGACATGACTCAGCCTCAGATGGAAAAAATTGTTACCCAGGTGAGGTTGTTTTTTCTCCTTTTCTTTGTTTTTCATTTAGTTTGTTTTTAAGAGATTGTGCGTAAGGTAAATATAAAAGGTCCTTCCAGTATGTTCCTTTCTCAGTTGCTGAGGTGTGAAGTACAGAGGAGTCATCTTCCCAGTAACTTGCATAAAAATAGGGTATGCTTCAATTTCAATGGTTTTTGAACTGTGGTTCTATCAGGAATATAGTTGCTACTTCAGTGTTAGTAGAGAAGATCTTTTTAAGGTTATTCTCTGCCTGGCTGTTGGAAAATCATGACTTTGCTTATAAATTTCATATCATCAGCAGCAGGGTAAAAGTAGCCTGTCTTACAATCCTAAACCCTGCTCAAGCTCCTTGTTAGTGAGTAGGGAACAAAACCCATCACGATGGGACAAGCCAGCATTATAGCAATGTCTCCTTTTGATACCTAGGCTCCTGGCTGCCCAGGGCCAGTTGCCCCATGCTAACTTTTTTTTAACTCCTCCAGCTTAAAATCCCACGAGTTAGGATTGTGAGGCCCAGTTTTCATGATTTGTATTCATACTGAAAGTCAAGGTCAAGCAGACCTCACTGTTCTGTCACATGCATGCCTCTGTCCTCCTGGAGATCACCTTAGGGTGCCCTGATCCAACTTCCCTTTCTCACCCCAAGACTGTCCATGGAGCGGGTCGTGTTTGGCAGGTGCTCGGTGGTGTCAGAAATAAGTTCCTTGCGAGTGACCTTGCCTTCCTTGGATAAGGGATGGGAGGGCTGGAGTAGTAATACTTCATCAGTGTCATTGCAACTTCGTGGCAAAGGACAAGAATGAAAGAGAAACAAAGATGCTGATACTGATGTAGGAAAAGTGTCTGTTAAAGCTTGCTGTATAACATCTTTCAAAGTACTGTCAGTGCCTTGGATCTTCTTTTCCATGCCTCCCCTTCCTCTGCATTCATGTTGCAAATTATGCATGAGTCTCAATCTTAACTTCAGTCTTAACCTTAACTGTGAGCTTGTGGGCTGTTTATCCCCTTCGAGCAGCAACTCGGAGTTAACAGAAGATCTCTAGAGAACAATCTCTATATGCAGGAGCTCAGTTAATACTGCTGCGCTCCTAGGTCCCAGTTAACCTCTGAATGTTTGAAGGGCTGTCGTTTAACAGTCCTTTTGCAGGAAGCTGCCATGAGCACCTTCCTGTATTATCAATTTTAAATTCCTCACTGCATTGATTGTGATAGCCATGCTAAAGCTGTGCCTCTTTAGAGGCACTTTAAATATGCATCTTCACAACTCACGGACTCCGACAATGACAGAGATGGTAGCTCAATATTTTAGAGGCTGTTAGAAATTAAATCTCTGTCATATGGTCTGTGTGAGTTGCAGATCAATCATGCTGTGACAAACATGATAGAACCAGCTCTGTGTAGAGTCAGATCTGTTTGAGTAAAAGGTGGGTTTTGTCACCGGAGCAAAGGTGGATGTGGCTGTGTTGGGCAGCTCAGCTCTGAGAGGAGGACAGCCCACTTGGCTGTGGTGTGGTCCCACACTGAACAGCCTGGGTCTGCAGGAGCATGCAGACCGCCTGTGTCCTGTTACTGCTACCTGGGTTGGCTGTAGGTGGAGTCATCTGGGTAAATCAGTGCTATAGTTCCCAGGACCTTCATTATGCCAGATAATGAAAGAAAAACAGAGATATTATGCAGGACTATAACACTCAGAAAAGAACTGATGGGGTAGTTGCATCAGAAGAAAATGGCACATTGTATGCCTGGCTGGAACACCGTACATAACTTAGCTGTGAAATATAAATTTAAATTATCTGAAGAATGGTGAATGTAAAGCAGAACTTGTTATGTGTGTGTCTTTTGTTGTTGATTTTTATAATAAGAAACAGAATTAACATCACTGTAGACATCCTTCCCTTAGTTCTCTAAACTATTTGGTAACTTTTTGGAAGCTGACAGGCTGCGGCTAGATCTATGTACAGATAAGGGTCATATGGTTTCATCACTGTAGGACTGAGCACATTGTAGTCTTTATTCAAGATGTTTAGGGGTTTATCAGTAGGAAAGTCATGTATTATCATGCCAGAGATGGAGCACAGAGAAGCTGTGTAACCATGTACAGTGTTTCATAAAAATTTATAAATGGAGACTTGGAGTCAAGAGATGCAGGTAGTGGTCTGATTCCTGGTTTATTTTTCCTCATTGCGAGACTCTGCTGCCATCAGAGGCTTTCTTCTTGAACTTATTTATATTCCTGAGTAATATAATAAGACTTGGCCTGATTATTAAATTCTTGGATGAAATAAGACTTCTGCTATGTCATTATCATGATTTCTGTTAGAGGTATCAATATCTATTATTATCATTAGAGGCAGTATTTGGCAATTGTAAAAGTGGTGATCCAGTTTACTCAAAAATCTGTAACTTCTTATGGCTACAATTAAGAACTCTGTATGCTAAAATGCTCTTACTGCAGGCTTGCACATAAAATGCTTTATTAAAAGGAACGGGAAATGAAGTTCATCGAGCAGAGTTGTCTTTTAACTGAGCTTTCATATGGAATAAATGCTCCCTATGCACGTAAAAAATAATCTTTATGTTTTGGCAGGTGTTTGAGATGGATATATCAAAACAGCTTCACGCCTATGAAGTAGAGTATCATGTGCTGCAGGATGAACTGCAGGAAAACGTGAATCCCTGTGATGAAGGTGAATCTCTGGAGAAGCTGGAGAGGGTGAACAGCCACCTAAAGAGACAAAACATGGATTTGTTAGAGAAGCTACAGGTAAATGACTAAAGATCACTAACTCATGGAGAGGTTATTTCTATGATGTAGCCAGTAGGAATGTGCATGAGAGGTCTCCTGACTGCAACATTTTATGCAGCTGAACAGTTCTCTCTATTACAATAATTTGTTTCTATGTCAGGCATATTTTTAAACCTTGTGTCATTCCTTGTACTATTCCTTCTTGCTTTAGATATTTATTTTCTCAAAAGATCTCTAGGTTTATCTCCCATAACATAGTCTGTTGGATAAATTTTTGTGTATCTGGCCTAAAAATCAATCTTCTGACCCTTTATCATTTTGTTTCACTGTTGGAAATTTCTAAGAAATAAGCTATAGTGATCTTGCTTTCTCCATACATGTGTAGGCAGCGTCTTTCTGTTCCTTTCTGTGGAAGCTCATAATCATACTTTGTTTTCAAAGGTGGTCTCTCCTAGCAGTCTTGAATACAGCCGAGTTTCCATCACATCTTGTCTGATTTGGTCACACTTAAATAAATAAATAAGTAAAGCCTTTTCTTCCTCCTTCACTATTTACCCTTTCTCTCACAGCCAGGCCAGGACTTGTTTCAGGTTTCCCTATATGTATTGTCTTGCATTTTCCTGAAAGACCAGTTTGTGTCACCAAGCTGTTTCTATATTTACTTGTTCATTTTAACCACCATTGAGAAGATCCTAGAGAGCACCTTCAGCTTCTGAAACCTGAAAATGGAAGCAAAAAAAAATTAAGGATTGTATCATGTCCTTGTTATTTTGATGTTTATGGGCTACAGGTGCTGTGCTGTGCTCTTGTGATGTTATGGAGAATGGGAATTACTTGGGTATTATTATTATTGGTTACTAGCTGGGTTTTTATCTCTGTTCTGAAACTGTATGAAGGGAATAAAAAAATTATGATTCGAAAGTCTCCATGAAGCTCTTCTGTTCTTCCAGACTGCTGTATTCTAATACATCTTCCTCAGTTATATCTTAACTGCTTTATCTTTTTGTTTGTATGGACTTCTTTCCCTTTTCTAATAACACTTGATCAGAGTTTCTCCACTTCCTGCAGAGAGAGATTTGCTGCTGCTGAGGTCCAAGGTTTCTGTTTACTGGTCAGGCTCCTTTCTGGAGGAGGCTGTAGGTTTTTTGTTGGAGAGTGGGGAGCACTGTTTCCAGACTGAACTATTTAGGTTTGTTTTCCCCCTCTCTATCCTGCTACTTTACTTTTTTCCATAGGTTTTCCATTGTTTTGTCACTGTTGGGCAAGTCATCTCTTCCCGTGCTGCTTCAGCTGCTGTGATTTCCCCCCCCCCCCCCCCCCCCCCCGTGGAAGAGTCTTTTGCAACTCCAGTCCTGCGTTACTGCCAGCTGTTTTTCACTCTCTGCAACTTGCACGTCTTATTCCCTCTGTAACACTTTCAGAAATCCTTCAGATTAATCTGGCCACTATATAAAAAAGAAAGTCGAGAAGTAAAGAGCTCATCTCAGAGAGGATTTCCTATTTTCCAAGTAGCCCTGCATGTAAGGAGATTGTGTGATGCACAGTAGGTGCTCATTGCATCATCTGCCTACACAGATGTCTTTTAGAAGTATCTGTGTAGCTATATTGTGTCCTTACCAAATAGTATACCATAATAATAATAACAAAAAAACCCTAAATCAGAATATCTCAATGTAATATAAAGATAATGTTATTGTTTACAGGTTGCTCATGCTAAAATTCAGAGTCTGGAATCCAGCCTGGAGACTATTTTGACTCGAGAGAACAAAATGAAGACTGTAATTCAGTCCCTGGAACAGGAGAAGATAACGTATCACAAGACCCTTGAGCAGATAATGAAGTATTTGCCAACAGAAGCATTGTCTGACTGTGAAATGCTCCTGAAGGAAGTAAACTATAATCCAAATAATAAAACAAAATAAGGAAATAAGCCATAAATCAGGGTTTTCTAAGCAGCAGAACTTCAAATATTAAGGGAAAGAATAGATGAGTGTGCTGCTTTCAGTGAACTTAGAAAGCAATAGGCAATGGTATTATCCAAAACTAGTGCTGGGACACTCATAGCTACAGATGGGCCTTCAAATCTCAGTATGCAAATTCAGACTATTAATTTTTTTATGGTTGTGTAAATAAATCACAAGGGGGAAGTAAAGGATTCTCACATGTAATTATGATGAGTAGATGTATATTTAGAGTTGACCTAACGGAAAAGATGATAAAATATCAGTAGTCAAAGCCAAGATAATGATGAACTACAATTTCACTCTGGATGTGCTTGTCTTGAAGTGAAATGAGGATAATGTGTCTTTTTTTTATATATATGCTGAATAATATTTGGAAAAAGAAAAAAAAAAAAAAGTAATTTTCCCGCCAAAGAGCAGCACGTGTCACATCTTCTATGGAAAATCTATGTGAACTCATGCGTGCCTGTCGTTTAACTCTACTGACATTGTGTACATAGACCAGTATCTGCAGAATCACAGAATGAAGTATCACTCCTGGCTCGTACCAGGAGAGTTTAGTGCCATACACTGGCTGGGCTGTACCAGTCAGCAACGTAACTCCACATGCATGTTGGAACTGAAAAAAAGCATCATGTCACAGCTAAGCCTAAGTAACTTGGACTTAAATACATATCTATACACATGCACTCAGAACTTGTAAATGCAGGAGGTAATCGTAACTTACTTTCTTCCCGTCCTGTTTGCTTCCACCCGTCCTGCGGTTTGTCAGGGATGGTAGGTGGAAGGAAGTAAGGCTGTGGAGTGGTATTTATTCTGGTGTTAACTACCTTTAGGAGACTTGCTGTGATAATAGTTAGGCGTGGAAGAGGTTCTCATTTAACCAAAGAAATCTTGCAAGAAGCCTTGTCTTACCATGGTGGGAGCCAGAGAACTGGGTTTGGTTTTCATCTGACGAGGGAATCAAGGCAGGTTGCAGGAAGTACAGCAAAAGTGCGTTGGGAGAGGACCAAGCAAGTTTCAAGTATTACATACCTTTCAGTTTCCACACATCTAGTGGCTATACATTTCAAAGAGGATTCTGAAGTACAGGAGCAGTTTCATGCTTTTCAGGTTATTCCTGTTTTAATACTGCTTTGTGTTGGTATTTTTAAAACAAAACAAAAATAAATCATGAATGTGTGTGTTCTGGGGAGTGGGAAAGGTAAGCTCTGGTCATTTCAAGACAGAAAATAGGTTTATAAAGGTGTGATAAGATGAATATAGATTTGAAAATGTTTTCAAGTGGAAATTTTAAAGAGGCTTGGATGAATATGTAATAGATACGTATTTTGGGATGCATGTCTGAACTGTTAAATTGAGTGTCACAGTGGCTCATGTTATCTCTTACTGTTTATACTGTATTTCAAGAAACACTTATTCTTTTTAGTAAGAAAAACAATTAAGCAAAGTGCCAAATCCAGCAGTGTCTTTATGCATAAGATTGTCCAATTTAGAAAGCAAGTGCTTTATAAGTGTCATGCTTTATGTTGACATAAAACTGAGGAACAACCATGCTGACTTACTGCACGCTGCTGCGGAACTGAGGGGCTGGGGGTGTCTTGATTTCTGTTGTTGTTTACTTCTGTAGTGGGTTTTTTTGATTAAAAATATTGATTTACTTAACAATCTTTCTTATTACAGTTGGGGTGCAAGGTCTTAACACTGTGTATAAAAACTGTGTGGACTCCGTCTAGATATTTCAGTAATATTGTATTGTACCAGGTGGAAAAATGCCAAGTGAAAAGGCAGTTCTTTTCAGTTTTGTTCAAAGTAAGTTTTATCTGATATGTACATACAAAACCAATCCTGGGGAACTGCAGTAGAGTGTATTACAAAGAATAAAGGTTATCCAGATATATATCATCATCTTTTTTTCTTTCTTTTTTTTTTTTTTTTTTTTAAGATGCACGGGATGTGCTTTATTCTGTTTCACTTATCAAATTTTTCATGTAATGCCTGGAGAAATTCCAATAAATGTCATTGTTGCATTTCCCATGGCCTCTGGCTAGTTATATTTTTCTACACTTTGAACACCAGTCTTATTCTTAAAAATACTGTTTTCCTGGAAGATTAAAAAAAATCTCTTTATAGTTTTTAGTTGTGGAAAAAAAAGGATTTGTAGAAAGACACAGGTATGATAGAAATTCTTATTGGTGAAAATAGTTTTGCATGTTCAAGGTATTTTTCTTCTGTAGCTGTTTGTTCAGTATGTAAGTGTGTTGAGAATAGTAATTAGATGAGCTCCTAAGGATGCTGTGCATCTACTTTGGAAGGCAGAGGAGGACACTCTGTTAACAAATAGAAATAAACAATAGAAGTAAAACTACAATGAGACAAGTGCCTCATGACACTGAGGACTTTTATCATAGAATTTGTTTTTGAACACGTGTGGCTTGTAACCAGGGTATTTCTAGGGCATCTAGCTTGAAATCTACGCTGAAGTAGATAGGCTGCAGACCTTCTTCAGGTCAAAAAGCAAAATTATTTGCTGCTTTCAGCAAATATATACTTGAAGGTGATGGACAGGATATTTGTGTCCATCTGTCTTTCTCTCCCTCTACATCTTGCAGTTTTACAGGAGCAGTGTCTGTTTGGGTTTTGATTATGCTACTGTGAAAAGGGAAGTCTAAGGTGCAATGAGCCAGGGATCGAGTGGCAAGGATATTTGCTTGGGAGAAGGGATGATTCTTGGGTTTGGTCAAATTGCCCTGTTTTTCCTGTATCTTGCTTTTATCTGATGTTGGAGAAAAAGTTTTCGGAAAAAAACTAGTGTTCTGCCTGACCTAAACATAATAACTCTCACAGCTATTTCATGCTAATGAGGAAAAAGTATCTGCCGTGTCCAGGAGCAGCTAACTTAGACTAGTTTCTGCTGGCAGGGGGCTTTCTTGAAAGGTCTGGGAAGAAATTCGTAATTTTAGCTAGCAAACAAGCTTGTAACTGAGAAGTACTGCTTGCCAGGAATACAGCTGAAATAGGTCAGGCTGCTAGGAAGGGCTAACATAAGGAACTCTGTTTATGGTATTCACGTCTCTTACGAATGGCAAATTTGGTCAGAAAGGTCGGGGTTTTTTCCCTCTTTTTCTCCTCCTTCCCATCTTCTAAAAGAGGAATATTTATTTAATGTGTCTTTAGGTTTGTATTTTGTTCACTTTTCCATGAAAGTCCATTAGATTTTACTGGAAATGATTCTACTAATAAAAGACATGTTCCAGCTGAAGCCCCAAATTGAAAACACAGACTGATCTATTATGTCTGGGTAATCTTAAGTGAGTTGATTATCCCTTCTTCAATGTGACGCTGCTTTGCTTAATATCATCACTGTAAGAAGACAGTGATTTGCAGTAAAGGAAGGAGTTTGCGCAAGCAATGCCAGTGGTTTGTGCAAGAATTTGATGTGATTCTCACAGTCCAGAGGCTCTGACCTTTGGATACTTAATCTAAAATTGAAACTAGATAGGTGTTAGTTTGAATACCCTATTGTGCATTGAGGCAACTAATGCCAGGCAGTGTTAATATCTGTGAATATCTACTCTATGTAGTCATCACAGATGGCTGTAACATTTTAAACTTTATCCCAGGCTTTGCCGTCAGTTCGAAGGATTGTAATTGATTCTGTATTTCCTTTGTTTAGCTTTTATTGTAAATGTTAGCTATTAAATGCATTCAGTGTAGGCTTCACCTTCTCCAAACCTTCTTTCTAGTGACTAGAAAGAACAAGATTTAACTTTCTTTTCCAAAGAGGAATATCGAATGCTTAGCTATGTCCCTCCTTCAGATATTTGGTGTGCAAGGGATAGAGTTTACATGCTTGAAGTTTAATATATTAGCTCACTCTGACTGAAAGCATATTAAACTGAGGAGCAACAGTCAAAAGTTGGGGAGTAAAGTAGCGATTACTGTGCGCTTTGAACAGCATGTGTGCCAGCTGGCTTGCAACAAAGTGGAATCCAGCCGGATTGGTGCTTGGTGTGTTGTTTGACTGCAATATTAAATTTAATTCTGGACCAAGCTGGAAACTACAACAAAATGTGTTTCTCTTGAGTTGAGAAGGTTTTCCACTCATTAATACTGTTCTCTTCAAAACCCTTGTTCAGCATCTACTTTTTCTATAAGAAAATTGGAAATTGTTGGTGTTCTTGGTCTTATTAGGAAAACTTTTCTCTGAATGTATCCAAGCTATTTCTGTATACAAATTGCAACTTAATCAAATCTTCACTATGATAAAAGAAAGTTAGATGTTTTAAATGTATTGGTTCTAATACCTAGTTCCTTACTAGAGGGTATGGTGTGCATGCTGAGGGTTGCCATACATGGGTGGTTTAATGCTCTGCCGGAACGAAGGTTGGAAGAAATCCTGAGTGAGCTTGTGTTTGTAAGATGCTGTACTGTAACATACTGAAAGAGATGCTGCTTCTTAGTGGGGGAAATAGTCTATGGAAACTTAGAGACCTAATTGCACTGATTGTGTGCTTTTGTCTCTCTGAACAATTACTTTAACCACCTGTGTGAGCTTAGTATTTGGAGTTGCAAATGTCTAGATGTGTGCAGCTGTTTTTATCTAAAAGGTTTAAACTGCTTGTATGATCCAATCCTGAGGTTTAAAAAAAAAAAACAAAAAAACAAGCATTCTGTATAGTATAACCTTTCCCTTCCCTTCTAGAGTAGCCATCTGGCTGAAAACCTTGTTTCAGAGCAGAAGAAACAGTGTGGAAAGGCTTACCTGAAATAATGGCAGTCTGGGAAAATATAGCTACTAAGGGGTACAGTGTGAAGTGAGGAGTAGATCTGGGCTAGGTGGAGCCTAGAAGCAGCTGCAATGACGCCATGTGAAGCCTGGACTAGTAAATATTCAGAAGCAGAGCTGGCCCTTTGCACAGCTCGGGGAGGGCTGAGGTCCGCCATCCCCGTGGTACTGCATCTCACAGCTTTTTTACATCAGATTAGGCCAAGTCTGGTCCTGTGGGCTGAGCACCTGTTTGCCCCCCGTGGTCTGCATGCTTCTGGAAGATGTCTTCCAGGTTAATTTTATGAGCTGAGACGGTGCCGTGGTTCAAACCAAATTGGTAAGTGGGGATGAGTGGGAGACTGCATTGAGAAGGGTATACCTGATGCTAACTAAAACCCCGCTGTAGGGCCATGGCATGCAACTGCACTCATAGTCCTGTGCTACGCTCCCAGGCAAAGCCAGCAAGCATCTGCTCAGCGCTCCTCTGGTAGGAAGCAAGGCTAATTTAGTGTGAAGCTGCTGGGCTGTATGCACTGTGTTCTCCAGTGCCCAGCGAAGGGCAGTTTTCCAGTGTGACAAACAGGTTTGCCTTAATTTTTCAGTGATTGCACAGTCTACTGACTTTGACACTTCTGATGAAATAACTTCATTATTAAATTTGTATGTTGTCCGCGAGGTGTCGCTGTTGCTTTTATATGTGCAGCTCTTACGTGTCTGGAGGTTTTACGGTTCCCCTCTTTCTGTGCGATGTGAAGAGAACACTCTGGCTCTTGTTTTAGAGAAGAAAATCAATTTATTCTCCTGCCTGATGAAGCATGTTGTTCTATTTGCACACTATTTGTAACAAAAAGTGATGGTCATGGTCAAAGAATTACTGTAATAAGAGGACTTAATAAATGACGGATATGGCCTTCTTGGAAACGGATGCCTCACTTGCAGTGTTTAGCCTCTTCTCTTGTGCGAGAGGACTATGGCACCACTTTTACACACTACAATAAACATATTGTACCCCAGCAATCTGATGCTGCGTGTCTCCTTTTGTACTGTTCTTGCTGAGCAGTATTTATTTTTGTCTCTTGCAACCAGCATGGAGCTGATCCAACCGCACTATGATTCTCCACTTTTTTTTTTAATAACTTCTTGCAATGACCTTCCAGTGTCCCTTAAATCTCAAAGAACTGGTCTTTCTTCTCACATCTTATTTTAATTAATCTTACAGTGGTTTCAGTGATCAGAGCAAAAAATGAAGAATTTGCTCTTATTACTTTTTCCTGGCAGTACAGAGAAAACATTATTTACTACTTTCACTTTACAGTTAATGTTTTTCCTTCCAACAGCATTGCTCTTGAATGTCATGCTTGTTTTAAAATGCAGAGGACACATTCAAGATAATATGCTGTTCCAACCACTGTAAGAATAAAGACACAGCTGTTACCAAGTGTCTGGATGACATGTGTGAGGCATGTTTACCTACCAACCAGAGCCTAATGTTCAAACCATACTCAGGTAATTATGGCATCAGCGTTTCCCTGGGGAGTCTGGGCATAAACAAAGAGACCACATCTCTTCTACAATGTGTTTGCATTTCTAAAAGCACCAAATTATAGATAGGCCTAATGGGCTGAAGGTGCTTAAAACAGGGCCAGTTCACTTCACGTGCAATATACCATCATTTGAAAAGCTATCACATTGTGGAAACATCATTCAGGTGCTAATTTAAATAATGCTAACATCTAAAATGAAGGCATGTTCTGACGTTTATAGGTTTAATGTCTATTTCTGCACTCTACCAAAATAGATTGGCTGTGGGTGGATCTATGATTATTGCTGTGCATTAGCGAGATAAAAATTGCGTAGGCAGCTGGTATTATGTCTGGGTAAATATAGATGAGGGAGAATCTACAGTATAATTTTTTGATGTCACATGTTTATTTAAGAAACAATTAGAACCAGTATGTTAACTTAATGCACTAGACAAGTGGTGCCTAGGGCTTTAGAGAAGGGGAGAGGATCTTAACAAGTTTGGTGGCCAGATGCATGTATGTCCTGCAAGGATGTGGTCCCAGAGCCAGCAATGGAGTTGCGTGGCCCAGGGAGCAGGTGATTCCCCACGGGCAGTTGCCTGCTTGAATGATCACCGCTGTTGTGGCTGGATGTATCGCCAAGGGCATCATTCTGACTACAACTTGTGATGTTTTGGGTCCTCCACCTTTGTGAAAACTTGTAAGAGGGCTTTGTTGGGCTGAAGTGGATATTCTTAGCCTGCTCCTGGTCTTGCATATTGTGAAAAGAGCAATGGTAGCAGTCTCTTTGCAGTGTTGGAAGAGTGCCAATTTACCACTTTATGGCTAAACCAGTTAAAAGGTATGTAGTCCTTCCTACTCCAAATGGACAGGTAAAGGGAAGTGAGTACCATAGCTCAGAGCAGCATGACTGCTTTAATGGTGGCTTTTGCTTATGTATAACTGTATGAATAAGTCAACCGGGGGAGTCGCTTACAGTTTTCTAATGGAGACCAACAGGTAATGTCCATGACTTCTAAGAATAATAATGAATCTCTCACTTCTTCCTCTCCTTTTGGCTGAAAAAATAAACTAAATATGATGACCTGCATGCTGGTGAGACCCTATGTTCAAAACCTTGAATGTAAATGTGCAAAACTTGACAATATTCTTGAATGGCAAAAAAAACATTCCTGTTCCTGTCTCTACAAGGAGTTAAGCAGGGCAGCTGCAGGAGAACAACCTCTGCCTTGGGCAGTTGTCTCTGTCTTCCTTTCTCCTGACTTTGAACTAATCCACTCCACAAAGATTTTTGGCTCCTCTTTCTCTGTAAGAATAAACTTGATATGGTGCTGCAATCAACTTCTACGCTTTGCGTGTGAATAGGTTGTGTGATTTGGTTATGTCATTGGGCGGAGAGAAATGTAATGATGCAGTGGATGATAGCCCAACTGAGATGCTTGGTATCGACTCTTTTAGAGCCTGATGTATGCTACAGATCCCCAATGACTTACTCCTCAGAAAAAAATGTGCACACTAGTATTAAGCTTTTTTTCCCTCTAGTATCCCCTATTCTCCCACCTTTTTGTCTTGTACATTTCTTTCTTTTAAAATTATTGCTTTATTAATATTTTTCTTCTTGATAATCAATTGCCCATCACCACATCTTTTTACTGAATGGTCTATTCCCAAATGTCCATGCCTTTTTCCATGTTGCTTTGTGTATTTTCCCTAATGTCTTGCATCCCAGCCAACCCCCAGTCTCTTGAATGTTTGCTCTTAAGTGCTCTCCTGTCTCTGCTGCCTGTGCATGCAGATGGGATGCTGTTGAGTACCTTTTTTCCTTTCAGGACAGCTGTTCCCCATGTGTGTAGCCTTTCCTCTCCTGCTCACATTTTTTTAGAAAGGACGAGAAAAAGACAGCTTTGGAATAACTGAGCTACTTCAGCTGTTTCCTTGGTTTGTGTGGGAGGAGGTGGTTTTTTGATTTTATTTGTTTGTTTTTTAACACAGAATCACAGAACAGTTAAGGTTGGAAGGCATCTCTGGAGATCATCTGGTCCAACTCCCCTGCTCAAGCAGGGTCACCTACAGCAGGTTGCGCAGGACCATGTCCAATCAGGTTTTGAATATCTCCATGGATGGAGATGCCACAACCCCTCTGGGCAACCTGCTCCAGTGTTCAACCGTCCTCACAGTAAAGAAGTGTTTTCTTACGTTCAGATGGAACTTCCTGTGTTTCAGTTTGTGCCTGTTGCCACTTGTCCTGCCACTGGGCAACACTGAGAAGAGTCTGGCCACGTCCTCTTTACACCCTCCCATCAGATATTTATACGCATTGATAAGATCCCCCCTAAGTCTTCTCCAGGCTAAACAGGCCCAGCTCTCTCAGCCTTTCCTCATAGGAGAGATGCTCCAGTCTTCTAATCATTTTAGTAGCCCTCCATTGGACTTGTATTGGAGAAACCAGAACAGGATCCAGCACTCCAGGTCTGGCCTCACCTGTGCTGACTAAGGAGTCCAGGATGGTGTTGACCTTCTTTGCCACAAGGGCACATTGCCAGTTCACATTCAGCTTGGTGTCCACCAGGACATCTGAAAAGCTGCTCTCCAGCTGGTCAGCCCCCAGCCTATACTGGTGCATGGGGTTATTCCTCCCCAGGTGCAGGACTTGGCATTCCCCTCTGTCAAGCTTCATGAAGTTCCTCTCTGTCCACTTCTCCAGCCTGTTGAGGTCCCTCTGACTAGTAGCACAGCCCTCTGATGTATCAGCCACTCCTTCCAGTTTTGTGTCATCTGCAGACCCAAGTTGTTAATGAAGACGTTAAACAGCACTGGCCCCAGGATCAAGCCCTGAGGGACACCACTAGTTACTGGTCTCCACCTATAATCAAGGCAGCTTAAAAAAAGATACAAAAAGAACCAAAGCATTACAATGATCCTAAGTTGCTAAGTGGTGAACCTGCATTTTGGAAGCACAATTTATTATTTTGTAGTATGACAGGACCCAGAGAGATGCTGCAAAGTGGATGTAGTAAGAGAGCAAAAGACATAGTGTCCCAAGAAATTTACCATTAAATCAGAGAAGTGAGAAGGAGGATGAGGGCAAGCTGGTAAGAAGAGCAGTATCAGCCCAAGGCAGTTATGATTAATTTAGGCACAGATACAGATATGTTAGAGATGCTTCGTTTCAGGAGTGGGAAGGATTGATCTAGTCTTCCTCAAGCTTGGCTCACCACTGACTTCATGGAGACAGTAACGGCTAGCAAAGCTAGTTGATCTAATTTTAATATCTACCTCTCTGTGGTGTGTACTAAGATGTTTGCCAGTTTCCTCCTCCCAACCCCAAATACCAGCAATGAGAGCAGAGGTGTGGTACCTTGTATCTCTCCCTCTACATAGCAGCTTAATGGTTAGAACAATTGTTAAGTGAAAGACCTGGTTTCTGGTGGGAAAGGCATCCTGGAAAAGTGCAAGTAAAGTGGAGTTATGTAATGCTGACAGCTTCCACTGCTTTTTTATTTATTCTTGGAGCATCAAATAATGAGTGTGATGAGACCCTCAAAGTATCTCAATTACTGACTATCCCTGTTTATGGCACGCTTTGAGGGAAATTATAATGAACATGCTATTAAACAAAACATGAACCCTCAGGCTATCTGGGCTGCAGAGATCCCCTCTCTGCTCCTTGGAGCATGCTTACATCTCTCTCCCTGCTCCCTGCCATGAACCAGCTTCCCAGTGAGCCTCTGGCCCTTCCTTGCTCCTGGCTACCGGTAAGGAGATCTCTACTGGCCACAGAAAGCTGGGCACGAAGGGGAGAGGAGGGGAGAGTGATGCTCTCTGTGTTCCTCCATGTATACCAGGGCCCAAATAGCTGTTGTTCTCCAGCTGCAGTGTCATGCAAGCTAGTTTCTTTCTTTTTTTTTTCTTTCTCCTCTTCTCATGGGAGTTGGAGTCTGAAGAGAGCCTCAGCATAAGTCTCTGAAAACAGAAAAAAACTACAGTCCATCCTGTGTGTGATAGGAAAATGAACAGCAAAGCAGCTTTGCTTGGAGCTGCAGGCAGTGGGGGAGGAGAGGATGGGGGAGGAGAAAGATTAGCTGCTGCAGGTGACCTGAGTAGATAGAAAATATATTGGAATATGTGGCCTGGTTCAATATAGCTATCATAAAATAAATGTGCGCTCTACCAGCATTCGTAATGTGTGCGCAGCAGCAAGCCACTCCAGACAGCTAAAAGCATAATGATCCAAAGAATGGGAAGGTAGAGGGGAAGCAGAAAGAAAGAAACGACTATGTATTGCAGGAAAGAACAAGGACTGGGGTAGCACTGGACATGCAGGGAGAAATGGGTGCCAGTTTTCTTTTACATGCCAAAGGTCCCTGTTGCCATGAGCTCTAGAGACACAAATCAGGTCAGTGATACCTCTCTGGGGCTCTGCCAGCAAGTCTAAGCTGTAAACATTTCAAGATATAACCATTGCTCCCCCTTTTACTATAACAAGACACAGAGGGGAAGCACCTACAGCCACCTCCTTGGTGGCCACAGAAACGTCCTGACTGCCAACACAGCCACAGCTTCCCACAAACGGTGTTCATTTTTGTGTGTGAGACAAGCCATATGCTAGGTTTTACTGTGAAAAGAAAGACACTTCAGCACTGAAGTGAGCAAAGCTTTGCCCCTTTCCAAAATAACAAGTTCAGCAGAATTTAAATTTCTGAAATCCAGGAATGGAAGAGGTGAGCTACAACCACCCATCATCTTCTTGGCCTTTCTTTGAGCTAAGGTCCAGTGCACTAACAATCCCCATCTATTTTCTTGGCCTCTGAACTGCAGGTGAAGAAGTATCCTTTTCAGAAAAAAACAAACACCAAGCCATGCCATTAAAAAACACGGCCTCCTTGTAGTGCATTTATGGGTTTTTGCAGGACCGACAAATCTTGAGCACTGGGAGTGGCTTCCTTTGTGCATCTTTTCACAGAAGCTTCTAATACTTCCCTCCACATGAAAAGCCACACAAAGTCATGGCTATTATACTATGTAGTATTAACTTAATGTACAGCACTGAGCTTGCAAAGGTTTTTGTTGTTGAGCTTTCTGCAGAGTCTGCCACCTAAGTATTTAAGCACTCTTCTTATTTGCATAATTAATTGTTACCTTTGTTAATAGTTCTTTCTTCTAAATCCTACATCTAATCTCCACTAGGCAAATTTTATCAGAGCCATTAAATAGAAATGCATTAGACATAGACTGAGAGAAAAGGCAAAAAGATGCTCACCAGTTTCTTGCAGAGCTTGCAAATCTTTAACCACTGTGCAGAGCTGATTTGGTTGCTGATTCCACCTCCTGATTCAGTTTTGTCCCTAATAGCTGTTGAAACAAAGAAGTGTCAGTAAAAGTGACTGTTACACTGAGCTTGCTCCTTTCTGACCACAGTCTGCACTAGAAGCTTCATTATTTGCTCTCTGCTGTTTTGTGTGCCGGAGGGAAAGGAAGGAGAAAGAAAAGTATCTTGAGCAGGGGAAGGAACGATGACGACTTAGTGGTGAGGGATGGAGCAGCAGAGCACCAAGCTGGGATAGTGATGACCTAGGTGGTTGAGAGGTGGTTCAGTCTTCAGAGAAAACAGGACCACCCCACTGGCACTCGGTCCCCTCCTTGACTGTCTCCTGCCCCTGATCCTTACGTTTCAGCCTGGAAATGTAAAATAGGAGGCAGGCTTAGGTGGTGGAGCAACTCAGAGGGAGCAAAGAGAGCCCCACGGAGGAGTCCTGGCAGCAAAGGGTGAGGGGGCCTCCTTTGTGGCTGAGAAACAGCCCCAGCTTTTCCTGGCTCTCTTGCCAGCCTTTTGACAACCCTGATAAGGGCTGAGATAGGGCTGGGAAACAGGAGCAGGATATGCTAAGTAGAAAGAGCATATGGACCATGAGAGCTGATGGAGGGCAAAAGGGAAGAGAAGACTTGGGGAGATCAGTTGTCATCACTGCAAGACATAGGCAGAGCATCAAGCTGTGAGAAAGGCACAGAACAACATTTGTTTAAGGAAATGGATGATGGAGGCAGAAAACAGAGCTAGTGAAGTGCGTGTGTGGGCAGCGCCTTCTCCTTCAAACAGGACAACACAGGGCTTCCCAGAAAAAGGTGGTACATTGGCCTAATTGGAGAGTGATGTTCAGCACTAATAAATAAAAAAATGCAGTCTTGGAAACCTCTAAGTGAACATGCAAGTTATTAACCCAGCAGATGGTGATAGCTGATAGCTATTAGTGGTGTCAGGTTATGAATAGGAGTACTTGAAGGTACAGATATCTTCTGCTCTTTTTTGCAAAAACCTCAACTGTGAGGGAAGTCAGTGAAAAAATAGTATGAACTGTTAGTCATTTTCTATTTCGTTTCTATCACCCAAACGCATAAATAGCACCAACACCTCAATCCACAGAATATAGCTGCTGTTGTCTTTAGTATTTAATTGTTATCATCTTGGTTTCAAGAGAAGTTCTTTCCAAAGACTCCCACTGTATTGAGATATTCAGGCACGTCTGGCTCTGCCATACGTAGTCAAGAGCTGCCACCTTAGTAGTGCCACCTGGGATGTTCTGTAGAAAATGATGAAAGGGAGCTAATGTTGATGAGGTTTATTTTAGAATATCGAGTCCCGACTCATAGCTTTCTTAGATTGAAAGGAGACTAGGTATATGTGAAAAGTGATTGCTGTTGGAAGCACTATTCAGAAGGGAAGTTTTACTATAATTGTATTAAATATATTTAAAGTACATACCAGAAGAGAATAGTCTCACCCGGGATGGTTAGGCAGAGCTAGAAACCTTGGCTGTGTCTTGGGTGTCCTTCAAGTCACTGCAAAAGAGAAAGTCTCCTCTCAAAGCTAACAAAATATGATAAGTTGGAGAGGAGTTATTGTCCAAATTTATTCCACAACGTGAAGCACTTATTTGAGTGTTTCTATGCCCTCTGTGCAGGAGGAAGGAAAGAGAGATCTCCAGAAGACAATCCAGATGTTGTTATGTTATCTTGAGAGTAATTCAGCCTATCTAAGATCAGGATTGCTCTCTAGACATGACATTCTTGCTTCAGTGATTATTGAGGAAGCCTTAAGTTAACTGTGTGCCTAATTTAATTGCACCAATCTAGTCCTAAATGATGGGACCTGCCTTTTGTTGAAATGATAATCTCATTTAAAGCTGTGTCCTGGCTGGTGAACCATCTAGTGTCACATAGTTCCCAAAGGATTAAGTGTCTGCTTATAACCCACCTTCCATGGACTTGCCAGTAGAGCACAAGCATGCAGCAGAGGCATGAGGCCGGGGACCCCCTGCTCTTTATCGCGGGCCCTGAGCAATAACCCCTTGATTGCTCCAGGGACTGCCACTCACATGGCCAGATGGCAGCGGGTTGGTGATGGCCAGCCCAGCACTGGTGTTACAGGTTGCTTCAGTATGAAATCCTACTGCAGACATGAAGATCTTCCCCCAGCCAGGTGTGACACTGGTAAGGCAGCTGCATTTGGAAATGGTGATGTAAAACACCTAACCTATGCATGTGTCTGTGGCAGGTGGCAGCAGTAGAAGTCTGAGCTACTGTAACTAGTCAGTGGTGGTTGTGTTGATGTAGATTTTGGGAATGTATGGATGCCATTGGGCCAGATGTGGTGAAAATTTTACCAGTCCATTTCACAATGCTGGTTGTGCCTGATGCCCCTGTAATAAAAGCCCTCTGGAGTTCTTGACTCTTTTCGTTTTCCCTTGGTGATGGCAGGTTTTGATTTTGAGTTGTTTTTCTCCAGGGGAAATTAACAATTTTCACCAAACTTCTCTTTAGGTTTCTAGTGAGAGGATATGAATGACAGGTGGAATAAGTATTAGCAAAACCCCATTCATCAGAATTAAATCTCTGTTTCTATTGCAGAATTACTGTTCTACTGCATGGTTCTAAATAGCAGTACTTACCTGTACCGTCCAACTGAAGTGGAGGTGGCAGAGTAAATATTGCAATAAGATGAACACCAATATGTTACACATGCATTTTTAAAGGCATTTGCTGTATTACCATAGGTTGTTTAAACATGATTTTCTTGTTCCAGAGCCTGAAAACAGCATAGCAAAATGCTAATGTGATATTACTGGGTTTTTTTCTTTTTTTCTTTTCTTTTTTTTTTCTTTTTTTTTTGAAACTTTAATCATCTTTCTGTATTTCAGGGCTGGAATGTAATCATAAAAGTTAACATGGCTCTTCAGATTGTTCTTCTTTCTGTAAGCATGGCTTCATAATGGAGATTTAGTGGGCTGTAAACAGGATGTCGTATGGTGCTCCCTGTCAAAAATTAATGATGGCAATGAAGATTAAATTATTCTTCCGTGAAAATACAGCATATATACAGGGAGATGTTTGCAAGCAGGCTTAAAATAGGCCATTCCCTCGGGACAGCCTGCAGAGTTTACTGTCTGCCCCCTATTTCTGGTGAAATCTCAGTCTGCCACAAAGGGGAGCTGTGTTTAATTCCCGCAAAAACATGTAATACAAAAGGAGGCTTTTGTTTCCCTCCCTTCCAGGTGGGAGCTATGCATATCCCTCATAGGTTGTGATACCTGTATAATCCAATATTTAGCTACCTGCAGTGTACTCCCATTGCTCTGGTTTGCACTGCTGGCCTACTTTAACTGCCCTTCGCTGCCAGAGCTCAGAGCATTTCAGTCTGTAGGGATTTATTGTGAATTCAACTGTGCGCGTTTGGGGGGGGGGGGGGGGAGGGAAAGGGAGAAGGGCTTTTCCACAGACGGAAACCAAAAACCTTCAGCGTAGCTCTATGTAAAAGGCTTCCACTTCATCATCTGCTTCTGATTTTTTTTCCCCTAGATGCAGCACGAACATGTCAGTGGGAGAAAAAAATATTGTGTTTTCTGAGACAGGTTTGTTCTGATGCTGGCTAGTATGGATTGCCTGGTGTGCCAAGCAAAGCTGTTTCATGTAAGGCATGGTTTTCTGTAATGCAGCTCTCAGGAAGTCTGTGTGGCTGCTTCTAGTTCGTTTTTTTGGCAGTAGGTGGCTGTCTGCCTCTGCAGAGGCTCAGCTCAGGGCAGAGTATTCCCCAAGCTGCTTGCTTCTGCATTCCCCAAATCTGTTTTCCATATTACTGCTTGGTAGAGATGTAAATATTAAGCAGAAGATTTCACGTCTTCCGCAAGGGCATGGCTTTCTGTGTGAATCCATTCTTGGTATCGGAGGGAAAATTAAGAAACTACGTCTTGTAGGGAAGACGTCATCATGAACTTTTATCACCTTATAATAAACTAATACCAAAATTCCAGCTCAATCATCTTTGTTTTCTCCCAGCTTTAGCAGTTACTGGTTAGGATGCTGAAAAGCATCATGTTTGGAGATTTTTGTTTAATTTTTGAACCCCCTCTTTGTTCATAGTCTAGTGAGCAGACCTGATTTTTTTTTATCATCATATCCTATGTTTCCTCTAATGTGGATCCTCTTGTGGATAGATCTTTGTAGCTGTATAATCCTTTGAGGGGTCTAGATCTGGAAAAAACACATCTCCCCTTGTTTTTGAAGCCTGATGTCTGAGAAGTTAGAGCGTTTGTGTACAGTTAGAATATATGCGCTCCTAGAAACTAAAGCAGAAAAGAGGTGACTATGGTACTGCCTCCATCCCTTGCAAGTGGCTTACAGACCTTTGATAGAGACAGTAGCTCGTTTCAAACAGGTAGTGCACTGGATCTTTGACACATGTGGATGTATAAAGTCAGGACACCTAAAGTTTTAACTTTTGCTGGGAAAGTTTGAAGCTCCATCACTATAGTGAAGCTACAATGTATCCCTTAAGTAAAAATTGAGAATTCTCGTCTCTTTACAAAGATCTCTGCTCCTTCAATTACTTGTTTCTTTCACGGGGAATTCCTTCCTTGATACATTTACTTTTTCAGTGAGCTGTAAATATTGTTGCTATTGCTCATCTCAGAAATTAACCGAGTAACATGTATTATTCCAACCAGTACTGTGTGCAAGCATGTCTTTCTGTTTTGACTTGTCAGGTGGGCATTGCCAGCACTGGCTCCTGTGTTGGGGCAGAGATGAGCTCTGCTGTCCTGGGCTAGGGAACCTCTCAGGGCTCCCCAGTTTTGTGTTTCAAATGTGCATTCCAACTCTATATCCAGACAGGCACCAATCTGACCTCAGTCCTGGTTTCCCCAGGGAGAAAACCCCAGTTGGCTGGGATAGGCACCAAACTTCATGGAGCCCAGGACCCTGGTGGGCTGCAGCAAACAAACCTAGGTGAGACTGTGACTCTCAACCTCCAGAGCATTAGCTATGCTGTTGCTACAAAAAATACTAGTGTTTTTCTTCTAAGCATAGTCATGATTTTGTCCCCTGCTTGTTTCCTTTCCCTGTGGGCATAGACAAATGATCAACACAGAAATTACTTTGCAGTGTTGTTGGGCCTCTCTTGTCTGTTGCTGAGTTTGCTCTGGTAGTGGCAAATCTCTCCTAGCCTCATGCTGGACATGGCATTTTTGAAGTTGTTGTCCTTGACATGAGGAAAGGTGTCTTTAATGAAATTTTTTTCTGAAAGATAGTTGGTTTTATTTTAAATACTAAGTAATGATCCCTGGTCTTCCAGTTGTCTTGGGGAGAAGTAACTGGGAATTAGCCACTAGCATGGATTTACTAGAGGATAGAGTGAAGGCAAAATAGCATCCCCCTTTCCCCGGTACCTCTGTGAGCATCGTCTGATACACTGTGTGTTCCTCTACTACATGATGGGGATCTGCCTGCACAGACCTGCCTCCTCCACCACATTCACACACACTCACATTTCCCAATGCTAGCCGCCATGTTGTGATCTTGAACATTGCTTCAAAATATGTATTTTGCTTCTTTGGATTCAGTGCAGCAGGTCTGATTAAGTTCTGTAACTTTGAGTTACAGTAACTCATTCATCTTTGAGGATGAATGCAGCTGGGGTGTAAAACACCTTCACGGTGGAGGCGTCTCAGCCTGGCCCAGACGGAGGATCTGTTCTGTGTGTCCAAGAGATCCGCAGCTGCTGTCACAGCCCAGGGATGAGTATCTGTGGGAGTGGGACAGAGACCAGACTGGTGGGTGGCCTGTGGAGACACGAGAACAACATGCTCCAAACGGCAGAGTGAGTTGGAGAAGTCTGCCATGGGCTTCCCCAACGCTGCCTCCATATTTTGCTGTCATCTGGTGTGGGGAGAGGAAAAGAGGTGAAGAATGGCGTCATCTGTGGATCATACCTCCTATCCACACCTCCTGTTTCCAGCCTTGCTACATCCCATTTCAAAAAAAAGACTTCTGTACGTGGATGCTTGTGGGGGTCTGGGAGATTCTTTTGGTAGAGATCCAACCGCAGGTAAGTCCCTCTCCAAGCATACTGTTACCTCAACTATCTACTTTTGAATAAAAGTGCCAACTTGATTGCACCGTTTGAGTAATGTCTGGGCACTTCTTGTAATATGTCACTCGTATTCGGTGCAGATAGTGACAGCAACAGATAGGGAATACTTGCATTTTTCAGACCACTTCGTCTGTATTTGTTCACCCATTTGCTGAATTAAATTGAGTTAAGGATTCTTGCCACTTGTATCCCCCAAAATGGCCCTTAAGTCTCAAAGAATACGACCACCTGAGCTTTCATAAATACTTCTTAGTTTTCATACACCTGCAAACTGTTTAAGATGCACAAATCAAGTGGTAGTTTAACCATTGCACACAAAGGCCTCAGGATGTGGGTATTTTCATTTCCTCCTGCATTTTCCAGATCATCAATGGAGAAGTCAGTTCTGAAACATTATTAAATCAAATAACGTTTTATTTAATAAGCCATCCTCCTTCTGGGATAAGTCAATTAAATGGTCATGTCCAGACTTGCAATAAAATCCCTCCGGAATTCGGCCAAGGAAGGGTATTAGCCATACTGAAAGGCAAAGACTTTGCATGTAAGCAATGTGTAATTCAGCTGAATATGCAAAAAGAGTTGTAGACTCCTTAACTGAAAAGGCAAAGGTATTATTTTCAAATAAACCATGTTCATTCTTTGAACATGGCCATCAGCAAAACAGAACCCTAACTACTGCTTCAAACTGGACCTACCCTGAAGGGAGAGTAGTAGAAAATATGAAATTAGTTGCAAGTAACTTTACAATTTGGTTTTCAACAGAGGCAGCTCTAGAGAGACTGCTATCATTCACCTACCATGTGGTAAACCAGAGGTGAACATTTCTTAAAAAAAAAAGGGGAGGAATCTGTAATTGTAACAATGAGCATAAATAAAGAATAAGGACTACTCACTATACAGAGTCTGGCCAGACATGAGCGAACTCTGTGATCTGAAGTGACAGGGCAAGAATGAGTCTTGAAATTATTAGGCTTTTTTTGTATATATTTCAGATATATTTCAGATATTTTTGTATATATTTCAGATAAGGCAGAAAAAATGTGGATAGTATCTGAATAAAAATCCAACGTTGATCTTCTATCCATCACTAATATTTGATTTTTCTAGCCATGTCACACCGAGCTTCAGGTAAGCTAGTCAACATCAGAGGCTGTCTCAGACCTGGGAGAAAGGAGAGGTTATGGTAGCTGAGAGGAAATATTCTGTCTCTACTGATGAAGAAAAAGACCATGAATAGTTTTTCAAGCTTCTAATGCACTGGTCTGCAAAGACTTGTATGATGGAAAACACCTTGTTACTACTCAGTATTTTCAAAGATTTTTTTTAAGTTCTTAATCAAATAGAAAACCATAATCTCTGTTGACTTAATCCAACCTCTTTCCTAAATTCAGTGAAGGAATCTTTTTCTGGGTTCCTAGTTTCAGTAATGTAAACCTAGTGAATAAATTCAGCTCTCTGTATTCAGCTGCACTACTGAGAAGCTAGTACAGCTGGGACATCACTCTTAATAACCTCTACTATATTTGTATTTGTGGTGGTCTTAGAGAAGTACAAAGGGAGATAAATATATCCCTTCTCACCAGTACAGGCTATATTTGGAAGGTCTCATGTGATGTAAATTTCCATTGTCAAATCACTAGAGAAAAAAAAAAAAAACAAAAGCAAAACCCCCAAATCTCCCAACCCCTGCAATACTGAGGGAAAATCACCATGTCCCACAGTAGTCTGTGGGTCAGTGTGTCCTTCAGAAAACTACAAGTCGCTTTGAGCAGCATTTCCAACGCTACTTTGAAACTAAACAAGGATTCTCCTTTGCATCTGAGTTGCTCTTGAACCTCAGTGAACCTGACACAAGCGGGTCTATATGTGGCAGCACAGACTGTGGAGCGAACTAGCAAATGTGTGCTGTGTTAGTGGAAAGTGTGTAGCAGAAAGTGCCAAAAGGAAATGGGAACATAAGGAAGGATGCCTCACACATAACAAGCCAGTCTTGCTTGATTCAGATCTCAGATGCCACTGCAAATATGAAAGCTGTGAGCTTTTTTTTAGTAAAGCTTGGTCTTAAAAGAGGCATCTCCTTGCAATGGAGACTCTCTAAAATCTCCTTCTCTTTATTCTGGAGCTGACAGGCAACACGGCTGGTGTGTTTGTGTCTTTGTTCTTTCTTTTAATGCTGCAGTTTCATTCACCCTCCCTTCCTCTGGAAAAACCTAGATAAAGTGTGATTGATTGCCTGCTTGGTCTACTGCAAATTATCTCATTTAAAATGTTAATTTGGACCCATTCATGCTCAGGTGAGAGAGTACAATTTAAAAGGCTATTTGTTTGGAATGGGACATCGCAGAGCCTCCCTCTGCTCCTACGTTCACTATGACCACGAGGGTCTTCATTCAACTTGAGTTTGTTTTTTTCGTCAAGCCTCATGTTCTCCCACTTTGCTGGGTCCATAAGACCCACCATGAGTGGCTGCGACAAGGAGATCCTTTTGAAAGAAATGTAAGGCCCCATGTGAACATGGCTCACTGCAGACTTGATGCAAAGTCCACAGAACTCATTGTCACGACTAGTCTTGAATTTGAATTTTTGTTCAGCTTGGAGAAGGGGAGTAAAGCTGCACAAAAACCTCACTGGAGAACAAAGACATCATCATATATAGCTATATGGCTGGTCTTGCTTTGTTTAGGGGTCACAAGTAAGACTTCTATTTATTACTAAGTCATTACACAGAAAATAAACCTGGACAGGCTGGCTCCATTCCATATTTCTTTCAGGACTCTAACTGTACTTCATACCCAGACCACATTTATGTTTAGTGATTGGATCAAGCCCCATATTCAAAAAAATAAAAAAAAAAAAAAAGAGAGAGCTCTAACTTCTAATAAAATGTAAAACAACAAAGGTGGAGGTGACTCATGGGGGAAAGGGGGGCAGTGAAGAGAGAGGGACTGGGAGCTCTCTGGAACAGCTGTCAGTGTCTTTTAAGTCTAAAAGCTTAGGCTAAACCTTAAATAGTGGCATCCTACTGGAACCAATGGAACTGAATCAGACCCACTGCAGCAGGAGTTGAACTGCCCTCCAGAGGTGCCCATCCTCCCTTATTGACTATAAAAAGGATCTTGGGGTTGGTACGGAAGAGTTAAAAATGTTTTAGACATCTGAATTTGAACAAATTAATCCCACCCTAGTGATGTGATTGCCAATCATTATAATAATATCCAGATTTCTGTGGACTGGGAAGCTCTTTATAGACGAGGGCAGTATTGTTAGCCCTTTTTAAGCTGAGGAAACTGGGGTAAAGCAAAGTAACTGGCCCAGCATCACTCAGCCACTGACAGAAGCGCCAGGAACAGAGTCCAGATCTCCTTATTCCCAATCCAGTGAACTTCACAGAGGGGACTAAATGTCATTATCTTCATTTTGTGATAGGCAAAACCTGAACCCTAAGCAAAGTGGAAAGGCATGGAACCAGTCCTACATTGTTTCCCCAATAGCTGGGGGAAATCCCACACCTGGGGCATCACCACGCCAGCTCAGGGACTCTGGGGACTCCTCCATTCCTTGTATTGTTATTTCTCCTGATTTCTACATTTTTTGTTCTGTCATTAGTGGAAAAAAGAAAAAGGCAACACTGGGTTTTCTACTCTGAATTCCAACCAGACCATTATGCTGAGCCAAGCATTTCAGGATCGAAGCAAATCCCACTGCAGTGGTCTTGCCATAGGAACACCCTAATTAACAGCAAAAAATTCCACATGTTCCACCCTTCATGCAGACATGACTCTTCCGTGACCTAAATGCTCTGATTTGTCTCATGTAGGAGAATTTTCACACTGGGGATGACTGGCTTGTGTCATTGCATACATCCGCTTACCTTTGAGGTGTTTTATCTTCTTTTTTCTACAAGCCTCTGTGGCTAATTTTCAAAGGCATTTGTTTGCTTCACCAAGTATTTTTAACCCAACAGCCTGTTTTCTCTTTCTTCATCCCATAGTAAAGTTTTAATGCTGAATTTATGACATTGCAATTATTTTCACGGCAACAGACTGTGGCATCATAAAAACAGAATTATGATGACTTCACTGCAAGATCAGGCAAAAGAAGCAGACAGGTTTTGGGAAAGGAACGTTCTTTTTTAAGAAAACATAAATACCTTCAAAAACAATAGGAGGCAAAGTCAAATAAAGTCAAATTGCTGGTTGCATAAACAGGCTTTGTTATCTTTCCTCCAGAGCAAAACCTTCCAGTGATGCTAGGTAAATCTTTGAGAAACTCTCAAATCTTGGAAACTCTTTTAGTGTTTATTTGTAGCTTATTTAGATGTATTTGGATTCTTTTTTTTTTTTTTTTTTTTTTTTTTTTAATGGGGAAGGAAGAGTTTTGATGTCTCCAAAGAACAAGCTTTCACAAGAGATTTCCATTGCTGCTATTACAACTATTAGTATTCTATTATTTATATGGAACAAGAGGTGTTCATGGTACTTTACAGATAAATAAAATGACAAGTCTTTGCCTCCAGCTGCTCTGAACCTACTAAACAAAGGAGAGAATGAAGCTTGGGTTAGACTGGAAATAAACTCTCCTGTGGTAGCTAAGTACTTTGAACTTCTACATATGAGCAGTCAATGATTTTTACAATTTTCTCTGTGTTTTTAATCAGGTTCCCAAAACATTCACGCTCTTTTTTTAAGGCTTGTCAAATTTCAGGCAACTCACGATGTAAATTCTACCCTTACCAAATTGATCATTTCATCTTTTCTGCATTTCTTTCCCTTGGAAGTGATCTCAAGGCAGCTGTTACGGCTTCATCAGGGCAATCATTGTGCTGAGATGGGTTGAGCCTGGTGCTCTAGAGCGCTGGAGCTAGGACAGCAGCAAGCAGTGAACCCAGGCAGGCAGCAGGAGCCAGGTCAGGGCTGAAGCAGAGGTATGAAGATAATTTTTTTTTAATATCAAAATCAATCAAAACTGATTCAGTAGGAACCTTTTCTTGAGCTGAGCACCTCATGCCTCATTGTAGTACAGGAGCAGGCTGGGCAAGTGTGGCAAGAGCCTAGCAGGGTTCCTCCTTCCCTTTATTATCATGAAGGAATTGTGCAGTAGGGTAGCCTCTGAGGTGCCCCAACTTTCAGTGAGATGTGACAGATAGAGCATCAAAAAGAAATAACCCACAAGAAAGAATAAAGGCCCATAATGCTGGTTTTTGTGAACACACTAACATACAGTGAGCACTACCAGAATACAAATCACAGGAAAGTGGAGGATTCCTGTAACTGTACTTCTAGTGCAGAAATTTATCACTTCTATAGCTCTTGTATTCCTGACCAATAATGGCTGTTCCTATGTAGGAGAAAACTGCTATGATATCTCTATCTATCTCTATCTCCCCCACCAATTTCTAGTGGTAGGTGCATTTTGTGTACTTTATTCTACTTGAGGAGAGTATTAGCATTTCCTGACACTGCACTGGAACTTTCTGGAGTCAATTGGAAATGCTGTGGACATCCACGCCAGACAGCTCTTTTTTAATGATGGTATTTATTCTCTGCAAAAGGACCTACCTTAGCTGGTCCTGTGGAACGCATAATGCAAGCCATCAGGGTTTAATGCGGTGTTTCACAGGACTCGTGCTAGCCCTCTGCACAGGGCAGGGTTTCACCCTGATTCTATTTTTCTTAAACCCTATGCAAATACCGCATTGAACATTTTCCTCCTTCAGGCTCTGTACCACCTATCTTTATTTCTCGCTAACTCCCCAAAGCCCTAATTTGCAGTGCTAGTATGAAAAATCTGACAGGAACATATGACAGCTCTGGCCAATCTCTCCCCTTAGATATAAATAAGACAGTTAATAACCTTTTTAGAAGGATGAGGCAGAAAGCCTGTATATATCATCTCTCTGTATTAATAGGCTACATATGTGACCCATCAACCACATCTGTCAGGGGAAAGTACAGGTTTCTGATTTGGCTGTTTCACAACACAACTGAAGAAGGGGTCGGTACTATCCTAGCTGGTTACGTCCATCAGTTACCGGAAGCACCTCTGTGGCCCACCTCATTCAGCCATCCCAGCTAACAGTAATTCACCGAGTAAATTCTTTGGAATTTAGATTTAAAACAAGGGATATAAAGATGTTCTTAATTTACGTGTATTTGGAACCCCCCCCACACAATATTTAAAATAGTTAGAAATAGTTTTTTAACAAAAATTACAGTTACCACGGATGTTTCATAGGTATATTCTAGTGTATTTTAATGGTCTATGTATTCAGTGGCTAATACTGAGAAGTCTTTGCAGGAATGCATAGCTGTACAGCACTTTGTGCAACCCTGCCAAAGCAAAGGCAGGTTCACAGGCATTTAAACCCAGAGGCATTTGGCACTGGTCTCTCCCTGGAAAAAATAAGGTAAGATGTCTGACTTGCAGCCTCCCTTTAGGGTGATACAGCAGCCAGAGGTAACCTGGGCACAGCACAGAGGTTTGCTATCAGCCTCTCGCTGCTGCAGCCTCAGTGAGGCAGGACTATTTGCCGGTGCTGTATTCCCGTTATGCTCTGCTTTCTTTTCTCTGTCCAAAGAGCTGGCAAGAAGTGCTACAGAGCGAAACAAAAAGCATTTCATTCGACGAATACAAATCCAGAAGGCAACTCGGATTTATCTGGATCCCCCAAAATGTTAGCTAACAAACAAGGATGGAAACGCTTCCTGAACGGGGTTCAAAATTCCTTGGCAGCCCTGCTCGCTCCGGGGCGGCTGCTATCACGAATGAACCGAGATCAGCGTGAAAGCCTGTCTCTGCGCGTGCTTTTGGTCTATGGACCAAATGGTCTGCGGCTGACAGGTTTGCTGCAAATCCGCTGGGGTCTCAGCTGCTCTTCCACAGGGCCAGGGTGTGCAAATGAGCTGTGCAGGCTACCCTGGCAAGCAGAGAGGAAGCAATGTGCAAGCTGTTATCCTGCCTAAATATCTGTGGCATAAACAATCACTTTATAATGATTACCGTTATTTGATCCCGCAATTTAATTGTGTTACAAAAAAAAATCTATTTATTATGCGGCTGCCTGGTTTCCGAGAGCGGCACAACAAAAGCCTTGGCACGGCCAGCACCTGCGTGTTCGTCAGTAATTTGCCAGGCTCGCCTACCCAAGGGCTAATTCTGCAAGCGCGCGAGCGGCCCGTTGGCAGAAGGTAGCTTTGCTACGGGTGAGTTGGTCCAGCCGAACGAGCGGGGCGAGGGCTTTTCGAGGCGCGCGTCCCGGTGAGGAGCTCGCCAGCCTCCGCCGAGCGCCGCGCAAGCCCGAACAGAGGAAACAAAGGAAGCGACAGGAGCGAACGTCCTACTGTGGTGGAGCCAAGGAAGCCACTCAGTGCCAATTTGCCGCGCCGGAGAGGCGGTGGCGGCCGTGCGGAGCCTTGCAACTGGGCTGCTTTCCCCGGGGGCTGGAGCCCGGTTGCCATGGATATCCCCGATTCCCGCAGCTCACAGGAGGGTGCAGGGAGCCGGGGCCTGCCAGGGGCCAGAGTTGAAGCAGAGGCCCCTGGGTGGGAAGGGCTGGCGCTGGGGACCGGCAGGGCCCTTTCCAGCCGCCGAGGAGCCTAACCGGGCTGCTAGGCTGCTGCCACAGCGCTGAATATGGGGCTGGCTCTACTGCGCGCCGGGAGCTCAGGGGGCTATTTTTTTGGCCATACCTTCGCTGCTGCTTAGCAGGCGTGTGCATGCAATTTGGGCTGCGCTTGGTTTTAAAGCCTCCGACGCCGCTCTCCAGACATGAGGCAGCTGCAGAGGCAGCGTTTGCAATAAAACTTGCGTGCGCGCGTGTGCGCGCGCGTGTGTGTGTGCAGTGCCACGCTGCAGATTTTGGTATGTGTGGGGTTTTTTTTCCCCCTCTGTCTCAGACAAAGAACCTGGTCCTACAACTTTATTCAGCGGAGTGTATTTGGGTCTATATAAAGATTACTCATACGAGTAAAAATGTCACGACTACACGTACCTGTGTATTTCTTGCTCTGCTTCTCATGCACTGCAGTCCCAAGCCTCTTCCATTTTACTTTTTTCCTCTGAAACAGTAAATGCTTACATGAAGAATAAAAAACTGCGGTTATTCGGTTTTGCTGAATTAGCAAGAATGAGCTCTATGTATGCTCTTCCACAACGACGTTTAATAAAGAAATGTGACTAATGTTTTTTACAGCCTTGACCCTCTCAAGTCCCATATTTGTTGGATTGTAGTAGTAGCTAAAGATCCCCTCCTGCTTTCACCTCCGTCCCAATATGGTCTTATAAAAATATGAAATGAACTGAACCCACTGATTGATTTCAGGACTTGAGATACTTTAAAATATATAGACTTGAATCTGTAATAACGTCAGCCTTTAAGTAAGCTGCTATAGCTTGCTGACTAACTCCTGACTAGCTCCTATAAAACATGGTGTTTCCTGTGTGTAGAACCAGCGCGGGACATGGAGATGAGATCTGAGGGTGCAGGACTGGCCTTAGCTGACTTGTGACTCATTTGGCTGTGTTGTACTGCTGATAAACTGGTCTCACTGAGGACACAGGATGGATTTATTATCATTAAAAGAAAAAAATATATACATCATTGACTCTTTATTCACTATGCATGGGAGCATAGCAATGAAAACTTATTCCCAGAGGTATACTCATCTCTAGGCAATGTTCCTGCTCCAAGATGCTTATGAGCTAAGGCGTGATCTCGTGGATATGAATATGCTTAACCTTATGCCTGTGAGTAATAGCCACATTCAAGTGTCAAGGAAGTCAAGCATTTGCAGGATCAGGGCTTTAAATGGTGCGGTCTTGTAGAAACACTCCACACATACTCTTTTTGATGAATGGAAGGTAAATGGGAATATGTCATGGTTAATGGCATTTTGTGATATAAAATGCCTAATATACCTAATGTGTAAAATATCAAAGGAAGCAACAGGCCAAAGGTAAATTTTTTATGATTATTTTCTACAGAGGGGATTACTGGTTCTGGTGGATTTTCACCGAAAGACTTTAAGATAAACACAGACATGATTGTCAGATTGCATTAGTGCGTACCCACATATACTCTTAATATGTGTAACATGTGTCCTGAATGTTACAAGCCAAATTAATCCCTGACGTAATGCTGTTGATTGATTGACAGGGTTTTGTGAACAATCAGTCCATTATGAATCACTATAAATCCATTCTATCAGTTGGACAGAATTTCTTATTTACAGGAATAAAAAGAAGTAGCAAGCATGTTCCCAATCTTCTTTCGTGTTTTGAGTAATAAAGTTAATACTGAATCCTGACTTTCTATATGTAGTAAGAAAGGGTTTTATACAAAGGCCAAGAAAAAGTGAGGTAATCCATCTAATGTGCTAATTCCCTATAACTAGAAACACCAAAACTATCATTAAAACAATTCAAATTCAAAAGTAGCAACAAACTTTCAGTTGAATGTTAAGAGTGAGAAGCTACATATTTTGGATGAGTGATGTATTTATATTCATGTAACCGAACAGAATTTAGGCTATTAACTGAACAGAATTTAGGCTATTAAATGTAATATCCCTACTGAAGAGAAAACTCTACCAAGAAGGGAATGAATGTACAGCTAGTCTAATTACTTTTAAAAAAGGAGAACAGTATGTTGCAGCTATTAGAAAATGTAGACGCAGTTTGCTTTCCTTGTGCCACCTGGGAATTGTGAGTTAAATACTTTTTAAGTGTCTTTAAAGTTAAAATGTGAATCCTCAGCAGGCACCATCCCGCCATAACACCTAAGGATGGGGAGGTGCCAGGCTCTGAGAGGAAGGAAAGGTCTATAACTAAGATCAGCTAAACATTGGAGCCCACCTAATATTTGGAGTCTCTTTTGTGCATTAATGGGCTCCCTGTCCCTGTTCGTGGAAAACTAATTATCTTTCATCGTATTTCACTAACATAAGCTTATCAGTATTTTAGAAAACGTCCTTAATCTGGTCCTTAGACCTCTGTCCTGTAGGAAATCGACATATTCCTCACAACTGTTTGTAGCAGGACTTAACTTGCCTGTAACTTATTTCCCAAACTGGTCCACAGTCTCTTGTCCTGCTGCTTTGCTCATGATAATGTCATTGTCCTGCCTATCTGTGTCATATTCTAGTTCTTCATTCTGCTCATCTACCATTTGCAGTATTATATCTTATTACCCACAGGCCAGTACACACAAAATAGTTCTGCAACAATTTAAGCTTTTTATATAATTCTTAATCTGCAAGGAAATTTAATAGGAAGTGTGGACAAAATGGAGATGAAGCCATGCTAATCTCTTCGGCATTCCTCATCAGCTGAAGTGAACATTTAACTTATAAGCAATGGTGTCCTTTCTCAACAGCAAGGACAAGCTAATGATCCAAAGAAGCAGACCATTTAGGTCTTAGTTGTAGAAGCATAGTTTAAGAAGCATAACATTGCTTGTCCAAGAGAATAGACTTATCTAATACAGAAATCAAGGAGACAGTGATAGCTGACAAGTAATCCTCCAATCTACAAAGCATACAGGACAATCAAAACACTGAAATCACATAGGTGGTCCTCTATATTTTGACCAGATAATGTTGAAAGATTGAGTCATCTCTTCTCATAGTGCTTACAGGACAGACTCTTGAACTGTTAGCTCCTACATACTGTCTCATAATATCCACAGAGCCAGGTTTGGAGTAAAAGGAGTCATTAGCCTTTTGCTGAAACCACCAAGAGTGTAACCTAGGTAATTCCTGCTATGGAGGACAGTCCACTTAGACTCAAGCTGTTATGTTGTTGCACTGGAGATTTAATTCCTCTTGAGCATAATGAGGGAGAAAGTTTTCCCTCTATCCCAGTGCCAATGTGTAGGTATAACTCTGAAGGATACATAACTGCAAACAACAATGACTGCATACTGGCCCTGGGTTGGAAGTGCACCCAAGGCCTCCTTTCACAGGTCTCTTCTTTACACTAAGGCTGGTTTTAAGAGGGTCAGTCCTGTGCTTTGCTCAGGAAATGTGGCTGCTATGGATTTTATAGAAGACAATGTCAGCTTTACATCATCAAATAGCAATATTTTCTCATTTTGTCATTGCATCCCATTTTGGCATGCTATGATGTGAATGTTGTGACACTGTGGCGTAGTTAACTGTAAAGTGATGCAGGAACTTGTCTCATAAAACAACTTCAGAGCAGTCACTGCTTTGCTAGAGACTTGCACATGAAAGGTATAGTTATGATAAAGTGAATGCTCGCATGCATAATTGAGCAGCTATATGGTGTTGTGTGTCCTACCGATTTCATGATCAAGATGAAGTGCAATTATTTTCACAAGTACTACAAGAAATTTAGATTAGCAATAATGTAACTATGTACAGTAGGAACAAGACAGAACTGACTTAAGTGTTTGCTAGAACAAGGGAATGTCTTTGTAGATCCACAAACAATATGATCTCAATAATTTCCGAACTTGGAAACAGATGTACAGTATATTCCCTCCAGCGGTAAGATTTTGATTTTCAACTCATCTGCCAGAGAAATTACAAACAATGAGAAAGGGGGCAGAAGGGGAAGGAAAAGAAGAAACCCCCATATCTCCAAAGGTCTTGCTGTGGCCAGTAGGTTTTCAGAAGTAATGTTAGCTGAGTCACCGTCAGTATTCTTCTGAGACATTCCCCATTAAAAAACAAGACAAAACAAAATGAGAATCTTTCCTTGTGTCATAACTCCTTTAATGCCACAAAGTGCATGGAATATACTAAGAAACTAAAGCAGAAGGAGGGACTGGGAACCTATTAGATGTCCAGCTTAAGGGACTTCTTTGTCAGAAGCAAATAAAACAGCCCTCTACTTGCCAAGACAAACTTGCAATTCATTATGGGATAGCTTTAAGGACTTCCTATTACTATTGAGCATTGTTAAATATCTGGCCCCAATGCTTAGACTTTATTCTCATGAAGAATAACATGCTGAGTGCGTGGCGACTGCAGCCCAGTGTGTTAATTATGTTATTGAAATGGCAGAAAAGAAGGAAAGAGAATGAGATGCTGGTAGGCTGGGCTCCTGCATCTCCTGAAACCTGAGGGTTGGAAAGCTGCAGGAAAATGGTCTGGAAATGCCTGACATACATATAAGCACAGATGGTGCATTTCAAAGGCAAAATATCCTCTTTTCAGAAAGACAGCGAGTCCCACTTGATGAGAATGGTTTACTACCATCAGGAGTGAGGGACCCTGAGGCTGGGAATTTATACTCCGCTTGTCTTTAGGCTTACTCCTCGTATCAGACAGGCATATGCCACAAAGTGTGGCTACTCACAATGAATAGGTACGGTCTATCACACATGGCAGGATCTCAGGAAAGCGAGCAGAGTGCATGTGTTGCTCTGGGCTGCAAACACTGTTCCTTTCCCGAGAGAAAAAAAACAGACGAGGCAGGAACTGTGCAGAGAATGACCATTATTTTAGTCACATGAAATAAATCCAAGGTATGGTCAGGTTAAAGAATTATGTGTCCCATCATACTACTCGGACTTACATTTCTATATGCCTCACGCTAATGGGATGATCATGTTTCCTGTTAGACCAGAGTAAACTGTGTTTATACACTGATACATAAAATGTGGATAAAGACTTGAAGACCATGCCACTGTTGGTGGCCTTGGGCCCTCCAGTAGTCTCCTAAGGTCTCTAGTTCCCTCGCAACATTAACAAATACCTTTCATATTTCCAGGAACCTGGCAAAATAGGGCCACTTCGTGAAGCTCTTGTAGCCACCTTCAGTCAGCCAGCTCTTCTGCTCTGACTTGGCCCATTTGTCTTCCCTCCCGGGAGCACTGGAGAATGGGGTAAATCAGTGCAGACCCTTGAGACAGAGAGGATGTATGTCAGGAGGAGTGTGATGGTCCCTGAAGTATTCCAGACTGTTGTCTGCTGAGCACCTGCACTGTGTCTTGCCCCTCATGAAACTGTTCTCCACACAGGCACCAAGAGAATTTTCCTTCAGGTGAGACTGGTATGGACCACAGGATGGTGTTTTTGACTGTACCATGGGGACTTGGACAACTTTTTAAGAACATTTGTGAGTTTTTTTCTTAACACATGCCTTTTTATTGTAGGGATCCAGAACACTGATGATGTTGATCTCTCCTCCTTTTTTTCTGTGGCTCATTAACATTGTAATTTTAGTCTTTTGCTATAGACTATAAAGATATCAAAGATGTGCTGTGATCTGTGGATCACAGAACTTGGGGAAAACTTTCTATGAACCCTTATGGATTCATCTGCCCTAAGTTGGACATCTAACATAACACCAAAAGCCTCATCTAATGTCCCCATAGCCACTTTAACAAAAGGTGATAGGAGTCCTCAGAGAATGATTCATCTCATGCTAAAGTAGGTGTCTAGAGAGGTTACATGAAATGCTTGTGCTCTCCACTATATATGAAATGACTTTGCGGGACCTGGTCAGATTGAGATGGCTCAAGTTAGGGACAGTGAATTCTATCCCAAATGCCTATGACTTCATTTTCTGTGCATGTGGCTGGTTCCAGCTGTATGTTCCAATTTAAAGCAGTTGCCAGGTTATCCTACATTGGAGTGGAATTTTGGCTGCAGTTGTTCTGTGCCCTCCTTTCACTATGTTTATTTCTGGTTATTTAAAAGATTTTTCTTCCTGTTTCATAGTGAATATCAATCTGTGTCTTGCAGGGCTTGCTGTTTCAGCTTCCATTTCAATGCTTTGCATTATCAGGAAGGAGAAAGGAAATGAAGTTTGCTGAGTTTGAAACACTATTTTATTTGGGTTTTCCAAGTACTGCAGGTATTGTTTCTGGCCCATAGTGCTCAGCAACAGGAATAAATGAAATGAGGAAATTTTGCCTACTGACAAATCCTGTTTTCACTTACTCAGAAGTTTGTGGGAGGAGGGCAAGCAAAAGTGTATTTTAGTTTGCAAGGAGGGAGTTCACAAAGAGCACAGGCATTCACGCTTCTGTGCTTGAAAATGCTGTTCCCCTGAGTGAGTATTTCTTGGGGTTCAAAATGGCGCTGGATTTCTGATTCTCTTCTCTGCCCACAGATGCAGCCCCAGGTGCTGACAGTGAGCTGCACTGATGCCAATATTGACTGGAGAAATACAGAAAGCTGACCAGAAGTGTTTCCACAATTTGTGCCTCCATTTTCATCATTTCTTTCTGAAGCAGTTCTGGGTCTGATTTGAAGAGGTCCATGCAACTTTGGCTATTTATTAGTGGTTATTAGCACTTTCTGAAAATAAGCCAAGACTATCAAATATACTTTTCCTGTTTAAAAAATATTTACTATGCCCTGCCAATAATAATAATTCAGCACTTGATGGGCTAGTGTAACACAACACTTCATGTTTAGCAAGCTTTTTTTCTGTCTGCCTGTTTTTTTTTCTTTTTAATATCAGTCATGGAATGGAGGCAATTGAAAAGCACTTTGAGTTTTATGATTTGGTCCAGCACTTGTCTTTAAATAACGCAGTCCTGTGTCCAAGGAATGGATAGATGTGTAGAGTCATAAAAGTGAAAAACCTGATTACTTAGTATTTATAGCCATTCTTTCTGTTATATAATAGTGCATTAAGCTTTGTTCCATTGTGTGCATTTGTCCCCCTGACAGGCACTCTGGCAAATCCTTTATTTGCCACTACTTCTTACTCTTCAGCTACTACAAAGAACATTTTCCCTCCTTCTATCACCTTGAAGGGAATTATTTGATGTGGTGCATGGCAAGAACCCTGCTGTCAATGGCAATGCCTGTGTAAAGAATTACAAAATAATTTGTCAGAGATAAAAAAAATACCTCTCACCTCACCTAGTCTGTCATACTATCTAGGTATTCTTCCAATGCATTTCCAATCTAATTTTAAGTACCAGGAACTTCAAATATGATTTAAAAAATCCCACCAATTTATCAACCAGCCCTGAATGTATGGAAATAATTCTCTATTCATTTTTAGTGGTGATCAGTGTTTGTAAAAATGGTCCCATCCTGATGACATCAAGGAAGAGAAAGTATTGCTGTCTAATCAGGAGACCCTTATCTGAGAAGAAAGGTTTCATTACAGTGTTCAGGAGAGAGACCAGCACAACAATAACTAAGCAAGGATTTTCTTCTATGAATTCCAAGCCAACAATAGGAATTGTATTCAGAGAATCATGTTATTACAATAGTAGATCATCTATGGCCAACTCCTTACTCATGAAGAAAACTTGCCGCAGCTAGGAAGTGCTCACTGGAGACCAAAGCTTCCCTGCAGCACTGTATTTTTTTAAACAAGGTATAAAAAAACTTCTTTAAGTTCTCACTCTTGGACTTTACTTTTCATAATTCTGCCACTGAGGGGTGGCTGCTGCTAAAAAATAATATCTGGTGATTCAGCTCCCAGAATACTTGCATTCTCTGCGACTGAGTGAAGATTGTAGGCAATCTTGGCCAGGCTCTGTGCATCCAAACTGTAGGTCCTGCTCTTTCAACTCCCTTTACTGGCTGTCACCTCCAACATACCCCACATTGATGCAAGGGTACAGGGGAGACAGTACAGGGTGCACTAGCTATTGCTAACATCACTTCAGAGCCTGAGCTGGATAAAAAGCAATTTTCCTGTCTGAAAGAGAATCTATGAGACTTTGAACATGTTGTCTAGCCTTACCCAGGATGAAAAGATGAAAACTTGGGGAGAAGAGCAACAACTAAAAATCAGAAAAAAAAAAAAATGGCCTGGATTGTTTGGAAATTTTTGTTCCAATATTTTTTTTATTATAGAAGACCTTAAAGAAGAGTTATTTTGGTCTCCAAAAAAGCAGATATATCTTCCATAAAAAATAAGCTTAAACTGACACATTTTAAAAAATGATAATTTCCAGTCATTGAGAACAGTCTGATACTCAACAATCTAACGCTTTCCAAGGAAAAAAAAAATCAGAGAATAATTACTTATTAGCCATACTCAGTACAGGCACACAGAGTTTTCTGAGCCATCATTTCACAAACACTTCAGCTGGTGCAACTAAAAGAGCCCCTGGGAGAAGCAGTCCCTCCCTCATCCATCCCCATCTCCTCGCCCCTGCTCTGAGTCATGCAGTGTATGAGAGCAGGAGGATGCTCCAGATTAATGTTCACCAGTTTATGTTGCTGCTGGGCGAGAGGTGCAATTGTTGATGTGGTGATGAATTAAGTTGACTGAAGCACCAGCTGCTACTCTAGGGAGAGAGCTTGATTTTTTCCCAGCTTCAAACCCTCCCGCTCCCTTGCACTGGCACTGAAAGCTTCTCTGATCTCATGGCATGCCAGTTCAGGGAGTTCATCTGGCAGCAAACTAATTACTAAAATAACAAAAGAAATAGTTCCCTGCTGGTTTAGGTCCTTGTGCTAGAGACGTGCTGGCCCAGTGGAAGAGGATGGACTATGTGCTTTGGAAGAGGGGGAGTCAGGACCAGCCATACAGCAGCCACTCAGGTCAGCTCAGCTGTAATTGTAAAATCACAATTCGAATTCAGTCTGGATCAGTTCCCTGATCTGATTCACCATTTGGCGACAGGAATGCTTGTGGGCATAGGAGGGGCCAGCACAGCTGTGGGAATTAGCAGATCAGGGTAGGGAGAGGAGGATGGAAGTGAACAGGTGAGTCTCCAGCAACGTGCTGGTTTTAAAAGTCTGTGAAAGTACAACCAGCTCAGCTGCTGGAAGCACCTGCAGAAGCACTGAGCTCGCTAGGGCACCAGAGCTTTAACTTGCATATGAAAACAACTGGTAGGGTCCAGATGAGGTGACCAGACCTCCCCCAGCTCTGGCTGGGTCTCGACCATGTCTGAGCCCTGCTCATGCCTGCAGCGTCCCACTGCTCAGCACCAGCTGTGTGTCTTCCAACCTGGGAGGACCTCCTAGCTATGTCTGCTTCATACTCTTCCTTCCACCACCAGCACCCTTTCACCAGCACCCCACACAGCTCTCGGGTCGCTGGGAGATGAGGTGCTCACCTCTGCTGGCAGACCAGCACTCTCCAGCAGAAGCTGCATGGGCAGTTAGGGTACCAGATCCTGCACCAGCACCTAAGCACCAGCTCTGTGGTGGCCAGAGGCAGGTTTATATGTTAAAATCTCCATGGAGAGAGGCAGGACCAAACTCTTGAAGGGCTGCTTCTGAGAGGACCAGGGCAGCCTGAATTTAAGCATCTACGTCAGCTGGGTAGAGTCTCACAGATGGCAGCACAGAGGTTTTCTTAAAGTCTGCACTGCCTACGGTCTAACTAGAAATGTGTTTTCACTCACTTTTGTGGAAGTGAGAAGTTATGAGAGCTGGTGCTAAGTATACGAAACATAAGACAGTGGAGAGCAACAGTAATTTCTTGAGCTTTCTGAACTACGATGTGTGATAGCATGTTGTAATACTCTGTTTACTCATATAGTATTTGCGGTTTTTCAATCTATTATAACATGAGGTAGGTAAAATCCATCATGTCACATAGCTCAAAATGTGCTTTTATTGTGAGAAGCTATTGTGTGAATAGCACTAGAGAGATCCATGGTTTTGTCTCAGTTTTCAAATCAAAAGGTGCTTGTTTGGGTTTCCCAGCTGCCAAAATTACAAACTCAGCCTGAGATTTGAAAGATAGACTGTGCTTTCTTATTTGCATGTCAGCACTATGAATTATTATTTTTTAATGGATGACAGCCAAATATTTCCATTGGTCGCACTTGTCCAGCCTAATTGTCTTCCGTGGATTTTCACAATAAAGACAAAATGCAGATATTTAATCAATGGTTCTCAAAGTACTTTACAAATTAGGTTACTGTGGAAACTAAGGAATGAACATGTGATTTGCATCATAGGCACACAGCAGATCAGTAGAAGACAGAGGTCAAAATCTGTTTCTCCTGTGCCCTACCCTGGTACTCTCTCAGCTAGGCAATACTATCAAATGTTCTTTTTCTTTTTCTGAAAGACAATGAATACTTATTGATAACGAATAATAAGCACGGTTCAGCTCTTTCTCCCCATGATCTGTTGGATACAGAAGGAAAAAATGGTGTTGCAAACAAATTCTTGTTTTCATCAGAAGGAAAAGACCTGGTTCTGCAGAGTCAGCAGATCTACTAATATTTTGCCCTCTTTACTACTTTACTTCTTTATTTTGGCAAAATGGAGCTTAACTTCCTCAGAACAAAAATAAAACAGAAAATAAAATACTAAAAGATGCATTCAATGGTGCTTGCTCACATCATGTTCCAGCTGTTTTACATTAGCTGTCTTAATTTATCTATTAAAAAAAAAATTGATCTAAGAATGTTCATATAAGATTTGATGCTAGTTTACATTGATTTAGAAACAGTTAATTTAAGTGGTACAATTCTGGACTGCCAAACAGCCTGAGTTATAATCGCTTTCACTGTTTCTTGAGGAACAAAAAATGACCCATCTTCCTTCATTTTTTCCTGTCCTCTTTGTCCCCCTCACATCTCTTAAATGTGTATCCCCAAGCATGGAAGAGAAAAAAAATTGGCAAGAATTTTAATAGTGGTAGTCAGTAGTTCTGGTGATAATTAATGATTTTAAAGGCTTATGCCTGTTTCCCTCTCAATGGTGAGCAGTGGCCAGGCAAGGAATGGAAGCAGCTGTCTCCCTTTGAAGCACCACTGCAGAGACAGGATGTAGCAGTCCTGGGCTGTGTCTGCGTGGACCTTATTCTGTCCATGCTCCAACCTGATGCACAATCCCAGCTCCAGCATGGGTGCTATATGGCCTATGGTGTTTTACACCAAGCTATATGCTGCCTTATGCAGTGCTAAGGCAGGTGTGGTGCTTTGAGACCAGAGCCAGTAACTCCTCCATGTTGATGCTGCATTGCACAGTATAGACATACAATTAAATTTGTTAGTGCGGGGGGGAGAAATAGGTATTGAAGCTGGCTGTATCTACATGGCTCCCTAAGAGCCAGGGCCAGGCAGTGGGCTAAAGTCTGACATATTCCTGGACTCTTTCACATGCCTACATGCTCTGCCACTTAGCAGCTCCCAGCTACCTGAAGGTCGCTCTGTGTCTGAGCCCATGCAAAGGTGTAGCCCAGCTCTTAGTTTTCTCATGTGAGTACAGGCTTGTATGTCTAGAATGTGAAATCTGAACTTGAGGCTCATCTTGGACCTGTGCTTGAAATACGCTGCAGACGTACCTACGGAGATAAGGAGTCAATCCACTGTGACCAAAATGGGGGGAAATGGGGAAAAATGGCTGCTGGAAAGTTGTATTGAAGACTGCAAGCTTATAAACTGGTAAACATTGACGGTCTGCTTATCTGCAGCTCAGTTGCAGTGCAGAAAGGGATAATACGAGGTTATTGGACTGTCAAAAGGCATAGCCTACCAGCAAGAATTTGATGCATACCAAATTCTGTTTTCTGTCTTAATATGGATTCAAGCTTAAACCAGATATGATGGAGTACTATTCCTCAAGTATATGTCTCATGGAGACATATTCCATGTTTGACACTTTTGCCACAACCATGATCCTGTGATCAAATGTTTGTGCTTTTAGCATTACTCAGGGCAGCAGGAAGAAAACGACACTGCAGCCTTTCATTCTGAGACTCCAAGAAGCAAAACCTTAAGAAAGCAGAGCCAGTATAATGCCGATACTTAGGAGTAGTTTACTTCAGCTGAAAATCTATTTAAAAATAGTATCTGAGTTAAATGAAACTGACTTTTCTCTCTCTCCCCAAAGTTCTATGTTTTTTCAGTGTTAGGCTTTCAGGTATCTTCTTACACCATGCTTAGTACTTTATCAACCTGACTGTGTATGCTAAAAAGATAGCAAGCTATGCCTGGAAACGGAGAGAATGAATGGGATTGTATCAAACGAACCTTTCTGTGTAAAGCATGTAAAGTGCAGGCTCTTATTGTTCTTAAACTAGTTTGTATCAAAAGTCTTAAGACCATACTTTTATGAATGTGTGTGCATGTGGGGAGGTGTATGTGTGTGTACAATATTTATGATTATATTAAATGAGATATTCAGTTCTCCTCTTCCATACATTCTCTGTTGCCTGGAAACTTTTCTATAATAGTACTAATTCTAGTCTCCCAAAAGTAAAACAAACAATGTATATATTTAGGTAAAAATACCTATATGCATCTTAAGGACCTAAAATTACTTATTTTGTGCTACCCTTCCCTGATTCACCTCATTAATACATCTGTATTCAGTATTTATAGACTGTATGACTAGTGCTATGTGTCACTCAGGTGGAGGTGGTAGATACTTGCAGGTTTACCAGTCTACCTATATACTATCCGTGAACTCCTCACCACTGGATCTTCAAATTTTCTGAGTAGCTTCAGACTGTAATACGCTATTGCAACTAAAACAAAATAAATGGGTTTGCTGCAAATAACTTTCATTCATCCATCTAAGTATAGACATATATTGACTTAGGGCACAGGCTAGGCAAAATTCAGCCTTTGATCAGCAGTTGATTTCCATTTGCTATCTCAATAAAGCTAAAACAGGAGCTTTATCCCACTGAAAAGAGAAATTACTCAGCTCTCCTTCGGGCTTCAGGGAGCTACTGAAGTGCTGTATGCTCCACAAATATAGGACTGTTGCAGATAATATCAAACTGTAAAACTTCACCAAAAAAAAGTTTTAATTACTAAAATCAAGAACCTGAAATTTAGGAAATGCCAATTATCATGTTTATGTTGGGATATTGTCCATTATGTAGTCATCTTGTGGGAAAAGCAGAGCTTTGATGATTACTGAAGTTCTTTTAAACCATAAGGTGGATTCACATGAATCTTTGAGTACCAAAACACTGGCACTAGCTCAGTCTGATTCTGCTTTTTATATATTGATACGTCAGGAGAAACTTTGCTAGTGCTAAAAGATCTCTACTAGCATGACACTAGTCTGAGATCAGAACTGGACCTCGTGGGACTGGGGTGGTGGTAAACACTTTTGACAAACTACTCAATAGGTTACCCAGATCATCTCTGCGATATTTATGGACAATTGAACTGGATGAATCTGGAAGCGAGAAGAAAACTTCACAGGTTTTGGCTTTGTTAGCGTGGGTTGAAAGCAATTCTCCAGGGTGCATCCACTGCTTATAACTACTCAGCTGTAACTGAATGGAGGCTGGAGAAACAAAAAGCTGCCTATGTAGACAAACCACTTGACTCAATGCCCTCTGCAGTGTTTACCCAGGCTGCAGACTGTTTTAGCAAAAGAAATCAAAGAATAAATATGCTCTGAGGTCTAAGATTCTCTCAACTATGTAAAATCCCAAATAAGGGCTGGGAAGGGCAGCTGCTCATTTGCATTTCTGGCATCCGGTGCTAATGACTGTAAGAAGCTGTAAGAAATGCTGGTGTTGAGATGCATTAATATTTAAAGGAGAAAAAAGCATCTGAAAGTACACCAGTTCTTTTTGCATCTTTCCACTTTCTGTGGTTTTTAGATACATAATTGAGATGCCCTCATACCAGACGTATTTTTAATACAGCATGTGTTTTTGTATGTTTTTGGTTGCTATGCTGAGCTCTCCAGAGACTGTCTTTTCTCAGCTGAATTTTCTTCTCTCCCATTTGCTCTCCCAGTGGAGCTTCCCTGATGCTGCTGTCCCGCAAGTCTGGCTCTTCCTTTGGCCCAAAGCTTTCCTCTCTCAGACTCAGGAGACTTGCCCTGGATGTTGCCCTCTGATTCTCTTTCCCAGTTTGTAATGACTGCTCTTCTTCCCTTTCTTTTCTCAAGATGGGAAAAATATTAATTAAAAATGTTTCCCTGCAGTAGAACATACTTGTTCAATCTTCTACCATAGCAATTTCCCTTTTTAGATTTACAACGCTTGTGAATGAATCTGGACTGTATACACCAATACTCGGAGACCATTCATGTTTACTAGGGGACGTTTGGTTTGGGGGACTGAGCACGTAACTGGAAACATGAGCTGCTGAGCTTTCTCCCATCTCTGCCTGTGATGATTTCTAATAATATCCTGCCCTAAAAGGACTTGCTAACACTTACAATATCTTCCAGCATTCAGATGGGTGTCACACAAAGGTATACAGATCATCTTTTTTGGAGATGTCCCCAGTAAAGTTACTGGAAAGGGTATAGGTTAAAAGTCTTTTGATCATCTTGGCAAAAGTCAGCCATTGCCACATTTATACAAATGGCTTTGCTCTAACAAATGGTCCACATCGCAAATAATAATGTTTCCTATATGCCTCACTAGGGCAACAAGATGGAAATTCCGATTTTCTGCTATTTTAGAAGAGAGTGAGAGAATATAGTCTTCTCCTGAGAAATCATCATTTTCATTTTCTCTATGGAGATGCTTTTGAAGTGCAATGCAATATTCAGAACAAAACTGTTTTTATTTTCCTTGCCATTTGTGCATGCCTATTGTCAGCACCTGAACCTGCAAACAACTGGTATTTGAGTAATCTCCAGATGCAGTTCTGCAAATGTGTAGTTCCTTTTCTGTATTGTTTTTGAGGGGCATTTCATTGGCCCTGTTTCCTCCAGCAAGCATATATCTCCAGTAGCAAGACCAAGGAGATGAAATTCCAGCCCATCAGAAGTTTATGGCAAAACAATCATTGACTTTAACATGGCTGTAATTTCACCTCCTAATACCGTAAAACAGCCTTCAGTACAATTGATTTCCTGAATTGCATGCACTGAATATATGGTTTATACCAAGGGTCTCTGAATGTTGTTTGTTCAGAAAGTGCCCATAGTGGTGGTGATGATGCAGCAAGGTCTGCTTGTGTCTCAGGACTCCCACCAAAAAAAAACAAGGCACAGAGCTGTATTCCTACCACGGGTTTTAGAATCAGAGACTTGAGTTAAAACCAAACTAAAAGCCTTTATGGTTTCATGAATCAGGACTGACCCTGAAGCTGGGCATTTATTTTGAAGTTACATTGAACTTGAAAAGGAATTGAATCAGAACAAGCTCAGTCACAGCTGGCCCCAAATCAGAACTCAATAACAAATTTTCATGGTTTGATTTTCTCCCTCAAAATCTGATACATGTATCTCAAGTTTTTTTTAACAATGGCACCTCAAACTGGAGATACTGTGATTCGTGTGAAGACAGGAAGCTGATTTACAGTCAGAGTGAGGGAGGATGGAGAAAATTAATATTTCATTAGAATGAGGGGACAAGACACACATTTTTGCATGTAGTGAGTGGAAAGGACAGCAGAGTGAGAAGAGCAACATGAGAAGGAGAGGGCTTGACAGTGGTGTCAGGAGCATGTAGTAAGTGAGTGAGTACTAAGCAGCACTTACAGAGATTTTCAAACTGTGGCAATGATCCTCCAGACTCTGCACTTTATCCAAGAACTGAGAACACTCTGTCTGATAACATTGGCCTTTTAATGGTACATATTTATCACATTATTCTTCTGCAATCATCCTATGTAGTGCATTGTTCATCTTAATAGCAAGAAAACTTGGTTAAGAAGCTATAATTTCTATGCTGGATGCAAATTCATCTAATAGGAATCTGTTGTAAAACCAGCATGATATATATTCAGAGAAAAATGGGTTTGACAGACAAGGTCAATAGAATCTTTATCTGTAAATCACCCAGAGTAGAGCAAATACTGTTGTTTGATTCTGTACAGCCAAGGAAGGAATCAGAAACGAACTGAATAACCACTAAAAATCAATTAGCATCTTGGCTGAAAGCACTAATGGAGGAAGCAAAGATTTTTTCTGAATCATAAAAACATGTGAAAGAGGAGCATCTCACCTGATGTCCACAAAGTTGTCTAGACAGGAAACATAATGTCTCTGTTAGAAAATGCATATGCGCCTTTTCAAACTACTGCAAGTGCAAACCCACAATTTTGCAAGGAAATATCAAATCAAATTACAGTGCAGTTTATCAACAGGCATTCTCTGTGTGTCTTTGATGATATTTATTGCAGGCTTATTCTGCTGAACTGAATCCCACTAATAGTATTAGGAAAAATATCAATTTGCTTAATTTGTGATAGTAGTCATTTTTCTTGGAGTTCCAGCTTCTCAATTGTAGCTGAAGCTTTATTCGATGAAACCTAATAAAAGCACAGAAAGGAACCTCTTCTCTGCATAACAGCATGTTGTAGTTTTGTCTCGCTCATATGGTGATGATATACAGCACAGGTATATAGGGATGGTGGGGTGCATTCTGATTGATTTGGCAGATTATGTGTATTAGAGACAAGGTTTTATAATATTGTACTTTCAATTTCAGGCAGTGACCAGCTTGCTGGAAAGCAGATAATCTTTCATGTGAACAGGTTTCAAGTTTGCGCCAGATCTAAAGTTGCTAGCTGATTTATCCAGATTGTTCATAGACTAGTGAAAAAGAACATATGTTTATTAGACCTTTGACTGAACTAAACACAGAAGTTTCTGGGATATATAATATGGTTATTCTTAAAAGAACCGAATGAAATGAAACTAGCTGAACTGCAATTAATTTGGCTTCTTGACTTGTTTCTCCACACCCAAATAAATAGCTTGTAAAAGTAAGGTAAAAAGGAGACATGACTGCAGAGATCTTGTGATCTGGTTTCAGCTCTAGTTATCAGTCAAGCATTTCCTTATAACCGATGGCAAGTATCTTCTAAAGCCCAGCCCAGTCCCCCAGGAGCTTTAATGATGCACACCCATGGCTAAGACAGCAACTACGCAGAGAATCAGCATGGCCATTAAAGCCATCCTCGAGCCTATTATTTCCTTGCTAGCTTCTTTAAGCCTAACCTTGGCAGCAGCTCACCCAGACGATGGCACGAGGGCACTGGGGCTCTGCTGCCCTGACAGCCGCTCTTAGCGGGTCTGCATCGGGGCTTGCAGCCGGTAGTGTCACTAACCCAGTACCCCAACAGGACAAACTGTGGGGAAACGCTGGCCAGCATGAGACTAGCTCTGCCTGAAACTTTTTTCTTCTAGGCTTCTGCAGATCTTGGTTTCTTGGCTAAAATTTATCAGCAATTAATGGTAAGGCTTGCAGCTGATCTTTTCTATGTGTTTGCCATTTAGGGTTCCAGCCTGTTAAGGATGGGGTCCTCCCACTGTATTGCATCTACTCCCACGCTCTTGTGTTTTGTCTCATATTTTACTTTTCTTCCTTATTCTTCCTCTGTGCTCTCCAGAGCCTTGGCCAGTGTCATCTGAAATCCAACACAAGGTGATCCCTGAGGGTGTCCTGCCATATGGGCCCTCTGCACTGCCTGCTGGAGTGCCATAGACCCCTTTTGAAATGGCTCTGGTACGGGTTGCTAAAGAAGTGCACCAAGTTTGTAGTCTGGGAGAGCTTTAGGATGACATATTTGTAATTTATGAAGGTTTTTTTTTCTTTTTTTTTTTGTTTTGTTTTTTTTTTTACTGGCTACATTTTAAATCATTGATGTGATTCTCAGTCATTCTTGTGCGAGGATATAAATCACTCACCTCCCAACAGCTACTCATGTGTTTGCAACAAAGTGCTTTCTGTGTGGTAATTTGAAAGGCACTGAGGGAAAACTGGTAGAGATCAATAATGTAGGATTTTGGGGTGTTTAGTGCAGAAAATAGAATGAAGGATATTCTCTGAGAATAAAACATCTGTTCTATCCCATTATAAATAGGAGAACTGGGATTTAATGGCAAGTCTGGCACATGGTACTGTTATTGTCTTAAACAAATAAAGAATATGTGTTTACAAGGAATACATTAATGCTTGATGAGGCATGGATAACACCATAAAATATCAGTTGCTTTATGTATTTATGAGCCGAACAGTGACTATTACTGATTTTGTACGAAAGTCTATCTTGCATTAAAAGGCTCATGATAAACAATTTTATTGTCACAAACACCAGTGATGTTAAAGAAGAGAGAGCTAGATGCTGAACAGCGCATAAGAAAATGCGTTCTCTAATAAGCGTGCTTATCACTCTGCTCCACTTTGCCTGCTCCCCTCCGTCCCACAGGGGAGAAACAAAAAGCACATTTTTGGCATTTCACACGGGTTCCCGGCAGAGCTGCACAGAACGGCCAGGATCTCTCCTCAGTCCCTGCACGCCCAGCCTGTGGTTGGGACCCTTTTCGTCTCCGAACTCTTCATTCTGCCCTCTTGCAACCCATGTTGTGGTACCCCTATGGTCACTGCCATGATTAAAAACAAAATAAGTTTTCCTGGCTCTCTGCCTCAAGAGAGAGTCTCTAAGATGATCCCGCGGCGGCACTGCAAGACAAGGTAGTGTGGTTTACGGGATGCTTTTAGAGGAAATAACCCACATTCTGAGCATCTGTGCATTAGCGTGAGGTTCATTTTTGCTTTTAGAGTGTGATGTTATTTACCTTTAAAAAAGAACTGAGGAGAAAACTTTCTCACATATGACAACAGTTCTTAAATGAAGTTTAGGGAGACAGGAAGTCAGGGAATGTTAGGCTGAATCTTCATCTGACCTGCAAAGAGGAGCCCTTATTGCAATGACATTTATATTTGGTTTTTTGGGGGGCAGGGAGAAGGGAGTTACTGGTAGAGGATGAATTTTGAAAGGACATATTCTGGCAGTTTTGTGCTATGCAACCTCTCAGCTTTCTGCTTCCACAACAGTTGCGCAGTGGAGTGTCCTGTCCTGTATCCTTTTTTGTGGAAATACGGTGTATTATTGTAACTCTCTTACTACTGTAAGAAATGGGTCCCCTAAGAGGGCATGGCGTCTAGTTTCTGGAAGCCTATTGAATCAGGGACAGAAAGTATTTTACTTGACGCTTCATATTGCTCCTGATTGCCAGCTTGAAAATTACAGCAGCTGTGACAAAAGCTGAAAGACCAGCTCTGTAGACCTGATTCATACGAAATAATATATTTTTGTGCAAGCTGTCCCAGCAAAATCCCCTTGAAATGTTACTCAACAAGACTAGATTGCAGAGTCAGGTCCTCTATGAATAAGAGTCTTTAACTTTCAGAGGAACTGAAGAAGTATGGTTTCATCATTATAGTAAAATAGATGCCAATGAAGAAAAGATTAATTTTCCTGTCTCTCGCTGAATCCTTGAAGACTTTTATATGATTCAGCATGTTTTATGAGCTGTGTTTCCAGGAATGCTGGCAGAAAACAGGGTAATCACTGTTTCACCATCATGTCAGCTTTATTTTAACCGGCCTCCACTGACTTCTGGAGAATGAGGAGCAATAGGAGCCATCAACCTGTTCTGTTTGTGGATACCTCTCTCTGGTTACCTTACCTCGCAAGCTTGCCTGCTTTACTGACTTTATAGTACACACAGGCCTTGTGAAATTGCTTCACAGGGAGGAGCAGGGTAAAAGTGGAACAACTTGGTCTTTTCAGCTGAGGAAGTGGGAGCCTGCCAAGCAGAGTAGCTGGCAAAATGAGCCATTTATAAACCTCCAGCTCGCAGCGTACATTTTATTCCTATTTTCTGGCAAGCTATTGTGTACTATTGCCTTTAAAGGGTTCTTGCAAAGGTGGTTGTCTGGATTTTAAGCTCAGGGTGAAACCCCGCCCTTCCTCTCCCTTCCCTCCTGCACCTGCCCCATTTTATATGTTTTATAGGATGGTGAAATAAAATATATGATATCGTTTTAGACTGGCCAAGCCAGAATCTGCTAGCCAGGTCACCCAAAATGCAATCTGTATACGTGTACTCTGGGCACACATATCTTGTGTTCTCCAGGAACGATACAGGTGTACAAACATAAGTGTCCAGTGACCTTTTAAATGACTCATATATCCAAGCTGTCCACAGGGGGTTGGCAGAAAGGACAAGGGCTTAAAAGAGAACTTTGCCCTCTGGATCGGTTGCTGGGATGTTGTTCCCTCTATGTTCAGGTACTTACACCAAAATAATTTTACCAATGTTCAAGAGAATATACATTCTAGGTCTTAAACACAGTTATTTAGGGTCAGTCTAAAATTCCCTCTAGCCCGCTATGCTGTTTGTAATCATGGCCTGTGGCAGATCCTCAGGAAAAGTTTAGTAGAAAGACGATGTGAATAGCATGACCTTGCATTCGGTATACTTCCTAGCTCCCAGAAATAAGATTTTTCAGGGATTTGGAGCTGAAGGCTACACTGAGGCCACCCTACTGAGGTGCTGCACATCCTCTGTTTGCTTGGCCAATCTCTTTCTAAACTGTTTTTCCTTTGAGTGACACTCACCACAGGCTGTCAGTGAAGTCCACGGTGTTACTCTGTGCCATACAAAAGCACTTTCTTCTGCTTGCTTTCAAGCTAGCCCTTGATAAGTTCACTGGGTACTTTCTACTTCTTACACTATGAGAAATCATGAAAATCATGACCCATTTTATCTGCTCCATAGTACTTAGGAATTTAGAGATTTCTGTCAAAGCTTCCTACAGCTGCTTCTCTCCAGGATAAGGAGTCCTAGTCTACATCTATATAGGGGACCCTTAATATGGAAGCGACTTCATCCTTCCAATTATCCCTATTTCCCTGCTCACTACCTTTCCTAGTTTTGTTGCACTGACCTAGAAAGGGGGTGACAAGAGCTGCATGCCGTGTTTGGAATGAGATCGCACTGTGAAATTATACTGTGGCATAAAGACACTTTCTCTTTTTGACCACCGCTGAACATTACTAAGTTGGTGTTTAAGCAGACTTGCCTAGTACCATGGACCTAGCCAAGTGGGTTTCAATGTCTTTAATTTTCTAGTAATTATTTAAATGATGGTAGTTTTTCCATACAGAATAGAACCTGAACTTTTATATTTAGCTTATACCTAAAATATAGCACAGGGAAAAGAAAAAAAAAAAGGCTTAAATCCTTTCTAATTGTGATTCCTAGTTTTCTGGTGGGATGGAGCTAGCATTTGCAGCCTGGATGAGTCATACCATATTGGACTTTAAACCTGTAACTGTTCCAGAACTAAATATTACCTGTCCCAGATGTCAGGAAAGTGTAATTACATGGAAGAAAGCCCACATTTGGAGGGAGAGCTGGAAAAGTTGTTCTTAAATCATTTGTTGAAAACTGGGTAGAGTTTGAAACTTTAAGAGGTAATCCCAGAGAAGATGAATTAGTGACTAGAATGCAAGAAAGGCATTCAGATGTGAATAATAAATTGCATTTGTTACAAGACTTTGTGGTCTGTCACGTGGGCACTTACATGGTACATATAAAACCATACATGTGAGGTATAGTTTCCAGACGTCTTTCCCTCACTTTTGTACCCTCAGTTTTGTGTGTTTTGTCTGTGTGTTTTGTTCACCTGAGCACACCTATATATCACAGCACAATTCCAAGTGTCATCAACAATTTGTATCATAATATTTATAGCCAATATGCAAAATATTAAAGCAGTGGCCACAGAGCCTGGCTGGGCCCGTAGGCAGCAATGCTGAGCAAGTAACAACACTGCAAGGGACATTACACTTTGCTCTGCCTGTCAATCTGGGCAGTAGTGCAGCAGCCAACGTTTTACTTCTTGAATTTGTTGTTGCCAGGAGCAACATCACAGGGCCTTGCTGCCTGCAGGCTGCAGTGGGGACCGTAAGTCATGGAGCTATAATCTTTCCGTTTATGAATAATGTGCGTGTCTGCACGCTTACAAAGATCCTTTGCAAAATGTGTTTTTCTTTTCTATTCTGTGCCATCAAGGACTTAGGGGATACACTGTAGTGGTCCCAGGAATGAAGCCTGGGAGACCATGTCAGATCCAGCTGTTTCAGGAGGCTGGATTCTAGGGTCTAATTGCTCAGAAATAGTGTCAGGCAGCAAGACTGCTTCTGAGATGAGTGCTTTTGGGATCCAGAGGTAAGAGAAGAGACCAGGCCAGGCCCAAACCTCAGCAGTCTAAAAATATATGGGATTTAGAGATTGGGCCTGATGAAACAGCAATTCAAACAAGTCCATTCCAATTTTTTTTCCATGGAAACTGTTTTTCAATAGACACTTGGTTTTGGCAAAATTTTCGATGAAAAAATATCTACTTTCCATAGAAGACGTTGCTATTTTATTTTAAAGAAAGCTAGATACTTGACATTCCAAAAGTTTTTTGGGGAGAGAAAGATATTTTGTTAATGGTTATGCAAGGAACAAGCATGAAAAAAATCCAAGAACCAGTCCAATTTTCTGATTGATGGGCTCTTGCAGAACACCCAAATATTTTTATCCTGTTTTCTCTCTGTTTATACTAAATAGGTTTAGGACTATTTTGATTGATACTAAGTGAGTTCTTCCCTGATACTGGATGACATTTCTATGTGTATCATTTAAGTGAATTCAAACAAAGACCATATTTAATGAAAATGCACTTGCAAATGTAGCCTCACAAGAAGAACAAGAGCCATTATTTAAACGATTTTGTGCATCTTGGATCTGCATATTAAAAATATTTTCCTCCAACTCTGCATTTCCAGTATTTCAGAAAAAGGCTCTTCTGTTTCTCTAGATTCTCTAGTTTTTGGGAATGAAGGACATGCTTCAGAGTTTCCATTCCCATTCCATACATACTTCTTTTGCAAAGGGTATATCAGAGGCTATTGGCCTCTTTGCAGATCGGGAGGACCCTGGCTACAGCAATGTAGAAATACATAACTAAAAAAATGTCTCTGGGTTGACTTTTCATATCAATTCAGAAATCTTCCAGATTAAGCTGTAGCTATTTCAGTCCTCTAGAGTAAGTCATTTAACATATCAGCCAGAAGAGCTGCGTTGCAAAATGGTGGAAAAATAGGCCTGTTGCTTTGAGAAAAAGACATAGAAACATTTTTTGCTATAAAAATAGCAAGATATCATAGCAATCTAAATCAAAAAACAGATTAATTAGGAACATCTGCCAACAAATGAGACCAGCATTCAGGTGCTTGCCATGTAGTCCAGCTGTAAACAAATCTCATACTGATGAGGAATTTGAGGGAATACAGAGTAAATGACTACAGTTTCATTAATCAATGCGGATAGAGAGTCTTTGTTCATTTCAGCTATTTTAACACAAAGATTGATAGGAAAGTCTGAAAATTACATTTATCTTATGTTCTTTGGGATATTTCTGTATGCCCTGGTTCAAGATCACCACAATTTCTGTGGCTTCATTGCTATAGACCTCACCACTGAATACACCATTGTTCTTTGCAAGACTTTCGTGTTTTCCATAAAATAGTCTGGTATTGGGCCATACTATTTCTCTCTGTTCCACTTCCTCTGGACAGGATTAAAGCATATCAGATAAAAAGTTGCAAAGACATTACTGAAGGGTTGTACGCTGATGAACACAGAAGACTGCTTTTGTCTTTCCAGTTTCCTTACTTAAACAATATCCACCTCCTTCTTCCTGAGTGCCATGAAATGTTAATAATGCCAAAAGTCTTGCTGTGATAACTTGATTTGAAATCTCTCTATATTTTGGCCCCAGCTGTGATCTGAAGATCTGAACTCTTTAGATTAGTAAAATCCAGAGGTGAAATGCACAGGGAGATAACATCTGTCGCAACTGATGTCAGCTTTTAAAGGGTAATCTCTTATGCAGGGCTCTGACTGAGGCTGTATTTCACTGCAACCCTTGCTGTGATTGCTGATCATGTAGACATACTCCAAGCTTGCTTTAAAGTGTCTCATTTGGGTAGAGCCACCAACGCTTGGGGTTCAGCACAGACTAAACCACCTGAATGTTTTCCCAGTTGCTGGGCTCAGCCCTCTTGGCTTGTGCTGCATTGGATGCCCCTGGATACCTTTCCTTTCTAACTGGTCTTTTCCAGCTGACCTTGAAAACAGGCTTATTTTAATGAGTGCACTAAAATTCATAGGAAGGAGCTGAGTGGTTTTTCTTGCCAAATATCTCCTATGTAACTTTGTCATCTGGGAAAATGTATGTTGTTGCCCTTCTTCCCTCCTTTTTTTCTTTTTTCTGCAGCATGATCCTTAACCAAAAATGCTGTAAGCCTCATGCCTTTCTCATGGGCCTTCAGGCTGCATTTCTTTTGCTACTTACAGTGTCTCCTCGGGAGCCAGTTGTTTCAGGGCTCCCCCCTTCCTTTTCCATGTTATCTTTGCAGGACTAATGACTGGGTAACTTCCATCTTGTGCCCTCTCTCTGCCCTTATCAGCACCACACATTTCCCTCCTGTATCTGTGCACGCTCCTTCCTGCCCTAGGGACCAGCACTATAGAGGAAAGGGAGTGAGCTGAGGGGAAAACCACTTCTTTCTCCACATAAGTACAGATAGCTTTGCACACATGGGTCGTCTCACAGAAAAAAAAAAAAAGAGTAACTCAGGTTGGAAGGGACATATGTCCCTAGTCCAACCTTCTGCTCAAAGCAGGGTCAACTTCAATATCTATCTCTGGGCAGCTTGTTCCAGTGTCTATCCACCCACATTTTGATTTTTTTAAGTACATATAGTCCCTTGCTGCAACTTGTATGCAATTTCTCTTGTTCTGTCTCTGTGCACTTCTGACAAAAGTCGGACTTCATATTCTCTATACCATTAGGTAATTGTAGATAGCAATAAAGTTTCCTCTGATCCTTTTCTTCTCTAGGCTGAACAAGCCCACCTCTCTAAGCCTCTCCTCATATGCCACATGCTTCTTCCCCTGGACCAGCTTGGTGGCCTCCGTTAGGCTTGCTCCAGTATGGTCATGTCTCTCTTGCACTGGGGAACCCAGAACTGGGAACCCCTTCCCAACACTGCAAGTCCCAGACTGTACTCTTCTCACCCTACATACACAAACTCTTTGTCTTCTACTCCAGGAGATTTAGGACATCCCCACTTTCCGCTAAAGACCACTCCTAACTCTGCAGCCTTCATCTGTTCATTGCCACCCTTGCTTTAATTTATGGTCCCTCTCAGATTTTCCAGTAGAGATGCATGTGTGATCTCTTTCCAGTATTAGTCGAAATGAGCCAACTTCTTTCATGAACTGCAGTAGGACTGCTCTTGGAACCTGGCATCAATTAGACTGCAACAGTTGAGGAAATAATGAAAGTGGACCAGCAGCCAAATTGGCGGGAACAGTGACCATTGATTGGCTGTGTTGGGAAGAGTAGGAAACAGCCTGGCAAACAGAGGAATTGAGTTAGGGACAGTAACCTCTTCAGCTGGCATAAACATAGAAGAAGGGTGCATGTCTATAGCCTGATTGATTTTTTGTTTGCATTACAACTCTTAGACAAAATAGATGCATCCCTCCAGTTTCATCACTCGCCCAGTGTCTACTACCCTGCTTCCCTCCAGCAGAAATGACCTCTTCCATCCTCACATGATGTGGCTCCAACTTTGTTCGGCTCTTTGTCCACAGCAAGTAAACAAAAAATGAAACAGAAGCATAAGCTAAACTGCATCACCTTGTATTACAACTGTGTGTCCTATCACCACAATAAAATACTGCTGTGATAAACCTTTAAGTAGGGGTCAATAAAGCAATAATATTGTACAATGGAAACTGATCATTTAACATAACAACTGATTTATTACACCATTAACTTGTCCTTAGCTTTGTCTTAGGGCATTTACTAAGTGAGTGCTTGTTAACTACTGTAATAAACTGTTTCTTGGGGGAAGTACTTAAATAAGAGCCTGTAAGTTATTGACAGCTGTGAGATCAGTCCTTCAATCTTTCAGAACAGGAAAGTCTGTAGTGCCAAGAAAAATATGTATAATGTGATCATTTTCAGTGATTAGGGTATCAAAGACAGCATTCAAAGGTATGAAAGTAAATACAAAGAGTAAATGATAGGCTATAATAATTGCCTTTTAAAATTAAGCCTCTGGGAGACTTTTTTTTTTTTTGGTGTCTACCTGCAGCCCATAGAAAGTATGTATATCAGTGGCAAATTCCTGGCTGACAGTACCTTCAGCCAGTAGAGACCTGACAAGCCACTTCTTCTCACCATGTTGCAGAAGACACATGGCAGGAGGGTAGGGGATGGGGCATGTCCAGAGTGAAAATAACTTGAAACCTTTATGAAAGGAGGCAATATGATTGTCTGTGGCAGGAGAGTCCAAGTCTCAGTGACCCAGCAGGTCTTGTCCCAGAGCCCTGTATGTTCTTACAGGTGGCCAGTAGGAACCAGTCCCTCATTCTTGCCCTCCCCAGCTGGAGTTTGATCCCTTAACCAGTACTTATCCTGTCCTTATCACTGGCATTGGAGTGTTTGAAAATAATCTTTTTCAAGAAGGGGGACTAGCCTACGCTCTGGACTTGGTGCTGGACCTAGACCTCAGTGTGGGTTATCTTCATCTCTGCACTGAGATGTGTTTACCAAGACAACTACTTGTTTTCTTGAGAGTGAAGGCTGAGTGTGAACTAGGATATATGCAATGGAGATAGGACTTTAGCATGGAATAGTGGGCTGACTGTGTGGATGCACCTTTAACAACATATATTCAAGTAAGTCAAATGTGTTTGTGACTGTTTTCTAACACTGAGGCCAAATGGCAGGGAATGGCCTAGACCATGCAATTAAACATTCTAGCCTCCAAGACAGGTGGCTGCACCCAAGCTGGGCATGGACTCTGGCTTTTGCCTGCTCCTGAACCATGCTCAAGAGAATGCTATTTTGGGAGAGTGCTATTTTACATGAAGCTTGCCAGAATCTGCTCCAACAGTACAGAGGAACGACTGAGGTCTATTGCCCTGGCATGTTTCCTGACACTGTTTAATTTATTTGTATAAATGTAGTTTTAGAGTCTGTAGTCAGCTAATAGGGCTGAGGCATGTAATTTGGGTTCTGTAACATCATAGATCTTATTTTTACTTTATGCTAGTGTAGCTCCACTGACTTCAGTGAGGTTACTCTAGATTCACCCTGGTGTGACCAAGATCAATTTTGTTTTCCCTCACATGATTTTGGAAATAAAAATGTCCACTTTCTCCTGCTTATAATTCTGTCTTCTAAAATCTAATGCATGGGTAAAGCCCAGCAGGCTGATAAACTGGTTAGGTGATGAATAAATCCCTACATAGGGCTATTATTAACTATAGCTTGGACACTAGCAGAAATGGCCTTGTTACACAACAGCTTTGCTAGTGGGGATGTAGAAATCGGCAAAGATGAGTATGGGAGGGGAAATATCAGAAGACATACAGGAGTAAGTGTCTTGTGAGGGAGATATGTATGGAGAGAAGGGAGGTGTCAGAAACCTGTAGAATGGAGGAGTAGTGATACTGGAGGTAGAATCCTAATGGAAAGAGCCAAAATAAAGTGGAAAGACAGCAAGGCTGTAGGTGTAGTATGATAGGAGCCCCAGAAGAGGAAATAAAAAATGTTAATGGACTGGGAGATAAATTAAGCAGGCCTGGGGGGGGGGTGACAAGGGAAGCTGGGGCGCCAGGGCAAGGCACTAGGCACATGCCCAGTTTGCAGCAGGGACCAAAGGCTTGGAAATGGGGAGACAGAGAGAAAAACCAGAGAGAGGAACAGAAGGGCAGAGGTGGGGGGACTCAGGTGAGACACAGGAGAAGCCAGAGCGCTTGGGAAGTGCAAAGGAACAGGAAGGAGACTTTGTTGCTGGAGAAAAGGGTGCCAGAAAAAATCCCGGCATGAGCACAGCAGAGGCATAGAAGGAAGCTCAGGCAGCCTGAGTGAGCCATGTCGGGGGAGAGGACTGCAGACATCTGGCCTGGCAGAGGGTGCAAGAGGGGTCCTCCAAAAGAAACAGTTCTAGTAGTGAAGGTAACAGGGAGCAGGCTGGAGGGAGGCAGGAGAGGAACCTAAGAAATAGATGGAGTCCCTGTTGGGTGCAATGAAGTGTGTGACATGCTAGGCTTTAAAAGGTTTATAAATCAGTGGCAGGAAAAAGTCTGTCAACAAACACAGGATGAGCAAAATAGAAAGTGAAAACCTTGCTATCATACTGGGAAGAAACACATTTTTAAATGCTGCCTGCCTCCTACATGAAGCTGAAAACATCTGAAAATATTCCCTAATTTGCATACAAATAGCTACATAAATTGGACTTGATCTTGCTTTTGGCTGTAAACAGAAGCACAGGAACAGGAGACGGCACCATGCAGTAAATAGCATGCTGGACTCAAGAGACAAGAGACCTTGATTCTGTTTGCAGCTGTGCTCCAGCCTCACTTTCTGACCTTGTATGAGAGGCACCCTGGACAAGTAACAGCAGAAAGAAACTGCTATGGCCAGGAGGAGCATAGGAGTAGTTATGGGGGACAGGGTGATCATATCCTTGGAAAAGCTGGATCTTTCTTGGATATTTAGAGTAGGAATGTCATCCTTAATTTTAGATATCAGAAAGTTAGTCATCTGATTCTGAGATAATTACCTTCAGCCTGATTGATACTGAATGGAGCAAAAGAGGTGGAAAGTGGTTCTTCTGACTTATTATTTTTATTATAAATGTCTGTCTCAGCATAAGATGAATTGTGCCTGGGAGATGAGATCCATTTACACTTATAAAAGGAACAGAGTGTAACTACATCAGATTCAGACATCCAAATGCTAGGAATCCAAATACAGGCAGTGACTCCCAACTTAAATTGTCTTTCTTTCAGGAATTTGTCTGAAAAAATAACAGCTGTAATACTTAACATTTCCTTTAGACATTTTAATATCTAGAGCTTAAAGTGTGCCATGTAAGCATACATATTATTAGAACTAGTAAAAATATACCCAAATTTTACACTTTTAACACTTGAAATATCAGATTTTATGACAACTAAAACACTGAAGTCTCAACAATTCAAAGTGTTTTTCTTAGTCCCTTTTCCCTCCAACTTTTTAAAAAAGTGTATCTTTATGCAGTCCAAGTCAGCCTAAGTCTAGATGATGAAGTTTTCTTCTAGGAATAATAAGTCCATTACTAGAAAGTAGCTTCTTTGACACAATTATTCAAAATCTCAGCTACAGAAAAAAAATCTCTTTACGGATATAAGCTGTCACTTACACTGGAAATGAACATGTTTTGGATTAAGTTATTTTTCAGCCATCAGCTGGAAATGGATTTTCTGAAAGATGACATCATGTGTGGGATCCATGTCACTTGTGTTTAGCCAGCTACAATTTCTTGTCTCAATCTAAGCCATTTGGTTCCTGCTGTAGCTGATAGAGAGTTCTCTCCAAAAAGGCAATTCATTCCTTCCTAAAATGGGCACTGAAAATAGATGAGATGAATCATTCTTTGTAGGTGCATCTTTTCCCCATTGACTACAGAGAAAGCACAGTTAAGTCTTAGAGGACTTTTTATGGCTACAGTGAAGACAAATGTCACATGTAACATGCTCTTCCTGAAAAGCCATTGCCATTGATTTCAAAAGCCTCCAGAATCACTGTGTTACTCCTACCACTAGAGATTCCCACTGCATATTCTCCAGGAATATGGGACTGGTGAGACTGCAGCATCCCTGAGCCCACCTCCATCACAACCAGTGATGTTAATAACCATGCTCTTAAACACCTCCTTAAAAGCAGTCAGAATCTTTATCTGCCCATTCCCTGCCCCACACTGCCCACTGTTCCTTTTGGAGCTCTGTCTGAAGCATCAGTTCTAGTTGGTTTTAATTTTGCCAGTATTGCTTGTTCCAGCATTAACCATCAGATCTTCACTGTTCCTTTCTCAGTCCTCTCCTTTTTTGATTGAAACCCACATTACATCCCCCTTGGTACTCTGGATGTGCGTGCCAGATTTTCTTAGCAAGAGTTCACAGCCATGTAGGCTCCTTTTTTCCTAGTACTGATATGCTTATCTGGTCCTTTCTCTTCCCTTGTGCCTTTGTCTGCAATCTCTGTCTTCTGCTTTGACACAGAATGGTCTGCATTTCAATTCATATTCTTCTGCAGCCTCTGGTTCTCAGACGTCTCAATCATCTCCCATTGCCTTAACATAGGGCTAGTTGCTGTCTTATTCATTGTCATCTCATCTCCTTGTTTTGCCTATTTATCCTTTGTAATCTCCAGTGTAGTAAACCTGTTCCTCATCTCTATTTCTCTTCTATTTGGCAGGCTGCTGCCTCTGGCTTGTCATCGTGCTCATGTTCCCATTCATGAGTAATCATCTTCTTGTAAATTTTTCTTGTGCATTTGTTTTCTTCTGTACTTTTCATGCTTCTCAAACACAGATACCTCCACTAAAACATGTCAAAAAGCCTTCTTTCCTGCAAAAAAATCTGAATAACCTGTTTGTGCAGTGTTTGTGAGGATGTCTCTGTTGTCTGAGTAGAACAGTTCCATAAAAAACATGACAGTTTCTTAAGTTATTTCCAGTGAAGGGTACACACATTACTGGAGGGTTACACCCATCAGTTTCCATGAGGTCCAGCCTTCTCCATAACAATATATAATTACCTTGTTAGGATTCGTATGTTGTTATTCCTTTGTTAGAACTCAGCTATATCAGAGCCACAGGAAATCAGAGCTTTTTAACTGTACTCAACATTAAGCTGTTGCAGGTGGTTAAATGTTTTGCCCAGATACTGTTACTGGCTTGGAAACAGCTAGTACAAATACTGCTGTGTCATCAGCTGTAGAAACGAGAGAGCTAGATCATTTCCATGCCTTTGATGTTCACATCATAATGCAAATAGCTATTGAAGTCACAAGGAAAAAAAATAGGAACAAGTTAGGAAAAACAGGAAAATCTATGCTGATAAAATCAGGGAGAAACACTAATATGAACTGGGCAGAAATCACTCTTGCTAAGTTCATTTTAGAGGCAAGGATCTTTCTTGTAGGACCTTGCCGATGGACTGGATAGTGTGATGCCTTTTTCTCTGGTAGCACACAATAATGCCAAGGATTGCCTCAGGCTCATGGAGATTTCTTCTGGTATTACAGAACCTGCAGGGGTTGTGGCAGCAAAGCAACGTGGCTGGAGGGAGGCCAAGGTGAGAGGATGCAGACAAGGCTCTGTCGGATCCCTCAGACCCCTGATGCTGCCAGAAGGGCCTTTAAGGACCACCATCAATTAAATATCAAATCCTGTTGTGCCAGTTCGTGCTGTCTTGGGACTGGATAGCGTAAGGCTCAGGAGAAACAACAAGTACTAAAGCTACATTAGCTTTCCTTCTTCACTCACTTCAAGAGCTGTCTTCAGGTTGAGAGTTTGGGGGTTTGTATCCCTCAAAGATATATATGTATGTAAGCTTTTACAGAACTTCATGGGGCATTTGACAAAAGGTTAGCAGCTTTAGACTAAATTAATTTTTCCTTAACCTCTCACTGTGAGGTGAAATCAAGTTTCTGAGAGTGGCAGCCATTAAAAGACAATACAGGTGTGTGGCTCTAACAGAGTAGGGAAATTGGTATGGAGAGTAAATGTGCAGGGGGTGTATGAGTTGAGAGGCAGAGGTGCTCTGAGAAAAGCTCTGACTGAAGCCAGTAACTTTCTTTTGCTAGCAAGCAATTCATGACTTGAAAAAATTCAAAATTCAAATTGAAACCAGTGGCAAATTCCAACCAAACAGAAAGAACATCTCTGACTGAAGAAAAGCAAGCAAAGAAAAAACAAAAAAGTATTGGCAATGTCAAAAAGATTAGTTTCAGCATTTTCCAAAACAGAGCATCTCCATTTTTTTAATCTGGATTCATAAAGAGCATTTGCTGAAGGAATTCCAGCTCCCATAATCCTAGTGATTAGGACACTATCCCAACAATTTGAAGACCCCAAAGCCCATCTCTGTCTGATTCTGAAAGGGGATTTGGCTATGTTCTTTGTTCTTCTAGGGGGAAGACCTTTCCCACTATGCACTCGAGTATCACAGCTCAATTATTCTTTCTCTCTGTTGGACATGTTCCACTCCAAAATCACATTGTTATAATCAAATATTTACTGGGAAGGAGACAGATTCCTTAGGCTGGGCCTCTAGAGGAGGGAAACTTGAGCTCAACTCCTTTGAAATTGGGTGGCAAGGGGGATTTAGACCCAAATGAGTGCTCTAATCAGTACACTCTGGAAAGAGGCAACAAATACTGCCACATCTCTTTTGTGGTTTTTTGAATGGCTCCTAGGACCAGCTTTTCATGTATGCTTTTTCTTTTTTTCTTTTTCTTCTTCTTCTTCTCCTTCTACTCCTCCTCCTCCTCCTGCTCCTCCTCCTCCTCCTCCTGCTCCTCCTCCTCCTCCTTCTTCTTCTTCTTCTTAGCTGTTGCAATATCTGGAAGTGAAAACTTCCATTTTCAGTTGAATGAAATGTTTTGTTCAAACCAAACACTATTTTATTCATTTTATGGCACCTTTTTTTCTCCTAATTTTCATTTTGCCTCCTCAACTTTTCAGTTCACATGCTGAACCAAAGAATAAGTTTTTCTTGTGGCACTTGTTCAGCTTTTGACTGCACTTCCAATCTGCAGAGGGACTAGAAAACAGTCCTTCATTTTCTGTTTTCTCCAAAGTTCAGGATAAATTCTACTTGTCTGGGAAAACAATCTGTGGAAATTTATATAGGGGAATCTTACTTATTTTTCCTTTTCTCCAGTGGGTGGCTGAATCTTCCTTTTATTTAGGTCCTTGTGTAACAACATGCCCATTGATTTCATAAGAGTATTTCCCTGCATCAGAAATAATGACATCATTGGTTTGGCCCTTTAAAATTAGCTCATGAAAGGCACAAAATCCACAGATTATATTACTTTCTTATTATTCCATTTTTCCAGAACATTTTTCTTTATGTCATACTTTATTGGATGAGACAGAGAATAAAATAATTTGCAATCATTTCGAGGCTGTTTTGCATACTGTGCTGTGTGTCACTTTTTAATATTTCAAATCCTTTAATCCTTGAAGTAAAGAACATCTCCTAACTTTACAACATTGGGATTCCAGGAACTTGTGGAAATAAAGAATTTAGAAAGTCCATGATAAAGAGATTATTACCTATTACTATTGCTTAATGACTATTACTGTGTGCAAATGCAGATGCCAGTGTGAAAACAGCACATTCAGCAAGTAGTAGGAGAGTTATAACAGAGAGGAGAAATTAGGGTCAGGAAATTTTTTAACTAGGAGTCAGGCTATTAGCAGGAGGACATAATTTCGTGCTAAGATGTGGCAACTCAGACTTTAGGCAGCTTGAATCTTCTTCTGGATACACCCCTGACTCTTTTCTCTATCAAGGATGGGAAAAGAGCAACTGTGTAGCTAACTTAGGTGCTTAATTAGATGCACGAATATGGACCACACTGTGTATTACCCGTTATTTGGGCTGTCACTATCACATGCTTGGTCTGGAGAAGGTCACCACTTGAGGAAGGCTGGGCATGCCCTGTTACTCATCTAGGGCCTTACTTACTGCTATGGTGCTTCCAACCAGTGAAATAAGCTACTGGGCAGCCTACAATTCTGATGCAGAGACTGCGCACAGTAGAGGAATAATCACAAAGATGAGCAAGAGGGACTCTTGAGCTCTGGTGTGCTGCACGTTCTCACTTTCCTGTGTTTCAAATTTTCTCATCTATTAACATGAAGATGATGGTGATTAATTGCCTACATAGCATAGGTGGTGTGAAGATTAATTAATGCCCATACAATTCAGTTGCAAGATAGCTTAGTGTTGTATTACCATAGTGGGACTTTTTCATCTCCTGTGAGAAACAAAGCACATCATTACTCAGAAGCTGCCTGTATCTGAAAAGTGGGAGAGGCAGATGATGGTGAAGTAAGAAGTAAGGGGATCCTCGCTGGTGTTGCTTTCTGTGTTGACAGCAATGGTCTGGAATGAAAAGGCTAATCAGTTAAATCCTCCTCCTTAAAAACGTCCATTATAGAATAAAATCATTTTGAACCATTACCAAATGTACACAGCTTCACTTGCATGTCCAGTGACCTATTTGATGCAATACACTCAGACTGTATCAATACCAATAACATTTTTGACAAAAAATGTAACTCTAAAATCTTCTGTTCTTGGTGTAAACAGTGCATTGATAGTCTGCTTCACAGTGAAGGTAATTATCTCCTAATGAACATAGAATTGTGGTTAGGGAAAAATCATGATAGAGGAAGAGAAGTAACTAATTTTTTTAATGGAATTATACATGCCTTGTTCTTATTACCATAATTAGCTTTTCTCTTGTTATGTGTGTTGTTTTTTTTTGTTTGGTTGGTTTTTTTTGTATTCCAGCAGACTATTAAATCAATAACAGTCTCTACAGTGTCTGAAAAAAAGTTCAAGGCAAATGAACTTTCCCATATGGATGTGATATTTGCAGCCATAAATAAATTCTTAAGGTTTTTGTCAGGCTTTTCACACACCCACAGATTCTGCTATCAGCCAATAAATCTTTATTTAAGACACTATGAGATCAGATTTCCCTGGACAGTGTTGGTCAAAATGGGGAGAAAATAACATTACAGAGAAACTGTAGTATTTCCAAGTTCTGCCTTCCCTTCTACCCCAAGCAGAGTATTCTCTTCCCCTCTGCTTTCGTTCAGAATTTCCTACCATGGTGTCTACTTGCAGTTTGACTGTATAATGGGGAAAAAACAGCAGATAGTGACATCACTGTGTATTTTTCTAATAACAGGGGGGATCTTGCTGTTGGACAAGTGGGATTTGAAAAGTCAGAAGTGCAGCAGGTCATCTGGAATTGTTGCTGTCTTCTCCTCCTCTAGCAGAGACAGCTGTTCAGATAGCTCGGTTTCATATCGCAGTTCTTGTGCAAGAGCACAAACTCCCACCCCGTGATTTCTCCAGCAATGCTTGAGAGTATCCCTTGAGATTCCTCTGCAGCATACACAGGGGTCCTATGAATGCTTTAAAACAGCAGAAATGTAACAGGTTTGCTTGCAGCTATTCGCAGCATACTTCATAAAATACTGTGCTTTCCTACAGACAATAACACTTCACCTCTACAAACTGTCCCTGGGAGTCAGATATGCAAATACTAAAGCAGAGCTTGGTTTCAGAGAATGCTATGGTCTCATCGGTGACTCCATCAGACAAAGTAAAACAGTAACCTTTTCATCAGAGAGGGGGAAGACCCTACCTCTCTAGCCATTATCTTCCTGGAGGTCAGAGTAATGCTCTGTAGGGAGTTCAATTCTGAATAACTCCTTTATTTTTACATCTTGGTGTGTTACTAATTTCTTATTTTGGGAGTTGCTTCTTTTCCATAAAATACTTCCTTCAAAATTCTTTCCTTTTGAAGCCATGGCAACTGTAGCCATGGCATTTACCACCTGTAAGAATTATTAATGCTCCACAGTTGAATTGGCTTTGGTAATTAACAGATGAAAGGCAATGGCTTCATAATGATAATAGCTCTAATCAGCAGGGTGTTTCTTATATGTGCACTGGACTTTCTACACGAGAAGAACCTGGTGGTTTCAACTACAGATTAGTTCCTAGAATTACAGAAGAATAATATTGAGGGACAACATTAAGTCCCTCAAGTCTCTGCCTGTCCTGCCATAAAAAAGGGAAAAGTTACAGGATCGATTAAAAGATCAGTGCTATGCTGACATCCTAACTGAAGTTTGCACAACTTATTCTCAAAAACTTCCCATGATGGAGACTCCCCCACCTCCCTGGGCATCTATCACTGTTTTATTCCAGTGCTCAGCTATCCTCACTGTTTACAAGTTTTTCTTGAAGTTCAACGGCAGTGCTGGAGTAGAAGCCCATTACTTCCTATGCACTTACAGACATGGAGAGCAGCTTAGATCCCTTTTTCTTGTGGCAGTCTTCTATGAAAATGAATGCTGATGCTGGAAAACAGCAAAATGAGAGGCCTAGGCCTGCAGACCCATTTTCATATGAATGGTTTACTTGCTTCAGGGAGCTAAACTGTATAATTAAAGATCTCCATCCTAAATACACTTTTGCATACTGAGACCACTGGCTAGATAAATCTCTAGCTGGTGGTTTCTATGGTCTCTGTATGCTGCATCTTGCAATAACCTGGAGCAGAATTAAGAAGCACCAAGTGGTAGACAGAATACAACTCTTATAGCAATGATGGGAATTTTGCCTTGCCTGGACAAACAAAAATTGTGATAGGTCTGTTTTCAGATGAAATCCTATACTGTCTATTTTTCAATGATTTTAAAACATCTCTCAATGCATCTTTAGCAGCAGTTCATAGCAGTTAGAAATTGAGGCATTCTTTACCTTTACCATTGAAATTGACTTTAATTAAATAAAATATTCCAGTAAGTCTAGAAAGAGATAGCAGAAATACATTTACTGAATGTCCTGCTCACTTTTCGATCACCATGCTTGGTCTTGATAGAATTGTATTCGTCAAAGTGAGAAAGTGACAAGATGGATTTTTAATTCTCTGGCTAGTCATGTGGTGCTGAATGAATTATTAACCAGGACATTTTTTTCCCTCACAAAATGTGATTGCTTTCAAATTCTCAAAACTTTTAATGAATCAGGTCAATTTTCAATATTTGCTGAACAAATTCACATACAAGATTGTGTGTGTGTGTGTGCATGTGTGTCTGAAAAATGCCAGAAAAAGGAATGTGGATCCAGGAGATGTGTGATTTCCATTAGGAGCATTTAATCGCAAAACAGTCATTGTCTCACCTTAAAGTACTTTTTGTTGTGGGATTCATCATTTTGCTTATGGAGAGAACTGAGTCGTCTGAAGTTTAAGCAGCTTATACATGGAGATACTTCAAGTTCATTTCAGAGCTGGGACTCAAGACACCCAGCCTGTACATCCAATGTGGGGTAAATTAATAATTGTCTAAGATATGGTTTTATAAATCCGAGTGCTATCACCTAATGCCCAGTCCCATGTTCATGCACCAGACAATAAGGCCTAAATTCTGCCCCTCCTTTATCAGTTACATAAAGTTCAGCATTTAACACTTTCCAAGGTAGTGATGGCTAGAGACATCTGGCATCCCTGTATATGTTCAGATCTTGCCTATGATTAGTGTCATGATAGACTTGAAAACAGAGGCAGTAACTGGGCATTACCTAGATAATGTGCCAGATGTGCAGTTAAGTTTGATGTGAATTTAAACTCCCTATTCATTAATTAGCAAATGTGTATATCTCAGCTATATCCTTCTGAAGAATTAGCTGGTCAATGCCCCCAAGTGCAGTGTGTGTTTCAAAACCGTCTATTAGCAAAAGGCATCAACAGAAAGACAGACATTAAGAGATCTGTCATGAGACTGAGCATCTGAATGCCCCTTGCAACACTATCATAGTATGGATAAGGCTGCACCTACACAGCAGAATTAAGCCAGGATTTTAGCCTGAGTTAGAGCACTTGTGTGAATGTAATTTCAATAGCTTCAGTAACAACCAATACAAGTGACAATGTTGTCAGGTCTGCACTCCTGTGCAGCCATGAAAGTCTGTAATGATGCATCTTGCTACTGTTTTTCTTTTCTGTTTTAGCAAGATCAAGGTAGGGCAGATGCTCCAGCTTCTGCTACAATCACATGGTCATTTTACTGTGGAGGAACACTCTAAAACGCTGGTTTCAATGCTGAAGAAAAGGACACGGGCAGGAGTGAGGTGTGTAATCCAGGAAGAGGAAAGAGGCCAGCTGGCAAATAATTTCCTGCTGCCTTTATTACCGTAAAAACTGAATCAATTTATGTGTCTGGATGGGGCTACTGAAAAGCATAACTTCTTTAAAAGCTACTTCCCTCCTCCCCCCGCTTCAGACTCATGAATCTGAACAGGTTCCACACACTCCTTTCTGGAAGCACAGCCTTAGAAAAACAAATGTATTGAAATAGTCCAAGCCAGCATAAGAGTAAGAATTTCCATTTCGTGAACGCTATTCAGATAAAAATAGCTTGCCTAATGGGTAAAAAAGTAGGAGGAAAATGATTCCTTAGCAGAGAGAGAGCCAATATACTTTATTTCTTATTGATGATGGAGTTTTGTAAGCTGAGCAGTATGTTACAACTTTATATTCTCTTTCTCTGTGTAAACTATGGAGCTATGAAATAAATTATGTATATTTGCCACCTTAACACCCTCCTCAATTGCACTTTGCCCACTAATCTGTGCTGGAATTACTTCCAATATTCCAAACCTCTGATGAGATGTCAAACAGCCTCTTCCTCTCCTATTTGAACAGAAAGCACTACCACAAAAATGTTTCCTTCTCTTCCTCCAAATGCAGATCTTTTGCATATGGGGATTGAAAATGGCAGTTCACTCTGAGGTTTATCTTTGGCCTGAAGTGGTTCTAGATTTACAGTATTATTAAGATCCAGTAATTTGGGAAACAAAAGAACTAAGTGAAATTGGTGCCTTGTTAAGATACTGATCTGACAGTGTCTTAAGCCGGGGATGTGTAATTGATTTTTTTTAATTGCAGGAATTGCCTGTGTCTGTATAATTTTGAGAGAGTGTTTTTTCCATGTTTTTGCCAAAGATGATTGGTAGTATGGAGAAGACTGTGTGTGTGTATGTGTGAGTGTTGGGGAAGAACAGGGTGGTACTATCTTTTGATCCCTCCCTGGGGTTTTTCTTTCTGGAGACCAAGCCAGCTGGGCTTACTGGGAGCTACCAGAAGCATCTTGCACCAGGGAAGTAATGTGTCTGAGTCACATATATGATGGTCTTGCATGGTAGGGCAAATTCATCAAATGAGTATAACTTCTCAGGCAATTTACTGGACATCGCAGAAAAACAAAAAAGCTCAGAGATAGAAGGAATACTTTATCAGAGATCAGTAAGCTAGAGAGTAATCAACACATGCAAGTTGTGGCAGTTTTTAAGAAAAAATAAAACCATAAAAGATGAACATTTTCCTCTGAAGACTCTAGAGAGACCTGAGAAACAAAATGAAACTAAATCCAAGGCCTCTGAGTCATTCAGGGAAATACATAGATAACCCTGTGCTTTCCCTGTTGCTTTAAAGGAAAGTCTATTATTATAACTGTATGGAAGTGTTGGTTTAGATAAGACTGAATATGAACATAGGCTTTTTTGCCACTCTAACGCTCTCCTTTCACTCTTTCTGTCTAAATGCTTTCTTTTAAGTACAAAGTAAACCACACTTAGATTTTAAAATACTGTTGGATTTACAGGGTAAACCAAGGTAAGGATATACCTTGTGTACAGCAGCCAGATCCCAGTCTCATAATGAGTCCTCTGAAGGCTGGCACAAAGATGCCGGAAGGAAGGAAGAGGTGATGGAGCTCTGTAAATGTGGCACAAGCATCTCCCCATCTAGAAATAGCTGGGATACCTCACCTACTTTCAAGTATGATAGACTGAATGCCTTTTTTAACTTCTTCAGGCTTAAAAAGATTTCTGGAGATGATGTGTAAGTCAGCACTGCAAAATCCCTATGGACAAAGGCAAGGAGCTTTTCTTGATGAGTACCATATTGGGATGAGCATGTGAATTATCTTCTAGGGTTTTTTTTCATTGTCCCCAGGTTTCAGAAAAAGAGCTGAATGAGTGAAATTTGCATAAGAATTTTGAAATGTTGCCCTATTGTTTTCTTAGAGGCTCAGTTTAATGTTGAAAACATCTGTCTGCCTTTCAGTGCTCCATGGATCATTTGGCTGTTTGAGAAATCCCATTTCACTCTTTCCTCTGTTGCCTGGCTGGGAAGTTCTTGTTCTTGGTACCTGTCAGCCAAGAAAAAGAAGCAACAACAACAAAAAAAGAAAAAACAACAAAAAGAAGCTATTTTATGCACTGATCAAAATACTTTTCTTCTCCTGGGGAGGGGAAGGGAGTAACCATAATTTGGCACTTTCCACATCAAAGCGCTCCTAAGAGCTCATGACAGTGTTGAAGACCAAATGTAAGAAAGACGATAATAGATACTAGTTAGAGTCTTCAGCAAAACTATTTGGATTTCAATGGCACTATTAGGAATATAAATAATAATATAGATTCCTGGATCTGCTAGACCTCCCGTTAAGGAGGTCACATCCTAATTTTGAACACTGGCTTGGAGCAAGGCTTTTCCTTTCTAGAAGTTTCTTCCCCTCAGAGGAATTCATTCCTCTGTCTTTCTTCCTGCAGTTAAGACTAATGGCCCTTTAGGGCTTAAAGGATATGCACTAGTTTTGCTTAACAATTGCTTAGCAGCTTTTGCATCATTACTTTTCCATACTCAGTGCACGTAGTGGCTATGATGATAGACACTACACAAGTTAGTGATATAGACAAGTCATTTCCTTTTCTCATTCCTAAAAGGACAATATCTTTGATGTTATCTAATGGTTGTCTTACTTTTTTTTCCCCTACCTGTTTTTTAAACAGGAATCATTTTTCCTTATTCTGTTACTTGGCTTTTTGTTATTCCCCAAAGGGTACACTTGAAACCAAGCTATTCTGATTTCTATGACTATGAAGTACTCTCTTTTCTGTATCTGCCAAAAAGGTGTATAAGAAAAACGGTGCTGCACCTTTCTAATTTTGTCTGACATTGCTAACTCAGACAAAACTTACTGATTTTTTTCTGACACTTGTAGAGCCACTGAGAAGAAACCTTCTAAGCAGAAAAAGAATATTCATCCTCAGTAGACTGTGTGGCGGAGACTATAATTTCCTCCCAGGATTCTGTACAGGGAAGGGATGCATTAAAAAGTTTCCTCCAGACTAAAAGGATGGGATTCAGGTACTTTGGTATCTAAAGCTTTGAGTGCTCCAGCACAGAAGGGTTCCTGTGTCCTGTCTTAGGTAACCTGAGGAATTTCAAATATACATGCATAGGGTAGGTAGATATGACCCAGGATCTACAGGAGACTGTGCCCTCTGGGGCTGACAGCTGAAGACAAAGTGGGAGACCAGGTGGTATTTAAAACCACTATAAACACCTATATTTAGGCACTGAATCCTGTTCTTGGTGTCTGCTGTTCTTCTTTATGATCCACAATAAATCTTGAGTCTCTGTGGACTATGTGGCTTGGAGGGGTTTTGCAATATTTTTCCTACTTGAGTTGTTAATTTTAGAAAGATCAAAAGGATAAGTACTGCATTTCTTGCATTTTTTTCAGTAATTGCAAAACATCTCATTGGGGATTCCTTCTCTTTTCCCCAAAGGGGAAAGGTGTTGAATTTTTGACATTGATTTTTTTTTTCATCTGTGTTTATTAAGCATTGAAATTAAATATCTGTTAATAAAGAAACAGCATTTGTTCAGAGTTTTAAAAGTTTAAATCTTTTTCTGTCAGCACTCTCTTTGCCCATTTCATGACATAATTCTAAGCTTTTTTTTACAATCACAGGTGCACTTTTATGATAAATATGGTCTTTTTTTTAATCTACCAAATGTATTGTATTTTATTCATGACAAAGAAACACAGTGAAAAGGGGACCGATACAGTGATAGAACATCAGATTTATTCTGTTTAATAAAAGAACCCCACAATCCAATTGAGTTACTTCACATCTCCCTCTGGTTGCATGTGAGACTCTTTGGGCTTCAACTCTCGCTTGGTTTGTTTATTAAAACAAACACAGTGTAGTAGTTAAAGTACAGGGCTTTAACTGACCTTAGCACAGATAGGAGTGCTGAGTGCTAAGAGATCTGCTGTTAAGGGTGTTAAGTGGGCTGCTTTCTTCTCTGCTGTACACCTTCCGTGTGACCTTGGGAAAGTCACTCACTTCTGAATTTCAGAAAAGGCAGCAGGAATTCATGGTTCAGCTGAAAGAAGAAGACAGTGAAGCCCCTGTGGGAACTGACATGAGCAAGTAAGTCCCTAAGATCCCAGATGCAGAGGAGGTCGTCGACACTGCTAAACCCTTCAGATGGGCACCTTGCGTACTACCATGGGCGCAAAGAAATTAATACAGTCTAAGTGTGTCCTGTCTCCTCCCATTTGCTTGGGGCAGCAGAGCCACCGGGCCAATCTCTGCAGTACAGTAGTACAAGAAGTGGTGATCTGGCTTCCTAGGCTTGGGTGAGTCTCCACAGTGTGCTCAGTGTCGTCTGAATCAAAATGAGGCTGTCGACAAGGTGTCCTTAATCAATGCTGTGTGTTTTAGACTATTCAGAGAGCCAAAGATAAAAGGTTACTGGAGAACAGCGAAGCGTTGTCTAAATATTATGGCCAGGATTATGTGGCATGATGTAGAAGGTTGCATTATACAACTAGTTTCTGTTGTAAATGACTACATTTACTATTATTCTTGTAAATGCTTACATTTATAGCATTTCCCTAAACATAGAAGTACTGTTGTTTTTGCTGCTGCTGTTATTGTTGTTGTCTAGCAGCTTACCTAAATGATAAAACATAGATTATCCCTTCACCCTGCAAATATCCTCCCTAGTCTGCAACTTCCTAAGAGAATTCTTAGCCACTTATTTTGCTAGTAAACTCAGATCTGTGTCCTGTTTAGGTCTGGTGCCCTACGTGTGAGCAACAAGGCTTGTAAAAGCTAAATACAGCATAGAAAGACAGAAGTAAATACATTAGAAGGAGGTTTAAGAGCACTCTTTATCCACCTTCTTGCTAAAACGTTTGGATTCATTTACTTGTGCTTTAATAAACCAGAAAAAGATCATCCAGCCAATATTTTTAGTGACCTTGACAGTCTTCAGAAAGGTGCTGGTGGCCTGAGGTCTGAGGGAGAAGAACAGCATCCTTCACAGGACTCAGTGGGCTGCATGACCCAAGGGACAGAAACACTCTGTTGTGAAAGAAGGTTGCTGGCACATGTCAATGAGCAGAGAATCTTTTTACATGTAGATTTGCCAGTATTTTGTTTTTGTTAAAAGCAGCTGTGCTGTAAAGCTGGGCGAACTCTGGATGTTCGTGTGTGAAGGCTCAGGGTCACAAGGCATGACCATAGGTAGAAGCTCACCCCAAACCAACTGATCTACCTAGAGGGGAGACATCTGGGGCAAAGAGCTCTAGGAAAGAAAGAAAGATTTCTCCATTTTGGCATCCTCCTAGTCATTGCAGGTTTTATAAAGTGCTGGCCCAAGCCAGGCTGTGGTGAGACTTGCAGCCTCTGGCAGCAGATCTGCCTCCTGCGAGTGATGGGTGACAGCGTGTCAGCCAAGCAGGAATGGTTTATGGAGAGCAGGCTGACCACCAAGATCATCATCAGCTGCACTGAAACCTCTGTATACAGCAGCCTAAACCTGGGAGAGCTTGCTGAGTCCTAGAAACTCAGGGTACGCGTTGGGAACAACAAGCTGTGAATAAGGTGCCACTGAAGAGGAAAATGGTAACAAGCTGTGCCAGCAGTCACTGATAGTTATATGAGGAGGATTTGTTTCAAACAATAGGTTTGAGGCCAGCTCATAATGTGTATTGTATTTTTCTTTCCTCTCTCCCCGTTCCTTCAGCCCCAACAGTTCCTTTTAGTTAAACAATTTGTTTAACTCACAGCTTGTGAGCTGGGAAGTATTGCTTATGATTCAGTTGTGCTTCCCAGATTTCAAACAGCATTGGTGTTTTTTTGTAAATACTGTTCATGAATGAAACTAGGCTTGTTGCCTGGCAAGGGAGGGTAAAGACAATTTTAGCAAGATGGGAATTAATAGGATGAATGGATGCCTCCTATTCTGGGATCTGAGCATTTAAAATAGTGATTGAAACAAGTATTTTTAGCAGGATGGAAAGTAACAGGATGAAGGGATCCCCTTATTATGGGAACTGATTGTTTTTAATAGTGATTGAAAAAAATACTGTAAGCCTCAGGCGTAAAATGCATTGCCTCTACTGCAAAATGTTATAACCTGATCTACATCCTGCTCAGTGTATATTCCAATATATACTTTGTTGTTCATGCTCTTCTGCACCTGACATGAGACACTGGCAGGCTTGTTGGGGGTGATGCATTTGCACAACATTCCCTGGATTCATTTAACTCTTGCCTTTCTAATTTCGTTTAGCTGCTAGTATGGTTATTACTCCTTCAGCTGTGCAGATCAGTGAATTTTTGGGCATATTCCTCAGTGGAATAAACCTACAGAAAGGGTCAAATAGTTTTGGACTTAAAGTTAGTGTTCTTCACAGAATGCACTTGTGTCTACACTAGCAACCTTGTGATTCTGCTTGCTATGTCATTGGGGTAAGATCCAGCCTGCTACCGTAGGCACCTGACTTACACCTACACTCTAGACACCTACACTTTGGCTAATCAGTCCTCTTAAAATAAGTAATAAGAGCTGTGTAAACCTAATTAAAGAAGACAAATGCCTTTCAAAGACTCCTGGGAAAAATCCTGTCCACGTAACCTAGATGCCTCAGCTTAGGTGGACTTCCACCCAAAGACTTCAAAGACACCTTTTGTTACTGTTTATACAGAGAAATTTAGCACTGGGAGTAGGATTTATCTGAAGGAATGTATGTAGTGTGCATCACAGAGAGACACTTACATTTCCTATGTAGCACATGGAGAGAATTAAGCATTTCCGCAGCACAGCTCTCCTGATGATACTTTATTATTATCTGAAGTGTGTTACAGAGGTACCTGTTTCCCTTCCTGTATGATGATATGTGGGCTAGTTCTGATTGGGTATATTGGACCCAGCCCATAGGATGGGCATAATGGATTTTTTTGGTTTAGTCTTCTGATGTATCCAAAAATAACTTTAAAGGTTAAAATAAGGAGAGGAGAGGAAAGAGAATATACTAATCTTGGACAATTTAAAGCGCTTTCCTCAACCCCAGGCAGATTTTGGGTTATTTTAGCTATATTTTTGTCATTTGACCTTTCTTCAACCTCTCTTTAAAAATCTAAATAAATTTTGAAGGTAAAATGTTTTGAAATTAAAAATCTAGGCATTCGGAGAACTAACTATCCTGCCAAAGGCAGGGTTGTCCAGGGATTTTGGTGCCTATAGGCTTAAGGATTCTTCGAGAGTAGCCAGTTTGGACTGCTAGACACCATGCTTTCCATGCTGAAATCCTAATTTAGGCAACCTGTTTCTAGCTTTCAGTTTTGTGTTTGGGCTTTTCCAAGCTTGGAATTCACTTGGTTTTTCCTTTCATCAGCTTCTTTTACAATAGCTTCCCTCCTACCCCTTTTCACTCACTGAAAGAAGGTTAAGTAAGTAAAGAAAGTATCAAAAGCCCTCCTTTCTTCATGCTTTTCTTATTTCTTTCGGTTTAAAATATTGGGGGAAAAAAAGTCAAAGAATGTGGTTGTGGGGGAACAGGTAATTTTTCTCACACCTCTAACTTCTTCACAGTTGAAAAAGCAAGAAAAGTTGGAAATGTTTGAAAAATAACAGAGATTAGACATCTTGGTTTAAGGTTATTCACTGAAAATTGTCCCTGGAAAAGGGAATTTTTAAAGTGTGTCTATTACTACTCCCATTAGGAACTAGAATTTTTAACTAATGTTTTAAAGCCAGAGAAAAAAGTCTAGAATCAATAGATATCCTCTGCAAGTAGCTTAACCGGCGTCACGTGTTCAGCCCTACACTTGACTGGTGGCTATTATATTACCTTAGGTAGTTCAATACCTAGATTGTTATATGGTGTAGCCACTGCACTAGTTTTTGAACCTATTACCTTAAATTAATATGATGTTTTAGTCACTTTGAAGTTGAGAGTGGGTTCTCCATATTTTATTTTCTTGGCCAGCTCTTCAGGGGGTAAAATCTATACCTTGTTAGCACAATTTGTCAGCTCTAATACCATCTCTCTATACCATAATACAATGACTGCTCTTTGGCTTAAATGTTATTTCACAGTGTGGTGACTCTTACTGAGTTGGGCTTACCTGCGTAAATAACTTGAGTTAACTCTGTAGTAAAGGCAGCCCAAGGTACAAAAGATATGCTATAATACTAGCTCAAGATTTCATGTATAATAAGAGGACTTACAGGATACTGTTTTGAGAGCCAACTTAAGCAGGGACAAGCTTACTGGCCATATGCAATGCATGCTAAAATCATCCAAACAAATCCCGCTTTACTCAGAAAGTCAAAAAGGAGTTCCAAAAATGATTTGCAGGCAAAAAGGGACATTATTCTTAAGGGAAGTGGCAAGAAAAAACCTGGTCATGGAGTGAATCTTGGTCTCGAATTTGAGGGTCCCAGGAGTGACTGCTTGTACTGATATACATGCACAGACCAGCTGCAGTCCAGCTCCGGGAAAGGATAAGTAGTTAAAACAGGGCCAGGGAGTGAGTCTGAGCTCTGTATCTTTGACTGTCCACACTACTTCAGTTGTTAGTCCACTTTCAGTCTCATTTTTGGGCTACTTCAACCAGGCCTGTCTAAGACAAATCTGTTCTAGAGGGAACAAGCCCTCAACAGTGAGGACATTAGTCAGATGTAGCCACTCAACCTCAGGGCTGGATATTGGTTCCTGGCCTATTTTAGTTAGCGTCAGAGACATAGTCAAAGAGACACGACATTGCCCCCCTCCTGGCACCCATGGGAAAGAAACCCAGTGCGTGGGCTTCATTGGCCTCATTCCTCCCTTAGGCAATCAAGAGGACAGGATTATAGGAATCTAATTATAATTAAGATGAGATCTAAAGACATCTGATTTTTCTTCCCTGCTAGTTCACTTTCTATCATAGCCAGAGACTCAGATAACCCAGCAAGGCTCCATGTGAGAACAGACTTCACACTGGTCACTGCACGTATGGGAGAAGCAGCTGAATTACCTGTATAAGACTCAGGTGCCACAGTTTATGTGGTCATCTCACTGGTAACCAGGAAAACCAGGAAAAACATCATGACCAAAACAAGCAAAAAACAGTTTTATAAGACCAGACTTCATTGAGTTATGGCATGGCCAGGCAGTCAAATAAGGGCATGGAAACTTAGTTTCATTCTACCTAGTTTAAGACACCTAACAAGTGTGTCTAAGTTAGGAAAGTCATTGATCTTGTTTTTTACAGATGTGCAAATGATATACAGAAAGCTGTTGAAGATGTAGATGTGCTGTATTATCCACTGAAGGTGCCTTTCTTTCACCAAAGAATGTATATAGATCCTAAAGCAAAAGCACCACAGTGAGGCTCCTAAACCTTGGTGGGATGAATTTAAGCTACCTACTAAAATGGACAGGAAGAATTACAGCTGTGTGCTCTGCATGTGTCTGGATTTCTCCTTCCCTGTTCTGGAAGATGCAGAGCAGTGTCAGAGGCAGGACATCAGAGAGGCCAGATGTGTCTCTTTTACCCTCCAAGATACCCAGCTCATGCAGTGGGCTAAACCCCAGCTGGGGGAAGGAGGCTCAGTTCAGGATTCGGAAGCAGATCAGCTTTGCCCTGTAGCAAGGCTTCTTACTGTTGCTTCCTAAACAGCATGACCAACAAGCTTATTTAGCACATATTCTGGGAGAAAACTGCCGTAATGAAGAGTTTGGGAGAGAAAGAATAGAGGACGGATGAAAGCCTAGGTGCAAGGGCAGAAAGCCCCACACAAACACAGCTCTGATTCCCTCCATCTGTGCAGTTTTCCTCAGGGAAAGCTGAACTGTGTGTAAAGTGAATTCTTACTATACACTGAAGACTGTTAGAGGGTTGGATTTGTTAGAAACAGCATCTTTAATTGTTTCTCAATATAGACATCTCTTCAGTGCTTTAGAATGAAACAAACAAAATCTATTTAATTCCACCAGGCTTTTCGTGTCTTGACCTTTGTGCTGTGCTCAAGTTATACAGTAGAGAAAAGGTGTCCCTTTCTTGCATTACAGATTCATGAATTTTTAAACTCACAGTATGGGGCAGCCACTGTCAAGTAACAATGGGAAACTTATATTCTGCCCAGTGGTGCATAAATCCCCAGAGATTGCATGGCAGGCAGGAAGCAGTAGGACCTGAAATAAAAGGTGCATCTCTCATCCTACAAAAAAAGGATGAGAGATGTGAGTAGCTTTCACTCTTTCTCACCCTTCCCTATTTCTTGTTGCACCACTTTTATTTCATTACACTTATGTATCTAAATATTGCTTGTGTCCAACTGAAGTGACAAGAAGCACTTATGTTAATTAACAAAAAAATTTAGCATAAATGTGACTCTATCGGCTGCTATGCTTCCAGCAGAGGAACAAGGAAGTGTTCAAACACAGAACCATAAAAGCCAGCAGGAGGGTTGTTGCATCTTCAACAATAAAATCTTTAAAATACCTGTCAGAGTTAGTTTTTTATTCTGTGCTAGTTATAAGCAAATAAAATCTCTCTAGTCACAGAAGTCTGGTAAGCATGTTTGTGTCTATACCAATATTTTTCTTTTTATTGTTAACTGAGAACAGCAAAAAATCTAGATACTTTCTCTTATAATTGCAGGGCTTCCTATTTTGCCCACTTCCTACTGATTAGCTGGGGACTTGTGAATGTATCTAAGTATATATGAGGTGTTTCCAGCACTACATGGATACCACCACTTTCCTTATTCTAAAAGGAGCTTCATCTTCTTAAACACAGATATGGACATAATTGTGAGGGCTTAGGGCTGAACTCTTGAAAAATCTCTCAACATCAGAATAACACTACTGAATTTGGTTATCTCAGTGCAGTTGCACCATTGCCCTTTTAATATCAAGCTTGGGATCACTGTGTCTAAACGTACTTTAGAATATAAGCTTCATTACTGAAGACAGTAATCTCTCTAGGGCCATTATGACCCTTGCTTACCTTTTGGTGGTTTGTAATCCTTTGTTATTACATCCTAATCATAAAAGAAAAAGATTCTAGAAAGAAAGTTGCCTGTTCAAGTGAGCATGATATGGCTCAAGCCAGTCAAAAAGAATGTTAGTATCATTTTTTTGCAGTAATTAAAACATTTCATCTTTAGATTTTAGCTAAATTTTTTGAAAGACTTTTTTTTAGTTTCCTAATATAAAATGGAAACCGGAACCTGGAAATGTTTGGTTTTCTTTTCTAAAATAATTTATTTAAAATGCTCAATTTGCCATTTTTTTCTCAGCAGAGTCTTCTTTCTGATAGAAAGCTGTAACCTGAAAATGTGATTGAAAATGAATTTTTTCTCTGACGTTATAAGTAATGAATGTGCAGTAGAGCTTGACTATATGAAGAGAAGAGAGCTGAGGGGAGAAGTTTGTTCACTAACAACTACAAATAAAACCAAGTGAAAGTAAATATGTTAAGAATCCCAAACCATTTATTTATTTTTCACGAGGTTTCATTTTTCTCTATGTTAAGGTGATACTGTTCCTCCATCCTTTCAGATCACATTCCCCCGTTAACATTCTGGCACAATAAAAATTAACACAAAATGCTGGTGTTTTTTGAAGTATTTGCAACTGTTTGTGAGGAAGATTGGATGTCACTTGTGGACAACTGATGAAGAACTACAGCAAGCGAAAAAGAAAAAGATGTTGGCATATCAGCAAGTACATCAAACAGGAGTGGGAAGATGTTATTCTATTTGGGGCGTGTCTAGAGGGTAAATCTTCTAGCAATATTGGAAGGAAAATAAAAACCTAACTGTTAACTTCTTTTAATGTTTCAGAGGACTGGTACAGATATTTGTTGCTTCCACTCTGCCCTCAAAGATACAACGCTAGAAAAAGCAACTAACTTCTTCTGAAGAGGGTTTGTCCTTGTCAGTATAATAAGAAAAGGAAAAAAAAAGATACCTAATAATGAATGGGCTCACACAGGAAGAGCAGCACTTTCAGTGGGTTGCATCCTTCTCATTTTTACTTTTTGCTTTCAAGAGGCTTTCATATCATCTCATTTTATTATTCACAAATAAGATAACTGATACCCTGAACACTTTCTCCCAACTCTTAGTTTTTCATTGAAACCTGGGGAAAATTTCTAGTGACTGAAATTCACTATGATCTTGCCATATTATCCCTATAGCTTTCCCTGACTTTTTGCTTCTGTTGACAAAACCATGGTAAAAATAGGGTAAAAAACTAGCAATGGCAATAGAGCAAAGTTGTTCTAGGAAAGAAACTATAAGTAAAGAAAAGGACAGGACTGGAACAATAGCAGTGTCTAATTTCTGAATTTTGGAGTTCCTACTGCTGCAATGAGATTTTCTGAAAATGAACCAGTACTTCTGGAAGTGTTACTAGGTCTTTTTAGTTAGATTGGGTAAAGATTTATGTTCTGCAATGATACTGTTGAGGTAATTTAACTGTCCTACAATATTTTCTGTGTGTGGATGGACTTGCAGCTGAAGAAGGAAGTTTTTATTTGTACTTCTTTTATGCTCAAGGTGAAATTTTAAAATAAATTTATTTCCTGGGAAAAGAATGAAATGAAGAGGGAAAACATTAATTTATCCTAGATTGGTTCAGTCGATATTTCAACAGGAAACCACTTTCCAGCCTTCTGAATCTGAGGGTGTTACTCCACTGACTCTTGAGTGGCTCTTTAAATCTATGTGCCTTACTAACATAGCTGAGAGGAAGGAGTTGGAGCTGGTACCGAGTGCCCTTCTGAAAATAATTATCAGAATATACATAATGATTTTAGTTCTTTGTAGATTTGGGGAGAAATGTTCTATCATTGTTGAAAGATGAAACCATTAGAAAAACCTACTTCTCCGGGTACACTTTGTGTATTACCTGGAGTTCTTCGGTTATGTAGAAAAGGCAATGACAGCCATTGTCAAACTCTGCCTTAAATTATGAGGGAGAAATGTTAGAGACATATGGCGTATTGTATAGGGAGTTCTGTAGCTGCCATACAGGAGTTCTGGTAACTTACCATAGTCAAGTTATTACAGCTATGGGCTGCACCAGACACTAATGTAGCCCACAGTCAGAATGTTCTTATTAAATGCCTACGGCTCCCAAATGATTCTTGCTTTAAGGTGCTAGTGATCTGAGTGAAGGTTAGCTTTTCCAGCTACATTTCACAGTCCTATTTGATGAAAGTAACCTTTTTGGAGGTTTATAGCACTGAATGCTGAGTACTATTCTTATTTTGTGCTCATTACTTGTGCCTTTTTAATAGTTGTGATTCAGGGAAGAATTCTTCACCAGCTCCATATGAATCTTATCAGTTGCTGTGTTTTCATGTTCTATGCAAAATGTGCTTATGCATCCAAAATGCAGAGGGAGCGATGAGCTGTAAGTCAGCTGTGGAGAATATGGGGAAGGAGGATGAACATGTTGCTGATCTTCTTCCCCTTCTGTAGGGAGAACAGATGGTGGTGGTGGTGGGAGAGTGAATGTCTCTTGGGCTGATGGAAGGAGAACTGGTGAGGGGTATCTCACGGGGGCAGGAAAGTTGATAGGAGTGGTATTTGGATCTAATCTGAAATATCCCCAGTTTTTACAGGAGGAATGAAATACAATATACCACCAGAGCTGTTTCAGATTGCTGAGCACCCTGTAACAGAGTAAGGGTGGGCGCAGCCTCAGTCTCACCAGGGCAGCTTCAGAGCTATAGGACACAGGTATGTCACAGCAGCAGCATCCTGCACAGACCACCAAATGTTTACGGGGAAAGCTGATGTCCTCTCAACTTTCCTTGGAAAATCCATGCCTGTTAGAGATGCTCTTGTGGGATAACTGACAATTATGCTGCCTAAGTGTGAACAAATCATAACCAGGAAAGATCTGACCTTGAAGGCAGCAAAAAAATACCAACTCAGAAAAGGTCTTACATATGAGATTAGCTTTCATCCTGGGCTTAATCATGCTTATGAGTCTGATCCATTGCCCAGTGAGGTCGATGGAAAGACATTTGCTTCTATGGATCTTGAGTAAGGTAATCTATTCCTGAAGTGCTCTCTCAATTGGGCCCATGGTCCCAATATGGGCAAATCAATTATATACAGGAATATCCCAGCTATTGTAGTAAAATGACCCAGGTCTAAAACACTAATCCTTTACAAGTCAGAAATTGTAGAACAGCTAGATTCTTGAAAACTGGGTTCTTTAAATATTGTCATGTGTGGCATCCAAAATCAGAGCTTCCCCCCAAACCAATCCTTTTTGCAATTGTGGGCAATACTTTCAGTTAACATACTACCTTTTTCTTCTCTTTATTAGGGGACTCAGCACATTTTAATTGATACAGTGATAGGCAGCAATCATTCCTCCCAAGGCACTAAGCATCTGTTGTGGAACTTTGGAAACCTGGCAACTCCACCTTGCTTGAAATGTACCTGCTACAGTGTTGCCATGGGACTAGGGCATGTGCATAGTGGCACAAAGCCACTTACCCCGAAAATAAATATTCAAGGATAAACTTGAGGAGAATGTGTACTAATTTACATGTATAAGGAGCTGCAGCAGCTGCTGGTTTGCAGACGCAGTATTATTTCTCATGAAAATGTTTGCAAACAGGTTTCTTTTTAGTGTAATCAGCCCAGGATATTGCATATGGGAAAGATTTGTTGCTACTTAAAGTAGGCATCAAAAAGGGCTTAGGAAAATACAGCTCTCCAAGTGGAGATCATCTGCATCAATACGACTCTGGCTAGAGGTGAATGGATGCTGACTCCTCCAGTCCATCATGCTGAGAGGGCAGCTGCTGCAGCAGGGAGCCAAACTGGAGATAGATCTGTCACACAAAAGCCTTTGCAATGGGGTTATAAAAGCAGGAGAAGCCAGGACCGCATTGGGGCCAGCCACAGGGGAGACGGCAGGTACCTGACAACTCTTGGCTCGAACTCATGAAAGAAAGTCCAGTTCCAGGACAAATCACTCCACTGTACAGGAGTCTGGGAAGTATTTGTTTTCTATAGCTAAATCATCGTGTCTCCCTAGGGATGTCTGTAGAATTAAATAGTCGGATCTATATTTAATTCCACAGCATAGTTAGTATTGTTCTCAGAGAAGTAGATCTGTGGAAAAACTCAAGCTGTGTGACATGCTGGTTCGTGGAAGAATCTACTATTCCACATAACTTGAATAAAAGATTTACAGAAAACCCCTGAAGGGGTAGGAAAATCTTCAGAATACTCATTCATCCTAAGTCAATTAGACTAAAGGATCTGACTACTGAAACGCACTCTGCACAGCTGAAGCTTTGTAGGCTGGAATAGTCTCAGAGGCATTCGCTCAGTTTAATGTTAGTTAAAGGTAAGCATTGTCAAGTTTCTATTAGCAGATAAAACAGATTCAAACCAAATCCAGCACTACCGAGATCTTTGTAAATGCTAAATGTAAAGCTGTAAGTTCTACAGTTTCAATCTTGATTTAAGCCTAAATGTACATGTAATATACCTGCCTTGTTGAAATAGTATTTATAGCATAAGAGAGCATTGCCTGGTCTGCTGAAAAGCTTCATCGCCTACCTGCCTACATCAGTTTCTCCATGAAATACAGTGTTTCTAAAATGATATGTGTGATTAGAGACATGCTGACAAGTTTGGAATTGAGACCAGGCTGTGGTAGGGAGTGTGAACGAACTCCAGCTTATAACTTTATCCTCAAATTGAGCTTTTTATTCTGGGAAAAGGCAAAAAAATCATGATGAAAAGATGAAATTCATTTGCCCTTCATCAAATATGAAGTGTGTTCAAGGTAGGGCAGATGCGCACAGACTGCAGATGTGTCTTAGATGCTTTTAGAGCACTGGACCAAGACGAGGAGTCACAGCATAGTCCCTTGTTGTGCATTACTATTTTAGTTTGAGTGTTGTTTCCACCAGCTCTTTTTTGCCAAGTGTGTGATGTGTCATGGCAATGAATATGTGTCTGTAATATCTGTACAGCCCATCCTCTAGTCCTGCTTTGGTTTGCCTCCACTTTCACTCCCCACCCCATCTCCTACAGAGCTCCTGCAGAGCTCCTTCCGATTTGGCATGGCATCCTTTGGTCTCTCTCCACTCCAGCCTCAGCAGATCCTAATGTTACAGTTGGAGAGAGATTTCAGTTGGCCTTGAGCTCTACAGCTAAATTTCTCAGGATGTGGCTACAAGAAGAAAGCACCCAAGAAAATATGAGGAGGCAAATCTGACAATGTGCTTGGGTATACTACCCTCTGCAGTGTGTGTTAGACAAGAAAACAGCATGCAACAAAATTTTGTCGCCTTGCACTCCACCCCTTTTTCAAGATCATTTATGAATATTTTGAAGACGTATTTGTGAATCCATGATCTGGGAAGTATCTTACAAGGCAGTGTTACATGTTGTGAAACTATTACTGTTTCCTGCTTTTATAGTTTATTTCCATGCCAAAGACTGATCTGTACTTTGTTTGCAATCCTTTCCTGAAGAATCAGCAGGAAAAAAAAAGATGAAATAAAAAGTAATACTTAATGTATTTGAGAAAAAGAGACTAAATCATTATATTTTTTTTCAACAAATAATTGCCTGTTCCACTTTGTACCTGAATCATTTTGATGTATTGGGCTGGTTTATTGATGTAAGTAAAAAAGTGATTAAGTTCATAAAAACTGCTTATGCTTACTTTCTCTGTGTTGCTCTATGGAGCACATCATAATGGATTCATATAGTTTTCTGTCTTTCTTTTGCTGTGGCTGAAAAGTCACATAACCATTATCTCTGACTTGGCTGAACGTTCTTCAGTGTTATAGGATTCCAAGTATTAGATAATCTGATTTGCAACATCTTGCAGTGTTCATAGGAAAATCATTTGTAGCAGTTTGTTTTCAAACAATGCAATCTAATAGCCTGATATTTAATGAGTGATTAAAACAGAACCAAGAGGTTTGTGTTTTTTACCACAGAGCCATGGGGATATTTTTTTATCTTCAATCAAATAATTCAAATTCATAGTCTGAGGCAGCAAATGATAGAGTGTTAATAAGCAGAGCGTTATTTATCCTAACAATGTGAGGCTTTTTTTTCAAAAATAATACTAATTCTCTCCTTATGTCAATGATAATACAACAAGTACAAGTTACTCATATATACAAAATCCTTGTCTTGTTCGTTCTGAGGCTACATCTTGCAAGGGTCATGACTGTTTAGGCCTCAAATTCATTCTGATGGGAGAAACATTAATTTTTTTAAAAGACTTCTATTTATTTACTTATTTGTTTTTGATTAGAAATGATTACACATCTGATGATGCAAACCTCTTGGGAAACTTATCTTGTTCCAGAAATATTTCTATTGTCATTAGAAATATTGATGGAATCTGTGTAAGTCATAAAATGTTTAGTTAGTGTTCTGTAGAAGAGAAATCTGTATTTCATTATAGCAGTCTCAACCTTTATTTTAAGAATGTACTTATCTTGAAGAGAAGCCTTGCAAACGGTACTTGATTCAGTTCATCAAACTTCCAGTTTCTTTGAAAAATACCAGTTATAACAGCATCATCTCAACTTTGATCCATTAGCTGTTAGAAGAGTTCTTATTTCTGATTGCAGGATGAGCTGTGTTATGTTCATGAAAGGTTGGCTGCACTGAGCAAAAGCAAGGGATTTTATAATGATCTGAGTAGCTAAGGCCAAACTTTTTCTTAACTGGCGCAGATTAACATTGTGCAGAAAAATAGTTGAGATTGCAGAAAGATGTGATAAGTGAAACTTTGGAACGATTCACTGTGTACATAAACTGTCCTGAAAAAAGTTTCAAGCTGGGACCCCTACCTGAATCACACACGGGTCAGTTAAGCTCCTGTTTCTCCTCTTTCTTACTTTTCATTTTTAAGTCATCACAGTATATAATTTACTCAGACCATACTGGCATACTATAACAGTCATTAAAGTTTAGCCAGTGGTTTTGTATTAAAAACTCTCTATTTTTGGAAATTTCTAACTAGTCTATAAAAATAACTTCAGACAGACACAGAGTTAGAAACCCTCTTCATAGGCACTGTTTTAAAGAATTTAATTAAAAATAGCAGGCTGTGTTCGGAATGAGTAAATGCAACTAATTTATGTAACAGTGCTCTAGTCTCCCTCTGTGTCCTGTGACTTTCCTATTAAAGCACTATCTCAGTCAGACTTTATTCTTACATATATTACACTGCTCTACCAGCTTTACATATGGTTTTTCTGTATATATTTGCTGCATTCCTAGTTTGTTTTTTTTTTTTTTTTAATGTATCTTTCCTGGTACTTTGATCCACATAAATCCCTTTTTTCCCTGAATGAGCTGTATTGTTAGGGACAGGCAGGTTAGGTGAATGGTGGATCATACACACACAGCTATGGAAACTGGAAACTCAGTTTTTCCACTAGATACTTGAAGGTGTTTTCTGTTCCTCTGTACCTTTCCAGTTGCATTTGCTGGAGTCTGTAGAAGTGATGAATTGCTGTGAAGGCACCTTTCCATCCTTCTACTTTTACTTCTTCTACTGAAGGGATGTTGGCAGGAGGGATGGGCCATGATGTTGTGCGAGCACACAGACGCTGTGTGAAGATTAGCGCAACATTATCCTTTACTAAACTAGTAAAATATCTGCAGAGTGTGGAGAGGAAAAGAGAGAAGAAAGATGCCCCAAGATCTAAATTCTCCCTGAGCCTAAATAAATCCAAGGGGGCTGTGCTTGAAGGGCTTTTTGGATTTTTACAAGGAGGCTGAAGAGCGTGGGGGACAACTTGCGAGTGTTGTGTTTGTGCCTCTAGAAGGCTGCCAGCTCTGTTTTGGATAGGTAGCTTTTTATCGTTTCTGCTTTCTTTGCTTTCATGTTGGCCTGATTCTTCAAATCATGGTGGCACAGACAACCACAGAGGAACAGGCGTAATTCCTAGATCACTGAAGCATAATTGCTTTAAGCAATAAACTAACTCCCGTTACTGAGATTTGCTGCAACAGGAAGCAGGTCACTTAAGCAGCAAAGTCACCTACCTGGGGTCTATGTTTCCCTGATCAGCCTACAAAAGATGCCACCTGGCAGAGGAACCAGAAGGTTATAGAAAAGGATAATGGCCCATTTTTAGCAGCTCAAGCTGAAGAAGAGATATCTGCTCCAGGAGCGCAGCAGGGTGGAAGGGAAAATGAATACAAACAGACCGAGAGGGAAGAATGCGGTAAAATGAAGGGCACAGTATTCAGGTATTAGGGATGGATTCAGCCCACCTGACTTAGTGCTTAACTGCCTGGTCCTTACTGAAACCATCCTAAAGTGGGTGCTTCAGATTCTTCTGCAGTTGCCAGCTGAGATTTCCAGAGAGAGATCACCTCTGTGTGAGGTGCTGCGCTGTGGGTGGATGGGATCCTGTCCTTGGCTGGTTAATAACCTTCAGAAACACCTTGTACTTTGTCCTTTAAGTAAAAGAAACCATGCTACAACTCTGTGCAAAGCTTACCTATGTTTGTATATACACGTACACGTCTCCTGAGGAGCCAACGTGTAGAGATAGAAGGCTCCTATTTCTGGTACGCGGGAGGTACACGGGGAATCTGAGGAGTTGATATTTTGCCATGGGATGTGCAACTGGAGCGTGAAGTCTTGCTCTCAGAAGATTTGCAAGATTAAGGATGGGCTCTTTGGGAAAATGTAACAGGGATTTAGGGGTTTCCTAGATGTGGTTTAGGCTCCAGAGGCTTGCAAGAGTTACATATCCAAAGGCTGGGTTCCCAGTTGACAATCTCAGCTTTCAACATACGTGCAGGATTAGGTTTTGTCCCTTGGCTTAATGACAGCCTCCATTTCCTCTCTATATATTCAACCTTTAGATTCTTTTAGGCTTGATTTCTCCTTTCTTTTTATATGAAGAAAAGAAATATAAGGTCCTTGTTATTAACTTGAGTTTGAGAGTCTAACCATCTCTGGAAACTGGCTTTAAAAATGTATATATTTCTAGGTTCTTCAAAACATTATTCTGTAGTATGTAAGGGTGCAGTTACATGAATATTTTCTTTGGCAGCAAAGCAAGTCTAAACTATACCCTCAGGCAAATAAAACATCTGTAGTGACAGTGCTGGAAATCTTATAAACAATTTAAATTGCATACTTATGAGGTATATACTCATTTTAAGATGAAGGAGTGGTTAATACTGAGTTATGCGTGGAAGTATCCATTAATCAAAATAGTAATAGATGATCTTAATCAAAGTAGAAATGAATGATCTCAAAATAAAATATTCTTTCAAGCTTGCAAAAGAAAGCCTGACAGACAAAAACAGCAGACCTGTTTGAACATTTATGTTTCCAAGACATGTTGGCTGTTAATCACTTTATCCCATTCTGAACTGAATGTTCTTTCAGATCAGGAAAATGCAGAAGTCACTGGTGTTTCAAATAGGACTGGAAAGGCACATTTCCGAAGTGTGCTAGAACTATCATTCAGGTAACCAAATGTCTGTATATTCTTAATTCACAGATTTCATTCTGTGCTATATAGCTGAGTTTTGTATAACCTCATCTTCCCATTTAAAAATATAATATGCTCCTGCTCCTTACCCTTTTGGACAGCTTTTAAAAGTATTGTAAACAATATTATGTTGCTTCCCTGAGTTAGCAGGCAGCCTGAAATAATGAGGTTCGTCTTGCCAATTTCTTTAAGAAAGAAAAGGCTTAACTGAGAAATCCTGGAAACTGCCGAAATACCAAAACACTGACTCTTGCTGCAGAAATATGTAGTTAACGTATGCCTCCTAAAACCCATATATATATCTTTGCTGTGTGAGTTTCCAGAAAATCTCAGCTTGAATGTGCTCAGTTGCCAAGACCTTCATCTTCTCTTCCCATTCTCCACCCTGTCCCAAACTCTGCAGGCACAGTAAAAATGGAAGACGAGGTAAGAGTTGAAAACATCTTCGACTCCCTCCCTATAATGAATCATTGAAATACATACCTAGACTTTCTCTAGTGGACTTCGTGGCAGGCTGCCTGATTTATTTTTAAAAGAGTTCTGGTACAGAGGATGAATAACTCCCTGTGTAAAAAAAAAAAGATTTTCTGCTTTATCGGAGTGATGTGGGATCCTAGTATCCTTATTGTCGCATTTAGCTATGCTTATCAAACGCAATAGGGATGAGATTGAGCTTATTCAGTTTTAACCCTTTACTCTGCTGTAAGTCAGTCTCAGACAAAACTGTAGCCTGTCTCAAGAAGGCAGCTCCTGTGCTCCTGTATTGCTAATCTTCCAGTTACACTGTAATGGGCACGTTCGCTAATACTATGTGACCATACCAGGATTGGTCACATGAGTGATGACAAGAGGCTTTGGTAAAATTAAAAAAAATCGGCTATGGAATATATTTGGTTGTACTATGAAAGTCCATGGGTCTGCTCTAAGGTGGCTGTTGGCATTGGAATATATGGTTTTGTTCTAGTTTGTCATGAAAACAACAATTTGTTGTTTCTCTGTGAAACTGATCCATCTAATACTTCTGTTTGAGGGCAGAAAAGAAGAGAAAGGCCCAGCCTGTCCGGATAATTTCTAAATGATTTTCTGCCAGTGAGTTCAAAGGAATTCAAGAGTTTCAGAGCTGTGCTGCTGAAGCTCCCAGCATCTGAGCTCTGCATCAGCTTGCCGGGGGCAGCAACCACAGAGGTGCAAACCAGGAGGTGACCGGGCAGGGAGGTGCCTGTGGGCCCCGTGGAAAAGGCAGCACCTCTGGGAAGGCCGCCCATGGGGGCATTTCTTATCAGCTCCAGCAATTAGTCCCGCATGTTTGGCAGCAGTTAAAGGGATGAAAAAGTAATTGTCCCATCTCAAAGTCATTTTCTGTAGCTAATGGTCTGTTTTTGTCTCATGCGTAATGGGCCTGGAAAGCAGCATAGTTTTCTTATTAGCTCTTATGTCTTGACCCCTTATTTTTTTCTTAGAATTGAACTTTATTCAGCTTAATTCTTTTCCACTGGTTTCCTGAGTATTTATTGTGAATAATCTTTGAATATTTTAGTTCTTAGAACCTTATTTCTACCCCAGTGCACAATGAGGCCTCTAATGAGGTCTGTTGGAAATCCTTGAACTGAATCCTTTTCTTTTTTCCATCAAAACCTACAGCTGACTAAGAATAGTGTCATAACACTAGCTTTTTGTTTCAGAGCTGACGGCTCCATGATAAAGTTTAATTGGAAGATATCAACCTACTTCTAGATAAACAAGGTCTCTACTTGGGAATGGTTTTTCCCCCTTTCCCCCTTCCCCCTCAAGGCAGTTAAACAAGTTTGTGTAAAAGTCAAATGATGTTAAAACAGCATTAAACCATGCACAGAATATTAGTGTTAGTTGATGTCTTCTCCACAACTCACGCCTCTCACTAATGGAGGACCAGAATGTGGCTTATACCATTCAGTGAGAAAAAAATGTAAAATTAAACATTTGAGAAAGGAACACTGTGAAGAAAGTAAAATGTGAATCAGTGTCAGCCAAGACGTTTTAAAGCAAAAGCACTATCAGTGTAATACACTTTTGGAACTTTCCTGTTAATTTACCATCTACATAAAATTTATAAACAATTCAATATTTGGAGGTACCAAAATATAAAATGAAACTTTAAAAAGAAAGTCTTGTTTTTTACAAAATCCTAATGATCATGAGGAAAAGAAGATGCATTACTAAACAGTGGCTGCTGGGTAAATACAGGAACGCTCAGCATAAGGAACCTCTGAAGTAACAAGGCAAAGGAAATCAAATTAAAAGAGGAAAAATTACTCGCTTTTGAAACAAGGAAAATAACCACTAGAAGTGTTGGAGTCTTAATTTCTTGACATTTTCAAAACTGCATTCCTTAGTAGAGCTAGTTTTGTGCAATATGTTATCGAATGAAATGGCTGCTGAAATTACACTGTCTCTGATGGCACCTGCATGTCTGTGGACGTACAGTTGTACAGATGCGTCTCAGCTGGGACCCTGTGAGTGCACACAGGCAACAGGAGAGCCTGGGGGATCCTTGCAGCAACCCCCCCACCCCCAGCCTGGCTCCCTGGAGAGCAAGTTCTGCTCTAGGCATCGCATTTAGAGCTTCTTATATACTTCAGTGAGTCATGGGGTTTTTGATGTAGACTGAATCTTCTTAGGAAAAACATTCTTCGTTTAGAAAATGTCCAGTGCTGGAGAGTACGCTGCTAATCTTGGTGAGCTCTTCCTGTAGTTAACCCTCCACGCTGCTAGAAGCTTGCACCCCATTTCTGAATGCACCCCACTTTGTTTTCCCACCACCAGGCACTGTGAGCAAGGGATTCGGTGGGAGCTGATGGGCAGGTGATTGTCCTACCACAGTTTGCAAACACTGTGACACACCATGTCACAGCACCCCTTCACAGAATCTCCCTCTTTCTATAGCCTATTGTTTTTGTTTCTAGATCATTGCAATTTTGCTGTACTAAAGCATATATCCTTTGCTTTCATCCAGCGTACTAGGAGATGCAGACTGCTCACTGACCTTTCCTCTTCATTATTTTTCAGCCCACCAATCTTTGTGTCATCTGTAAATTTGATCAGCAATGATTTCTGGTTGTTTCTGCCAGGTTCCTGAAAGGGCCAAAAGGCAATCTGTGCAGGACTCTGCCTGCCACACTCCCATGCAGCAGTGAGTCCCTGTTTACAATTACGTTTTGAAACCTATCAGTTAGCCAGCTCTTAATCCATTTAACGTTGTGTCTGCTGTATCGATTTTGCATCATTTGAGTTTCTTAATCAAAATATTGTGTGGTACTAAGTCAAATGCCTTACAGGAATCTAAGTATATTACATTAGCACTATTACTTTTACCAATCAATTTGTAACCTCATCAAAAAAGAGAGGAAATTTTCTCTGACAAAGTCTATTTTCCATAAATCCACAGTGATTGGCATTAATTGCATTATTCTCTTTTAATGCGTTATTAATCAAGTTGTTTCTCTTTCCCTGTTCCATTTTACAGTGGACTGCAGTCATGCTGACAGTCTTATCGTGGACCCAGGTCTCATTAATCCTCTTAAGATATTGCCACAGCATAATTTTTCCTTTCAGCCATCTGGAACTTTCCCAATATTCCAAGAATTACTGAAAATTGGCTTTAACGTACAAATAGATGTCGGCAAAAGAATATATATAACACTATATTTATTCCTTTTTCTCTCAGAGATGATACCAGGACCATAGCTATTTCCCTAAGTGTGGTGTGTACGGTGTGGAGACATAGCACAAGGCATGATAGAAGGAGCTTTTTTTTTTTTTTTTTTAGAAGGAACCACTTTTTGGGCAACCTGCCCACTTCTCCTGGCCAGAGAGGTGAGAAGCAAGACGAAGTCATACGTCTGTCTTTGCAACACTCCCTGCAGCTACCCATGGCCAGAGCTCACAGCTGTTGCTGAAGACTTCTTGTACCATGACCAGGAGGTTTAGATTAGAAATCACAGAGTATCTGTGAATTTGCACTGGATTTATGCCATTATGAGGCTGTTTTGTAAAGTAAGAATTTTCAATTCAGTCTGAGTAGGCTGATTGAATAATATATTGACTTAAATAAAATGAAGCGGCTGACTAGAAATCCACTGTACCAGTGGACATGACACAAGCTATGACTTCTTCTGGGGAAAAAGAAACGCTTGGACACCCTGAAGTATCTGCAGTGAGGCAGAAAAGAAAGGAAATAGTCTGGAAGCACTTGGATGTTGTAAATCTGTGAATTGAAAATTCTTTTTTGCCTACTAAGAAGTTATTTCTGGCAGTCCTTCCTGCAGTGAAATAGAGTGAAGTTACAGAGGCTGCTTGTTGAACAGCAGCGTTAGCCCCCAAGGTGTGAACAATGGACTGCCAGGCAGCCGAAGGTCTCCACCCCATAGCCCTGATGCAGACAGAGCTAATGCTGGCTTTAATGGGACTTGGGCCTTCCCAAGTTAAAACTTACAGGATAAAGCAGAGGAAGGGGTAACGTCGATGGGCTTGGGTGCCAAATGGCAGCCACACTGAAGTGTTCTTCAAGGGTCTGTATGGAGGAACTGAAAAGTTCAAGTGGCATTAATATGGGAGATTGTGTGATGTGAACTTCACGGGAAGTTTCCTGTTTCCCTACGTTTCATTTAATACATTGAGATTTTTCCCTCTTCTTTTCCAAGAGATTGGTAGTGCGTCAGTGCAACTTCTGTGGAAGACACCCCAAAGTGGATTTATCTAGCATTTTGCAGGAAGATGTAAGCAAATTCAGCCCATGCTCCAGTAGAATACAAATCACCCCTGAACTGGAAGCCATGGAGCACTGGTTAGACTGGCGCTGAGCCTGAATCAATGTATTTTGCAGTGAGGCAGTTTTGTCTCACTCTTGGCTACTACCAATATGGCTATGTGAGTATGGGATAGTTTGCACTGCATGTGGAGCAAGCTTGAGCCAGCCTGCAAAAGATCATGTAGAGCTGGAGGGACAAATCTTGGCTATGGGAGTTGAAAAGTGAAATCTGCATATGGTCAAGAGACCTGTATCATGTATTCTGGAAAAGCCAGGGGGGCAGGGAGTTTTGGAGGTTCAAAGACAGGAGTTCGAAATAGCCCTTGAAAAGCTTAGGCTTCATCATGGAATAAGGCTGGAGGGAACGTGCAGCAGAACCCAAGGCCGAATGTCATCTTCAGTAATTTTTGCTGTTTTGTTATGCAGAGAGCATTTCAGGCTTGCCAACAGTCTGTGCACCAGTACAGACTGGTCATACAATGGAAACACAATTTAGTGGTTTATAAGTGACATTTACTTTAGAAGTTATAGCAGCCATCATAAAGAATTGAGCCAAAGGCTCTCTAGAAAATTTTTATCAGTTGCATTTGAACTGCTTAACTTTTTAATGAAGAAATATAGTTTTAAAAATGCTGGACTGTCCCATTTTGTTAGCTTAAGGGTGAAAATGGAAAATTTTCATTCAACCAACCATAGTTTTACCCAGAAAGGTTTGATCATGAAATAATTGCAGTTTATTGAAAAAACAATGGCACAGTAAATTTCAAATGCTCCAAAATGATTTTCTGTGTAAGCTTTCATAAGGTTACTTTTTAATGATTCACAGCAAACTTTCTTACCAAAGCCGCAAAATTTGTTCCTATTTTCTGATCAGCCAAGTTGAAATGTACTCTTAGTGTTGTGTAATTCCTATGATCTTAGCAATCGTAGACTTTTTGGGGGGAGAGAAAAAATAGCCAGGAGAAAAGGAATGTGTCTGAGAAAGAGAGAGGAATGGGTAGGTATACGAAGCCAAAACGCAAGTGTCATCTATATTTCAAGACTTCCTATGAAATTTGAAAGATCATGAGGCTTCAACCCATACTGAGTTTAAAGAAACAACAGAAAATTGTGACTGCTTCACGTATCTTCCATCATGATGCAAGACTGGAGTGTGAGAAGCAATTCACACTGACACTGAGGCCTTCCCATGGATTTCTTGGTATGAGATCTTTACCCGTTGGCTGAAAAGCTAAGGTGAACGCAAGCTGCTTAACAGTCTTGCTCTTCAATCCCTGAATAGAGACAATCAGCTGTCACAGCAAAGTTTGTGTAGATAAAACAATGTTAAAACAGCAGTCCAAGAAATTCAGCTCTTGAAATGGCTACACATTTAAAGAAAACTGACCAACATGTTCTCATGAATGAAATAAAAAGCTTTCCAAAGTGCTGGGGGCGATTTTGTACTATTTGTGGTAATTGCACTAGACTAGAGGAAAATCTAAGAAATGCCTGCATTACCATTTCCGGTATAACTGTTCTTTACTGCTTGTTACAAGGTAGAAAGGGTCAGATTCTAAAATCTCCATTTGGTTATTTTAACAGAAAGCTTTTCAATGACTGTTATTTCTTAGCTAGGCTGGTTGGGCTGAATGGATATGTAAAACTGCAAAGACAACACAAAGACTTGAGGTTTGCTTTTCCTTCTCATGGAAAAGATAATTGCTAATAAACTCTCATTAGAGGCATCCTCCATGAAAGCAAATGTTGTCATTCCTCTAATAATATATCTAGAGAGGCCTTCTATTAGAGAGATATGCATGCTTCATGCTTCCCAAAAGCTGTGTCCACAGTACAGTGCCAATATTTATAAGTTTTTAAAATTTTTTTTAATTTTTTATATTTTTATATTTATATGTTTATAATTTTTCTGGATTATGCAGCAGGTATTGAAGAGATAGAACTGAGGAATCTGCTACAGCATATATCCATTAGTCATTTCTCCCATGGAAATGTTGAAAATGAAGTGGAAAATGAAACTTGGATTCAAGTGCTTTGCTGCTTGGTGCATGTATTCCTGCTCCCAGTCTCCAAAGACCTGCTCATTACACAGTTTACTTGGTCAATGAGCTAAAAAAAAGATTTAGAATATGTATTTTTTTAAAAAAAAGGTTCTTATTTTATTAGTGACCAAATGCTACCATTTGAAAAGGTGTTACTGTTCATGACTTTTCTTTTCTTTACTAGCTGCCTTTCTCCCCAAAAGATTCTCCATGCTTTATTACCCAAACCCTGGTTACACACAGGAAGTAGACCTGTGGGTGACTGAGCTTTTCCCCCCTCATATGAGCAGTGTTTCAAGCTTGGAAAATCCTTAGTTAGCAATATATTTGTGAGCACAATCATGGAATCACTATAGTAAATCAATAGCTGAAAACTCATTTATGTCCAGTTCAAATAACAGGAGCACTGGCAACACAGTTCTCACTTGATTTTACGATAGCACATTGTTTAGCCTTGTTCACAGAGGGAAATAATACCAGCTTGAAGGCATACAGAGTTTTGAGACAAATATTTAAATAGATTTTGATCTTGAAGTGTTTTCTCATACCCTATTGCCTGCCTTTGGGAAGTTTGGTGTGAAATTCCACCATTCAAATGAGGTAGTATTTTGCATTCACTCAGCTTGGAATAAAATGACCCCTCAAGATGCATCGCAGGAGTAAGGCTGCAAAACATGAGAAACAGTGGTCAGGCTCCACCATTATGGTGCTAATGACTTTAGAGGGTATGAGCCAACAGACGTGGTTGTCTTTTAGGTTAGTATCTTCTATAACACGGAGGAAAGCTTTAGCTTAAAATAATAGACACAATGGTTGAATCTCTTGGGAAAGCCATATAAATTCATTATAAGCCATCATGCATCTATCAACTTTTTTTTTTTAATTAAAAAAATGGAGAGCATAAAAAGACAGTCAATTTTCTTCCCTGTTTGGTGTCTTCCCCGCTTCTGCCTCCTTCTTTCACCTCCTTTTCCCCCAAGCCTTAGAAGAATGAAAATTCTTACTGAGATCAGTCCATTATAAGAAGATTGCATATGGATTAAGAAGCAGTGGATTTATTGAGGACTCAAATTTGCAGAAGATTGAGGACTCATTTAAGGGCATTTGGAAGCCTTTTATGGATTATATATACAAAACAGATGTTGCATCATAGAAAAACTTGTAATTCATTGTTATATCCTACTTGAATACGGGGTGGGAGAAAGACTATATTTTATGGTACTATGAAGCAAGACTTTTTTTCACACAATAGAGTTGCTTTGCTTTCTTTCCTTTTCTCTGCTGGAGTTTATGTTCTCAGTTGCAGAATATAGCACCTCTTATGCCAAAGAATTATTTTTTCACAAAAAGAACAATTATTCAAAAGCCACCAAGAACAATAGGGAAGAACAGGAGCAGGAACACAATGCCTTTCTTCTAAAAAAGCAAATTATTAGTTAAGTAAAACCCACAGGAATATTGATAGCAACCATGTTAACTTTCCTTTGGGAATAATCCAGCATTTGGCTCATACGTAACAGGACTGAGGTTTGTGCCTTCTCTTTATTGGAGTAATTAGGTAGTTTGCTAGGTCTTTGTTTAAGTCAGCTGAAAAATGGCCTGTTTGCCAGAACAACTTCTATGAACCTTAATCTTTCTCAGGATGTCCCTGGCACAGCTACAGTACATGGGGTCTGTGGTGTGCTGTCTCCAAAGACTCTCTTGTCCTTAACAAACCTTTGAAGATCTGTTTTGTGACCATTTCTCTGAGATTACACATGGGGTCTGTAGGGCAACAAGTCCATATCTCTCTGGATTCTCATATTAAGACCAGAGCCATCATGGGATGGAGTTTGTATGCTTTTATTGACATGGCCATTTCTCTTTCAAAGGCCTTATTGGCCCTCCACCATCTTTAAGGGAATTGGTATATCCCAGGAAGTTGGTAGAGATCCTCAGAGCCTTCAGAGGCCAAGGACTGTGTCTTGCGATGGTAGAATTTAACTTAATTTGCTGCTTAGATGCAGGGGTGTTTAGGGGAGAGAAATGGTTCACCCAGTTTCTGTTTTCTGCTCTTATATTGGCATTTCCTGCCACTAGGTTTGCTCCAGGAGTTTCTTTTTCATTTCTGCTTTTTAATGAAGATATGATTGCTATTTGGCTGCTTGTCTTTTTTGGAGTGCAACCAATTATTGCCTATATTTGCTGATGTCTGTTTAAGTGTGTTGAACATTTAATTTGGAGAATCTGATTTTTCGCTTTGACTTTTACCACCTGATTGATTGTTGCTGGTGCACAGTGGCTAGTTGTTGGTAGCTAATTCCTATGCCCTTAACCCTTTTTGGTACAGAAATAACAGTCTTAAAAGAAATATACTATGCGTAAGTATTCCTTTCTTTTTTAAAGGAGGACTTCCTTCAGATGTTTTTCTCAAAGTTAAATTCAGTCATAGTATGTGCCAAAAATAATATGTGTTTTCTTTGCAAATACTGCAAATATTGTAGGATTTGAAGAGAAAAGAGGAAGTGGTCTTGTAATTAGGGCAGAAGAAAGGCAATCAGAAAACTCACATTCAGTTTCTTCATCTAACACTGAATTGGTGTCTAACCAGACCAAGACCCAAATCTCTCTGTCTTTGCACATACATTTGCGAATGGTACTGCTTTTTGGTTTGCCTTACATATTTAGCTTTTAAGATTTTTTGTTGAGATGATTATCTCTTATTAAACATATATCAAGGGCAAAGGAGCATTTTGAATATTTAGGTATGATGTACTCTGTATGATTTATTTTGTACTGAGACTTCCAGATTTCAAAACAAGTGAGTCACCATGTAAGTTCTCCCAAAATCCTTGGTACAGTTAAAATATGTTTCTAAACATGCTACTCTGCTCCTGTTATTGGCTATTCTTATAATCATATTTTCCTAATACTTATGGGAGCAGAACCCTCCCACGTGGTTTTAAAAAGCTTAGGTTATTTCAGAAGAAAGAAAGAAGAGAAATGATTGGATTCATACAAGTAATTAAGGGTTTCTGCAGGTTTATTTTGCTTGTTTTTGTTTGCATGGGACCATTTTAAATGGCTGTGACAGTTTATTTGCCTGAGTTGGAGAACAGTCTAGATGGGGTAGAGAAAATTGTTAGTGTGGTTATAGCTTGATGGAAATACGGATCAGGGCTGTAGGCCTGATCAAATGTCTGGGGATGGGAGAGGGAGCATCAAAACCAGTCAGAAGAGGTTCTGTTTGTCAACTAACCACTCCTGCTGCACAGGAACCCTCACCCAGAAGCCTTCTTGAGTGTATATTTGAGGTTTACATGTTCCACTGGACAAGTGGATCATTAAAATAGTTTCTTATCTCACTGGGAAATCCTGCACAATATGCTGCACATGAATCATAATTATAGCAGAAGAGTTAAGATAGACTTAAAGCTATTGTTCAAGACTAATCAAGTATGACTGAGTTCAGTTAAAAGGCTTTTTTGACTAGTATTTGGGGCATATATTGTCTTTCTAAATTAGCACTCTCAGACTGTGTAAGAAGCTATTTAGAAGCACTTGCAAAAAGTTGCTCCTAGAAAACCTTTTTTTTTTTTTTTCCATTTGGGTATGGAGATGCTTCTGTAAGTGTGTTCAGTACTATTTACAATGAAATGTATAATGTAATTCCACTAGATCCAAAATCCAGCCATGTTATCTGATTTTGTAGTGATTTACAGGGCAAAGCATGCTATAAATTTGATGTATAACCTCATGCACCAGACTGACACAATACTAGGGGAGAGTCAAAAAGAATACGTAACTGCCTTTGATGTGCCAAAGCAGTCCTGGCAGATTACCCTTGTGTGGGTCCCAGGACCTGCTCAACAGTCCATATTGGCTAGAGAATCATCTATTTGGGCTGCCTGGAACTCCATCAATTCTTAAAAGCAGGAATGAGGTAAGGCTGATCTATTCTTGAAATATTTGCTGGGCTTGGAGTACAATTCCTTTTCTCAGCTGACACTGCAAGACTGCTGCTCCCCTTCCCTCTTTTTTGTCTGTCCCTGTGCCACCTTGTAGTTTGAACTGCTTCAGCATCACTGACCTGGTTATCAAAATATTGTTACGGTTCAACTCAGTTTCAGCCACAGCTGAACCAACAAGCTGACTGATTTGGGGATGTATTGCAAAATACATCAGGTTCATTTCAGGTAAGAAAATGAAAATACCTTGATGTTGTGATACATGCCAACTCAACTTGTGGGAAATCAGTGCAGTGGAAATGGTTCTTAAGCTTTTTAGGTAGAGGAGTTATGCCAACCCCCTTACTACTTACCAAGATGGGCATGCCAAGATAAAAATTTAAAGTATAACTTTGAGTCATGAAACATTTCCATTCTCTGACAAAGCAAAAATTCAGTATCCACCGTGTAAAAAGAAAACAACCCTTCTCCATATTAGCCAATTATTACTGATGACATATGTGAAAGTTTGCAGTATTCATAGCCATCTTAAGAGGATTTATTGAGTAACAAACCACTCCAAAGCAGACAACAGTCAGCTGCCTATGCCAACAAATTTGATGAGGGTAAGCACATCTTTTTTAATGCTTTAATCCTTAAGAATTCAGACCTCAATAAAGAATTAATTTTTCATGCAGGTATTTTCAAAGGAGATGACTCTGAGCATGAAATTTACTCTTATCTGAGCCAAAAGTTTCTTCCAGAAGGACATAGCAAAACATTAAGAGAGCACCTGCTTGTTACCTGAACAGCTTACACTCTACAGTATCATCTGCCAGTGACTGCTCTAACATTCCCACGCAAAAAATGGTTGCCATACTGTATTTATAGCCTGTCTTTTGTCCTCGCTACACAAACAACTGCTGCCTTATCTTACAAAATCCCAAGACTGCTGGCTATTGAAGTCTTGCTTCATGGAGAGGAGCATGGTGGTGAAGAGGATGGAGGAGTTTTACAAAAGTATATGAGGCTCTACAAAAGCAGCTGAGCAGCTGACCTTGCACCATTTTCTTATAAAAAACCAAAAAACAAACTCATGAAGGTGCTGGGAATCAGCTGAAATTATTCCCAGCTGAAAGATGTAAGTAGCCTCTTAGGCTCACTGTGTTTTTCTCAGAGGTCTAATGTGTGAAATACGGCTTACAATGAGTACCAGGAGCAACAGGTTTGCTCTTTCCTGACTCAGGCAAGGGTTAATCGTTTCTTCGTTTGGATTGCCTTATTTTTTTCTTCTTGTTTGCCCACTGAAAGTGAAGTCAGTTTGAAGGACTGGCTGTCAAACAGGCTGCTGGCAGTTTATTTATCTGTACTGGTGAACATGGAAACCAGCCTATGAGGTCCTAAATCAATTTATGGCTCTGTTAGTCAAAATCAACAACTTAAACTTTACCTGAAAACCCACAAACATGTAGTATTGCTTGTAGAGCACTGAGTTAATATTGATGGTGCGGCAGTCTGCATAGCAGTCAGCTTTCTATGTTCTGTGCCAGCTTTAGTTTCTATGTGGATTTAAGTTGTAAATCTGAGCACTTGTTTTAGTAGTACAACTTTGAGACAGCTTTGACACAATGTCCTGCCTGTGCCCAGATAGTGAAGCAGGGATACTTGTTCCTGCTCGATATTCAAAAAGCGGCTGCATATGGATCTAGATTTTGACCTATATCATAAAACAGAGATGCTCTTCTTGGTTCTCAGATGCTTTCCACAATCAAATAATATTACTGAGGGTCTTCATTCACTTAACTCTGACCCTAAGATGGGCTGTCAGAGTATAACTGCCCAGCTATGTTAGGTATTTACCTGTTGCCACTGCTTACAGAGGGGAGCTCGGATGATGATCTCAAGATACATCTATGTTATCAAATAACTTAATTTTGCAGTTAGCTCCTGGGCCTGGTCCTTGATTGCCAACATAATGAGTTGCAGACCACTAGGGAGGATCATTTTTGAAAGTCCTGCAGAAACAAATGAATACTGATTTGTGCATGTAACCTTAGGTACAAGCTTTAAAAATCTTGCTCTAGTTATGCTAAGTTGAAAAATTAGTGACAAAAATTAATTGGTTTTGGCTGATGTAACATTCAAAGTTTATAGCTGTATAGTGTATAGCTGTGAACAGATTCAAGTTAAGGTTTCTTTAGTGACTGTAAAAATGTGGATGCAAGGTTAGCTGGAATTTTTGGTTTTCCTACATGATGAGAATGAAAGAATACTTTTGAATGAAACTGTAATAAACATAGTAAAAGAATAAGGCAATGGGAATTTGTTGTTCTAGGGGTCTGATTCTTAGAGTTTGCCTCAATGCATACCCCGGTTTATTTGTTGACACTTTTCTTTATTTCTCTAAAAAAGGTTAGAAATTATTTAACTATTATTACTTTTCTAATTTAGAAACCTATTCTACAAATGAGTTTTTTCCTAAATGTATAGTGGACTTCTGATGGACTTCTGTGACTTGTTGGTAAGTTCACTTTATATTTACTCAGTGCTTCAGGTGACATTTCTAGCAGTGAGTGAATGATGGGGATCAGTAAACATCCTTGCTGAAAAGCGTTAGGATTTTTTTCCACCAGAATATGCTATCCCAGATAGTTTTTCATTGACAGCACAGGCAGCTTTATTAATATCTCTGACAGTACCCCGTTAACTACATTTCACTGTTTATTATAAAGAATTGATAGTAAGGCCAAGGTGATCTCAAGTAAATAAATGAATGTGAACTCAAGAGTTTCAGAAACTTTAGTAAAACCTCAAAAAATGTTCTATTCATAATACGGCATAGCATTAAATATAGTGAAAACCAATGGCTCTGTGCACATTTCATGAGTTAAATATTTTAATAATTTGGGGCAACACCAGTCAATTATTTTTTTCCTTTTTTTAATCTGATGGGCTTTGGTTCAATCTCTGGATGACTGCACCTGAAGTAATGCAGATTCAGGATACCTGTGCCAGCCCGCAACAGAGATGCAGAGTTATTCTTTTATTGCTAGCTATATTTAAGAGACAAATAAGAGGGAGAGAGGGAGGTGAGTAGCACGTCTTGAGTCAGAAGGCTTTGCATAAACTAGAGGCAAAATGCTTCCCTTGATCCTTGTTAGTGGTAGATATGCTTTCTTCAGTCCAGAAAAGCAGAGGCCTGGAAAGCAAATGTTGAGATTACTAACTTTTTGAAATAGTACCTCTCCAGCTGAAATCTTTGGCTCTCTTGCAATTTATAGCATGCAGTTTGTGCATATGTAAGTGTGGGTATGTATAACAGATTTCTCTGCAAAACAAATCTTTTGGTATCTCCAAGCATTATGGCTGTTCTTACCCAAATATTTAAACAAGATACTCCCTGATGAGCCAAGATGTATTGTTGGCCAGTTAGTAACTGCTTTCCTGTATGCATCAGACAGGATAACTCAGAAGTGCCCAAGTGACAGGAATTGAAAGGCCATTTTCAGAAGTGATGTAGATCACTGAGATTCCACAGTAGCCTTTAGACTTGGTCCCATATCCTCTTCAGCTCAGGCTCACTGAACATGCTCAAGCAGTGCTTGTGGACCCCTTCTCCGAGGCATGCTGGCTGGCTCCTGCTGTTTACTTCCAAGAGCTAGCGTCAGGGAGCAGTGAGAGCAGGGCTGCTCCATGAGGTGGGACAAGCTGGAAGCTGAGGGTGACCCCAGTGCAGGCAGCGCTCTGACTGACCAGGGCCCAGTCCCTCAGGAACCGAGCTGGGCCAGGCTGGTTGTTCAGGCAGGTTCTGCCAACCATCTAGTGACTGTCAAGCAAGGCAAGGTGACACAGGGGGTCTGGGGTCTGTTCAGGACAGCCAGTCAGGAACAGGAGAAGCTAGGACTGGAGACTGGTCTACAGCATAGCTCAGGGCAGGTCTGGGTGCCCAGCGCTGTGCTCAAATAGGGCCCCTGGGTCCATGGGCAAGGGGTGTTGGTCCCAGGCAAGGCTGGGTGGGCCAGTTAAGACCTGTTACTTCCCTCTGGGCCCTCACAGGTATTATTCTCACCAAAACCTCTTCTTCTACCAGATTATAGAAAAAAAGTGCTCTATTTTCATTCTGTGTGAACTCTCACTTAACATTGATGCATTTGAGATGGGATTGTTCTTTCAAAATTTTGTCTTCCTCTGTCTCTCAACTATTTGTTCTCTTGGATGTCTTCCCGACTTCAAACTGTTCTTTGAGCAAGTTCTTTGTTGGACTCTCCTGAACCCTCAGCTTCTGATGAGCAGCTCACAGGGGTTTCTCTTTGCCTTCTCCTTCTTCATTTTATCTTCAAGCCGCAGAATCCACAAACTCACACACAGCTTCTTTTTCGACCTTGGTGGTTCACAGATCTCTTCCTATTCAGATCATATTTTCCTATCTGAACTCAAATGCATGCCTTTCTCTCTTCTTGTGAATGTCTAGCTGTCAGCTCAAGCTCAACACAACTAAAATGTCATTCAGTCCTTAGAAAGAGGTTGTCTGCAACGATCAAGACGGGAAATAGCAGGGAAACATCACTGTCTTGCCTACCACCACATCCACAAAACCAGGGTATGGATGAAACTTGCAGGTTCTCTCTCTGTAATATTTCTAGAACGTCTTGTTCTTTCCATCCACACAACTAATTTAAAATCCAGATTTACCCTGTCTCTTGTCAGTGTAAAGGTACTCTCAAACACAACCTTTCCTTTGATAAGTATCTGGAGTGCAACTGAAAGATAAGTTTCCTAGCCCAGCACTTTGGCAAAATTACTCCCCTTCGTGATTGCCTCTAGTATCTCCCTTATTTTCTTAAGGTGAGTGACTCAGCTGAAACCCCTGAAGTTCTTAAAAGCACGTACGTAGAGGACTTAGGCAGTACTTGGGCACTATTCTAGCAGGGTTGGTCCCCCTTGCAAGCCCAGGCCCTTAGAAGTTAAATATATCTTCGCTCTAACAATGACTCTATGGTTTTTGCCTTTGTTACTAAATGAGAAGGCCAAGAGCTAATCTCAGATGCTGAGTCCAAGTGCCATGGACTAGCTCACATCATACTGCTGATGCTTCTTCTTAGGAGATTCATATTGTAGAGAGCAGTCCGAAACAAATTAAAAATTACCTGGCAGTTAGGTAGCACACACAAGCGAGGGCCAGATGGCCCTCTTTTATTTAGCAGGAGCAGTTTGTATGGTGGAAAGATATCACATTAGTTGGCATTAACATTATCCCAACTGAACAAATGATGCAATAAGGTATGTGGCAAATGCATCAGAAATGGAAAAGAAATGCATCTCGGTGGAGGTTAAACACTCTGGTTGAGGAGAGGAGGGGAAGTGGGGAAGGATATGCTAAAAATACCATGTAAGAGTGTCTCATTTAACAAAACTGAATAAAAGCTTATCAGCTGTATTCTCCCTTTCATTTGGGTGGGTGTCTCCCTTTCATTTGGGTGTCTAGCAGGTTAGACCTGTACCTCTAGCCTGTTGTTGATTATACTGATAGGCCACTGAAATTGTTTGGTGTGTTGCTAATAGTAACAGCAATAAGAAATTGAAGAAACTCGATTCAGATTGCTGCAGTAATTTACCTTACAGACAGTTTCTGTAGTTAGGAATTTTGGTTAATATTCACATTAAAAATCAGTTTTGTGCTCATACAGTGTGCTCATACTACTAAATATAAATTCACATTTGATGACTAGGAAGGCCACTAGTATTATGACAAATATTTTATTCAGAAAGCAAAATCTTGAAAAAGGAGCACTCATTTCCTCTTCTAGGTATTGGATAGAGGAGAACTTATTATCACAACTTCCATTTGGTAAAACAGACATCATAGCTAATGGTCATTACTGAGCCATACCAGCTAATGCTATCAGCAAACCGTTTTGTGTAGACTCAAGCACTTTTCTGTTTCAAATCCTCAGTATTGTTTTTGATTTTTTTTTTAATTCAGTACAAAATGTTTGATTGTTAGGGGTTATTAGTGGCTTTTTGTGCCACTTTGGTGTGACCAATAAACATAACGATGGGAATAAGTAAAGGCTAACTAAACCAAGGAGTTCTCCACCCAAGTAACTTCCTTTCATATATAACCCTGGTTTCCCTGTTAAATCTTTACATATGAAATGTAAGTGGTTCTTTTAAAGGTTACTTGGGGAGGTCTGGGCAGGAACACTCACTTTTCTGTGTGGCTGAAAGATCGCAGACAGAATGAGATTCCTGCTGAGCATGATTTAGGTGGCACATCTGGCCACCAGCCTGACATTGAGAAGGCACCTCTAGTGCAGAGAGTGGATGTCTGTGAGGCAGAACTAGCATATCTGCACACGTACAGAGAGGAGAAAGGAGAGAAAAAAAAGGCTGCTAAACACTCTGGGAACCGGGTGCTTTGTTAGGAGCTGAGCAGACTATCTACACAAAGATTAGCTGATACTTTGGTGTCTTTGCTCTGGCACTACAAACAGATGGCAAAGATCGCCCAGGAAAGAGAGTCCTGAGGTTTAGTTGTTGCTTGTTCTCCCTGTCCAGGAAATCATGCCAGTCTAGACAGCACAAACACAACTGACTCCAAGAGACAGCACCTGCTTTTCTTTTTAAAAGTCGCTATTTGGATGAAACTCCACTGCTAAATACTACTTAGTAGCTCAGCAGACAGGGAATTCTATTGTGGACAGTTTGCATCTGTCCTTAGGGCAATGCAAATGCCTTTTACAGTCTTAAGACTATAAAAATTAAACTCTGCAGAAAGCAAAAGATTAATGAGATGTCCATTTTGTGGGCTTTTCCAGACAAATTAAAACAGAACCTTTTTTTATGATGCTATATAAAAAGTCAGTGAGACTCTGCTCTGTAGTGGCTATTGAAGAGTCGTAAACACATTTTTTTTAAAGAACTCAAAAGACTGCACGAAAAATCTTAATGAACTTGAAATCCTTGTATTGATATTTTCATCAATGCAAATCATGTGACAAGTGGATTTTCATCCTTGCTCCTACAAATATAAATATGGAGAGATCTGGTGCAGTTATATATATCATACTGTTGGGATAATAGTAATTATTGGTCAATTTTTGTATTGCTAATATTCCTGCTTTGTAATGTGTAGCTTGTATCCACCACTATTAGGAAATTTTACTATAGAAGCAATGAAGTCTAGGAAAGAAACAACAGCACTTAATTGGAAGAAGACATTTGGGTGAAAAAAATGGTACTAGAAAATACCTGACAAAGGTAGATAGTACTGTAAATGGCCAATAAAGCTTAGCACATTCTGAACAATTACAGTTTAAACATGTTCATACATCTTCAGCAACCTGCTTACCTGATCATGGCACTCCTAGGTGTTTCCATTTTGAAATGAGTATTACTGAAATTCAAATTGAAAGTCTGGCCAGGTCTGGTCAATGTATGAAATATTGTCTACTAAATGAAACTATGCTCCAAAGCTATACATGGTAAGCAAACAGAGACACTTAATAAGGTAGCTGGGTTTAAAGCTGGTCACTGCATGTCTTCTATTTGCAGGTCTTCTGAGTGTGAGTAGATGGCTTTATTAAACGTACAGATCCCCACCGGCTGGTCTGATGTACATTTGAACAAGAGTTCTCAGAAGAACTAACCTAGCCCTTAACTCTGATGCACAACTCAAATTTCTACTTGTCTTCTGGGCAGCAGATCTCAAGTTTTGGAATTCTTCCTTATTCTGTACTGATGGCACTATGTAAAGCGGAGAAAATGCTCCTCTTGGAAGGCAGAAGGCAGAATACTGCGCTCTTAGATCAAAATACTTGCTTACATTTGAGTTTTCTACACCTTCATTTACTGACATGTCTAAGTATTTCTACAGTTTTGTTGATATGGTAAGGTCAAGTTCAAACTTCACAGAGTCTTTTGGTATGTTTTTTTTGTCTGGTGAATGTTTCACTGGAATTTACATGCTATTTGTAGTATGCCTATATGTAGTATCTGTTTTAATCTAAGTTCTTCTGAAGTTCAATATGGCACTCTAAGAAGCAATCAGCTTCCTTTACTTTTTGCAACTTTAGGACAACTAGAAATTGAACTTTGCTGTAGTCACCATCATCACATTAGATAAGCACACAGAATGATATGGGCATAAATTGCTTTATGTCAAAAATGATATTATGCCTGTGACCTTAACCAGAGGAAACCTAACAGGGTACCGCCCATATGTTAGTGGACCACCTTTATCTTCCCCTCTGGATATGCTACACTCCTGATGACAGTTCTGGGCTGCGAGGAATGTGCCAGTTGTGACTGTACCAAATCCTCAATAGATTTGTGTATTGATTCCTCAGCCAAACTAATGTTGACTGAAGGGATGCTAACATTTGCATGTCCTACCTGTGTCCTCTGGGACACCCTGAAATTATTTGTTACTAGCGGCTAGTGGGAGAATTCCTCATCACTGTGGATCTCAGAAGGGTAAAAAAATCAGTTACCTCTTTTTTTGTGAGTGTGCTTATACCTGAAAGCACATCCAGAATTATTTCAGAAGAAAGGTTAATTTTGTATGTGCATCATCCCTGATTCTCATCTCTTTTTTTATTTTTCTGTGAGGTAGATCTTTGATCCGATCCTATCAGTGAAAAATGTTATTTCAACTTTAGTCATAATGCAATCAAGCAATGGATCAGCTGATATCAAATCCCTGTTGTTCTCGCCAAACTCATCTATCACTTTTATAAACTGCTGTATGAGGTAAAAGGCATTCACCTGAACGTTCTTTTTTTTTTTTTGAATGTGCAACTCATAAATCAGTCTGATTTCTTTTAAATTTATTTTGGTTTTTAGAGAGTGTGACTATTTTGCATTTCATTTAAGGAGCTATTTTATCAAATAATCAGACACCACTGGATTTGCTTTAAACCTGCTGTGCTGTTCCCATAACATTCTACAAATCACAGTTCTCCCATCAATAAGCTGTGCTCTTGGTACTGCTAGAAACTACTGCTGTCAGCAAGGAAGGCTGTCTCATCTCTGGGATGACATTAATGATTATCGTGCTTGTTCACACGGGCTCCTACCAGCTGACCTGTGCAGGAGAACTCCTGCCCGCTCGGATGATGAGCATCCTGCAGCTCACAGGCTTAGGCAGTGAGATCAGATTTCCCAAATCTGTCTGGCAGCTCTAAGGTTCAGCTTCCAAACCCTGAGGACAAAAAGATGTAGCGTCACGCCACCGTGACCTATCTTTCGGAAGGCTAGGATTTCACATTGAATAAATGTGAAGACAGTTGGGTATTACTTCAATTTAAGGGAACATTAATATTAACCAACAATGAAATTCCAACGGAAACGTGTGGCTGCTGTTTGAATACCAAATCAAACTGTTATGACTGGTGTTGAACGGTAAAATACAAAACAAAGCTGGTTAGAACGAGGTGAAAGTATTAGGCTGAGAATTTATGATAAGGGCATAAAATTGTTGCTTTGAGTACATATATGAGTCTAAAGCACTACAGGAATAGTTTCTTCAGTCTGAGGGAGTATGCTTGAAACATATATAAGGCTTATAAATAAGGGTTAAATTAGCTGAGGTGTAATTATAATATACCCATTTACAGGAGTGTTTCAAAGCATGATCTTGCACTGCAGAAAGGTTGAGTCTTGTCATTTATTTCACTATAATTTTTTATTTTCATGACCAGTATAGTGTTATAACTAAACCCATTTTGGGAGTTTCTTCCATTTCTTTTAGCATTTAAAATTCTCTCTTCCTTTTTCACCAATTTATATTATTTACTTTTTAATGCTTCTGTGATATAGGAGTGAAGACTATACCTATCTCCTTGTTACATGGACTACTCAGTGTGGCGGACAGATGAGTGAACTTTTGCCTTAAACATTTCTTGGTTCATAAGGTGCAAGCAAACCATAACCCCGAACAAGCCATCTGTCCCCGGTGGAAACTGGACTGGGCTGCTGCGACCCCCGAAATGGTCTCCCTGCGACCACCCAGGACACACCGAGCCTGCGCCGAACCAGACCATGACCGGGCAGAGACTTTGGGACCTGGACTGTAAATTATTGCTAAATTTGCTGAAGCCTTAGGCCGCACTCCCTAGTTCAGTGAGAAAGGGCCCCAGAGCTGGTGCAGGCGGGAATGATAAGGGAGTTACCAGCAATTTGCATCTGAAACAGTGCTAATTGCTGGAGTTACCACCTCTTTGTCAGGACCTTGAGAGATGATGGTGGGACCCGAGGAATGGAGACACACCTGTCTGCAGAAACTGCAACAGTAAAGATAAGAGAGGAAAAAAAGCAGCCTGCCTAGGAACAACGATGAGACCCAATAAGGAGCAGGGGACCCCAGACCCCCAAATTACTATTGGTCTGAACTACCACGTGAGGGATGGGAAACTTAATTTGAAAAAGCTATAATTGCCCAGGGATTTCTTTGTTTGGGGTCCCTCTTTGGAGGCATCCAACTCGAGCTGTAACCACTGCACGCGTGTCATTACAGTTTATTTATTTAATTTGCCTTGATTTGGCTCCGAGCCTTTCAGCGGGAACCTAGGGTCGGACCCTGCTCGAGTTGTAATTACTGCACGCGCACCACCAAAACTTACACCCAGGGTGAAGAGGACCCACCTACCACCAGACAGGAGCCCCCCCCCCCCCCCCCCCCCCCCCAGACTCCCAAAGGAAGAGGACCAACGGGACGCCGCTGGATCCACGGGTAGTGGTATCTTTCTCTCTCTCTCTCTCTCTTTTCCCCCTTTTCTCTCTTTTTCCCTCTCTTGTGTTGAATGTTGGTAAGATCTGTTTGAAACGTGTGACACGGGACTTGTCTAGCTAGTTGCAGTATTCGCCATTGAGTTATCCTATTTGACCACATGCCTTATCTTTGTGTTAATAAATCTTAAAACTGGTTGGCTGGTGTCGTTTCACCTTAATTCAGTCCCAGGGCATCACCACCTTGGTCGTTGGTCCCAAGGGGAGGGAGGTCGTCCTGAACGACTCCTTTCGGGCCGCGACACTCAGTCATGCTAACCTTGCTAAGTTATAAGGTACAAGGTAAAACGTATATCAGTGTGAACTGACTGGATATCGTAGCTGAACAAATAGTGAAAAATACTTCCTATGAATATTAATTAAATTAGAATGGAAACATAATCAACACTTTTATGTAAGCTTGCTGTGGTAATTTAATGCTTAGAATTTACTAATAAGAACACTCTAAAAAGTATATTCTTAGCTCAAATGCTTGGATTGTCTGTGGAAGAGAATTTTGATTACAGCTTGATTGTACAAGATGTACTTTACAATTTGCACTGGCCTGAAAATGTGAATTGTAAATACTGTAAACAACTACAATTGAAATCTGCTTGGTGAAAGAGACTAAATTCACCTAAGGGCTTGTCTAAGTAGGAAAATTACTGCAAAACAAGTTAACATGTGAATTTCCTGCACACTAGCTAGTTCACGCTTAGTCTCCATGTGTACACCCTATGTCAGCTGGCTTTCTCTGCTGCAATACGTTTGTATTAAGAGTCCATGCCTTTTTACTGTTATTGCACTTTTAAGCTGGGCTAAGCCATGTCTTGTTTACTGGTCACCAGTGAAGTCCACACAGGGAATTAATTTAAAGAGTTTTCAAATTCATAGGTTGCTGGGCAGTAATTGTTCTCATTTCTCTGTGCTGTCTGAGGAATTTCATTTCCTTCTTTGTGCTCTGGCTGGAGTTTATGCTAGCAGTGCTGAGTAGGGCACGATGGAAAGAGATGTCCAGGTTCTGCTACTTCTTTGCTCACCCTCCTGTTCACTAGAGTTTGATGAAGGGATGGTATAGATGGGAAGGGAAAAAGAAATAGGAAGAGATGGAAAAAGCTGATAGAGCCTTAGAGGCAGTATAGTTTGCAGAGGTAGAGTTATAAACTTGGGCTTGTATGCTTTGGACTTGAGTAACTGCTCTCAGCAGCCAACTCTTGCTTGGAATTTTCTCCATTGAGTCACCCTCAGTCTTCTCCCTCACTTCTCTATTTTGTTTCTAAAAGTGGTTGCTTACAGATAGGGTGCGTACAGAATGGGTTTCCAGCAAAGGCCACCACAGAAATGCAAAACTACTGCAATCCTGTTCCTGACATGCTAGATGAATTTTTACATTGTTGCTCCTAATTAAAAATGAATAGAAATTCTCATTTATGACATTCATTTACAAGTACTTTTTTACTCTCTCAAGCACAAGAAAATGAACTTTTTCATTTTTGAGCTTCCTTCTCAGAAATTTTTGTGTCCTATGTCTTCCAATTATGATCTGAAGGTAGCATCACTATTGCTAAATACGAGAACCAGGCAGAGACCTCAGGCAATGGGCCTTACCTCATCCATGCTGTTTAACCCACAACTCACTCCAAAGTTCAGTTTTCTACCACTCCATTTACTTTTCACTAAGAAAAAAATGCTTAAAAAAGTGGATGCAGAAAAGTTGATGCCATTGGCCTGGGACCATTGGTCTCTCTTGCTGTGTTCTTATGTAAAGAAGGAACCAGTGCCCAGACATGCCGTCATTCTCTACTCTACTCCATCTTGTGTCCATTCTTGATACTTTCAGTAAGATCAGACTCCTAATCAAACTATTTTGTTTTCAGTCTTCCTGTAGTTGGTGTGTTTGAATGAAGACTGGCTCATTTATTGGAAGAAAAAAAAACCAAACAAACTGACTATGTAGTCCTCAGCTGTTGTTTCATGTCTAATCACAGGTTTTTCTCTCCCAAGCCCCAGTGAAAACTAAAATATGTTCACAGTGTTATTAAGATTCTCCACAGGAAACAAGAGGCTTTTTATGTTTAGGCTTTTATTGCACTCGGCCTCATTGAAACATCAGCAAAGTTTCTCCTCTCCCTAATCTATTGAGCCACAAATATCAAAAGCAGGTATTCAAAAGCTCTAAAGCTCAAATAAATTCATGAAGACATGAATTTGACAGGACAATAAATCTGAGCCTTATTATGCAATTTGTTCTCCAACAGCCACAAAAAAGGGGAAATGTTTCAATCAAATTTCTCATTGTAGATCATTCACCCACCTTTAGCTGTATTATTATGGAGTGATATTTCACCTTGAAAATACAATTCATAGACTACTGACTCCTTTTTAAAAAGGAGCAGGAAAATACTCTCACAAGCTGCTTGTTTCATATCACTTATACATGGCCAATCAACAAGTAAAAATATTTTTAAAATGTTCTAAATGGAGCCAATGGGAGTTCTAAAAAAATGTAACACAAAAATTGTTTATAAATCATGCATTTAGGCAAAATACAGTAGTGAGAAAGCATATTTATACTTGCAACAGGCTGCCTGCATCACAGGCTCCTAATTTCATGTTCTTTCTTTAATTTCTCCATCTGCTACTTTCTCAATCTAATTAGGAGACCAAGGTCTAGATTTCAACATGATTTGTACCTGGTGCAGACCTGGTGATATTACTAAGACCACTGCAATTGGCTTGCCAGTATTTCTAATCTTAGTCATAGGAAAGTAAGTGACACCCCTTCCAAACTTCAGGATCAGCCAGTCTAACACCGTTCATGTTAAAAAAAAGTAAAAAAAAATATAAAAAATTAAAAGCTTCACTTTTTGGTTACCTTTGCTGTGTTTCTGTGTTTTTTCTAGTGTCCCTTATGCTGGAAGAAACTTCCCTTCTGTCACAAAACCTTCAAAGTTTCTCTTGAGGATTCTTTAAGAGTCTCCTGCTTTTACTTTCTTCAAACTTCTATTGAGTAACAAAAGTTTTGCCTTCTGACAACTCCACTCACTTGCTCCAGTTTCATTCTCACTAACCTGTATGTCCTGAAAGAAGGTCCCACAGTTGGGCTATCGAGTTGCTCCCTGGGAGTGGGTCGTTACCCACCAAATCTAACTCAGCCTAATTCTGGTTTTCTTGATGTCAGTGTTTCTCAGCGGGACTTTCTCTTATTTGCCTTTCACTGATGTCTGTGGGATGCCACTGATATGTGAACCTCCCGATTACAAAAGCTCTCCTCATACAAGAGTGGGAGATAGCAAAACTTCTTCTCAGACTTTTTGGACAGGAGTATCACACCATGTTGGGATATTTTCAGCCAATACTGCACTGCTTTTGGCTCGTCTGCTTCTTGTGAATCTGCACCCTTTCTTGTTGTGACCTGGCGCAGGTCACAGCTTTTCTTTTTTGAGATCATGCAAGAAATCTGTCAGAGCTGGTAACACACCTGGCGCAGGTCACAGCTAGTGGCCTGAATACAAGTGCAAATTTCTTCCCTTGTTAATTTCTCATCCAGCTTCTCAGGCTCCTGCTACAAGTCAGTGGAATGTCCCCAGCTGATCAAAGGATGATTCTAGCAGGGAGCTATGTAAAATAGTTAATAAGAAATTCTGAGGAATAGGCTGAGAACTCTGGGTGGAAGGAAATCGCCTGTCTTTACTCAGTATGCTAAGTCTTCAATTATTTTCTTGCTTTATAAGTCAATAGAGTCCTTTCCGAAAAGAAACTTCCATCTGCATATGTCCAATAACCCACTGCTTGTTAGAACACTTTCCTCAGAGTCTGGAGACTTGATTTCAAATCCTTATTTTTCTTTTCTGTGTTTGGGCCATGGATTTAAAGACTGCTTTCCTATTGCCCAGCTGGAAGTCCCAACTTTGGTCTATGTATGTTATTGGATAAGACTATCTTCAGCTCCTTTTTGAATTGTTCCATTATATAAATATTTGTACACTCCTTGGGATGAAAATTTATTTCAACATGGCATCAACTCACATTCTAGGTGAGTGCCCTAACAAGCTGCATGTAGATGTCTTTCTCTTCTGCTCAGCGAGGAATCACAGCTCTTTAGTCCTGAGAATCCCACCAAGGCTTAAATGTGAACCCAGATCCCAAGGATTTTCAGCTAGGTGACTGTTTATGTGTCCACCAGCACAACACCGGGGCCTGCCACCTGAGATAATATCTGAGTGGTGGTTTTGAAGAGCACTCTCTATAGTGCTTGAGTACGGGCCTTAGGTATGCAGAGGGGCAGCTGTGTACCTAATTCCCTCCACTGTTAACATTGAAAGAATGGTCATCATCACCATGTCCAGCTTCTCGGGCTAGTTCTGCGAATCAGACTCCCCCCCATAACCCCAGCACTTTGCCTCAAAACCAGTGAGTTTCACTGGTAGCTCAGGCATACACTTTGGGCCCTACTTCAGCTTTTCAGTTCATAGCTGAGGACCAAGCAGCAGCAGAAGCACTAGAAAAAAAACCAGAAAAAGGAGTGTGTCTAAAAGCTTAGCTGATGCAAAGCACAAAAAGTTACAGATATTTGGAAACAGCAGCACTGCACTAGCATCTCACTCCTGAAAGCCTTTTAGATCTTAAAGAAATACACTGGACCTCCAGGGCCACAGGCTGATTTGCCTCCTGCTAAATCTCCGTGATACTAAACAGTGGTTAAGAGAGCAACTCTTTTTTTAAAAAAGAGTTCCTAATACTTTGCACACCTCCATTCTTTTTACATCTGCCAGAGTTTTAGCATGAGGTTATAAAGAGCTGAGGGGGCTGGTAATCTCTCTTGTTTTAGCAGGACAAGGTTATTCAAATGTTAATGGTGCTGTTCACATTGTCTGCTTTTACCCATAAAATGGAAGATTTAATCCACACTGAAGGTTTTGGTCAGAGGTAAAGTTCAGAAAATCAAGCAGAATTCATAAGTTTACAAAGACATATCCCCTAGACTACCTCAACAACTTCAGCCACTAAGGCCTTATCTTGTACCGTTATTCAGATGTATGTATGAATTGTCATTTTTTAACCAGTCTTAATGAGACAGTTTCTGCTGGGATTTAAAACTCAGGTTTCAGAAGAATTCAAGTTGATGAATGCCATAGCGTGCAGAGTTTTTTGAACAACCTTGCCCTAGGAGAAAATAAGGGGATTGACCTAGTATGTTTCCTTTCTTCCAATTCTGTGATAACTGAGCAATTTCAAAATTATGTATAAAATGTCACTTTACTTACTTGCAAAACAGAATGAGATCAGTCTGCCACAAAGCAGGAAATTGGAATGTCAACATGCTACAGGCATGTATGAACAGCTATCAAAAACCAGGTGTGCATGTGTGAGGTAGTTTGATATATTTTTCTCTAATATAGGAAATATGTCAATATGTGTATCATCAAATGCACATGCAAGAACACATGTGCAACTTTTTTTTCTTCTACTGCTTTTAGAAAGAGTTTATCCATTGAAAATCTACATCTAAAAGACTTAGGGATTTACTTTTTGAAATATTAATGACATTAGTAATTCAGGTCTGCTCTCTGTAAATTGTATTTTTATTAAGTGCTTTAAATGGCTTTTTTCCCTAAAAGCAAGATGTATTTTATGGGCTTATCAAGATGAACTAAATCTCTAAACAATAAATACTGTCTCTATGTTAACATCATATCTTAATCTGAATCTCCTGATGACTGAATGGCATTTCTTTCAAATGTCACTAGTCGTGCTTATGAGCAATTTGTTCAAATGTCTAGCAGGTATATAGATACAGCATTAAGATTCTGTGACAAGTCAGGCTTAGTATGACTAAATTATGTTTGATAGTGAGAAGAAATGGTCAGAATGGCGCAACTGGATTGGGAAGGGGTGAAGAAAAAAGGAACCTTTGTAATAACTGCCATTTTCACTAGTGTCTGGGGCATGAAAAAGGCACCTCTCAGCCTAGAAGCTGAAGTCTCCATAGTTCATGCTGAAGGGCCCAAATCCTTCCCTCTGAAGTTTGGATGATGTACTTCAGTATAAAGAAAGCTTGTCTGAATAATATTGGTCTCATACTAGTTAACTTGGGAGGAGTCAGATGGAGATGATTGTGTGCTTTGAAATCTCTTCCACAGTCCACTTCAAGATCTGTCCCCTGGTAGAGTCTCTCAGGAGGCAAAGAAATAAAGTGTTTTGTGAAGGAATAGAAATGGGAAGAGGTAAAGCAACAAGAAAGATGCGGAGGGTATCCCAGAGGAAATCCTACAAGAATATTTAGAGAGAAGTGGGTTGTTGTCCTCATTTTAAACAACCCTTTCCCAAGTTTACCATCTGTGGCACGACATTTATGAAGCTATCCTTCCTCACAGCAAAAGGGTGATGAATGAAGCTTGCTCTTTCATTGATACAGATATGATATCCTTATTAAAGTCATTCTGAGGAATAGAATGAGATAGGAATCGTGTAAAAAAATTATCCAGTGTTACCTTTCCAGTTAAATAAAGTGAAAATAATCTATTATTGTTAAATAGAGTTATTTTAAAAGTAATTCTTTCAGTGGGGTGAGGAAGATAAATGTATTTTTGTCATTGGCTTGGCAGATATTTAAGCTCTCCACACCCCTGTGGTAGCATTTTCCTGGGACTATATATGTGAAACGTGTCATTTACTCCTCCATGGCTATGGTGACACATGATATGCTGCACCAGAGAGAACTCAGATATGCTCTGGCTATCTCCCAAGTCACAGCAGGCAATCCACTTTGTACAGTGTGTGTCCGCATGAGTGACTGATAACTGTGGCTCCGTTTCTGAGAACATTTGTTAGGTACAAACAGTGACTAGCAGTATAGCTTTTACTTCACTCCTTAATACATGATTTCGACATGTCTGACAAGAGGCCAAAATGTTTCACTTTAAACTGTGTTAGAAAAAAAACTTGTAGTCATAAGAGATGGAAGGCAAACAGCATGGCAGCTATGGAAACATCTACAAGTGTTAATGAAATGAGCAGGCTAGTCTGACTTTGGCCAGGGCTTCAGAAACAACCCAGAATTAACTGCATTAACTGATATATCTTACTGTGCTCTCAGTCACAGGAACAATATTGGACAACAGGAGAAGCAGTGACCAGAAAGTACAGATTTTGGAGAACTTATGGCTCCTTGAGACAAGCTTACTTCTTTCCTGCCAAAGGACTTGGGAATCTTTGATTTCAGAACAAGCAGCTGGCTTATTCCAATGCTCAAGATGTGCATTTTGCAAATATTGTGCACTGTTCCTGCCAACTTCACTGTCACTGGGTGTGCAGCCTCTAGGATAGCTATGCACATTAGCATTGGGCAATGGGAAAGATACTGCCAAGAGCTTTGCTGCTTGTGAAAAATGCCAGTATTGCTAGCAAATATAGAGGATTTGGGAAACCTGTCTAATGTGATATCTTGTAGGCAGTATGAAATTTTCATGCAATTAGGGAGTGAAACAAAATGTCAGACAGTCAAGAAATCTGTTATCATTTGTCCTTTCCAGAGCCAAGGCCTTGTCTTCAAGGGACACAGAGACTCCTGCTGCACCATAATAATAGCCCAGAGAAAAATGACAGCAAACTTCATGCTGTTCTCAGCTTATGTGCTGGGACTGATGTAATATTGAAGAAGAAGCTGCAGTTAAATGGCAGAAACAGACAGCAGAAATCCTCCAGTATCTAAAGTCAAATAACTTAAATATGAAACTGCCCAATCATCTTGAGTTTTGTGAAGAAGATCAGTGCAAAAAGCTGTTACTCTGGATTCCCAGGTGAGAGTTCAAAGATTGTGAGTTTACAGCACTTGCATTTGCTCATTTCATGCTCTTTGATCACCCATGGTCTGAGTGTCCCTCTTGCAGCTGTGTGACACAGCAAGGAAAGGTATAGCAGCTCTGGTACAGTCTGGAGAGAAGTAAGACATAGGACAGCTCTACTCTGATGGTACTGCAGCAGTGAATGGCAATTTTAATTGCCTAGAGGCTCATATCTCGAGAATAACTCTGAAGAGCCACTGCATCATGCATAGTCTAAAGTAAGTTGTGTCTGACCAGCACGATGTGACACTTATAAAGGACCCTTGGGAACTCTGGGTGATATGCATGAGTTTTTCAAAGGGGCAAACTAGGCTGTCTGTGCCTGGTAAAGAGATTGCTCCCACTGCAAACCGTGCAGCTCTGCTTCATATGTTGGGTGAAGATAAATGATTTCGAAGCCACTTTGGTTGAGCTTCCTGAGCCTTTTAAGAATCTAATAGAGTGAAGTGAGGAAGCAGAGCATCATTCTTCCAAGCTAAAAGTTCATTTCAAGTAAACCCTGTGTGTCACGATGGAAGACTATTTCATTATATGCATGCTGACCATAAAATAAATGATTGGCTGTAGTGTACAACTGTGCAGGTTCTTGCAGCAAATCTCCTAGAAGAAATTAGTCTTACAGAAGACACTGCTGATGGGATAAATGCCATAAAAGCTCTGAAATGGAATTGTATATTTTTCCCAGTTTTTCCAAACACACTTAACAGCCTGTTTTTTCCATCAGCCCTTTGTGATTTTCACTGAGAAAGACACAATGTTGTAATATGACTTTAAGGTCATGAAAATAACATTATCAAATAGCAATTTTATCTCATTTTTAGAGTTATTTATCATTCAACTTCAGTTATTACTGAACAAAGTTTTTGGTAAGAAGCCAGTTTTTAAGAGATTTTTGTTGTTTGTCACCCTGTGAGGTGACATCAGATGGTTATATCAGTGGGACATCAGTGATTTCAGAGGTTTAGCACAACTGAGAGGAGGAGATCACAAAGAGAACTTGATACTGATCTGAAGCTCTCATACATGAGAAGACAGAACATCTAAGCGCATGCAGAGGTCCTGCCAGTTTGTCATGCTGGAATGCAGTTGTGCCAATAAGCACTCATTTTCAGCCTAAGTAAGTGCCTGAAAACTTAATTCTGCACCTCAGCTTAAGAAAACAGAATGTTTGGAATGTTATTTATAAGTGCCCACTGAGAAATGATAGATCGTAAAGAAATCACGAGTTGAACCTGTACTGCTGCAACAAAAGATAAAGTGCAGACAATGAGTTTATATGTGCATGAATTATTTTTTATTTTAACAAGTGTGGTTAATGATCCATTTTGTTATATTTAAAGTGACTCACTTAGCTCTCAACATTCCTGTTTAGGCAGTATTGCCTAATTTCAAGTCTGGCAGGACCACACTCAGCTAAAGCTAATAAGTTCTGTATGGACCCAAGATGATCCTGTGTGGGCCATATATCCACAAGCACATTCTGTAGTGCTAGTATTATTGAAGTCTTTTTTTATTCACCATTTGGTCTTGGCCCATGTCATCTTGGATATCAAACTTCAGTGCAGCCTGTTGGTGTGGAACCAGTTCCAGCTTCAAACACATACAGCCTGATTCACTTGTAGGCATTGATAGATACAAATGCATATGCATAGGCATATAGAGTCCTTTGAGATGATTTAGGGTAATCCATTAGGCCTCCAGCTAGCACTCCAAAGAGGCATAGTTTTTGGGTTGTCTTAGACCTGTGTAGGTCCCTTTGGCTGATCTAGGGCATCTCAAATAGTCTGAGTTTAGGCAGCTGTATCCTGCTGCAGATATCTAAAAGGCAGGCCAGGTGTCTATGGTTCCATTGTAGTCAATGGATACTAGGTTCTTCATTCAGTCATCTTAACATAGGTGTGTAGTACCATTTGAAATGCCCTGAGGCATCTGGGACATCTCCATAGGGCTGGTAGGGATGACACAGGATCTGCAGAGTATCTGTGATCTTCTGGAATGGCAGCTAGGGCCGATGGCATCCCAAATAGCACTAGATACCCACATCTAAACAACTGAATGAAGCCCCTGCTTAATACAGTCAATGGGGTGTAGAGTGTTATGTGGCTAACTAAATATAGATGCTCATTTCGGGATAAGCTGAACAGCTTCTTGGATGCCATTGGGCTTGACTGATACCTATGCATAGGTTTATAGCGCTGCTCTAGGCTTCCTAGGAGCAGAAAGACACCCACATGGGGCTGTCAGATATTGCAGAAGATTGACAGATGACCCATGCCCTTCTGGAGCAGTGACTGGAGACTAGGGAAGTTACCTGGGGCATTTCAAGTGGTACTAGGCTAGATATACTGGTGACTGAATCGATTTTCAGTTCCCAGTTCTTACTTAACTCACCTAAATTGTAGACATCTAGTTAATTATTCCTCATTTAAGAGATTAAGAAGAATGAGAGAGGTGGGAGCTATTTAAATAGATTTTATCAAGTGCACAACAGTGCACTATCTTCCTGTAAAAAAGACATAAGTTTAGCAAGAGTCTTTTCCTGGCTGTATAGAAAGCTCTTCAATGACGATCAGAAAGGAATGACAAAAAACTGAAAGAGGATATAGTACTAAATATAAAATATAACACAAGCATGTGGGCCGAAGGACAGACTCCACTACAAATTATGCTTCAATGAACTAGAAACATGCAAAATGAGAAGAAAAGTTCTATCACTGCATTAGAAGTAGGACAAAGGCAAGGAAAAAGGTCTGCTGTGAAACAAGGAAGGAGAATGAATTACAGGAGGAGCAGAAACATTCAGTGACTCCTTTGCCTTAGTCTTACCCCAAAAGTGCAGTGGAATTTGCTAATGAACAAAACATGTTTTTATAGTGAGATGGGAGAACAGAGCAGAACAAAGAAAGAAGAGCTTAAAGAAAGTTTAGGCCAACCAGATGATTTCTGTTTGGAAACACCTGAAAATTCATCCATGATGGTTAGAGATTTGATTGAAGATTCCTTGTTTTCAAGGATCTTTGTGTTATAACTGCTCAGAAAGTGTGACTCAACATGAGGTTCTATAGCAGAAAAGCATAACTTGTTCTGAGTTGTGTTAGAGAAGCATTAATGTATGGCAAGGGAAACAATTATTTTGCTGTACTTAGCATTGTTAAGGTCTCTACTGGAGCATTATGTCTGGTTTTGATCATTGCACTTTATGATATGTAGGCAAGCTGGAGAGATTCCAGAGAGAAGCATGCAGGGTGGTAAAAGGCTAAGAGATCTGGTAATGTTCTCAAATTGATGGATTTCCTGTAAAAGGAAAAAAGAATTCACTGAAGATGAAAAAAATACATTTTGGTAAGATTTTAGAGGGGAAAAATTGCTGTAATGATAGGAGACGTGAAACACTGAAACAGGCACATTGAAGGAATGCTGTAGAGGCTCCTTTGCTCCAGGTCTTTAAAAACGGGTTATACAGTTGCCTGTTGGGAATGGACTAGCTAAAACTGGCTGGTTTAACTAGAGACACAGCTGGCCTAGTGGCTCACTGCATGCTTCTCCCGGCCCTCAGCTTGGTGATTCTGCACAGCCCTGGGTCTTCTTGCTGCAGCTAACAATGAGGGAGCCAATTAGTGCTAATTGGGATGCAACCACCTTCCCACTAGGAATCGGATCAAGACTGAGAAAGCATTTCACATAGGCCACTAAACAGCTGTCAGCTGGTAACGGTGATCAGTTGCTACTGACCTGGGCTGGATGTATATTTTAGTGACTTGCAGTGAAAAGCTCTGTATGCCATTATCAATCCCCTGGGCATTATAGCCCCTGTTTTAGAGTTGCTTGACAAATGAGATTTAGTTTCCAGAGAAATGTTGCTAGGTAGCGCCTTTTTATTCCTAGATATTAACTTATCACACCTCCCACTGTCTCTCTTTTCTCCCTGACAAAGTCAAATAGATATTAAGCGATAGAAAAAGGAGACAGAAGGGAAGGTATTTTACTGCAATATGGTTTTATGTTGTTATCATAAAAGAAGATTTGAATTGGCCCATTTAAACAAAGAGGGAAATATATACAAAGCTCTGATGCTGTGAAATTACCAGGAGTATTTAATTTTCATGGAAAGAAATGTCCTTTAAAAATATCATTAGTGGTCTGTGTAAGTATGGTTTGAGATGCTCAAGCTTTCTGCTGGGAGTCCTTCTGTTTTATTGTTTTCCAGAAGGTTTATATTAAAACTCTGTCTACTTATTGCTGATACTAAACATGCCAAACAAAAGACATTACTCTTTTTCTCCCTTCCCCCCCACCAAAAAAAAAGTTGACAGATTTTTGACAGCAAATAATTAACTAAAAAAATTAGTTGTATGCATTTGTCCAGCAGACAAAAGTTCTAGGTGTGATATAAAAAAGAAGATGATTTAACAAAAACAGTGAAATCAAGTTGTTATGGTAACTGGACTTTGAAAGGATGTAGGTTAAAAAAAAAAGAAAAGGAAAGAAAAGATTTATGCTCCACCTGGTCTAATCACTGTGGTAAAACACAACTGTTAAAGAAAAACACCTAATAAGAATAATTTCACATCTGGCATCAAGCCTGTACGATATTTCACATCAACAAGACTCCCAGATGTGAATCAAATCTCATTCAAATGTCTCCCATGTTATACTGAGAGGGGTATGTAACTGCAAATCATGATGAATTACTAATTGAATTTGATAATTTTAAGCTACATTCTTGTGAAAATTCAGTTAAAATGTTTGAATTTGATCATTTGTGCTGCATATATTGCAGGTATTGATCGTGCTAATTATTTAATATAACTTAGTGTACATTGCTTCTGCTTATGTGTTAGCATGCAACATTGGGAAACTACATGCTTCATCTCAGTTGGTGCTGCAGCCTGTTAAATAAAATGTCCACTTGCAATTAGAACAGAAAATGACTGAAAATGGACTTTGTCAGAGAAATTTAAGTTTGCAGAAGATGTTGTAGTCCACCTCATTCAACTCAAGCAAGAAGGACTTCAGATGAAAAACACCAGCATTTGCACCCCTAGAAACAGAGCAGCACATTAGAAAATGCATGGGGGCACCTGTGCTGTGGAGGTCACACAAAGAATGCTTTTGTTGCTTTTCAGTTCATTAATAGATCTGTAACTACACAAAGTCCCCATAAAGAAACAAGCTTTTTCTGGCACCCTCTGGGGAGTTTCTAATGGCTTAATTTTGCCATTTCTCTGTCTTCTCATCTGCTTTTGCTGACTTTCCTTGCTGCCCATACCAGTTACATCTTCAGTGCCAAATGTCTAAGGTGTTTCTTCAGAGAGACTTTCTTCCTTATTAACAGCCATGCCTGCTGATAGGGCTGGTATTCTGGTAATTCAAATTTGACCACATTTCATCCATTCCCTCCCCTCCCTTTACCTATTTTCTGCCTCTATCAATATTGTAAGCTTCGTAGTCTGAACACACTTTTATAATTGATTGAAATTTAATTAATATATTCATTCCACATTGCGTTACAGACCATTTCTTTTCTTTTCCACCTCATGGCAAGCATTCTTCTTACAGTCTCCCCGTGGTGCTCCTGTCCTCCAGGCAGCCATCAGGGCAAACTCAACAGGGCTAAAATCTCTCTCTTTTGCCTTCCTCCAAACTTGTTGATAACTAGTGCCATCTGAGATATCCTAGGCTGTAAAGAACAGGGCTGTCTTACAGACCTGTCTGATATGACACTGAGCCTGTGGAAGATTAGCACCCATCTGGAGTGGCAGCTGGAGGGTGGATGGAATACTGGAAGGCTTCCCATAATGGCACTGGACCTGCATGTGTCAAATTAAATAAGCCCCTACTAGTGAATATAGCCAGCAGAATGTGGAGAGCTATAAACCCTAAAGCAGACACCTTTTAGTCAGAAGAACAGCAAATAAGATCTCCGTTGACTGCATTGGCATGAACCAGGAGTGCACCCTTGCAGCGGTGAGGGCTACTGTCCACTGGGCTGCAAGAGCCCAGACAGCAGATCTAGGGAAGTGATTATTTGTCTCCATTCAGCACTGCGAATACTGCCTGAGCTTTTAAAGTCCTCACAGTTTTGTTCCATCTCACTACTCTTCTTAGAAAGCTGCTTCTGCATTGGATTTGTCACTGATCAGACCCCATTGCTCCCTTCTAACACTTTCAAACAAGCACCTGCAGGCTTTTTCTCATGCTGCCTCTGAAGCTGAGAGGAATTTCTAGAAAACATCTCTTCTTTTTTTGTCGTGAGGCTTGACAACAGCTCCACCACAGTTGCACTAATACTGTTATTAATCATGGAGACTAGAATTACCCTTCGAGTTCCTTTCTACTCCTCAAAATATTTGCCTCACATGCGACCTCTGTTTTGACACACACATTGCAAGAGGTTGTCTTTCTACGTCTGAGCACAGCACGGCATGGGCAGTCCTTCACCACAACTGGCATGCTTACGAGTACAAGGTCCTGTCACTTCCCTTTGCATCTCTACCAACTGTCTGCTCTGAGAATGTCTCAGTCTCTCTCACACACACATAGTGTTTGCAATATTCCTCTCAGAAACATGATTCACGTTCAAAAGCAGCCAACAGCTTCCAGCGATAACTCGTATCTGCCATCCCATCCTCCTTCCTAACAAAGGGGAATTATTTCATTTTAAACAGTTCTGGAAACAGCATGTTTGTGCTTCAGCAAATTGGTCTTCAGTCTCAAGGCTCTTCTCCTGGAAAGCATAACAACAGTGCCATAATGTTGATGGTAGCAAATCTGTATATTTTGAGTGTCATTTGCCCAGCACGAATCACACCTGAATCACATACCACTCTATGAACAATAGAATTGGTTTATTTAATTACAGGGAGGACAGCATTTATTCATAGTTTCAGGGTAGAAGAAGAATTTTGGAGTGAAAATTATCGCAAATTCTTTAGCAATCATCTCAAATTTATGCTCCAAAAATCTGAAGCAAGGAAAATGAGATGTTTTACAACCTTTTACAGTCTTTCAGCATCAGCATAAGGACAGTCAACTCTCCTATCCAGTTGCCTTAGATAGGTCTCTCCTTAAGCTTTCTTTGGTTTAGGTAATATTATGCCTTGTTTTGCCAATACTCCCCGTGCTGTCACCTACTCCTCCATATACTGCGAGGTTTTATTTGGCTGGAGTCGATTTTTCTCTGCTGTAAAGTTCACCTTTTGCAGGTGAACGGCATTTTCAGAACACCAGAGTATATGTGCCACCGCTTCAGCGATGCCACCGTCATTCTAACCTCTAGTAAAACCAAGGTCAGAACACAATTACAGGGTTCAAGTGTTTGGTAAGTTATTTGCTTGCACAGGCTGCTGATTGATTGTTCTAAAATTGCTATTAGGCAACTGCCACAGCCAGTGAATAAAGAAAAAGTAAAAAGAAACAGGAAGCAGTAAACAAGGAAGGCTTCTACAGATTGCGGGGCTTGTGCATCAGTGTAAATAAACATAATGACAAAGAGAAGAAGAAAACACTGGAAAGCAGATTATTTCAAGTGAGACAGCCTAGGCAGTGGCAGATAAAACCAAAATCCAGTATTTTAAATAACTCTATTTCTGTGGTGAATAAGAGGTTTTCTGAATCTTTTCCTAGTGTTTGATAAAAAAGAAAAAAAAAGAAAAAACTATTCACTGCAGTTAAAGGAAATTATTCTTGAACTATGTAAAACCCGTAATTACATTTAACTAAATAACTAGCAGCACAGGATTATATTGAGGCTTGAGGAGAGAGACAACTTGGAGAAATGTTCGTTAGATGGTGTTTCATCTGAGCTTTTCTGTGGAAGGGCAGAAAGAAAAAGGTCACTCCCAGACCCTGCAGGCTGCATATGGCCCCTGCTAGCCTTGTTCTGCCCAAACCTAAGACCAGTCTACCCATAACTGTAAATGTCCACCCTGTGAGGTTTGCCCATACCAATTTGGGTCAAGAAGATTAATCAGTGCCAGATTCTCTAACCTTTATAATCCTTAGAAATCCTTTGAAGTAATTTTAATCAGTAAAGCAAAGCTTGCATGCATTTAGGCTGTTATTTTCTGTGAAACTTTATTGAATATTTATGCCTTTTGTCAGTTTGTCCCGATGTGAATACAGTCCTGGCAAGCAGGTTTAATGATGAGGATAACAGACCTTAGGAAACAGGTTACTCTGCATTTGCATGGGCAAAATTGCAATCATTTTTATGCATTACAGTAGACTATGATTTTTTGATGCAGTAAGTCACTATGTTCTAGCCATGTGGAGAACTTTTTTAAATGTGTTAACTTGATCATTTACAACATCTGACCATACCTACTGAGATAGCCCAAAGCAGCAGTGTTTCAAGATAGATCAGATTTAAACTTCTTCAAAGGTTAGGGCTATTAGACTTTGGGGACTTGGTGCCTAATGATAGTACTAATAATTTACACAAGTTGCAATTTAACCTGAGACCAATGTACCCTGCTTAGAAGATCAAGTATATTTGTAAGGAAAAATAAAGAAGTTTAAAGATCTATTCTGAATCCAATGAAAATTGAGAATGGAGAACAATTTTCAATATAAACCATTATCTCTCTATCAACACCTATACAGAGATATATCTTATTTTGTTAGTAATCCATGTAACAACTCAAAGTTATGGTATTCCCTCGAGTACTGCAGACTGCAGAATTATGATTTTGATGTGGATAACTTCTTTCCTTCCTTCCAGTCAGGAATGAGGCTGGGGGATGTCTTTGACTGCTTATTGCAAGAGGCTGTTTTTCCCTGGAAGATGTTCAGGATCACAGGATATCCTGGTGTAAAGCCTAGCTAAAAGTACCTCTCAGGTCAGAAAGACCTTGACTACATCTACTCAGCTCCAACTGATTAGATTAATTCAGTATGAGCTAGAATAAACAAAGGAGCCTTGTAACATGAACCTTGCTAGATAATTGTTGCTAACTCCACACTTTCGTAATGCATTTGAAGTGGGAGATCAGAGGGCAATAGAAACACTGGTGACAATTGCTAACTGGCCTGGGATATAGAGGAAATAAGGAACTTGTAGCTATGTGACTAGCAAGGCTATCAGTGGCTTATGGGAAGTCTGATACAGAAAGTAATAAGCAATGGAAACCCTAGCCCTCTGGGAGGGAGGGGGACACATCCATGCATGTCCAGCAGCACGCTAGCACCCTAAAACACTGAGCAGAGAGAGTGTGCTGCTCCCCTGGGGCTGGTCTACACCGGCACAGAGGGGCAGGAGCCCTGGCTGGTGTCAATGTGTTGTGCACGTGTGTCATAGGGTATAATCCTAGGACAGAAATCGGTATCCACTCATCCTATCCACCCCACTTTGTAAGTAAAGTTTAGATTAGACATCACGGAGTGGTGTGGTTCTGTTCTTGTGTCCACCTCAGATTCCCCCATGGCACAAGACTGAGCCAATGCTAATGGGAATTTCTCTATTCCTTCCAATGGGAACAGGGCAGATCCCCAAGACTCTTTGGAGGGTTGATGATCAACTCAAATTTTTACTGGACCTCTCGTCCTCCATCACTGCATTCTCCTCCTCTGAGGCTCTTCAGTATGCACAGACTATTCCCTCACCCCTAGATCCATGGCTTTTAGATATCTTTGCTGGTGCATTGGAGAAGCTGTTAATATATGCTGAGAAAATCTTTGAAAAGTCTTTTCAAGTAAACAGAAAAAAAAAACCTTGGTAAACTAACTACTGCATTTCTCCACATTGTTCACTTTCGACATAAATTTACGTTCCTAAGTTAAAAGTGCAGGCTTCCATTATCATTTATCTTGTCTTTGAGGAGGGGCAGGCCTCAGAACAGGAACCTAATTAAGATGCTTAAAGAATATCTTCCTAAATATTTCTTTCCTTTCAGGGCAGGGTGAATACGTGACTGAGTCAATATTCCCTGCTTATGCTGCAACCCAGCCAGCATAGCCAGGAGGGCCAGTCTAAGAGAAGGAAGACACTACAGTCTCCCTGGAGAAACTGAGTATAAAATACAATATAATTTAGCCTGCTATAGTGTGTGGAGTCAGGGGCATATGATACTTATGGAAAACAGGAGATCTGCTTGATAAAATCCAGATGTTCCAGAGTTATGTCCTTCCTACAGGTTTGTATTATGGTAGCCTCAGCCAAAGAGTGTAAGATTTTGCCTGTGAGAGTGATCACTTTAAAATGCTGGGATGCTGAGCTTGTTCATTTCTTCAGAAATACTTGATCTACTGAAGTGTTGGGCAAAATTTAAGCCTTTACCTAGCAAGATGTAGGCGTTTACAGAATAGTCAACTAGAGCTGAAATAGTCAGTTTAAGGTAAGGATCAGACATTTCAAGACTGAAAATAGCAAGCAGTTGCTGACCTAAGACAAGATAAATCACAGCCTAAAAATTCCATTTTTCTCTACATCAACAGTAAAGAGAACATAGAGTAGCCTAGGTAATTTCATAATAGATGTCTAGTTAGGCAAGACAGACCTTTCTTGAATGTATAATAGGAAGATTTGATCAGATGACCTGAGAAAAAACCTGAGGTTTCAGGGTTTTTTAATGGTTGCATAACTGAATCACATCAGCAGTTATCCTGAGTAGAACAACTGCAAGACAGGCAACTTTGTTTTTATTGAGAAAAAAGATAACAAAGAAAGACAGGTCAGGACATATATATATCTGCCCTGTGGCAAAGAACCAGAATATATCTCCAGTAGCATTTTACTGTAGATAGCTAAGCATGTTAGTTATCTTATGACTGCAGCACACTTTTCCTCTTTTACCTTGCCCTGCCTTGCTTTGCCTGTCCTGCTCTTTTCTATGCAGTGGCAAGGTATACATATCCAGAAAAAAAAAGAAAAGAAAAGAAAGAAGCTGCAAAGGTCAGACTATCCTAAAAATCCCCAGCATCTCACCTCCTGTGCAGTGAATGCTAGTGGAATATTTGCTGCTGCCAGTACAAAATTTTTGTGAGAACAGAGAAACAAAAGTATCAAAAAAGTTTGTTAGAACTGTGTGACACTCTAATAGCATGTGAAATATTAGCAGTTTGCTACCCACAGCATGTTAACATTTTCTAAAGGTTGCTTTTGGCAGAGATTGTCAGTAGTAGAAAAGACAACAAGAAGAAAAACACTAAGATACCTTGATTCTTAGAACTGGAGCTGTTTGACAATTCCAGGTTATGCAAAAGTTTTGCACTGCAAAATGAGAAAGGAAACAGGAAATATGAGGCTGAAAAAAAAGCGTCTCAGTGACTTCCAACATAATTTGGAAAGCTGGATGAAAAAAATAATGAGATGCTGCTGTCCATACCCCACAAATGAGTAAACCATGTTCCTTTTCAATCATTAATTAGTGCTTATGTATATTATCCTTGCAAAGGGCACTTCCTGGAGAATGAATGACCAGCTGAGTCTAACCGCCTTGGGCTATGCCTCATCTCATCAACACTTCCTTCTAACCATTAATCCCCAGGAAAAGTCCTGTGCTCTGCTGGCTTCTATTTTTTAAAAAGAGGGGACAGACCCAGTCAGGTTATGTGGACTGCATCCATTTATTGCAGGTCCCTTGTACTGCCCCTCTGTGATTTCTCAGGCTGACATTTCCTATATGGTGTGATGTCTTGGGGTATGGTAGACTGAAACTCAGCAAAAAGTTGTGTAATTTAATACGCTGGAAATAAGCATGCCAAGAAGTTTTTTACAAACCCCTTGACAGAGAACAACAGTTGACCCAAATTCAATAGCAAATAATAGACTTTAACCTGCACATAGCTGTAAACCCTCCACCTGCAAGTCAGTTCCACTTGGAATAAAAGACTTGATATCTGACCACCACTTTATTTTACTGAGGTCTCTTGGAAATTCTGCTGCTACATTGCTGCTACATACATTTCATTACAGAGCAAACGAAAGGATTTTTCACTGCCTTTTCCTGCATAAGGCATGCTTAGAGAGTTATCACAGCTGTAGAGATTCTGTTATTTAGAGCAGTCTTCTCTTTGGAGAAGACTTATCAGACTTCACTTCATCCATATAAAATGTAGTCTGCCATGTTTGCCCTATAGTCAATAGAAGGAAGAACTTTAAAAAGAGTGCTCCAACCCACTTATGTTACAACGGGATGAATTGCCTTCCTGCAGGTGCCTGTTTTTCTGCATGGGCAATAGAATTGAGGTGATCAGCTTAGATTAGGCTGCTAAGTTTAGATGGACAAATTGGATAAATTAAATCCTCTGCTTCTAAGAGTACATTTAACCAGATAGAGTAGAATCTTTTAAACAGTGTCACTTTGTGATCTCCTAGATGTCTTAATCTGAAGCCATATCTTAACTATAATTTCAGTTTCTTAATGTCATATTTAGTCTTAAACTTACTGCAGAATTTTTCTTTTTAGCCCTAAGGAGGAGATTTGGGGACTTTTTTTTTTTTTTTTTTTTTTTTTTTCAGAATTGGCTACCTTCTTCAGATAATATTAAGCTCCATCCAGGGTCTCCTGTTCAGCAGTGTAACTCTGCTGTCATATCTATTTTTTTTCATGGATCTATGGATCTGTGTTACCAACCACGCTTGCAGCTTTAGACTCCATAACACTATTCATTGCTCAGGGCTATCCCTCTGTGGACACTTGACCCTCCATTCTTTTTCACTGAAGATGCATTTCACACAGATTTCTTAGCATCCCATCTGCACACCTCACCCGAGTGTGGGCTAGCATTTGGTGTGTTGGAGAGATGACTGAGATGACTGCAAACAACCGTGAGTTTAAAGGACAGATCATTTACTTAAACTCACCACTTACCTGGCAAATCTTCACCTGAAACACCATCCTATAAGATTCACAAAGAACATGAAATATAAAATTCTTCTAAGAGAAATGAAATGAAATTCAACCTTAAAGAAGTACATTTAAGAACCATGTGTCAATCAGTACCATGTGCATTCACCGTATTCATCAGAGGAGAGGCAAAGTACACCAACCACAAGGCGGCTAATCACGAACATCCTCCTCATTGCAATGAGAAAATATTCTATAGTTTATAAGACCTTCAACCCACTAGCTGGCCTCAGTAATTACTGAAATACACTCTCCTTATTAATCAACCTCTTAAATAGCTGATTCTGTACTTGCTCTTGTTCACTAAAGAAATACCATAAATAAACAGAATTTTTATGCATGGAGTATCTTATTTGCAAATTTTGCTACTGAGAATGCTATGATTAGATTGCATATCAGGAGACCAGGGTTGTAGTCCCAGCTTTGCAGCTGATAAGCTTGTGGAAGTCACTCCCTGCTGTGCCTTTATTTTGTCTCTGACCTGTTGTCTGTCTTGTGCTCAGCTGGTATAAACAGTCATAATACCTTTGACTTTCCCATAAACACTTCATGCAAAAAGACTCTATTTTACGATATGTCTGGGATCAGTGTGACCCCCCCTCCCCCCAATTTTCATTTCAAGTATTAGTAGAAAAAGAAGCCAAATGAAGAAAAAGCCCTTGGAGATTAGTGAGAAAAATGGCTTACTTCAGTAAAACTGGTTTGAGTTTCACTACTTCACCAAGTTCTGTGGTTGGCATGGCTCAGTTCAGGACACTTTATGAAGATGCTTCTTGAGAAAAGCTGCTTGCCAGGATATGTTTCTGTTTAACTGGCTGATGAGGGCATGTTGCAGTTCTCTCTTCTGTTCATGGTGGGTATTTCAGCCCCTCTGTACAGAGTTGGTACTGAGTTTTTATCAGCTCATTCTCTGACTGCCAGGAGGGCGGTGCGGCAGCTGGGAGGCAATGGTCACACCACGACCAAGTTCAAGCACGCTGCTCTGGGGAATGACCGGGACATCAGCTGTGCTGGAGGGAGGGCAAAGGACATTGAATGCTCTCTTGCCTTTCGTCCAGCCCAGACATAAAGGTGAAAAATAGCATATATAAATTCACAAAAGAAGAAAAAAAAAGCCAAATCTAAAGGAAAGCTGTGTGCTTTTCCTTTTAGACATTTTAAATAATATTTAAACCGCTTTGCAAATTGCTTTGAGGAAATAAACACACTTCATAAACATATTTCAGGCTATGAATTCCACAGACAAATGCTACTTTGAAAGTACTTTTCATACTGTGATGTTAATGGTAACGTGGATTGTGTAAAAATTATATTATAATGAACAGACCTGAGGATGTAATACATTTTTAATCTGCAGTATTACAAATAATGTAATAACCCTTAAGAGGAGAGGTTCTAGGAATGTGTCTGCTAGCTTAGCAGGGAGCTGGTGAGAAAGAAATAGCATTTTACATGACTGTATTTTAATTAGTTAAATATTTTGTATACATATTTTTAGCATATTTACTCAGGAAAAGACCTACATTTTCTATACAGAATGGTTTAGATTATTCAGAAGCCTTTGAAACTCTCCAGGTGTAGTGTATATATACTTACTTAATAGATTTTTGAAGGATATATCTGAATATCATGCATACACACATTTTTTAATACTAGATTGTGGAATTGGAGAATCTGGAGTGGCTGGACAGTTATAGCAAGCAGCAGATGCTAATTCATGCCTTGTTCTGGAGTCTTAGCAGAGGTTCCTCTCATGTGCCTGAGTTGTGAAGGTGGTCAAGTTAGGGAAACAAAACCAGCGGAACAGGATGCTTGTCACATCATTATCTTGGATCTGTTAACTACATGTACTTAATCACTTTAGTCCAATATGCTGATGTGGTTTTGAGATGGACACTGAGTTAGTTATGGCACTTCCCAATAAAAGTAAATGCTGAGAGACGTGTTGAACAAAATGTAAAATCTCAAAGACCTGCAACCCTTAGTTTACAGCCACAGTCTTAATGGCTTGGACCTCACAAGATAAGCAAGCCATCTGAGAAATGATGTTTTCAAAACTGAATAAATCATATCTTGGGAGCCTGTGAAATGAGATGCTGCACAATCTGATTCTGGTGACTCAGTACATGCTACCTCTCTGCCTCTTGAGTCATTTTGCTAGCGTAAGTGGTAGGGATCACTGCCGTGCCTGAAGACTGTGGTTTTGCTGTCCTTGATAAGTCCTAATCAGTATGACTATTTTCTGCTCACTTACAAAATTCTCTTGTTGCAGTTTCAAAAAGATTCTTTATGCCTCATTGTAAAAAACTGTATAGAGATGCATTGTACAGTCTCACCCCAGGCCATATACGCATATATAGGTAACAGTGAATGCTGGTAACAGTCCATATTGATGAGCGAAGAAAGAAAAAGGAAGGTTGTCAGTCAAAATGCTGATTACTTGCCAAGTATTAAAATGAACGGTTGATAGTGCTCTGTGTTTAGTTCCCCAAGATGAACATCATTAGCCGATTATTTTAATGCAGATACCATGCAGTAAGAACAATCTGAATCGTCACAAGTAGCTGTGAATCAGCCCTGTTGCCTAAATCCTAATATTTAATCCACAGGATCTGCAGTATACGATGTTGAAAAAATAACAGAATTAACTTACTAATGCCTTTCACATCAGTGCTTCAAAGCACTTTGCAGAAGCACAAGAATGTTAAAAGTCATTCCTTATTCTGGATATATCTAAGTAAATGTACAAACAAAAAGTGGGCTGAACACTGTTTTCATGCCATACCACACTTTCTGTAGAATCAATAACCCAGGATAATGCATCACAAACATTGCCAAAAAATCCATTTCATCGTCTGTATATCAGGTCTCTTCAACAGTCTGAGTATCAGAGGCAAATTAAGAATAATTTGGCTTTCTTTTTATCGGTGTTACAGATGAGTCAAGGAGATGATTTGCCAAAGCATTTTCTAGTCTTACTCCTAAATTTTTGTGGACAGTCTTAGTAGCAATCCCATTTCTTTCTGTCTGCTTGAATACCTGAATATTTACTCTTGGGCCCAAGTACAATGGCTGTGATTCAGAAAGAATCATTTTGAGGATCCTGAGGGATTGATACATGACTTTCCAATGCATCAGTGGCATCTTCTCAACAGTTATTGAAGACATAGGCTCCTTTTTTATGAGAATTTCTCTTAGCATTAGAATAAGATACTTCAAACTATAACAGTAACCTGAAATATTTTCTTGTACTTCTATTTGGTAAAGAAGAAAACCTGGCCCGAATGACTGATGCTTTTCTTTCTCAAAGGCAAATTCAATGCTGTCTATCCAAGACTTCTTATACTGCTTCCCCAGGAAACATTGCTTTTGCTCCAAGATAGTGAACTTCTGGCACTTCACCAAGATTTCTAAAAGTTTGTGTCTTGTCAAGGGATCGTAACATACCTCCACAGTTCTGCAGGCATGCTGAAACTACCAGCTGCAAATCTCAACTCACTAAAGCAGGGAAAAAACCCAACTTGGCTACGAAACTCCTTCCTGGACAATTAACAATTACTTCTGAGATTTCATCTCCTCCTCCTTCACCTCCCATCAAAAGTGCAGATATCAAGAAAAAGCTAGATTTCTCTTCTCTACTTTCTGTGGCCACTCTCACCACTCACCCCAAATTTGGGAGAATCAACTGGGAGGTTGTCGAGTACAAGCTATTATGGTTGGAGTGGCAGGTGGAGTAGGCAAAGCCTTCCTGAACCAACACACTAGGCCTGTTTGCAGCCAGAACCCCACACTTGTTAAACCAAGGAGCCCCAGCATTTTGCTTCTGTAGTGGTACCTTCTGCCAAGAGATGCAATCTTTCAGATAGGTGTGCCCTATACCTTTTAAAAATTGTAATCTATTAGTCGATCTTTCCAAGGGTGGCCATCACCATTTTCTGAACACATCAATTAAAGGTTTTCCATTAAAACCAGTAAACTGGGGAAAGCACTGTGTCTATAAAGTCAGCTGAAGTTGTGATGCTATTTTGAAGGGAGAATTGCTGCCTGAGCCCCACACTGTCTCAAGCCATTTCTAGATTTATTAAAGGAAGATCTTTGATTTTCTAGGCAAAACAATTTAAAATCTAATTGTTTGGGGGCTTTTTATAGATTTAAAAAAACAAAGGAAAACAAAACTAGCCCCCAGTTTTAAGCTCCCTGAAAACGGCTTTTACTACAACATTATATTGAATTAATGGTATTGAAGGACAGCAGAAAGATTTTACTAAACTTTCATTTAAGAAGATACATACAAGGCATTACAGCTTTGCTATAATACAAAGTTATTTAAATGTGGATGTATAAACCTTGACAGCATATCTTTGAACTCTGTCGTTACTAGATAATGGGATTGACCATCTTACAATGAACACTGTGAATCAGGACACATGTTGAGGATTCAGATTATACAGGACTTAAAATGTAAGCACAATTAAATATATATCAGGAAAATACTTCTCTGTACCTTTCATAAATATTTTCCTCTGACTGCGGTCCTGAACAGCTCCACTGCCTTCTTCTGTTTTTCTGTTTTTTCCTCTCAGGAAAGACCTTTTAAGAAAGATCTTTGTAGTGTGAGATATTTGACTAGGTTAAGGACTGATGAAAAAGCTCTTAAAAGTTTGTCCTGTTTCTATTGACCCAAGGCTTGGCACCCTTCAAATCACCTAATAGACTCTTGTTATTGACATTGAGGACTCCTATTTGGTAGCCTTTGGGTCTGGAGTCATTTACTGAAGACAACGGGGAGTAGCAACCAGTCGATATGGAAACAGTAATGTGTGAAGGTCTTTTTTTGCTCTTAATTTAAATATATATCTAATGGCTAAGAAACTCCGTGGGCATACCCTCTCACTTGAGTATGTAGGAAAAAAATACTTATGACTTAATCTTGGAAATGATCAAGAACTGTATGTATTAAACGATGGAAAATTTGGATCAGCTAAAGACAGAAATATCTGTATATCTTAATCTTCATTAAAAAAATTAATTGGATGGAATTATACAGATGAGGGAGGGCTGAACAAAGGGAAGACTAGTGCTATTTTCTTCTCAGTAATGCATTAAATGGGAAACAAGTAAAATACTTCACAGAGGGAAAAGAATAGATGTATTTGTAGAATGTCATTTTAAAACAGGCTGCCTCTATTTCTGTTGCAGATCAGTGTCCCCTGCAATGCTGCTCTGGCAGGGATGTGCAGAGATGCTCTGGGAGCTTTATCTCAGAATTTCAATGAAGTTGCTGTCAGGCGGCCCTGTATCTGGCATATCCTGACCCCATGCACACAACCACTCTTTCCACCTCAAGGCGAGCACACTTTAACCACCTCAGGCTTTCTCCAGGTTTCATCAGCTGAATTTCCCCAAGGTCTTTCAGGCTGCAATACTGGCAATCTCATTTCCCAGCACAATTCTCTTTGCATTCCCTCTCTGGTAATTCATCTTTACTGTGGTTCTGGTTATCAGTGTATTGCTGGCTAGTGTAATTTAGAGACTTGACCAAATTCGCTCCTTTATCAAATAATTTATTAATAAACTCAGGAGACTGTTCAGATGACTCAAATGAACTTTATTTGCATAGTGTGAATAATTCAGCTCTTCTTACAGAAAGTACAAGCCTTAGGAAATACAAAATAAGTACACTATCTTGTCAAGTCTTTCAACTAGATGTCTCCCGGAGTCAAAGGGCACTTCATGATGGTGCATTTGCTGCCAAAATCTGTCCCCATGAAGGGGTTTTCAGATCTAACTTGTCATAGGAGAGATTGTTTCCAGGCACAAAAACCTAAAAGTTTTCTAAAATTATTAAGTCATGAGGTAATATTCACCTTTCAGAGAAGATTCTTCTGTATTGGCAATAACTGCTTGAGACTACCTGACTTTAGATATTTCCAAAATACCAGGCAGGTGAATATTATAATTAATTTCTAAATTTGAACAGTAAATGAGGTTAACTTTATGAATACTTGACTGAAATTGAAGTAAAGTTTTGGCTCTGAGCTTAGAATGGTAGGCGTGTTTAGGAGAAGCCTGTTGAAGAAACCTGACATGGTTATACAAATTATAATCCAGGAATGCTTTATGTACAATGCAAACACCACAGCCTAGATCAAGATAGTTTACAGAATAATCTACATTTTGATAATGATTTCTTACACAATTTTAGCTTTGTTATTAACAGTATAATAAGGATTTTTGCACAAAGGACTTCTTTGTTATGATACAATTTCTCAGTTCAGTGTGTCAGCTGTATCAGCTATATGGGTTTGTGCCATAGGGTCAACAAATAAACAAAGGAGATCTTTTAGGGATCTGCCCTGCATAGGACAAATTCTTCTTTAATAGAGATACATTGTGTTCTTGATTTTATCATCTGCCTATTTTTATGAGAAGTGTCTGCTCTAGCTGCAATACACTTGTTATCTGTGGAAAGTACTACTTCTTTTGTAGGAGAAGAAAGATATATAGGAAAGGAAAGGAAAACAGCATACTATTATGCTTAACTTTGCAGATATCCTAAGATATCACCCTACTTTGCAACCTTTGGTGTGATCATAATCCTTCTGAAGTTAGTATCAGAACTGCTGTGGACATCAGTGGGGAAGACGGTGTCCATTAACAGGTGTGTCCTTTCTGACTGTGGAAAAAAACATTTATTCCTTCTGGAGAAAGGATATCCCTGCTTTCATTATGCGAAGAGGTGCTATTCCACACAAAAAGGCAAAGTGGTCTGGAGAAATAAGTGAATTTTGGCAGAAGGGCACAGAGAAAGGGGTTCTGGGTGTCCAAGATGTGAATCTGCCTACTATAAGGTTACTTCCATGTTGCGTCTTTTCCTTTTCTGCCTCAGCTTTTCCCTCCTTAAAGTGAGGATAAAATTACATACCTGCTCTCCCTTACCTCTATGAGTAGTGAGGATTGATTAGCTCATGTTTGTACACTGCTTTGAACATGTAGTGAGCACTATTTTTTATTTTTATAGTTAAAGACTTGGAGCATAAAGCTTATGGCCCCGCATAGATTGAATTTTGTGATTTCTATTTTTACAATGGTAAGTTCCTATTAAAAAAATGCATAACTTATTACAGTGCCCAATGAAACAGGGAAAACCTGGCTGAACATGTAATAAGGCAACATACACCTCTTCTTTGATAGACACACATCTCTGTTTCGTTTACTCCCCTGCCAGAGGTTTTCTTTGTGATGCCTGGAAAACAATGAGCACCAGTGGCCTGATTCTCTTTGCCTTATTCTTTCTCTGTGAGGAAGGCCACAAGTTCACATTTTAAAAGAAATCCTCTGAGACTCGTGTGTGTGGTAATTTCTATAAAGCATCTGGAAGTACATTTTTTTATGACAATATCTGATTTTGTTTACAAAGGCCAAGCCCAATTCTATTGCAAATCTCTAGGGGAAATGCTTTTAAGTTTTATTCAGTTAATTCAAAATATTGAGTCAGTAAAAACAGCTTGCTTAGATGTACACTGTGAAAGCAGTGATTTATGGTGTCAGCAACTCTAATGATAGCTTTATAGGATTAAATTATTTATTGCTAGGAATTCAAGAAAACTAAAACTAAATGCAAAACCAATAATGCTGCTATTTATGTTTCTCTGGAAAAGAGGATACTTGTTTTCTTCTTCATTGTTTCTTACTGTATAACTAATTGTGGTAATTGAAATATGTGTCAGTGATGGAATATTGTAATCTGAAACCCAGCTTCTTCTGGGATAATGGGCAAATGAACAAGCTATTTATCAGTATTTTGTTTCTTCAAATCTTGTAAAAAACAATTTCGAAAAAGGTCTTCTTTCATACTCCACAAGATTGCCAGACTGAAGACTTCACCTTGCTACCTTTTAAATCAGTGACAAAAGTACAGTGCCCAGTACAGTCAAAATCTTGACCATTGGCCATTTCTGCTGAAAACCGAACGTTTTCGTATCAAAGTCCTAGGTATCTTAACAGATGCATATTTTCAGGACAAATTCAGCTTAAGTATGTCTTGTGTTCCTGGGCTTATTTGGGACTGGGTTTATCCTTACCATAAAAAGTATATATAATAATTTTGTTCAAAGGGGAGTTTCTGCAATCTGCACTACAAGTTTTTACCCTTCATTAGACATTGACAGGAGATGGGAAAAGCAGGGGAAACATCTCCCCCCATTAAAGTCTATGCCAGTATCTTTGGTACAGAGAGAAAGCCAATTCTGTTTGGTCTCAGGGAACTTACTATCTGAGCTGTCAAAGACAAGAATGGAGGGAGGAAAGGAGAAAAGAGATACAGGAGCACATGGTGCTTCAAAGAGTCACAGAAGCAACCAGCAGCAAAAGCTAGATCTTTGAGTCTCACTACAAAGCTCTGTAGGTGCTGGACAAGGTTGTCTCAAGAATACAAACAGCACACAAAGCTAGATGCATAAAAGATAAAAAAAAAAAAAGTGCCTTTGAAGGAAAAGAAGGTGTAATCTGCATGACACAGATAAATTTAAGATACATTCTTGTTTTAATATTAAGGTATGATTAGCAATGTTACATGAAATTGTGAATAAAAGCCATGATGCTGATCATTTGCAATTTGTGTAATCAGAAATCAGACATTCATGTATCCTCCCGTGTGTCTGTTTGCAAATTCCAGAAACTTCACTCACTTTACTGGGCTGTGATTATTTGCTCAAAATGTCACATCAGGAACGCATTGCTATATAGGCTAGTTTAAAAATTCAGTCATCCACTCACACAGTTGAGCATATCACAGGACTGAAAACTACTCCCATACCATGAATACTGAAGAAGGAGGAGAAACAAATTACTCTCTGAAATGTGTTTTCATAAACTGTTGAGCAGTTATATATGATGAAGCCATCCTTAAAACATGGAGTTACTTGAGAGGTAAACAAAGAATGAAGCAGCATTAAAATGAATGTTATTTGTAATGGAAGATCTGGCTAGTTTTGATAATAGCTGAAATGTTAATTTCAATTGCAAAGAGCTTACAATGAAACCGATGGCTGATTATGTGTTACTTCCCATATACTATAAACATGAGACTCTGAATGCACTGTCAGAATAGGACTGTTAGAAAGCAAGCAGGCAGAACATTTAAAAATGCAGCTCTAAGGTGTTGGCTCCTTCCCATGGAAAGCCCTTCATACATGAAAATCATACAGAAATTTTGGAAGGAGTTATCAACTGATCTGATAATCCTGCACTTTTTGAGAGTACCTGTGATGAATTTGACATTAAATCCCCCCATCCAGATCAGATGAAACAGGTCAAATAGGAGTCAGAATTTGCAAAGCTTCCAGGTTGTTATTCCTGGAAAGCTTCAAAAGGGCTTGGCAAATAACAGAACTGATTCTTTCTGCAGAAATGGAGAGAAAAAACTAATGCAGTCCCAGCTAATGCATCTTGAAAGGATGTGGCATCCACGCATCTATATCTGCGCCAAAATTAGAAGATAAATCAAGTGTGGCACTGCAGCTGAAAGGTAAGGTGCTTTCATTGTTGAAAAAGGCCTAGCATTCAGAAATGAGGGTCCTTGAAAATGATTCTTTTTGTTTACTTAACTGCACCAATTATACAAAAAAATGAAGCAAACAAAAAATTAAGCCAGCCAGGCCTGTGCAGTGACTGCTCAGTTGCTATTGACTGGTTACCGCATAGAAACCCCGCCATGCACCTTCTTCACGTAGTGTCTAATTAAACTGGGGAACTCATATCCACAGGGTGCTACAGATCTTTGCACAAGCTGAAAAAGCAAAGAGGTAAAATCATGGAATAAAAATCCAACTAGTACCATTGACCATACAGATATTTCTGGCCTATGAAGGACCTTCATCCATATACATTTTGGAAAACTTATCAGGGAAGGACCACTATGTGCTTGCCCGATCTGGCATCTGTCATCGTCATTGCAGGTTGGAGACAGAATATGGGATTAGAGGGACCTTTGATCATGTCGGGTATGGCCCTTCTTACATTCTTGAGGAATGTCATTATTCGGTACTGAATGAACACTCTACTTGCAAATATGAACTATTAGTAGATGGTCATCTCCCTATGTAAAATAGAAACAGAGGAAATGCTTTTTGGATTTTTTAATGGACTTGCTCTCCAGTAATGAGATAATGTTTCAAGATACTAGCACACCAGATAGCTGGGCAAAATGGTAAAAACAATTTCCAGGAAAATTGAGTAAGCATCAGAAATGAAACAGGTTGTCACTCAGGAAAAGCAAAATAAAAGAACTTTGTCTTTCTCTCTGCAGTGAGAAAAATGTGGGGTTTTGGTCAGCAAGCAATGAGAGAGAAAATCTACCTGTCTACTTGAGAAAAGAACAGTTATATTAGGTGTTTTCAAACTCTAGAAAAGAGAATCCTTTGTTAGCAAAAATCCATCTGTTAGTAAAGAAGATTTGGAGTCCATAGCAAATTTACTGTTTTTTATGTATACCTAGATTGTTTTTTTGAGAAGTCTATATGAGTTCCTGAGGACATAACTAAAGAATTCATTTCATTCCCAAAGGGTATAGCCAAAATTTTGCATGAAGAAAAAAATAATCATCTAAGGTAACTGCAGGAAGAGCACCTTGTTGGAAAAGAGAAGAAAACTGAGACATATAATGTGAATAATCTAATTTAAATTCATGGTTATTGTAAAAATCATTCCAAGCTTGCTTAGAATGTAAAATCTAAGTATAACAAACTAATAGAGAAAAGATGGCTAAAAAAAAATTGAAATTAATACCAAGCAAATTATCCAAAACAATGTTTCACAGAATGCTGAAAAATGTCAGTCAAACAGAACCCAAGATAATTTTTATTCAATTGGAGAGAGAATCAAGTTCACTATGCTTGGAGCTGATAATAAGTAATATTAGAAGGTTTTACTGTAGTTAGTGATGGCTATACAAGAAAAGAATGACACTGATAAAGAAATAATTGTAGAAATTAGTTTCCTGACATCCATAAGAAAGGATTACTTCCAACAAAGTTAAAAATGCAATCAATCAACTCAAGCAAGGACATTCTCATGGGAAAGATGGAAAGACCACAGCAGGAGTTACACTGTGGTTAATGACCTAGAGCAAAGTGTAGGTCATGGGATAAATATTTAAACAAACTTTATGAAAGCTCAGCATCCAGTGGTGATGGAGCAATGGTCCAGCAGAATACAGTGCCATTGGTTAGGTCACTCCGTTCAGATATTGCAAAGGGTGTGATGGAGCAGGAGTGTGGCAAAGCCATGCCATCCTAAAAGTACTCTTTTTTTTTAATTACTCCTGAGGGCATAAATGTAAATCATCACTAGTGATTTTCAAGGAGATTTTATAGCAGCTGAAGATCTGGCTGACTAGCTTCAAGTTAATTTTCTTTTAGCAGGGAGGGATATGTAGATTGATGGAGTCTTTTTTTTTTAATACCTTGAAGTTATTTCATCCCATCATAAAATAAGCTAAATTAAAATGAAATAAGGATTTTTTGTAGCTTGACACAAAAATTTTAATAGCCAAATCCCTTACGGAGTTTTGAAAATTTCTCTTAACACCTAAATCCACTGTCTTTTTCAGAAGAATAGAAAAATTATTTTTCTTTCTCCCAACATGAATTTATAGATGAAACAAGGTTATTTTGCATAGTCATGGTGTTAATTCACAGATAAGATGGACCATATTGGTCCACACTACGGAGATAGCAGACCTTCAGCTTGGCTCTGATGTTTACACCAGTTAAAAGCACCAGAGGAGCAAAAGGAGCCTCCTGAGGCCCCTCTGCGGATGCTTAGCATGACTGGCCTTGGTAGACCTACCCAGGCACTACCTGGCCTCTCTTGCACATTGCTGCTGTAACACATGCTAGAAACAAGGTTGATGTGCATCCCCTACAGGGCAGTCAAAGAGATTGCCATAAGTCTTCATAACAAACCAGATGGTTTGCTACTCCAAGGGCCTCTCCAGCCCTTCATCCCAGCTGTTAAGGTTTCTAGCACCATGGTAATTTGGTAGCCTACGAGACTGAGGTGATTTATGTATGTATATATTTTACATATAACCTTCCTACCGACATTTATTTGACACCATAAATACCTAAGCTGTTCACTTACTGACTCTAACTTTGGTCTGTCACAAGAAACAGCTGAACGCAAGAACCTATATTTTCCAAAGCCAAAGTGAGTCTGCAGCTGGCTAGACAAATAGAGGATCTGTATTAACAGCCTTGCAGGCAGAGTACATGTGTCACAGCATGTCGAGGAGGACTGGGACAGGCTCAACAGCAGGGCTGGGGATTCAGAAGCCATAGAGCGTTCCTTGCAGTTAGACTGGTCTGTATTTCCCCAGTACCTGCCTAGAGCTCCATGCAAAACACAAGTTGTGAGAGGTGCTAGTCCTTGGAAGGACATCTGTCCTCCTTGTGAATCAGCAGGAAACATGGTGTTAGGATCACTGTGCTGTTCAAGTGAAATGTAAAGATCCCCATACACACATGCAAGATACTGAAGGCCAGGCTGTGAATTTATACTAAGTTATTCTCTTCTTAAGAATAACAATCCTGCTTCTACCAGGACCAGAAAAGTAGAAAACAAAGCATGATTTCTGCTTCTACCCCTGCTTTTACTTAGCAGTAAACTGGCAGTAATTCAAGGCAATTCATAGTCAAACAAGATTAATCAGGAAGTAGCAATATGTTCATGGGCTGTTATTACAAAGCAACTGAGGCCCGCTGTAAATTCCTACTGAACCTCAGTCTGCAGCTTTTGCTCACTGTCCTTGGAGCCATTATAGGTCATTCAAGATTCTGTGTCACTGGATTACTGGCCCAGTATCGTGCTCTGATGAATATTGTGCAAACGCTGATTTTGTTCCCACTGCCTCAAATACCCTTGAAGTCTCAACTTCAACTAAGTAATTGTTGTTATAAGGTCCAAATTTGTCTGCTTTCCAGCAAGACTGCAATGCTAATAATTCCTGTTGTGCAAAGTGCTTTGGGATCTGTCAGGATGCAAGACGACATTAGGTAAAATAAAGTGGTGATGATAAAGATTGTGGAATTATCTTTCCAGACATCACATTCTAGGCACCTGACACCCTTCTTCCTCTCATGATTCTTCCCAGAACATTGAGACAGAAACTAAAGAAATGGGGTAAGAAAGACTGACACAATGGCAGAAGAATATCGATACAGACAAACTGCAAAATGGGTTGTTACCCATTTGTTACTCTAGTATTATATATACTTTTTGAGTATTTATAAATATATTTTTGAGTATGTTATCCATGTATTTGATATTAATATCATATATGTCCACATATATATACATACAGATATAAATGCGCTGTCATATATGACCAAATTCAGCATCAAAAAGCTCTCTGGTACTTCAGGCCTTGAAGAAATTTTAGCCCAGATGAAGGTTAAGGATAGTCTTAGGAAAGTCATAAGACTAAAAGATATTTCACTGAATAGAGTTATTGTTATTATTGACTGAAACATTCTGTGGTTTAGAAATCTCTTTCTAAGAGCCTGGGATTTCAATTTAACCAGTTAGATGTGAGCACAAAGATTCATAAAGTTAATCAAAGGCAACTAGGACAATTGCCTAAGTGTGTAACAATCAGACATTCTGGAAAGAGATAATGGCATAGGAAGCGAATAATAACCAATGACTCTTCTTATGCTTTTAAATTCGTTACACACAAAGCTTTGATTATATGTGTTCATCCTCTCTTATCACATCATATTTCACAACAGAATTAGGACAAAACCTCAGCTGCAATCAGTTTCTGTCTAAACCGCATCCATGAAGCAATATCCATGTATGTCAGCTGAATATCTTCATCTTCCCTCCTTCTCCCTCCTTTCTTTCCCATGTCTATGTTTTACTACAGAGGTTTGTTCTTGATTAATATTTTAAGTATCTGACAAGATCAAACAGTTTTATTATATTACATTTTTAAAGGCCCCCCAGTTTGCTAAGAAGGTCATGCTCTCAATGGAAACTTTATGCAAACAAAATCAGTTAAGTTTGAAAGCAAAGTATTAAAAATGTCATTTTCATATTTGTAGTGTTTGGACCTGCAAAATGCATGTCATGTCTTAAAATCAAGCACTGATTTTTTGATGTGAAAAGACATTCCTTGTAGCAGATGATTTTTGGTTGTTGGTCCAAGTAGTCAATGTTGCAACATCATTTCTCTGACAGTAGGGCAAAGTGCCATGTGGAGACAAAAATATTTAATAGCCAATGGGTTTTGCCCTTCAAATATGTCTCCTGGCTGCAAGAAATGACCATATGAGAAAAAGATATGTTTCAACAGTGCATGTGAAAAATTCTGCTTCTCTGTAGCTGACTAGTTCTTTGAAGTGGTCAGTGTCCAAACAGAAGGAGAAGAAAAAAAAAAAAAGTAGTCAAGACAAATGGCTACATCTAGCAGTCTGAACTAATGAGCCCTGAACGAAAACATTTGCTTTCCTAAATATGGCCCTTATGACCCAAACAAGACAGAGGACTTAGGTGAGGCACAGCAATCTACAAATAATGTAATGAAACACAGTATTGCCACCACCTCATGGGAGTAGGGAAAATTAATGAATATTAGTAAATCTTTCATTTGAAAGGATGATTTTACTTTTTGTTTGTCAAATATAAGTACTATACTGGGAAACATTAAATAACACTGTGTTCTAGCTGAGTAGCAATTTTAGTTCCCTTTTGCCGGAAATCTTGGTAGTTCAGGAATCAGTGGTCAGGCCTATAGGTTTTTGGTAAGCACAGGCAATTTGGACAAAAGGACTTGAGCTTTGTGATCACAGGAAAAATGCTACGGATAATCAAAAACATATTTTTAATTCCACAGCAAGTTTTAAGTGTACTAAGTTTCTCACAGTGAAGCCCTACTGTTACTTTATTTGTTCAGATGGTAAGAATCTAATAAAGTCATTGTTACTTCTGTGTAGAACTATTGCGGAGGAAATTCATCAGGTTTATAATCTTAACCAAATTGTTTTTATTTATAATGGAACCATATGACCCACAGAAAAATGTACATTTATCATGGATCATTTAACACAGCCATCTGTACAGTTCTGAAGAATGAAACTTTCATCAGAGTGTGACTTTTGTTCAGGATATCAATCTGGTTAGTTTGTCTCAGCTTAATTCACTCTCACAATAAAATAGCACTTGCATTTGGCAGATGAAACAAGGAATAATGAGGTACTTACAAAAATTAGATTACTACATTATAATATAATCAGATTTTAATGAAACAAGTAACATATACCATTCATTCCATTTTGGTTTGTGGGAAACCTCACTGGATTAACACAAGATTTGTTTTCGTTGCCAGGAAGAACTGAAGTGATTCAAACATTGAGGTAAAATGTTGTCTTATCTGCGTAAAATCTGTTACGACATTATATACATCCTTCATTAATTCCCTCCTATCGGATAATTGGAGGTCTACAGTATTATTTAAAGAGATGAAATGGCAACCTTAGCCCATTTTACACTTTTTAATTTCATGCTTGTCTTCTGTAAAATCTTTTCCATAATTTAAAGTTCAATAGAACATGGATACAGCACAAAGTATAAAACTTAAATATATATTGATTAAAATCGTATCCAGAATCAATCGAACTAGACTTTTGAATGTTACCAATCAGTGTAAACTTTGCTTACAAGGCTTGTATTTTAACAGTAGTAAACCTATCAAGCCAAGTTTGAAATAGGAAAGTCAGCGATATCTGGGTAAGTAGTTCAATGTTTACAACAGTTATTGTGAGCTTAATTGCCAAATTCTAATTGTCCATGATTAAGTTTATGATACCTACAAGATGTGCTATGCTCATATGTTCCTTCCTGCACAGAAATATAACAAAGAAAATAAATTCATATAAACACTCAACTTTTAGTTTGAGATTTTTCTGCAGAACTTCAGGAACTTCACTTGGATCTAACACCTAAAGACTCGTTATTACAGGCTCCCTTGTAATCTGAGAAGTATATCTCCAGAAGGCAGATCAGATCTTATCTGTGTCTTCTGGAGGTGCCCATTTCCCTTTAAGACAGCAGAGCCCTTAACTCAGGTGCCACAGAAAAATGCATTACATTAGTGGGATGAAAATGGTCCTAACTGGCTGTAATCGAAATTTATCCCCCATATGCATGTATACAACAAAGTGCAGAGCAGGAGGACAAAAAAGCTTAATAAACCTGTAGAGAAACAGGCATTTGTATCACTGAGCTAGAGGACTGTTCACAATCTAAACAGATAAGCCAGTTATTGGACTTATGAGCAAAGGAATTTTTGGAAGCTGCAAAACTCACTCACCCTTAATATCTGATATTCTATCTCAGCTTTACAGTCCTCTGCTCTATTTCTTCTTTTTTTTTATTGTGGATAAGCAGTCTGAAGGATCCACGTCTCCTTATCTAAGCGGGTATTTTTGTTATGCTCTTTACACAAACTGGTATTGGCTCAAAGCTGTTCAAATCTTTTATTCTCAATGTAAATGATCTAATTAGTACTTCCTATTCTACCAAACTTTAGCTAAACTACTATCTTGGTCCTTTTAGTAACCTTCCCAGGGGAGCTGTTCATTTGCAGCTTGGATGAGATGAAAATATCATTTTAGAGAGACAGCATGTTTCCTTTATATTTCTCATTTTCATATACTCTGGCAAAGTCATGTGGGAAGATTCTCCATTTGGGTCTTCTTACTTGATAAATATAACTCATTTGGGGAGTACTTCAGTTTTTCTTTCATGCTTTTGCCTAAGGGTCACTCACAGTTTTAATTCCATAAGATGCTTTGTCATCCTAATATCTGCAAGCCAATACTTTCTACAAAGTTCTAGGCAAAGGCTAACTACTGACTCATAAAATCATAATTTTTTTTTAAAAAAAGTAGTTTGGATAAGCATGCAGAAGAGCATAAGCCTTCCTCAAGTATTTGGAACACAGATATTTGAAAGGATTTGGAAAAGTTACAAATGGGACTAGAGGTGCAGTAAAATGCCTTGCCAGGGAAAAAGTGGTCAGACTGTGTAGTGTTTAAATACCATCAGAAAGTAAGAAAAAAAAAATTGCTTTGTGGCCTGTTACTCTATCAGAGAAAGAATCAACTAGAGTCAAAGGCTGGAAATCAAAGACCCCCAAATCTACAAGGAAAGCAGGGCACAGGTTTTACAGTAAAAGAATGAACCTGTGGAAATCCAAAGGGAAGAAATGGTGTCACTTTCGACACCGGTGTAATTCTCCATCAATACCAGTCTGCAACACACTACTTGTGTTATCTTAGCTTGGCCATCAAGCTTCCCTTTGTCAAGCAGAGCTAGGGAGTACAGAAGGACAATAGTGAGGAAATATTCTGACATCTATTCTTTAAATTATCAGATTTATAACAAGTTTGGTTAGAGTATGACTTTTTAAAAAAATTTTGCAAATCAGTTCTTCAATTTTTTAACAGGAAAAGTATCTCATCTATGTTTTTTCTTTTTTTTCTAGCAGCCCAGACTGCTGTTTTTCTCCTTTTATATAAAAGAAGACCTCTCTCTGTTCAGTCTTACAACAAACACTTCCCATATTAACATTTTACTTTGAAACATTCCCTCCTGATTTCATTATTCTGTCTATTAAGCCATGTCTACTTGCATTGAACTTTGCCTGCCAATTATAAATCTAAATTGTCAAACCTAAATTATGTGACTCTTTTCTAATAATGAGTCCATTTTTAATATCAAGCTCTATCTCTGCTTTACTTAGATTTAAATAAATCATCAAGTCAAATCATGAAACAAGTCATGTCAGTAACAATCATCTTAAGTTTCAATATTTTCTGGCAATCTTGTGATCATTCTTCTATTCAAAGGATTTTTTTAAAGGTACACTTGTATATCAATAAAGGAGAAAAGGGCCACAGAAAGGAAATAAAAGAATAAAAAGATCATTAAGAAATCATATTCAGAAGCGTCCAATTTAATGCCTTCCTTTCTGCCCAATTTTCATATTGGCAGAACAGGAAAAGTAACTTTGTGCCATTGTTTTTCAGCAAAACTGAAGCAACATTGTAATACCTGGTTTGTCTAAGGGAGTACAGTGGAGAATATACAGTACAAGGGAATATGTTATAAGAAAGACAGCTATGCTGTTTCTGTCAGACCATCACCAGCAAAGTAAGGGAGTAGGAAGAGTAATTTGAAGACTGCAGAAACTAGGCCAGGAGAAGCAGGCTACAGACAGCAACAGTAATTTCCAGTCTCCTCTTACACATACTAGCTGCTCTTGAAGTTAAAGTCAAGGGTAGCATTTACAGAACCGCATGAACAGGAGCAGATGAGAAAGGCAGGAATGGCATCACAGGAACTTTCTTTGCAGTGACAAAAGAGCAGTGACAACCCTAGTAGCCCCTGTGTCAAACGCACCATGAGTTAGCACAGTACCTTTTGCCACTGTTTACTTTGGCTGGGGTTTTGGAGACAGGCTGTGTATGCTACTCATCCTAAGGCTGCCAGCAAAGGAGCATCTGAGAAGGTGAATAGCTTCGTTCATCTCCTCCTCTGTATTTAGCTTTTACCAGCAAGGACAACCCCTGCAGCTGTGAAGCAAGCTATGATACTGGACAAAATGTGAACAGGTTGTGACAGCAACTATACAAATGCAAGGTATTGCTGCCATGCATGAATGACAGATAATAAGTGTGAAACTGAACAGTCAGCGTTGCAAACCAAAATACATAAGGTAGCTACATTTTGACAAGTGGCACAAAACCACAGCTGAAACAACACAACAGCAGAAAGGTGATGATTCGGGCTGACACTACACGAGATGAAAGTACCCAAGCATGCATAGTATCAGGAGCTGCATTGCTACAGACTCCTTTAAAGACTGCCACAGGATCAGCTTCCTCAGTCTTAGTCAGGTTACCAGCATTAGCGGCTGGCAAAGGAGCCAGCTAGGACTGAACAACTAGGACAGGAAATTCATGCTTTTTTCACAAGTTTTGCAGTAGACACAAACTGAAGATGAGGTTATTTCTGGAAAATCTGGCCATGAAATTGAACGAGTTGGGGCAGCAGCTGGTCAATACAAGGGTCCACTGGGTAAGGATTTGGCCTTTGACATCATTTTAGGACATGATAGGACAGTGGTATTGCACTTTTTGCCAACATAATCCATGGGAAGACATGTCTATGAGGCTATCAGGATGCCCTAAGCTTCCTTGTGGTCCATCTTGTCAAGAAGTGTCTTCTAAATGACAGGCTTCTAGGACAGTTACATGATGCTTTAGCTGTTGGTCTTTATAAGGCATAGCAAAACTTTAGTTGCTCCTTTGGCAGTTCTTTTTAGCACAGCAGTTCACAGCCTACTCTGTATTCTGTGCATTTCAGAAATGAGATCCATAGAGTATCATTAAAAAGTTAATGTTATGTTAAGAATATTGGCCTGTGATTTGTCGATGTCTCTTTGTTTTCATTAATTATCAAGTTGCATTATAGACATGGCATGGACTAGAACAAAGAAATAACAAGACCTGACCAGACCAGGTCAGGGAGTTATGTATATTGAATATATTTTATATATTCTATACTTCTATATGTCAGGTGACTCAGAGCAAGGTAAAACAAAACAGTTACAGAATAGAAAGTGTCTTTCTAAACCATATTAGTTAGAGATTCGTTTATGTCCTGGAAATTGGGAATTTAGATGCCTTTCAAAATCTTGCCTTTCTATATATTTTTATGAGTCCTACGGTTCTTATTATCAGTGAAAGTATTTGACCCTTTTTATGACTGCAGCATGTTTTGGCCATGTTATCCCTCAAGGGAGTGAGTTTCCTAGTCAAATCATGTGTTCTAAATAGCCCCATTTTTTTCCTTTGCTCTTCATATGAGAATAGTTCACAGCCTCTGTTCATTCTCACCATCATCTTTGCGCCCCATCTACTTCTCTATTACCCTTTCAGAGCTAAGGTGACCTCTACCGAAATAAATGTTCCAGTGGAGGGCATGCTATTGTCTTTATATGATGGCATTAAAATATTGTAAGTATTGTTCTCCATGATCATGCTGTTTGTTTAGTTGACTGCCCCTGCCAATGGGCAGAGGCCTTCAGTGTTCTTCACATTAAAATGCAGATTTAGTTTCTGGACCCTAGTATATCTCTGCTACCAAGTTACTGAAACTTCTATCAAAACAGTTTTCTGTTATTCTCCATATACTTTACTGTACAATGCATTCTTCAGAGGTGTTCTCTTCCCAGTCTAAGTGTTTCTGATCTACTTGTTACCAATTTCCAGCATTACCTGCACGTGTTCTAATCCCTTGTCTATTATCTCTGTCATTTTGATCCCTCATTTAAGTAAATCTTTGCCTCCTTTATTTCTTAAAATAAATCCAAAGTATTTAATTAATGTCTAATGCTATTCTTTTTAATACACTGGCTTTAATTTCCCACTATCATGCTTAAGAGGATAAACTGTTTCCTCCTCCCCTGCCTATTGCTTACACTCTTCAAAAAACTGTTTTTTTTCCTTGGTCCACTAATTTTTTTTTTACTTGCTGCAGTGCCTGCTTTCTGCAACCCATTGAACTTTTCCACTGATCACACTCCTTAATTATCGTAACTGCTCTGTATTTACCCTTGCTGCCATTCTCCTTACATCTTTATTTTAACTGTATTAGTTTCTGCCACTACTGGATATTAAGATTTAGTAAAGCACTTTGTGAGTAAACAGTGAGTATTTGTATTTTACAGTGAAGTGAATTTCCTGGATTTTGGTGTAGGAAACAGATTAATATTGCCCTTTGGAAGATATAACATGTTGACAGGTACTTACATTACATGGCAGATAAACAATGATGATACCAGCTTTCCACTCTTCTGGCTGTACTATCGATTTTGTTTATCAGCTCTACTATAAAATACCTTGCTATTTAATATGTTATCTCCCCCAATTAGGTGAATCGTGCTAGTCGCAATCTGTATGTTATCTGTCTCTGAACTTCTAGTATTTGAATTCGGTATTGGAAAATTGTTTACAGTGATTGAACAAGATAGTTGGACAGTAAAAACAATCACTTATTCTCTATTTCAAAATCTTAGGTAGAATCTTTTTTTTTCCTTTCTCCTAGAGGCAACTTCTGGCTTTGTGGAATTTCTAGAACTGTTATCATAGCCACTGCAAGAAAGCAAAGGAAACTCAGTCATTCTTTCTAAGATTAAATATGACTAATTCCTTTTTTCCTCCCTAATCCAGCAGAACTGCTCTTTCCTTATTAATTTAACATATTAATGAACCTGACTTACCATTTCAGGGAAGGAAATATATTCATATTTTGAACATAGTTCTCACGAATAATTGAATATTCTCCAGAATATGATTTCTGTAACAATTAGAACTAACCTGTAATCAGGGGATCTAAAAAAGAGGAACAAGACTCCCTCCCATTAAACAGCATGTTTAACAGCACTGAACTCCAGTCTTAAGTGTCTCAAATCCAAAAGACTGTGTTTTGCCTGTATCATAATATTCCTCATGTAAAAAGGCACTGCTATTTACCATCAATAAATATGAAACTTTGCTAATGATCTGAAAAGAAACCAAATTTTTTCTGAATACAAACTCCAATTCACATTTTTTCCTCTTAGTACTCAAAACCAGGAGTCATGAATTCTGCACGCTGTTTATGCTTCTGATGTGGCTGCATGATTTCAAGCTAAGTCCTCTCTATGCCTCAATTTATTCCTCACAAAAAGGAGATTAATGGGGTATAATGAAGAGACTGTACACTACAGTCGGTGCCTATAACAGATGTTATGCAGGTGCAGGATCTTTGTGACTACTAAATAAGTTCCTATGTGTTATACAATAAGGACTTGATTCTCGTGTTGTCAAGACGTTACTCAAAGTTTTGTTTATCTGATTCAACAGTGCCTCATGGGCACACATCACAGATATGGTGCACAAGGACCCCGTTCCCAACAGGGGCTACTCCCAAGGCAGGTTAAATGGACACAAAGTCCTGTCCTCTCTGGGCACCATCTTCCCCTAGCTACTGTGGGTATTTTTTGCTCTCTTCCATAATGCCACAGTTTTTCTTGAGCCTAATGGGGAATTCTGAAGAAACCCAGGAATGCTCATGCTGCCTGTCTGACCATGCATCAGACCAAACTGAGCTCCTGACTTCTCATGGAACATCCTGTTTTTCCATGCAAGACAATATCCATTACAGTAATATCCTTTTTCCCCTTGATTTTTAATGCAAAATTTAAAAGGAAAATAGCCATGTAACAGTTCATTTTGCACACGGATAGTTTTTCATTGGACAGAGATGAAGCTTAGCAATTTTCATTAGTTCATTTCATTAAGGATTTCATTGTAATTAGCACAACTTCCACTTCAAATAAAGTTAGAATTTACTGTGCAGTGTGAAAGTTTAGAACGATGTGACACTACAGTTATGTATTTTTTATCATAACATTTAATTGCAGATTAAAAATGTATTATGTTTGACAGGCACAAAATAAACTCTGGAGAATAAACATGCTTAGTTGTTTTGCTTGTCTTAAATGAATGTAAAGAATGGCTCCAAAATGTTTGTTTCGTCTTGGCAAGAGACAAGGAAGGGTGCTTTACTCTCTCAGATCTCTCTGTAGAATCATTTTGAGATTATTCTGGTGGGCATGAAGAGGTGCATTCAGGCTGCCTCCTATTGCTGTCTGGAGATCTGGATACCTGAGGGTTTAAATCACCCTCTGGCACTTAGAATACTTGTCTGTGAGCCTAAGGCTACGTCTATGCTGTTAAATAAAACAGGACCAGGGACCATTTTTGTGCCCTGAGGCCAAGGAGCACTGCCTGGCTGCTGTCCAATCTATCTAGCGCTTGGCCATGGGTCTCCTCTAGGCCCCATGTGGTGTACAGCTGGACCCAACACATAATTATTTGTTTTTATGTATATTTTTTCAGTTCAAATAATATAAAAAGCTACAGTAATATAAGTAATATAAGCTACAGTATATAAGTATACGGTTCTGTTGTGGATCATTAGAACAATATTTAAATATCTTTTAAGGACATGTGTTGCATATCCTGGCCTGTGATGTGAGGGCATCAAGGGAGTTTTAAGGATGTAGAGTCTGCTGGAATAGTCTGGGGAAAACTGTGCAAGATGGAGGGAGCTAAAGTTGTTTCAGTCCTATGCTGATATGGGGAATGGCCCTGGCACATTCTACCCCTCACAGCTATTGCTTGGAGGAGAGCTAATTTGGTTTGAACTAAAACCATGCCAAGGAGCACGCTAACAGTTCAGCGTGGTGGATAATAAGCAGCACAGTGCTTACTTCGAGGTCCTATTTTATTTAGCAAGCCGAAAGAAAGACAGATTAACATGGATTTCAGTCTTCTTCCCGAAAAAGCCCTTGTTTCTGTTATATAGACATGGCCATTTGGCTGCAGTAATAGTGCTATAAAACTGCTCAATAGCAGCAGAGATAGTCTTGTATACCAATGGGAAAAGATATACTGATCTAACCGCATCCATATTAGGGGCACTGTAGCGCTTTAACTGCTTCATCAGTATGTTTCAAGTGACATAAGAGTGTTCATACTGAGGCCTGCAGCTTGTAGCTTTGCAACTTTAATGGCAAAAAAGTCAAACGCTTACTAGATATTAGTCAGTACAACTTTTCTAATGCTGAACACGCTGCTTGTCCAGTAGTCGTAAACACACAGTAGTGGAGCACTTCTACTCAACCTAATATGTAGTTTTACTGCAGCTTGTGTGGTACTGTGTGCTTTTGGGGCTGTTAAGCTATTCCTTGGTGCAGCGGCAGACTCTGACCTGTGTATTCTGGCTTTTGGTCCACCAGTCTTCTCTCCTGTGGATAGACACTTCTGTGGAGCTCTGCTATCCTCCTTGCTAACACAGGGCCCTCCTGATAAAGAAAAGAAATGTTTTATCTTACTTAAGTGGATATTTGACAAAACTTTTGGTAACACCAAATGTAGGTCTCAATTTCTCATGGAGAGAAGCCTCTGTCATAGGCTTCCGAACCTTTTCTCCTTGGAATTGGGGCCTTTTTATGTTTGCTTTCACCTTAGTAGATAGTAGTAAACTCTAGCAAACAGCACTTTGTGCCGCTTTCCTTTATGTCCATAGCAAACGCTGAAGCACAGAACTGAACAAGCTTATTTTTCAGACCCTCCCCCACCAGAGGAAATAATTCTCTGAGAGGTCCCTCAGTCTATTAGTCTCTTTTCAGTCAGAGACTGGGAGCTACTTTTGGCCTTAACAAATTCTAAGATACATACGTTATGCAAACACTCTCTCATAAATAAGATTTACCACTTTTCTTCTTTGTCAACAAAAAACTGTGGATGCCTGGAAGAAATCAGAGCTCTAAACAACTTTTTATCCTGTCAGAAACAGAGTCACACCAGATATAAAATGACAATTTTTTATTGCTTTTTATAAAAAGAACCTTTTCTCTGAGACCACTGGGTGCTCCATGAAGCAGCAGGAGCTTCAAGGGAGAATGACAGGTACTTTGATTTGAACAAGAAAAATGAAAGATCTTAATGACTTCAGACACTGTAGGGTCCTTACCTCATAAATACGTCTGATTCATATTCATTACTTTCAGCAGGGCTGAATCATTTCAAGAAAAATGATAGCAGAAGAAAAAATCTGCTTTTTCTCTTGACTGTTGAGTGGCATCACTTATTTTTGAAATCATTTTTGTGTGAGTGGAAAAACTTTCCAGGAGACCTGTGGAGATGTCAGCTTGGTTTTCCAAACCATCCACTGATGATATCAGTGCTCTGAATGTGGTCTTTATTGCAGAATTGAGGTCTACGCTGTTTTAGAAAACCCTTAATTTCTCCTAATGTCATTGAAGGCATGTCAGTTCCAGGGGAAGGATTTGGAGGGTCCAATATAAACACTGCCTATCAGATATTGTTCTAAGATTTTCAGAAGAAATCTTTCCCCCTGCCCATCTCCACCAGCAGTGTGAAATCACTCACAATGCTTGTTCTAAAAATAATTCTCGTGATTGTTCATTGGATGCACATCTTGCCCAGTTTGGAAAAAATCCTATTTTGGATAGGAAACTGTTCATGACATTCAGAATTTTGTGTCTGACAAAATTGTATTAAGGCTCACATCTTTGATCAGGAAATTCCCATATCATTTCTTCTCCCTAACCACAACCCTTTTTTTCCCTCTTTTTTTCATTGAAGCGGAAACGGTGCTTTCCAAAACATCCAGAATTTTGGGATGCTGAGTTGATTTTAAATCATTGTATTTAATTTCTTTGTGTGAGGTGCTTACTAAGCAATGCCTGTCTGAACTGATCTCATCCTTTGGGCATTAAAAGGGTCCACGTGGTTGATGACTGGGATTGATGAGCTTCCCTTAACTAACAATCCAAAGCCAGAGGTGCTAATAGCTATTATAATAAAATCAGTTATCTTGTTCTCTCTTCAGTGTCAGATCTTTGCTGTATGTCTTTTTCTTCCTTCACGTTTGGAGATTTTTTACATAGATAGTATTGCTGGAGCAGAAATAAATGTTTAGTACATATTTTTGCATTTTAAGGTCAGTTTTCTCAAATATTATTGATCCCACAGTAAAATCCATTATGGCTGAGGGCAGGAATTCATATATCCACATTTAAAGCTATGAGCCTGCCTTAAAACCCATGTGGCCTTATTGGGCTGCATTTTATTCTTAATTATATCCATGCTAAATTAGAGCAAGTCTGTTTAAGTCAGCTGAGGATAGAATCTAGACTTCTGTGCTCTATATTCAGGAAATTTCCTCATTAATTTTTATTCTTTTTTTACTGTCAGAGCCCCCCCCCCCCCCCCCCATGTTTAAGAATGATAGCTTATTGGTTTCTCAGGATTGTTCATTGGAACACTGTTTGTCAAAGTGTCACTTTGCAATTTGGAGTATCATTCAGCTGTTGCCAGTTTTGCAATTTTTTTCCTGCTTACTGCTGGATGTAATGTTTCCTGACACTAAAGGAACATATTGCTGCCAGCCAGAAACATAAGGAGAATCCTTTTCTGGCCATAACGCACTTTGTCCCATTACAAAGAATGAGACAAAGAACATTTTTCTAGGTCACTAACAATGTCACCCCTTCATTTTCATATCTTCAATGGCTTCCTGGTTTGTACTGCAACAAAAATCAAGTTATTTGTCTCTACTTTATAGACCACACATGACCTAGTTCCACCTTCCTTCTTTCTCCTTCACTACTGTGAGATAATCTACCCCTGCTAATCAGTCAAGCTTGCCAGACGTCATCATTTGTTTGTGCTTTCTCGTTTTCTAAAAACCCTAAGAAAGCCCTCAGTAGTTAGAACAGGTTGCTGTTGTGTTAGGAACGTGTTTGGTAAAGCTGCACAGTTTCATTTCCTTGGTTCCATAAGTACCCCTCGTATTTTGTTGTTGTCTCTAATCTATGCTTAAATGACAGGCTTTTTGAAACAGGGGTGCTGTGGAAACAAGGATTCTGGTCCATGGCTAGGTCAATCAGAAAGTAATAATAACTCCAGTAGAAGCAAAAAATTGAATAATATAATATAGATTTAATGTAGTAAAAGCTACTTGTTTTATTTAAAAATAGGTCATTTTTTCAGTGTATTCTTTTGATTCCTCTATTAACAATTGTAGAGGAATGTAACTGAAGTCTGCGTTTTTCTAAGTAATTTTCTCATACTGGCTGGTTACCACTGTGTTTCATGCTGGTCATTTATATAATATGTCCTCAAGAATACTTGCTCACATCGCTACTTCCTTGTAATTGCTTAGTGTTCCATTTAGTTTCAGCAAAGCTTCCAAGAGACTCCAGAGAAGCGATGCCAAGGAATTTCAGAGGAGCCAGGCTGAAATGCAGCAGGATCTGATCTGGCTAATCTGAGCACCAAACTGAATGGACAAATAATTTAACAAGGGGCGAAGGATGTCTAGCTCAAGGTGGAATCAGTCCAGTAAGAAATGAAGTCCAGCAGATCTAAACAAAAGATGAAAGGCTTCCTAAGGGCAACAAAGCTCAAATGGATCGAGCCAAAAACAATATGCAGATCTTCAAATAAGAAATGACGGAGCTACCTCATAAAGCCTGGCAAGAAGGGAGCTGTGTGATTCTTTTGAAGAAAGTGAAAAGTGTCCATGATAAGTAGAGCAGAAGGGAAGAGAGTCAGTGGAGGTCCTGTGTTCATAATGAACTACTGTAGCAGGCAGCTGTACTGGAAACTGTGTGGGGACTCATCAACAATGATATTGGGATGAGAAATGTTAATTACAACTGAACAGCCTCCTGGTTTGGCAGAAATCCTGGGACAAAGCGGTGGCACTTCCAATATTTTATACAATCCCTGCTGTTAAAAATGCTATAGTTTCCTCATTTTCATATATTGGTTACAGAGGAAGTGAAAACAGATTTTGTTTCTTGTAGATAGACTCTCATGTTTTTATAGTGATTTCAGTAGCAGGCTGACGGTCAAAAGTGGCATTTTTTATTCCATAAGAATTCTTCCCTAGAGCTTTGCACTTAGAAAATTCAGCTGCTGCTTAAAGTATTGACTGTGCAACCTAGGTGAAAGTCAATTCAGTGGTTATCACACTGACAGCATGGTAGACAGGAATGTGTTCACTAATTTATTGGAGCAAATTCATTACTGTACAGAATTTGTAAGTAGCCTCTAAAGGCAATTATGGTCTGAGCTAGCAAGTAACACACCAGTAATCATGAAACACAGCCATGTTTATGCCTGAGGAGGATGCTCAGAGTTCCCATGGTGACTTGATGACTTGCAAAGGGGAGAGCCTGCCACCATGTTTTCAGTGTAAATTACACTGTTCAATGACTTATATTATATTTTGTACAGGACACGTTGGAACACCTTCCTTGTTGAATTTGAACATGTTTTGCAGTGTCTGCAGAAATGTCAGCTGTAACTAAGTGGGGCAGGAGGTAATTATGCCTCTCTGTGAAGTTCATCAAGGTTTCAAAAGTTTTCTGGTTTCCCATCTGGGTATAACCCAGACTTCGAGCAGAGGGGGAACATCTGTTCTACAGCAGAGTCCTAGTGAACAGCATATTCACAATGGTCACTTTGCTGAATCTGAAGAACAGAGAGCTTTTTATTTTTTTTTTCCAGACCTCCAACTACCTATGTTCCCTTCCATATCAATGGGGCATAGAGTCAACCTCCACCTAATTCTCTCAGTATCTTCCATTTGTAAAGATAAAAATCTCTTAAAGAGGTAGGTGATGAAATCAAAAACTTCGTTAAGTATCGTGATATAGACCTATTCATATAATAATTTGTGTTAGCAGTTGGGTCAGGCCTAAGTTTCTTTTTCCTCAGCCCTCAGAAAGACTTTCCTTTAGCATTATTTTAACTTACCTGCTTTACCATTAAAACTTCATTGTACTTGAGAGCTTGTCTTCAAATTTCTGCTAAATAATCATCAAGGAATGCAACACTCCACTCTGTACAGAATAAAATTAAACATTTATTAAGGCACAAGAGAGCCTGATGACCTTAACCAAATGGCTAGGCATTCACCTCGCTAAGGGAGACCAGGTTCAAATTCCTTCTCCTTTGACTTCATAATTTATTAATGTGGCCATCACTCAGTATATTAGAACAATATAATCTGAAGCACTGAGGTAAATACAATTCTAAGAACATAAATTTTATGTCACCAGAGCTCTATGCCAGCAGATCTGAGGAGAGAGAAATGCTTCCAGAATTAGCAAAGTACATCTCAGCTGAACAAAGTTGTTCTGTGCCCTCATCTTCTTCCCAAACCTGTGCCAGAATAAAAAAATGCAATATAGCAGAATAATAAGAAAATGAAGGCTTTAAGACAGGCAGTGGGGGCTAGCAAAGGGAATGAATGTATGCATAGTAAAATCAAAAGTACTTAATATCACTAAGACTTGAGTTAGCGATTTATTTGTCTATGCTGTTCATATGTATGTATGTTACATCACTATGGAAGTGTGTGTGATATGTTAACTGTCCCCATTTATTCTGTTTTTTGCATAAGTCTTCATTCACTCTTAAGAAGTACCTCCTTACTCTCCAAGTGCAGTTTCCCAGCCATTTCCCTTACGTTTTTCTTTCCTGTTCTCCATCTTAACTTTTCTATGCCAACAACCATAATCGGCAAACAATGCCATCGCAAAGAAAAAAACCTCTCTAAGGCAAATACTGCAGGGTCTCTTTTTTCTCTGTGAAACAGCATTACCGCCAGTTCTCAGCTCATTCCCAGCTTACCAGCTGGCTGACTGGCACAGAGCAACTGGGATAGTCTCAGCTGTTACAGAGCTTGCCAGTAAATTTGTTGCTGTATTAGTGGAGCGGCTGGCTAGGGTTTAAAAGGTGGAGGACAATAAAAGGGCAAGAATGAGGTGGAGAACAACGAGTATCAGCCAGGTGGTTGTAACAGTGCTAGCCAGGAATAGCAGTTCATGAATACTGGTTGATATTAGTTATTATGTTACTGTTACTCTTATAAATTGCTTTATAGTGGATGCCTCTCAGTCATAGGCCTTGATTTACAGTATAAGTGCGCAATGTTATGGGGTATCAATAGCTGGCCTTGATAATAATGACCATTAGAGAATCTGTGAAGAAAAGTCTGTCATATTATCAGCTATGAGTGAGATATCCCTGTGAAGATTTGTGTATGTATCATTTTTGTTCTACATGAACTTTATGCAGTTTCTATGGTATTTTTCTGCTCAAGCTTATGGAGTTAGGAAAGTCAGGTTATAAAAGAGCCAAGAAAGTTTTGTATAAATGTGTGAACTACACTTGAACGCACTGATCAAAATCATCATGGTGATGCCATTTGCAGCTGGAGCAATTAAGGAATATTTTTAGAGAAGTTTAAGGGGGAGCACGGTGGAAGATACTAAAACATTCTTGGTATTGTAGTTGTTTGAGTATGAGTTTTGTACATTGATGTGGTTAAAAAACTGTCAGTGCTACTTGCTCCTGATCTTCCTTCAGTGGCAAGACAAAAAGAAACAGCCAGAAGACAAGACAACAAGGAGATATAAGAATAACGCATTTGTCAGGTGGAGAAGAATTTTATGTAGAACAAAACTAGAAACATTGGGTAAAGAAATAGCCTCCTATTGTTTAATTGTAATTGTGTCTAGGAAAATTGAATTTTGTGCACATTCTTTGTAAATAAACAGGACTGTACTAAAGAAATATCTAACTACATCACCAATTGATCCTTGTGGTTGAAACATTTTGAAAGACCCATGTATTAGTTAACTGCAAATGTCAAAAGAGCCTAAAGTTCCATCTCACTTGTTCAATTGCTTTTTAAAAAAATCAGAAACTTTAATATACCTTGAAAAGGTTTTAAATTTGTTTCAGAGCTTGAGTTCAGTTTCTCTGACTGCCTTGTATTGCCAAGGAACTAACTAGAATTTGTTTCTATTTGATGTGCAATTAAGACCAATTTGAAAAAAGAGATCTCTTTTTAACCCTGGCTTTGATCTAAGCCACAATTCTGCTTTAAATCTCTTAGTTTTTATTTTATTTCAGGTACTTTGGGTAAGATAACATGCTTTGTGACAAGAGACACTGAAACATGTACTCTCTGTGGGATAGTCACGATACCATAGAAATACATGAACAGTAATTGGGATGAATGCTACTGAGGCCCTGTTGAAAATCTCATGGCTAAATTGAAAGAAAAGATGGATAACTTGTAATATTTGTATTCTAAATTTTGAACAAGGTGATTCTATGAATGGCTATACAGCTGTCCATATCAAAGAAATACAAAGAGTTACTCTGTAATTAAACATGAAGAGGATAGTACTGTCTCTGGGGATGCCCCAGAAGCTCATAAAACTGATTCATATGAATGACAAACCCACACGTATGACAGGCAATTTCTTCTGACACCTCTATCAGCATCATAGCAGCCACTGGAAAAAGAAAGGAGTCTGTCAGTGATGGACGGATTGCAGAAACGTGCAGTGTTCCAATTCTGCCCACTAAACCACATACGCAATTTTTTGAGGAAGAAATTTGAGTCACATGCAATGCGTACTGTTAAATCTGTTTAACAAAAGTGAGGACTGGTGTCACTCATCCTACAAGTTGAGGAAAGGGACCACTTAGCCTATGAATAGGGTCTTAGTAAAGATCTATTGCTAGCATAGAAAGTTCAGCTATGATTTTGATTCCTTCAGAGATACCTGTCTTCCTCTATGGACTGGAGAGGGAACCTAGAATGACTAGGTTGTTATCAGTTAAACATTTAAAGTTAAGTTGGCTAATTAAGAGCTGAGTGTCAGGAGAGAAGAGAGAGGTATACCCATCTCAAAGGAGAGACAGTTTATCTATCAGCCTGGGAAAAGATTGGACGAAACTGCAAGTTTCTTCATTTTCTACCCTTGCAGAATACGGGGAAAAAGGTGTATACCTTCATAATTCAACGAAAACTGGCAAAAAACCTTCCCTGACCCAAAACAGAGGGCAAATGAAAAGGATACTCAGCACCGTTCAAGGAAAGCCAAAGTGCAAAAGAGAGTTTGGAAATCTTGTAAAAAGAGCTTAGCTCACATAATAGGGAAAATCACTTTGGAAGGCTCAAGGTATATAAAGTATCACAAAGCTAAATTCAGATTATTCTGAGATGAAAACTGCTTTATTAAGGTTACAACATCAAAATACAGGAAGACCTTGCAGTAATCACACTGCAGCCATGCTTTTACTATTTTTTAAAATCACATTAATATAAAGCCATATGATTCCAATCAAGTTCAGGGATCTGTTAAGTGGGTTTTCAAATCAAGCTATCTTTCTTTCCCATGTCACCAATATTTTCTTCACAGAAGCAAGATAGCATATGGAGACAATATACTTTTACATTTCCCTGGACTCACACACTTGGTTGCAATGTCTGAATGGCATGGGTGCCAGACACCATCAGCCATTCACCAAGGATGCAGAGATGGTTAGCAGAGAAACAACACAACAGGTTATTTTTCAAAACCTGTTCTAGTAATCTGGCTCAGATCACTGTAAGAGCTTTCAATTATTAATGGCCAGAATGCCTAGAAGAAAGTTCCATTTATTGCTTTTCTCCTCTGTGCTGTGGTTGTTTTTTCATCTTTTTGAAAAATTGACAATAGAATCTCTCTACTCCAACCAGCAGCATTAAGAAAGGGATTTTATTACAGAATTGCTGCATATAAAAGATCTTTATTAACTGGACAGTTTTAAACAAGATGCTATTTGCATAAAACAAACCATCAGAGATATTTTGGAACTTTTCCAATCTAACATAATTTTAATACTTCTTGGGGAAAATGATGTAAAATTGCACTATATTTTCAATGTAAAAGGCACAGCAGTTCTCTTCCACTGTAGCAATATGGATAAAAGAGGACTTCTGCAATAACGGGTCTGTTTGCAATTTAGGGCTAGCGCAGCACAATCTTTGCACACAGGATTGGCTTTTGGAAGGCTGGTCTCCCATCACTGGATGGTCTTTGAATATAGGTTTTTACAAAGAAAATACTCACTATGCTGTAGTTACGTACTGATATCTACACACAGGGCTTTTCTATCAATGTTTATTTCTGGAATCACATTCATCCTAACCATATGTTTCCAATCGATTTCCATAACCCTTCATTAATTAGTTAAGCAGTATTTGAAATTAAACCAGCTTTTTACAATATGAGGACCTCAACAGCTTCATCATTAAATGGGGAAGTTGTTGGTACAAAACTTAGTAAAATGCTCTGTTCTGTATAGACAATACTACTAACGATTATTATAAATGCAGCTCTGATAGGAATAGCATTAGGCAAGTATCTTCCTGTATTCACTGTGACTTAACACTAGTACAATTATAGATGCATGTACTAAGTGTACTAGAAAGCTAGTTTTTGATTCTTTTCCCGTGTATAAGCATGGCAAACCATAAAATACAGTATTATCATTACATCTATTGAACACAATATTTAGTATATCACAAGGAGTAAAGGAGAAATGCAATCACACACACTGGCCTAAAATTATTCTTTCTAATTTACTGTATTCATGTACAGTGTTTAAAATATACAGCCTTGATACTGTATGCTATGTTAGTGTTTAGAATTATCTTCAAGCTACAGCACTCTCCCTACCCCTTTAAATAAAACTTGGCATCTGTTACAGTTGATATCTTTGGAACATTTCCTAAATGACTTAATTTTAGCTAATTTCTGCATTACACCTAAAATATAAATTACTATAAAATGATATAATTAATGATTAGGTATTTTATGAACTTGCTTAACAGTCAAGTCTGGATGAAGAAACAGAACCATTTAAAAAACTCTATGATACAGTGGAATGCCAAGTCTCTCTATTTACAGCTTTGTTCGTATTCTGCTGTGGTGGGATAATAATGATGTCTGAACCTGATCACTGTGTGTCCCTCCTAAGTTAAATGAAACTCTCTCTGTTTCAGGTATTCTCTTGAGAGCAAAATCGCTCTCCTGGGACATGTGATGATGAGATGCCTGACAGGAATACACCTTACAGGGATACTTTTACTTCTACATTGAAACCTGAGTGCGTAGCTGATTCAAGTCCTATTGCTCTCACCACTATGAGTATTGTATAACTAGGCACTTGGGATACTCACTGATAACTTGGCACAGCAAATGGAAGAATAGCAGTATTTCAATGGCAAATTGAAAATAAGCCAGAAGACCAAACTTTTCTAAAAAAATGGCCCTTTCAAAATGTTGTTTGAAGTGTGATCCAGTTTAATCATTTTATATCACTAAAGAGTTATGTAAATCCAACTACGCAGTCATTAAAAAAACCTATTTCTCTATAGGAAAGTGAATCTCTTTTACGCGAAAAAGAAAACAAAAGTCTCAGGTCCTTGTCTAGATCCTAGCACATTTTCAACCATATGGATTTCAGGCCCCTTCACCTTATTCAGAATTTGTGTTTATACTGAATAATAGTTACTGGAGTGAGTAAAAGTTTGAGAATCAGGTAGGTGGCTGCATTTGCATCAGTGCTGTTATTTAGATACTATTAAAAAGGCAGCCACTTTAGCCCACAAATTTTCATGTCTATAAAGCAACACAGGCTGCAGATCCATAAAGGCATATAAATCCAAATACAGAATTTCAAAAGCAAGGAATTCAGCAGTCCTTGAGCCCTGGATGCTTCCCTGCCTGGCCTGGAAGTCCCCCACGCCAACAGGCCTGGAGGGCTCAGCTCTTTGCTTCTACCTAACCTGCAGCGGATCCAGAGAAAGAAATAGCAAAGTTTCCACAGGGATATGATCAGGTGTGAGCTCAAACATGCCTCGCAACCTGAGAGGCCAAGTGCCTTGCCACAGTGCAGTTGGAGGTACTTGCTCTATAAAAACAGAGAGAAGAAGAAAGGAAGGCCATTAGTTTTTAATATCATATCCTTACATAGAGCTGACACCCAGATTATGGGAGACCGCAGCTTGAAGAGATCCAAACTTACCTCTAGACAGCAGCATAATTGCAAGGCTAGAGCAAATATGATGGAGACATGCTCTCCTACTCTTTAAGCTGGATCATTAGACTGCAAGTTTTCTGAAGTCAGAAGGAAAGCTAGAAGGAAACAGAGAGGCACTATAACGTAGTGGTGAGAACACTCACCCAGAGCTGGCTGTGACAAAACACTAAAGCTGAATGTGTATCTGATATTTGGCAAATTTGATTGAGATTGACCAGTTGGTTCAAAATTAGTGGAGTCTACCGACAAACATCATATATTCTTATTTCTCTAGAAGCCAAGCTAAACCCAGCATTGGTTACACTTATTATTAACTTAGAGCGTATTTTTTTTGAGCCGGCTTTGTAGGTTTGATCAGACATTGGCCTCTGATGAACACAAGACCGCAAAAAAAGTCTGTCCCCCACTGGAGTACCAAATTTGTATAGTTTATTATATGTTAATATATTATGTGCTTTGTTTACAATTATTTTATCAACATTTTATTTACTATTATATTCTTTCCTCGGGAATTAAATATCTTAAGGTGATTGCTCAATTCTAGTCAATCTACATGATGCAAAATTCTTTCTGTTGTCATCGTTACTGGATCAATATTCTTATAGGGTCAGCTTGTTTATTTCTTCAGTTTTGATACCTTATTCCAATAGACGTCTTAAATTACTTATGTCTGTTCCTTCTCATACAAACTGGTTTTCCACTCAAAATCTAAGGTTTACTAATACCAAATAGATATTAATATACCTTGAAAACTCATAAAACAAAATTGTGGTCCACCTGGCCAAAACCTGCCAAAAGCCAAACCTGGCTTTTAAGCAGGCATCTGTTTCTGATTGCTTTGCAGCTAATCGAAGAAAATGGTGAACAGGTTACATTAAGCTGGTGGTAAAGGGATGTAACGCCCATTGTCATCACCAATCCCAGTGGAAAGAAAGATATCTTGCTACATAATGCACAACAGAAAGGGAATACAGCCATATGCTACATAAAAAGTACGGAAATCTTAGAAGCATACTTTCTAAAGATGTACATTTTTTACCAGAATTTTTGTAAGATACTGGCTAGAATACAATAGTAATAGAGAAAACACACTCTCAAAAGGATGATTTACTGCTGCACCAGCTGCATTATAAAACAAAGGAACTAGTTTATCTAGCCTTTATCCAAAAGAAGATCAGCCTTCAGCCACAAATATACAAAATCTCAATAATTTAAAAACCTTTGCCAGTTTCCAAAATGTAAACACACTTTGTTGAAATCAAGAGAGGTGGCTGTCCAGAGCTGCATTTTACATGCACTTAAGAATCCAGATGAATTCCATGATTCAAAGAAATATGACCTTTCAAAGAAGTAAAAAAAGAGTAACATATGAATTTGTGTTGTCTGCAACTTGAAGTATAGATATCATGCATTTTTTCTACAAAACAAATGATTGAATCCAGCTCAGCACTTCAACTAGTTTCCAACCCCAGGAGAAGAAAAAAATGAGCAGCTGCAAAGAGTGGGTGGAGAGGTATCAAGTGCTCTTTTTCTCCTTCCATTGCTTCTTTTTCTGCTGTTACCACAGAAAGAAAGGCTGGGATGTGTACCCATCTAGCATTGCAGAGGTCAATTTTTAGTCCGGGCAGTGAGAATGGAGTCTCCTCTATAGGGGACTCTGTCATCACTCCATCCATTTGCTTACCTAGCCCTGAATCCAGGCAAAGCATCTGCACCAGCTCCTTCTCCTTTCTTTCCTCAGCAGCCTGGCAGACAAGGAGGTTAAGGCTGGAGCACTAACGGAGAAGGAAATACTTATTTAGAGGGAGTATTTGGAGGTAAATGTCAGAGGAGAGGAAAAGGGATGGAAGTCTTTAGTCCCAGGTGAATGTGGGGAAGAGAGAGAATGCCAGCTAACGGGTTGTAGGAGAGGAACGAAGTCTTGAAAATCATTGAACCTTTAATTCTTCACCTGCCACACTACCATCATTTCTGGGACTTGCCAACTCCTTTTCTTTCATCCTATCATCCATAGAGACTACCCTGCCACCATCACCAAACTGATTTTTGTAACCTGAGGAATCCTTGTAATGTCTAGTTCGATTTTTCTCCTGCTTTTCTGAGAAAGCCAAATCTAGCTGCGCTCATTTCTGGGATAGACAAGTATATTTTGCCAATGGCAGCTGGCTAGACCTAACCATGTTTTTCATAAAGGAGCTGAATTGAATTTCGCTGAATAAATTTTACAGGGAAAATTCTGTATGTATTATATACATAGCTGATTCACAATATTATCAATCTAAAAGTTGGTTGTGTAGTTTTCTAGGCTCTATCATCGAGGGAAACGGGTATCTCCAAAGTCTGATTCAGCCCAAGTGACAAGCAGCTGAAAGAGGGAGGGCAGCACATTGTGCTTCTCATCCCTTCTCTCAAAGCCAAACTGTGCTCATTTGGTCAGTATAGGTTTACCCTGAGGATAGGAAAGGTCTTCTGGCCCAGTTCCCAGTTGCCTGTTGTCTTGGGTCAATGTCTGTAATTGAATTTGGATTTTTTGCCTTGATGACTGCAAGCTGTAAGTCACTGCACAAATGTAAATCAAAACAGGCAATGGAGACCTAGGACTGAGTAAAGGACTAATTGTCTGTCAGTCTGCATCTGTGGAGAATAGTTAGCAAATACAGTCATCCTGATTGGCTTGCATATTCCACCTCTTTGTGCTGAAAAGACTAGGGTCTATAAGTACCTCCTACTCATGTGTTCAACTTTAAGAATAGAAGTAATATGGTGGGGTACCTCAGACTGCTTTCTTTGTACACTTTGGTGTATTTCAAAAATAAAACAAACAAAAAAACCCCAAACAGCCCCAACATGGATACAACTTGATATACTGACTCACAAATCAGACAGCAATTATTAGAATATATGAAGACAAAAGCCATTATACCACAGTATATCCTGTGGTATAATGGAGCATATTCCACTCCAAATATTTCAGATGTAAAGCAGAGCAAAATTTGGCCCAATGCTGCCCAGTAGCATTTTCATCCTTGTTAAAGAACTTCCTTATTATTCTTTCAAAAATGGACTGAAATAGCTACCTCAACACACCCAGAAAGAACACAGCTTTCAGTCAGAACATGTCATGTGCCTTTGAATTTAAAAACACAGAAAGAGGATTTTTCAGAACGTGCAACTGGTTGGCCTCATTTGCTTTCACTATTATTTGCAGAAAAGAGGAGTGATTGTGCTGGGACAAAACAAGTCACACTGAGGAGAGCCCCATCAAATCCAGAATTCAGAAGAAGGTAAAACACTGTCTTGAAGTCTTGCATCATTCAGTATGGTTTGCAGTGTTTGCCTGCCCACCTTTAATACTTGTCATCGACACAATATTTATTGTGCCTTCATCTGCCTGAGGAAAAATTGTAATTTTGCTTTTTTTCCCTGAGTTTTAAAATTGTACTCCATCCCAACTGAGGAAGTGACTATGCTTCTTACTAGTAGAGTCAACGATCACACTGCTGTAATTGTAACCAAGCCTTTTTATTACTCCCTGACACTAAACTCATGCCTATCCAGCTTTTTAACTTCCTATGCAGAGATGTAAAATATATCTCCACAAGTCAATGGTGGTATCATAAATACTCTATTATGGGATATTAATGAAAGGGACTGCCATGGTACCCATCATGCTAGCATAGCAGAGGGCCTGTAAAAAGGTAATAAATCAGATAATTTTAACAGCCTATCTACAATACTCAACATATAAAAACGTGGTCTTTGTCAGATATATGGCTCTGGGTTCTCTTAGTCCAGGAGTCTGCTGACAGATATAACAAAAATAGCCAGTATAATGACCTTATCAAGTGCTACCAACCTCCATTTATATACTACTAGTCCCTGCATGCACAGTGCAAATTGTAGGCACCATAAAGACACATCTGTTAGCTGAGTAATGCCACCTACCATATGCTCCATGAAAAGATATATAGAAGGAGAAGTTCGCAGTGGGGGTAGCTGAAAGCAGACTGGAGGAACTGCAGATCCCTGGAAACCTGAAGAAACAAGCTGTAGAAGCATCACCTTCCAGCAGCGCAAGGTCTGCTTACATTTACATGGCATACAGGAACCATGGTTCCTAGACACAGTAGCCACTTTTAATTTCTTTTATAAAAGAGAGGAATTTCTGGGCCTATTATTTATTTTTGTACAGGCAGGTTTAGACAGTGGACGTTTACCATACACATACCAAGCACAGAGAATTTCCCGTACTGTGAAAATTCCTACTCCGGGAGAACCAGATTTCTCCAGACCACCAAAATTATATCAGTATTTGAGAGCCTGTGCCTCTAGAAAGTTGAAGAGTAAGACCTATAACATGGCACAATTTTACAATGAAGCTGTGACATAACTGCGTTACATAACACTAAAACCAGATTGATAACATGATGGCATCTTTTAGAGAGCAGGAGAGATCTTCCTGATTTATTTAATTTTGAAATCTAGAACACTTCGTTTAAAATACAAATCCATATCTATCCAGTGAATTGGTGTGAATTCACCCATTCAGTGAATGATGTGAATTTTCGTGGTAACTGTATACACAGATTCCCTAACCATGATTTGTTCCTCCTACGTTAGACATAGATGAAGGTGTTCTGCTATGTAAAAAAAACCCTCTAGTCACCTTTTCTATATCATTTATGATTTTGAAGACCTGTAAAGTTCAATTTTTTTTTCCTGTGTACTTTGTTTTACATTTATCTACATTGGCTTTCATCCCAGTAACAATACTTTGCTTTTCAGGAAGACTTTTCAAAGGCTCAGGAATTTGTCAAGCCCAGGTCTTTTGCTGCATGGATTGAACATCAATGTGGAAAAAGTCCGCAGAGGAAGTTAACTGTTTTGAATGATTGTTCTCACTAACTGGTGTCTCCTAAACTCACTAACTTTGTCAGGTGTCTTCTCTAACTAAATAATTTGTCCTTAAAGAAGACAGCCATACCTGTTTGAAAAACAAACAGGAATGAATGGGGATAAGCCAACCATGTTCACAGTCCACTTGCGATTATAGCTTTATATCCTCCAGGCTGTATATCATACCATATTTCTGCTATATATCTGTAGAGCTCAGCTATTAATAACATGAAAAAGTAAGTATTGCAACTTTTTTATTGTGGAGCTATTTAATACTTGATCTTTGTGTTCTTGCTCTTCTAAATTTTAGAAGTTTGAGAGCAGCACTATTATTTATGAAGGTTGCTTGGGTTAACTGTGACTTTGGTTCTTTAGATTCAAGCTCTGGTGTTTTTTATCCGACCCCCTGAAACAAAAACTCCAAAACATTGTCACCAAATCTCAACAGATCCAACTGTAAGAAAGGTAATAATGCTAGTAGTTTGAGATGTTTCACCTCCCCCTATCCTCCCAAACACATTTGTTATTATGGCAAAAAATATGAGCCATTTTCTGATTCTTATTTATTTTATACAGTAATGGTACTGACAAATAAGAGAGCAAAGCACCCTTTCTCTTTCAGCTCCCAGCTACAAAATGTTCCACCTTCAGGAGTTGCCATGCTGGCTGTTTGTTCTTTTAGAGCAACCAAGCAGGTGCTGGTTGTCATCATATGAAGCCCATATGATCTTCCACAAACATTATCTGAAGCACGTACTCAGAGGCATGTAGCCAGATACCCAGAATGCATTATTATACCAAAGGGGACATGCAGGTGTAGTGGTTCCACCCACTGTTAGACATACAGGAAAAATCAAGAAACAACCAGGTTTGCCCTGGCAGATGCTCATCTGACTCCAGCTTCTGTCTTATTAAAATCATACTCAAGAATCATGATGGAATTAAGAGAATGGTAGCAATAGCCAACCAGACTTCTTAAATTGGAAATAAAAAGATATATTAAGGAGGACAGAACTAGCTGTTCTAAAACCCCTTTTCCAAGGAAGAAAATGACTGGAAAGGGGAGCAATGGCACAAATTGCTTACAGAATGATTTAAACAAGAAAGCTTATATTGTAGCTGTGGGAATACCAAAGGTGAATCAGCTGAAACCTCCTGTACATTGAGAGCAAGCTTTTCTTTAAGCACATCCTGACAATTCATAGCTAATATATGTAATGCCAGGGAGATCTGTATAGCAGTCTTGTTTATTAACAAGAGAACTGCTGTCATGTATAATGAAAGTGACCACCTTAGCATGTGCTGATAGAAACAAAAGTTCAGAAAGACAGCTGCAAGACTGGAAGGCTTCACGTTGTCCTCCCAATGTCGTGGGACTGCACCATCCCTCCTATACTTGTGATGAGGAAATATTCCTGAGAATTTCAGATGTCTGACAGCATATTTAACTGCAATGACCAAAGAGATGGGTGCTGATTTGGTTTCATTGATTCAGCAGTAAATCAGAAGCAACTCTATTGATGCTGAGAGAATCACAGTAATGTAAACATTGAATGTGGCCAGCAATGTGCATTCCCAGCACCACAACACTCAGCAGCAAGCTGTGGCTCCTGCAGACCCTGGTGAATCACAGACTAAATGGCAGCTAACTTTAAACAACCCCTATTCATGTTAGTCTCAGGAGACCTGCTATGATCTCTGCAAAGAATTTCCCTTTCACACAGAAAAGAGAGCTCAAACAGAGCTGAAGCATCGAGCAGCATATGAGGAACATGAACACTTTCTGCAGAAGCTAATTTCTAAATGAGGCAATATTTACTTAAATTGAGACCTCTGTATTTTTTGTGGATTAAAGATGGCCATAAGGATCAGATTCTGATGTAAATGCAGTTCAGACATAACTATACCCATGAAGTTATGTTTAGCAAGGTGAAAATATTTAATGATTTGTTAAGTAAACTGTGTTGGGAAAGATCAGTTGCATCAAAAAAAAAAAAAAGGCTGGGAGTGACTGAACTAAATTGAAGTGTGGTTCAATTCTGAATTATGAACTGAGCCTATACACTCTTTTGGGATTGGTGCAAGATACCTTATTCCTCCTGGCTAGGTCTTAGTCCCATGAAAGCTCTACCAAAGACATGGATACTTTTCCTTGAGAAAGTGCCCAACTTTTAGCCTTTCAGCTTGCACTGGCTTTCCTGTTACCTTAATCTTTTTTGTTTTACCTAGGTATTCACCTCACTTACCCTCTTCCTGTTGCTCCCCCCCTGCCCTGCCTGGTGCCTGACACTTGGTGTGGACAGCGCAGGCAGAGCAGGAGACAGCCGTAGTGTTCACCTTCCTCATGAAGGCGACTCCAGCACTTGTTCCCAGTTTCCCCAGTCGATTTCTCAGCTCACTTATGATTTAAGCTCACTGCTTATGATTCAAGCCTCTAGGCTACATCAAGACACAGATACCCCAGATTAAAGCCTGACAGAAGATGATGTTACAGGAGCTTGCAATCTTCTTGAAAACAAGCCTGTGGCAGGCCTGCACTCCTGTAAAATCAGATGCAAGAAGGACGCAGAAGTCCTCTTTCTCCCTCAGCAACGACCCTCAGGGCTGGTTTCTAGGCACATGGGTACATGGCCAGAGCCTGGTTGCTGACGGAGCAGAGCAAGCGGGCCGGCCAGTGGCCGCCTCTCCCCTGGCGAACGCCGCTCGCCTTCCTGCCACAGGGCCTCCGCCACGGGGCCACCGGGAGGCTTTGCTGAAAACAGGGAGGCCCATTTATGGGCAGGCGCCTCCGCGAGAGGCCTGCGTGGCCGGGAGGGAGCGGGCCTGCACCCAGCGGGGTGAGCCGGGCCTGCTGCCAGCGCGGCCCCATGACGACCGGGCCGTTGCGTAGCAACCAGCCCTGGCGCCATTTCCCGGGTTCACCCTGGGGTCGGAGCACTGGCGGGGAGCGGGGGAGCGAGGAGGGGCGCTCCCGCGGGGTGCTCTCGCGCCCGGCCGCGGCACCTTCGGCTTCCCGCAGCTGCGGCTTTCCTGAGAAGGATCACAGCCACACGTGTTGGTTAAAATGTAGCTTTCCTCTCAGCAGAGCTGATGAGGGTCTGGGCTTCGCTTATGCCTTGGGCAGTGGTTTGAGTGATGACCAAGGTGAGCACTTGCTCAGACGAGTCCTACCTGATCGATCAGAGATGCACGTGCTGGTCGTTCTCTGTGGCTCCCTCAATGCAGGAACCTGCCCCTTTTTGCTCAGCCAACTCTTTGGGTGGGATTCAGGTCTCTATTTCCACTTTGCATCCCTGGGGTATCCCACCTTCTCCTGCTGCTCCAGGAAGATGCTGGGCACCTATGGAGTCTGTGCTGTATTTTCCAGCTCTCTGTGGGAGCCTCAGACACCACAGGTCATCTCAGAGGATACTATGTACCTACACTGAGGCAGCAGAAGCCAAGTCTTAAGGACAAGCCTGAGAATTTTTTTGATAGTCTGCTAGTCTAAATAGTCACATGGAAAATACTAATGGACACTATATGCTCATTCAGTAAAACCAATAAAATATATAAGTAAGTAGCTCTTTTGTTTTAGTTTGGCTCAACTAAAAAAAGCAAATAAGCTTTCTATCATGCAAACCCAGCAGTTCACTGTCATACAATCCTTTTGGTTCAGAATAGACAAAACAAATAACAGATATCAAAGGTTCCTTTTCAGGAAATCATTTTTTCTTCTCTAACTAAACTCTTAAGCATGCCTCTCATCAGTAAGCTATTTAATTTATAGTTATATTCATAAACGATATTCATTAATTAAATATGTTACTTCATGCTAAGTATATACTGGTTTTCATGATGCACTTTTATCACTGACAGCTGTGTTCTAGTATCACCAGATATGCGATTCTTTCCTACATTAATTCCACAGATGTTAATTAAAATACAGGCTGGCTTATTAACATCTTCTAAAGATAGTTGATGCAAAACTGTCCTTATTATTTAGACTGCAAACATTTAAACAGAACATATAAATTCACTACAAGGCTACTTTTATGGAAGGAACTGTGTAATCTTTTCATATTAAGGTAAGCTATTATATACTTATTTTACTTCTGTGTCCAATGTCCAAACACAATTATGTCTATTAAAGGCACTTAGACACATTTAGTGTTCTCTCAAAGCCTTAATTGACTTTTTTATATATATACATTATTGCAAAAACAACACATTGCTTTGTACAGTCAATCTTTTTTTTATTCTAGTGGGCTGCTGGTACTCTGGTATATTCTGTATTATCCGTTACATCTTCCTGGTGGTGATAACCACAGCTAGTTTGGATGCAAGGGTACAGAGAGACACCTTGTGCTGACAAGGGATGAATTCCTGAAGATGGGTATGAACATCCACATGCCAGAAGATGATCATCCACTTCTGTCTTTCTCCAGATGGTGCAAAAACACTGATTGTGCCTCTCAGTAAAGGCACAAAAGCTATACAACGGCCAGAATGAACCCACACAACCAAGGACATTTCTAGAATGCAGAATCTATGGGCAATTTTGTAAGAACTAGTTATTTCAATGGGGCTTGAGAGAGGAAAGTTTTATAATCTGGTTCTGACAGATTTCTGTACTAAGTTTATACACTGCTTCTAGCACACTTGAGCTAGGGCTATGTCTCACCTGGTTAACGCTAATTCAGATGTCTCTATAAGGCACAGTGTTATGCTGTGTATACTGCTGCCTCTTACTGCTTTTCAGTGCAAGATCAGAAGGTAAATCTTTATATGACCTGTCTATGATTAGCAGCATTACTTCTGTGTCTGGGCAGTACTGTCCTTTTCTACCATTTTGTTTTCAGTCTCCTGTCATCAGAAAATGTAATAACAGCAGTGTGGTAAGATAGCAGTGTAATTGGGATAGTCAGCTTAAACATAACAGAGCTGACTTTCTTCAACAAATTATATTCTGTTTTTAAAGATCCTCTTCCTTCTGAAATTATACAAAAAAATCCCAAATTGATAACATTTTCTTTCTGACAATTGTTCTTATCCTTTAAACCTTTTCTAATTATTTTAACCCCAGGCTTTCTGAAAGCAGATTAAGAAGTGGAATATAACATTCAGTCTACCTCTAATGATTCTGTGTCAGCCAACCTCTAATTAAAAATGAATTGCATCTTTAATAAAGACCAGGTTGAAAGAAAAAAAAAAGGCTGTGTGAGAAAGAACATTACACTGAGAGTTAAATCACTGAAATTTGAGGGATTTTCCCTACTCTTTGTTTGCTTACCTTGTTCCTGGCCTGGAGCTTTGCCTATCTGTTACTTAGGACTTTTCACCTCAGCTCTAACCAGAAGTACATCCGGTGTCTGTCATGTCTGTCACTGGTACCAATCTTCAGATGAAAGAGTGAGGAACCCATTTGTAGGCACAAGTGGGATAATCATTCTCTCCTTTATAAGTCAACCTGGTCTCTGATAGTCAGAGTTTCCTATGGGCTTTGCAGCAACAGATGTAATATCCCTTACTCTGAATATTACTAAAAGCCAGAGAAACAGCAAATCCTTTCTGAATCTTAGAGAGTCTTTCATCTCAAAAGCTTATGGTGGCAATATGGTTCAAATACAAATTTTGTGGCAGAAAAGAAAAAGATTTGCTTTATCAGCTGTGCTCCTTAATTTTGTTGAATGGGCTTTTGTTCTTGTTTTATGATAAAGGATGAACATGTTACTCATCTGTCTGTTCTAGACCATCTATTCTTTTGTACATTTTTATATTTCCTTTTACTCATCTCCTTCCTAAGGTACAAAAGAAACTTAATATGTCTCCATTTTACTGATAAAACAATGTCTACTTTCAGTTTCTTATAACTAAAAAAATAAAGAAAATTTATAACATTTATGTATAGATTTGGATTCTGTCATTTTTTTTTTTAAGAATTTAGACATTCCAGAAACCCTTCTTTTACCTGAAGAAAATCATACATTGGATTCTAATAATATTGGTATATGTGGGAAGATGATATTCTCTAAAGACGGTTGTGGTGTTAAGGAAGCATATGGTGTGCAATATGTTAGGAACATCTTGATGATGGAAATACATAAATTGTGAAAGATACACAAATCTGTAAAATACAGATGTCTTATTTTAAGTAAATATTTGTTATTTCAAGATTTGGAATCTGAGGTAGCTTTTTAAAAAGTAGACAGATAAATCAGAATGTTTAGCCCTCTGGCTACTATAAATACAGTCAGCTCCATAATTCCTTTCAGGTGGATCCTTGAGTTGCAGATTAACTAATGCACTAGAGCAAAGAAACCTGTGCTAAATGTGTGTAAGTCCAGGAGAGCCTCTTAACTCTGCAGCACAGGAACATCTCTTTGCTGCTTTCAGGACAAAATAAGTTGGAAGCTGTTTAGCTGCTTTTTTGTGGTTAAGACCAAGCAGATGGCCCCTGCTGCACAAGCCCTGTGTGTCTGCACAACATTCCCAGAGCAGGACCACTTGGCTGCACAGTGCAGAAATAGGAGAACTGTTCACAGTCCATTCAGCCCTATATGCTTCTGACAGACAAGAGCAGTTTCCATGAACAAACAGTCAGGTGTTTCTGGGAGACTTTATGGAGTCACAGTGACACATGAACACCCACAGTAATAAGTTCTTCCTTTAAACTGGGACAACACAGTTCTGACAACCAAATGGCTCTCTGTGGACTTAGCTTGAATCTGGCAAGACCTGCTATAGCTAATAACACTTGGATTTAAGATGCGTATGGGCACAGACACTACAGACCACAACACTGCCCAGCTTGTCACTTATATCTGTTTCAGACAGGTTTTTCTGTTAGCCAGTTTGACCGTATTTTCTTCTATGATACCAAAGTGACATGGCTTTCATAATGGAGTATTGGATGTAACCAATGGACTGCCAAAGAAATGAAGTATTGTTAGAGAAGATGTCGTGAGAAGGAATAAAGATTCTGGATTACTTCCAGGACTATAGCTCCAACGGTGTTTAAGAACAGTAAACAAACTGTGAGGGGGAAATGACTATAGTTGTTTAATTGATCAGTCTTGATATAAATATGGATTATGATGAGTAAAAAGAACTTGGGTAGCAAGGCATGTATTAATTTTTAGTCTCACATGTCTGAAAAGTGAACTGCAAGTCTAGTATGTTCCCAGTGTGGAAATCACTTAATGGACATGCTTAAGATCCTGGGTTTGCTTCCATCACCGGCTCTTGTCTCCTTGCTGAGACGAGCACAAGGGTGGAGACTTCCAAGGCTAAACACAAATTGAAAACCTGGATTCCTCTCTCCTGTTCCTCAGGCAGGAAGGAAGGCATGTCCTTCTACCTGGTCCTTACTATTCTCTTGGCTCTACTATTCTCTTCTTTGCTTGGACTATTCTCTGTGCTTGAGTAGTTGAAGCAGTCCTTGCCAGGGAATGGGCCCATGTCCAAGTCTGAACCCAAGCCACAATCCTGAATATGTTCCTGAATGGCAGTACACCCTTCCAGTCATGCCTTGAGGATCTTTCACCCTGAAAGGGGAGTCCAGAAGCCACCAGAATTTTTTTCTTTTCAAGATATGAGAGGCTATTACTGCCTTGGGTTGGACTGGGAAGAAACTCTACACACAGCAAGAAGAAATCAGTACCTCTTCCACAGGCAGTCAGTACCAGTAAGGTGCCTAATCCTGCTCGGCTAACCCCTGAACAGACATTAACAGGGTAACTAGGCTGTAAGTGAAGAAATAATAAAGGATTGTATCTCAGAAAATTGGCCAGGAAATGGGTCAGAAAGACCCAGATGAGAACTGAGAGGGTAACTAGATTGTTGACAATATGATGGGATAAACCCATACTCTGCCACTACCTTGCTTCTGGTATTTCTCCCTCATGCTGCTTGCAACACAATGAAAATGAAGGAGCAATCTCTCAGTGTGCAGTACTGTATATAGCTGGTTTCAGTTCAACCTAACACTCCTTTTACAAAAGCAGTGATGGCTTAGGACCATGGGAGTTCTCAATGAAAATCCAATAGCCTTATAAGAAAAAAGTTCAGAGATCCTGTGTCCCTACTCATTGCAAGTCATTGACATGCCTCAGTACTTTGCTAAATTCCTGCTGCAGCAAATAAAAAGTTGTCAAAATCACTTTTTTTACAGTTTCAGCATTAAGACTAAATAGTGTATGTTTTTGAGGTTCAGTAAAATACTTGGTGACATATAAAAACAAATCTTCTTATGAAAATTAATTGAAACTGGCTTGACTGTAACCATTGTAAATTGAAAAAAGTCTGGGAGATGGTGAACAAAGGACAATGATAAACAGAAATGCATTACATGGAAGGAGTTGTTCTGTGGGATCTCCGGGGATTAGTGTTACGTCCCGCCTTTAGCAGCATCTCCATTAGTAGTACAGAAGAGGGAATAAGGAAGTTGTTAGTAATTTTCGTATATGGTACTTCATATATATATCAGGGTATTTCAAATATATAGTGAAGTGGAAGACTATTGAAAGATCTAGAGAGGTGATAGATACGGCATGAACAGGATCAGAAAGAAATAGTTAAACCTTTCCACATTTTGACTCAGTAATCAGCATGAGAGAAAATGGAATTCAATTGTAACCAAAACTCATCTCGCAGTGGCATGTTTATAGTCCAAATAAAATCATCTGCAAAGATAATGTGTCTTTTTTAGGAATTATTAGGTAGCAAAGATAGGAAAAAGGGAAATATCACATTAGTTTCACATCTGCTCCTAATAACCCTTCTTTTCTTCCCCTAAAGAAATGGACTTGTTCTGAGCTTGAAATGTTGATAAACATTGACCATGATAATTCAAAAAAATTCAAAAATTTGGCCAATAGCTGGAAATGCAAGATTATTTAAAGACTGTATGTGGTAATATTGTTTCCAAAAGGAAACTAGGCATAAAGGAAAAGTTAAAACGATTACAAGACAATAAAGGTGACAGTACAAAAACGGTCTGGAGCACGTGTGCTGTATCCCTCAGATACATTGCTGCTACTGCTATCACTACCTTTTCATATTCATTGGCAGCATCAAGGCCAAGAGCACTCATGAGGACAGGGATTTTGGAATATCTGTTGGAGTTGGGCTGCGAAACACAATCTTCACAATACCATCAAATGCTGCCTTATTTATGCTCATGCTTTCATTATTACTGCCACCAGTAAGGCTGAAGCACTGGTAGCAATAGCAGAAGCAACAGCAAAATTTCCTTGCATAGAAAAAGCCTTGCTCATGGTCGTCTTAGATGAGCCACCTGAACTTTCTGTTCTTTGCTCAGTCAATCCAGCTGCAGTGCAAGCACAAGAAATGTAATACAAACAACAACATAGCATGCATAGATGAGTGGGTGTGCTGGTACACAACAGCACAGCAAATAAACTCATGTTATTTTTATTTATACTAATTCATGATGTAGTGCCTCCCTTGAAATGAACTGTCACAGTCTTTTCTGATGAGGACATGATGCATGAAATGCAAATTATAAACTAGTCCTCAACAGCAAACATGTAAACCCATGCATTGCATAGAAGGAAATAATATTGATAAAATTGCTCTCATTGAGTTCATTACAACATTTTCCATCTAATGGTACGAATTAGTCAAGCAAGTTATATTTAATTCAATTTTATGGTTGTTTTCTTTTTAAAATCAGCACTGAATAAGATGAATCTTGACTAAGGTCCTTGTTCGTAGATGTGTAGTTGAGTGTTTCCATTGAGCAAACAGTTTATGAATGTGAAGGAAAATATTTGTGTACTGTATGTCAATATTTTAACAGTAGCAGATTTTTCATTGGGTGAATGGTACATAAATACTGTTCTATATGGAAGTCTGTCCAGTTCAGTAAAGGATTTGTGTTTTTTTTATACCTTCATTAATAGCATTTAAAATGTATAATTAAATGCCTTTTTGGTAACTTTGCATTATTTATACCGTAATGGAGTTATGGTATAAAGTTCTCCACAATAAAATAAGCAGTATCACTTCATTGTTAGTTCAAATAGATCAAAAACATGTGCCCTAAAGGAAAGTAAAAATGAAGGAAATTGTGTAACACTGCAGAAGTTATTTTGGAGTCCAGATAGGTGGCACTGGCAGAGAAAAATAAGCAGGTTCAGTATTATCTTATCTTGGTGCAAAATGAAAAGCTTCAATCTGAAATGTTATCACTTCCTCTCTTTTCACAAGCAGTAATTCCCTCATAAAAAATGCAAAAAGGAAATGATAAAAGCTACTAGAAAGATGCTGAAATTCTTGAAGGTGGATAGCGCAGTAACAAAAGGAAGGGGGCTGGGAATGCCAGGCTGCTGCTTCTCTATGAATCATTCTCATACAAATTCTCCTTCTCTCACTTCAAAATTTGCTGTAAGGTAAACAGAGACAGGATTCTGTGGAGGAATATTAAATCATTTTGTGTTGAGAGTGTGGTAATGTGCCACAAGGCTCGTGTATTTTTACTGACAGCCTCAGGTTTGCTCTGTGTACTCATTTTTCATTTTATTTATTGATCTCACGTCTGGACTAAGATAAATCAAGACACTTATACATGCCTATTATGGGAATTCCACATTGCCATGACCTCTGCTTCTGATTAATGTAGCAGTAGGTGAGTTTCCCTTCCCCATTTTGGGGGAGGGGAAGCGGAGATGCAGCAATATCCATGCCCATCTATTCCAGAAAAATTGTTCCAGCTCCCTCTGTTTCTTCTTCCTTCAGCAGCTCCTTTGTGGATGCTCAAAGATCCCTTCAAAACAGTAGGAAACTCTCTCCTCTCCCCTTCCTGCCTTGGAAGAGGCCCAGTCTGTCCATCCAGGTAGTGGTAATGCAGTCTCTCAGAGGCAAAGCGAAGCCACAGTGAATAGCCAACATGTAGTCTGCTTTGGTGGCATGAGGCACCATCCTCCCTGGCTCTCGTGTCTCCTGTTCTTTTGCCTTATGTTGGCTGATGGCTGTGAATTTGGATCCTTGTGACAGCTGTGCATGGTTCAGGTTTTCAGACCTTACTTTTCGGAGCACAAGGCTCAGGAACTGAGTTTTTTTCCTAATGAAAACTGGGCTGCTGGTACAGCTGCTGTGTCCATTTGAGTCCAGCATCCTGTTCCTAGCCATCCACACTGCCTTCACCAGATTTGTGTTCTGGTTTGGCTCTGAAGGAAACTGTCTGGCTACTGCTGAGCTCCCACCTATGGGCTGAATGGATGTGACTGGCATATAACCAATGAGAGCCTGGCATGCTCCTCCACCCTCAATGGGATCTATCTTATTGCTCAGATGGTCCATCTTGACACCCCTTCTGTCTCTAACTAAAAAAGCTGATGCAGGAAGTGGAGTCGTCTCATTCTTGGTAACTCTTTCCTGACACCATGTTGTGTGGACAGTCAGGGCTATGGTGTTTGTGGTGTCTGTGGTGCTGAGGAAACAAGAGGCCTTACTAATACTTGCAAAAGTGTATCCTCATGCTAGGAAGGTCTGGAGAGCTATTTTGAACCCTCGCCCTGCATAGTATGAGGAGACAAGTAGTCAGGAGCTGGTAATTTCACAGTACAATGTGAGCCCCAGACATCAGGACAAAATCAACTTAAATTCTCTTATACTTTTTCCCAGAACTTTTGGGCCTAGAGAGCTGTAGAAATATACTCTGTAATCTATTCACCACCCAACAGGGATGAAGCCACTGAACATCAGGCACATAAAAAAACTTTTGTTGGAGCGGGATCTGCATCCAGAGCAGCAGAATATGGTCAAATTGGAGTAGTTCATGATGTTTAAAGCAGCTCCAGTAGTACACTACACCTGCCCATACCTGGATCTCTTTTGAGGGCAGCATGATGCAAAAAAGCTCTAACTCAAACAAAGCCAGTGTGCCACTGTTGGTCTCAAATGCCCTTAAGTCCAAGAGAAGACTTGACACAGCTCTCTATCTACTCTCCACTCATTTAAGTAATACAGCAGGGAGTGCTGGCTCTCCCAGAGCAGGGAGAGCAGGGAGAGATGGTTTCTTTCCTCTCACTACCTTTGCTTGTGTTTGGTAGCCCATCTTCAGCAGCGCAGAGTCTAGTTGGAGGCCTGTAGCTAGTGGTGTCCCTCAGGGGTCAATACTGGGTCCAGTATTGTTCAACTTATTCATCAATGACCTGGATGAAGGGACAGAGTGCACCCTCAGCAAATTTGCTGATGATATACAAAACTGGGAGGAGCAGCTGATACACCAGAGGGCTGTGCTGCCATTCAGAGAGACCTGGACAGGCTGCAGAGTTGAGCGGAGAGGAACCTCATGAAGTTTGACAAAGGCAAGTGCAGGGTCCTGCACCTAGGGAGGAGTAACCCCATGCAGCAGGTCAGACTGAGGGCTGACCAGCTGGAAAGCAGCTCTGCAGAGAAGGACCTGGGAGTCCTGGTGGGCAACAAGTTAAACATGAGCCAGCAATGTGCCCTTGTGGCCAAGAAGGCCAATGGTATCCTGGGCTGCATTAGGAAGAGTGTTGCCAGCAGGTTGAGGGAGGTGATCCTCTGCCTCTACTCAACCCCGGTAAGGCTGCATCTGGAGTACTGTGTCCAGTTCTGGGCTCCCCAATACAAGAGAGACATGGAGCTACTGGAATATGTCCAGCAAAGGGCTGCTAAGAGGATGAAGGGACTGGAGCATCTCTCATGTGAGGAAAGGCTGAGAGAGCTGGGACTGTTCAGCCAGGAGAAGAGAAGATTTAGAGGGGATCTTATCAATGTGTACAAATATCTTAAGGGAGGATATAAAGAGAATGGGGCCAGACTATTTTCAGTGGTGCCCAGCAACAAGAGGCAACAAGCACAAACGGAAACATGGGAATTTCCATCTGAATATGAGGAAAAACTTCTTTACTGTGAGGGTGACAGAGCACTGGAACAGGTTGCCCAGAGAGGTTGTGGAGTCTCCTTCTCTGGAGATATTCAAAACCCACCTGGATGTGATCCTGTGCAACATACTCTAGGTGATCCTGCTTGAGCAGGAAGGAAGGTTGGACTAGATGATCTCCAGAAGTCCCTTCCACTCTCAACCATTCTGTGATTCTGTGATTCTTCATCTTGCAGTCTAATCTACAGACTTTAGAAGAGATGTTACTTGCTATCATTAGTTCTGACATCTCTACTTACATTTAGCTGGCAAAGACAGCTGTTTTGCGCTAGAAGGTGCTGGTTCTTTATGGATCCCAACAAGAAAGGCACAAGTACTCTTAAGAAAGATAATTTGATTAATATCCCAGAAACAGTGACAGCAATTTATAAAAACTTGCATCCTTTCTGGTGCTGGAAACATCAAGGTGATACAGTGTTGGACAGACCTCTGGTCAGGACACAGCATGCTGTGAAGACTTGCTGTCTGTGGCAAGGTTCACTGGCATTGTGGTCTTTAGAGTTTTTATAGGATTTTTCTTCAAAATAAAGACAAGAACATGCTGGGGGTGTCAGCACTTGTGCCAAGTGGGTGCTGCCTGCAGGGTCTTCTGTTATGATTAATCAACTAAGCTGATCCTATGGGAAGGGATATGTACAGCATAGCATAGTCCTGGAGGCCAAGCAATGCGTGCAGTACAGTACAGCACAGCACAGCAGAGCACAGCAGAGCACATGCCTGTGCCTACTCAGGTCAACTGTTTTCATTACTCCAGACCAGTTTCCTTACTCCAAACCAGTGCAATAGAGCATTAACAATTGGCTGCAATCCAAAGGGCAATGAGTAACATCCATCAGCTTGGAGGTGTTGAACATCATAAGCTTGTTATGGGCAAGGGACTATTACCAGCAGGCCATGTCAGAGTTAGCCTTTTACACTGGAAAGTTTGGCACCTACTTTGGTTGTTCCAGACCAGAGAGACAAGGAAGACCCTACCTCTTGGTGTCAGTGTTTCTCTTCCAGAACTGAGCACAGAGGTAAAGAGGGCAAACCTCAGGCAGCAGGGCTGCTCTGCGATTTTCTTTGTTACAGAACCTTAAAAAAGTCCCCAAACCTAAATGAATATTACATGACCTCCTAAAGTTTTACTCTAGTACTGGCATTTGAACCAGAGTTTTATTTTCTTTAAAATATGCTGTGGTGTTGTATAAGAACATGTGGTATTTTACAAAAATGAAACGAAGTACTACTGTTCGGTCAACTGTTGCAATAATGTAATCTTCAGCAAAACATGTAGTATCTTTCTTGGTTTTACAGTTACTTGCTGTTTGAATATAATTAATTAATTGGATCTTGTAATTACCAATGAAAGCAATGCATCTTTTGTTATAGGGGGAGGAGGTAGAAATAATTCTTTCCAAAATCTTGAAAAAAGGTTTTATATTGGATTTTCAAAAAAATCCAGCTGTGAGAGGCTGAGACTAGATAGCCCAAAGCCAGTGCCTGTCATTGTATGATATGTGAGCATAACAAAGACTCCAGCTGGCTGCTATCAGGGCTAATAGAGGCGTTTTGGCTCATCTACCTGGTAGAGCATTTGTCAGGATGTCACTTGTCTGTCCTTACCTTGAAGCCTGCTTTCTTCTTTGATTTCTCAATGTCTTCATTTTATTGTACCATGGAATTCCTTTCCTGAATGTCTGTTCAAATTGACTGCCCTTAAATCAACAGGATGCTTGTTAAGATCTATGAAAAATTAAGTTGGGGATAGCAGAAGGGGCTGCATTTTTCTCCCTCCTCCATGCATTCTTCCAACAGCTGGGGGCTATTAACATTCAGAAATACAAGACATTAGAAGACTTTTGTTAGCTGGTGGCAGTGAGATGGAAACTCGATGTCAGTGGGTGTACAGAATGTCTGTGCTGACTCAGTGATGTTCTAAACTATTATGTCAGCTTTCAGATTTGGTTTGTGAACATTTATGCTAAGAAGAACACTCCATCTTAAAATGCTTTAAAAAATCTATTTTTAATGGTACGCAGAGCTACAAAAGGCATTGTTATATAGACTTGTTAGGTAAATACATACATGCGTTTCTTCTTCCCAAGATATATTTTTAAATGGCATCATCTTTACAGTGATGGCAATAAATTAATATTGGCTATCAACGTCTTTATAATGTCATGAAGACTATGGAAGAGCTTGTGGAGTCTCTTTCCTTGGAGATATTCAAAAGCCACCTGGACACAATCCTGGGCAATGTGCTCTAGGTGACCCTGCTTGAGCAGGGGGATCCAGAGGTCCCTTCCAACCTCAACCATTCTGTGATTCTGTGATTTCTCTGCTACATTTTTATGTATGGTTGAGCTTTACCAGTATAAAACCAATGATATTAATGTTGTCTGTACTGAAGATCCAGATGCTCTGTCACCTTTAGCTTCTCTGATTTTGATGACAATGGCAGCTGACACTGCCTCAGACCTGGCTTAAAACAGGCCAAGAGTAGCTCTAGTTGCAGACTGTTGAAGCATTGCACAGGGAACTATGTCCTCTTGCCCTTCTCTGCCTACCTTGTGAATGCTGGAAGAGGATCACTGTACTGCAGAAAATCCCAAATCATTCAATTAGAGCATCAATCCATATCCTTTCAGCTGTGAGAGTACTGTAAGTGGGGATGAAGCTAAGGAACAGAATCTAGGTTCTCTATATTTCAAGTACAATCAGCTTTTAATTTCTCTGCTAATAGACCTTGCACTGCAGCTGCTTACCTATGACAAAAAACCCTGACACTTACAAAGGAAATAGGGTGATCCCACTCCAAATAGGGTGAGGGAAAACCAAAATAAAATACAAAGAGAATCTGATATGAAAAGACAAAGGAATGAGTAGGAATGACAAGTAAGAGTACAGTGGGATAATATAGGACCTGTCTTCTTAATGAGAACAGCTCCAAAGATAGCTTATTCTTTTCTCAGATTTCTCAATTGTTTTCAGAATAACTACCTTCTTGTAAATAGATAATTGCAGGGATCAATACTGCAGGTTTATATTCTTCCTTTTTTTAAGGGATTGCAGTTGTTCACGTGATATTGTCCTGAAGATATCCATTTTAAAAAGTCAGCAATAAGTAGGGAATCACTGAATGATTCAGACTTTTTCCTAGGGTAGAAAAGCTGAGATACCCTCACAGATTGCTGAATGCTTGCAAATTAGAGAATAGAACTGAGCTAATTATCTGTCATTTAGAAAACCCAGTGAAGCACGAAAGAGAGGTCTTGAAGGTACCAAAAGAAGAAAAGGATTGCTTTGAGAATAATCATCAAAGAAACCAAGACAGTCCAGTGTGGAAGTTATACAGTCTTAAATATTACATAATTATCTATTTCTGTCTAGAGACGTACATCATCATGGGGAGAAAGAGGTCAGATGTTCAGATACCTCAGTGATAATTTTGTGAAAAAAATGTTAGGTACTGAATCCTGAATTAATTTGCCCCCACGAGGGCATCTTGTACTGTTTCAGGACTTGTAGAGTATCCAACACATTTTCATGGGACTTTCAGATTCAGCAGGGCTGTGGGAGACGTGTGCCTTCCTAGAGCCAGATGGGATAGTCTAAGGCATCGCAAATGACACTGATACCTTCATATGGTCAGCTGCATTAAGCTCTGTGGTTTGGATTCGTCTTGCATCATTTTAGACATCTACAGTTTAAGAAGCTTCACCTCAACTATTTATCTAGACTCCTTTTATAGTCAGTAGACTGAGGTGCCTAGAAGTGCCTTTTTCTCTCTATCATCTGGTCTGTTTCAAAGGTCCATATCAGGAGGAGATGAACTATGTCCTTGATGTGCCTAGCATCCACTGATTATAGTCTCCATAGACCACAAAGGGAACCAGGAAAACCCACTCAGATATGGACCCCTAGGCTGTAGCCCTCTAAAGTCAAGTGAGATGGATGCCACAGTCTGAATTTAGAAACCTGTAAAGGATGATGAAGGAAAATAGCAGTGAGGCAGGCCTTAAAGGAGAGACAGTATATTTAGATACCAGGTATATTGGACAGATGGTGTATTTAGACACCAGCTCATAGATTTTTCAGCCTTCAGTTCTAGAGCAATCAAAATGCTTAAGATGGGGAGAAGAGTATCTTAACAGTTGTTTTGATCAAAAAGTGAACTTGAAAAGGCAGAGGGTGAGAAAAAAGAGTCTGTGGGAATAGGAAATGATTTATTAGGTTTTTGAGTGAAAGGATAGTGAGTGTCACCTATAACAATGCTATACAACTGCATAGCTGTAATGATCTGTGGAACTGTGTTGGAGAGCTTTAGTATCATCAGTGTTTATAGATCTCCACTGATAAGTTGTGTAAAAAGACTGACTGTCATATTTTACATCACATCTTAACAAAGAACAAGTGGTTGTTATCCTGAATCCTTCAAAATTTAATTAAATGTTGACTGTATAAATCTTAACATGCATGTCGTAAATGTTACATATGTTAGATAACTTTAGGAATATGGAGCAACAACTTCATTTAGTTATAATGCTATAGCTAAGATTACTATAATGCTATAGCTAAGATTACTTTAAAGAAATATTATAACAAAGCTAAGGATAAGCAAGTATGATACATGAAAACCAATGGCAGGCTAATCACAGCAGGAGGGAATTTTTGCCATCCTTCACTGGAGGATCAGATGCATTGTGGTGGTCTTTGTCAAGCAATAAAAGAAGTGTTTGGAATGATCTGTTCTTTTAGGTCAAATAGAAAGACAACAAAGCAAACTAGTCAAGCAATCTATGGCTTTTTTCTCTAAGTGCCTTTAAGACAGCAAAGGAAAGATAAAAATTTTAACACCTGTTTTCCTATTTTAGAAGACATTACATTTCGGGCCTGGCTTTCTGAATGGCTAATGTGTGCTACAGGAATGTGAATGCATTCCGGGGCACTTTCCTTATGATAGTACACAACCTCATTGTAAGCTAAATTCCTGTCTTCTGCTGCAGCACTTTGACAGAATGATATTCCAATAGGTATTGGAATCATAATCCTCATATTCCCGTGGAAAAAATGGAGGGACCTACAGAGAAACAAAGTCCAACATCAGGGTCCTTTTGTACACTGTCCTCCAAACTACTCCTTATAAGCATGAAGCTCAGCTTTGGATCAATATTCAACCCTAATGGTACCATTATTGTGGAATATTACAACAAAAGCCTTGTGAGATGTGGGACATTGAATAAGGAGACACTGTGAATTGAATAAATTTAAACTGCAGTCACTTTGAACACAGGAGTTTTCAAGACAATGTGCCTTGTAAGTTAATTCTTTTCCACACTCAAATTAGGAAAGTTATTTTTGTCTAAAAATGTTCAGCTAATTGCATGAGGATTATTAGAAGCTAGGGAAATTTCACATTGCCATGTATTTATTCCTAGGCCAGTGAAACATAACAATGACTTGTGTTGCCAGAGGAATGCTTTCCTTGCTTCTCTAACCCCACATCCTCACATGCCTCCTTGGTTTTGTGATTAAAACCTAAATCTGGTTTTTGGTTAGATTCAGCACTATGGCAAACCTGTAGAATACTGCAGGACCCATGTAAGTAATATGTAACTATTTTTAAGAGTACCAAAGTCTGAAGCATTGAGCCTGGCATCAGCATTGACAGATATTTTTTGAGGTGGTTCGTGCTTTATGTTCCATAGTTACTTTGCACAAGAGTCACCTGTGATCTGATTTTTATTGATTTGCTAGGATTCCAAATTAATACTTCAAAAATTTTTTGATTAAATTAACATCAATAGATTTAGAATTGTAGTTAGCAGTAAAGCAATTTATAATAAATTACATGTTTGGGGCTGTTTTTAAAAGGCCTTATTAAAAAGCATGTCTAAGATTCTGTGGGTCCCCCTCATCTGAAACGTAAACAACTACATTGTGAAATATGGAGTGATGAAAAGATAAATGACTGTCTGTTGTGTAGGCGCGGTGACTTCAACAGAAAAAAGCCAGTGTATATGGACTAACTACAAAACTTAACTGGAGATGCATATGGTTTTAGCAAAAAGAGAGAAATTTTTTTTCGCAGCCTGCCAGTCCAGCCAGTGCTGAACCTACACGGTAGGTTCTGCTGACTCACTCCGGTTGGTGTTGCCTTTATTTAGTTGGAGGGCAGATTGTTCAGACAGAGAGAACCAAAGTCTGAAATAGTTATGAGCTTGGCAAACCCCATGGAACAAGCAATGCTGCAGCAGAAACTTAAGCTGCTGTTTTCCGGTGGTAGTATTTCAAATATATCAGTTACACAGACATGTATCTATGACAAATCTCCATCTGTTTGCACTTTTGCTTTGTTCTTATCTATAATTACTAAAGGAATATTAAATTTGGCACCTCAAGTAGGGCTACCTACAGAAATGTTCTACAGAAGACACCTTAGCAGACTAAACTTCCCTAATGCTTGAATAACCCTTTTTCTGCTTGTTTTACAGTTCAAATCCTGTCTTGACCTAACAACCACATGAAACCACTGTGCCTGTTAAATCATCCAAAGACCTCCAAGGCAGAGATAACCTCAATGTGAATGTGGGAGGAGGTCTCTGCAGCTGTGTGGCTGCACCTGCTTTATGTGATGTGATTTGCAGGGGATGCAGTGAATTTGCTGGTGCTAAGAACTGTTCTTCCAGTTTCCTTCCATGCTAGCATGCATCTGTTTTGTAACCTTTTCTTCTGGTCAGCCTGGCGGAATAAAGCGCAAACTCACTAAGCACAGGCACATAAGCCTGCATGCTTTGGTTATGTTTCCAGATATAAGTCATGTTAACAGTAATCACAACCTAAATAGCTCTTTATTAAGAGCAGTATAAGACTTATCACTTATATTTACAAAGTCTCCTATTGCCAAGCCACATTAATGTCTGAAGACAATGGGTTAGTTTCCCAGCTGCTGCAAATGGGAGTCATTCCTCAGCTTTTTAGTAGAGATGTATTGATTTACACTGATTGTGGATCTGGCTCAACACATCTACCTGTTAAATTGCTAACGATATTTCATGAATAAAAACATTGGCTGGCAGCAGAAGATGAAATCCACAGGATTTATATAGGGCTCTTCTCCTTGGGAATGAATTGCAGAAACTGAATGTCTTGTGATTCACATCATAATCCTCAGAGTTCTCTGTATCATTGCAAGGCTCCCAATGTACAACACTTTGTGAAACAAGTACTTTGCACAGGGAAGAGTCTACCTTTCCTATATAATTTGCTTTTAAAATATCAAACTCACTTTTCATCTTTGCAACACAAAAGCAAAAATTCAAGGCTTTCTGCCTTTGTTGCACCAGTTTTTGCAGTGTTTAAGCTCACTTAATGTCTGGAAACAAAGACTTCATGTTGGCTTTGGTAATGCTCTTCTACAAGCAGCTTGCTTTGGACACATGTCAAAAAGCAAAACCCTATAGCAACAACTTTAACACTGACTGTGGCTGCTCTTTTAGGAGCTGTTGGGAAGAATTCTGGGCTCTGAGGGTTTGATCCTGCAGTGTTCTGAGCATCTCTCAGTATGGCTGAGTGCCATCCTTTCACATAGTATCCAGTGAGAACAGAGGGCACTGGTACATCCAAGAGACATAAATACCTTGGAGGATTGGGCTCTAATCCTTAGTCAAGACAAATCTCCAATGGAATTTAATGTGAGTTTGGCCAGAGTAAAGCTATGGGGTGGGGTAGGGACATACAAAGCTAGCTGTGGTTTAATAAATAGAAGGTGTGAAGCCAGATTTTCTCATTTGTTCCTGTTACTTTGTGCTTCTCAGGCATCACAGATCAGATATTAAAATCAAGAAGCAGTTTTCAGCTCCCAGAAGTCACCCAATCTGTTGTAATGTGCTCTTAGTTGTGCCCAGACCTTTAGCTGTGCCTGCAAAAAACCTGTGCCACTCACTTTTCTGAGAGCACTAGGTAGCTAATAGTGGGGTTGTTAATGAGAGCATTTTGGTGCAGAATGATGTCTAAGTGACACACAATTATTTTGTGAGAATGAAAGACAAAGTAGTGCGGAGAAGTTTTGGAAAATTCTGAAGTGGATAAAATGTTTCATTTACCTGACTTGTAGAAAAGGCTGGGATATGGCCAAGTCACTAGCAACATGCTCCGATAGTTCCAGTGGGTTTTAAGGTTGAAAAGTAGATGACATATGAATTTTATTCATTTTGAAATACACATAGAACAAAAGCTGAGGATGTTATTTTCTACTTGTTTTTCCTCTCAGTTTTGTAGGCTATCATTGCATTGCAAACTGAAACATCTGGTATTTGCTTTTTGATATGTATGGGGGGGAGGGAAAGAGAGCAGAGACAGAGTATGATCCAGATCAGTATGATCCAGGGGTGTCATTATGAGAGCTGGAAGATGTTTCCCAGTCCTTCCTCTCTGTTCACCAAAGAAGCAGCTGTTATCACCAGCCCCAGACAAATCTCCACAGGCATGAGCGGCAGCCTCCAGTTCCCAAACAGGCCCTTCCAGAGGTATGTAAATCACAAAATTCAAGTTCAAATAATCCTTCTTAAGTCAGGTTGAATAGCAGATCCCTCAAAGAGCATCAGGAATAAAGTCTCAGTGGATGAAGAAGAACAAGTATGCCCTGTGGGGATTGCAAGAAATCTATATACAATGAATGACACAAACTTCTATTCAGAAGATGCCCAAGGAGCCCTCAGTTGGTAGTTTTTCAGGGCAATAGGACTCTTTTTAGAAGGCCCAACAGCTGGGGCTGCCGAGCATGTGGGAAGATAATGGTGCACTGAGGTCACTTGCACCTGAGCAGGACAGTCTGATGTGACGTGCTTCAGACCATGTGCCACATAGCTGACCCGTGCTTGCTCTGAGTGATTCTGTGTTACCTGCACTGTATGTGACTGGCCTCACACACTGCGCATGCAACATTAACTTGTTCTGGACCATTCCTCTGTTCAGGAAGGTACAGACCTCCAACCAACTCTGTGCTCAGGACCTCCAGATTCTTAAGATAGTCTGGCATCTTGCCTTGTACAGCAACACAAGAAGGATAGTTTCCTAATGTCATTAACCCTTCCAGATATCACTAGATTTCTTTATTTATACCTCTAATGCTTCTCATAACTTAAGAGATGAATGTATGTTGAGAGAAGAAAGCATGTCTCAATGAAAATTACCTCACTTTGGGAATTTTATCAATAAGAAATAAAACAGAAACATAAACAAAAATGGACTTAATGAGTTGTCCAGATGGTGCCCCCACTAGCAGTTTAGGACTACCCTGGCTCATTACAGTCATCTTCTCACAACTCTTCTCATCCAGCTGTCTCACTGATGTCCTCAAGTACAGAGTGGGATAGCAGGATAACTGGAGAAACTAACTTTAGACATAAACAACTAACTTTAGACAGCTAACTTTAGGCATGTTAAAATTCAGCATCCAGGACTCAATTCAGGTGCACACACATAGATATCTACTGCCACCTGAGATGTCCTAGAGTATGCAGATATGTGGATGGGGCTCAAAGATATGAGACAGGACCTAAAATAGACCCATGCCATTGTTAGTGCCAGCTGGAGAACAAGTAGGATACCTAAGATGTCTCAAATGGCACCAGATACCCATATGTGGGCAACCGAATTGAGCCCTTGCAAAGTTACACTTTAGTAATAATTTCTAAGATGTGGACTGAAGAACAGTAATAGAGGAGGGGAGTGGAGCAATTTGGCAGTCACTAATGTTAGTGATTTTCCTCTTGATGGTTTACCAATGCACTGCACTGCAGCTACTGAAGATCTACAAACTGCAGATGGAATTCAGCCCCTGAGCTGTCTAAATAAAGGTGTTGACACATGAACTAGGTGTCTAAATTCCCCTTAAAGTCGATGGAGAGGCATTCAGTTGCCTGAGCATAGGTATCAGGTTTCATTTTGGGTTCTATCAGATATCCTGCCTAGCCTGCAGATAATCTAGGTTTGCCAAGATATCTGCATGAGGCTAGTAGTTATGATGCACAACCACCAAATGACCTGTGCCTTTCTGAAAGAAATCTAAAAGATTAGCAGGGTATTGTGAGGTGCTTAAAATGACTTTTGATGCTCTATTTAGTCTCCTGAATCTCAGTTATCCTGCCTAGCCTCCAGCTGCTCTTTCAGAAAGACAAAAAGTCTTCCCTATGTGCTGTGTCATATCGGCCAGCCCCGTATGTCTTGAACACTTATATTGCAGCAGATGGCTATGTTTGAGCAACTGAAACAAACTCTAGATATTTGCTGACTCTAATAGGAACTTAAACAACAAAGTCATGTGTAAACACCTACACTGAGAGTCCTAAATGGAGCTGTCTACAAACTGTAGATGACTCCCACTCCGTAGTCTCAGTGCAGTTGCCTGCACGTAGATGTCTAGACACATATAAGAAGGCTTAATGTATCTCATACTGTGCACAGGGTTAGTAGGTAGGACACAGGAGCCATGGAAGAGCCATAACTTTCAACAGAGGCAGCTGGGAACCAGAAGGACACGGGGGAATTACCACTATATTGAGTTTACTGAATTGGGTCCTAAATGTCATCCTTGTATGAGAAAATGACAGAGAAGTGTAGTGAGCAACTTATCTGGCATTTTGCTTTTTGCAGCTAATTTGGCAACAGCATTACAACAGTTAATGTGCCTGTGTTATTTCAAAAAGCTAAAAAGGCAGAGTAAACAGAAGTTCTAGTCTCCTCCAAAGAAGTCTGCTAGAGCACTAGGAAAGAGAGAGCCCTCAGGCACAGATTTGCTAATGTCTGAAGCGCACCAGATGTTGTGATTATGTCTTTTCATTATAACTGTCCATTTGTCCCATGCAGTCAAACCAAGATTTTCTTAGATTAGGTGAAAAGTGTGTTTGAAGGGATAGGTTGTCAGGAAAGGAATTAAAAAATTGCCATGCAATCTTTTTAATATGTAGAGAATCAGAGTCAATATTAAACAGCAGGTCATTCAGCATTGCATCAGTAAGTAACTGAAGCCATTTTGTGTTTTGGCAAAAAATTAGTAAAAGAAAGTGTCAGAGAATTTCAGTATTCTTTACAGGAATGTGACTCCATGTTAGCATTCTTTGGTTCATGAGAGATAGTGATGACAAGTCTACACCTGAATATAAGTAAGAAATCTGGATTTACATTTTTTTGTTCCTGGATTTGTCATTAATGACAGCAAACATAAAATATTCAGGTTCTACGCAATCACCATGCTGACTTGGCAGGACTGTTCATCATGCAGAAGTTGGCTGTCTTCGAGGCCATGGGCACAGTGCTGATTGGGAGTCATTGTAGTCCTGGACAGATAAATCACACATACACAGTTCTGTGCATATACCAAATGACCTTACATCTATGTATGTGGAGTCTTGCTGAACTTTACCTATGTGGCATCAAATCAGTTTAGGTAGGCACAGTAGGCTCGGCATGTCAGGTTTAGTGGCCATGGCAGATCTATGGCATAGCACATGCACCATACATGACATCTCCTACAGTGATTCTATTACATACATATGATTTTTCAGCACCTGTGTAGACACTATTTTTTCCAGCAGTCCAGGCTGCTTGGCATCTGAGGAAAGCAGCTAGCAGCTGCAAAACTGTGGTGAAAGAAGTGTCCCATTTATTTTCCTTCTCCCTGTTTTGTAGGACTGGCTCACAAATGGGTCTTGGGAAACACCTAAAAGTAAAAGTCCAGGCTCCATATCACTTAAGCTGTAAGATGTGCTGCCTTTAGAAACTGACCTGCCTTTTCTTTTCCAAAGTGGTAACAGATTTATTCTAAATTGTGTTTGCCTTGTGAAAGTATCTGATGCACAGTCCTCTACCAAAGAAGATAGGAAGGAATATTCCTGAAGCAGGAATTCAATAATTCCAGCTTCCTTCCTGGAGAGAGAAGTTCATCTGATGGACATCTGAGCCCACCGCAGATATGTATTTTGATCCTCAGTAGCTCCCTCAATATTAAGGGGTGAATTTCCCTCCTAATAAAGAGAGTCTACAGAGGTAGATTCCATCTGTCCTTTCTGATATTCAGCAATGGCTTGATAGGCTATCATCTATATTGCCAAACAGAAGACTGGGACTGATCCCTGGCCTAGAGGGCAAGTGCTAAGGCATCTTCTGGCTTGCCTCAACACTACTTAGAGCTACCTGTCTCTACTGCAGGTCTGTTTTGGAAAGAAGAATTTCAGAGATACAGGAAGTAAGCTAGAAATTAAATAGTGTGGATGACTGGGATAATATACTTAGGCTCTCTATTGTACTGACCCTCTTTCATTTAGCAGTATAATGTACCCACAGTGTATAAATATTGCTCATCGCATCCTACTTACCACGTCAGTGTACAATGACTTTTATTAGTATGGTGGGGGCTGATGATAACTCTGAAAGATCTATATTGCTTGGTCATATCCAAAGATGGAAGCAAAGAAAAAGAGAGAAAAAGCACACAAACAAAACTCCCCACAGCCTACATTGGCTAAGAGCTGTCTAGTTGAGTTTGTAGTTGCAAGTTTAGAAAATTTATTTTTTATTTGAAAACTGAGGAAATCTGTTTTTTACTCAATAAAATCAGTTTTCAGTTAAAAAGGAAGCATATACAGAATCAAATACTATTAGTTATACATGATTCTTGAGTGAATTAAGCGAACAGAACTGAGATGTTCAACTAACAGAGAATCCCTTCTGTTAGATTAGCAAAAATATTTCATGAATAGTGAGCTGGGCCTCCAAAAGTCCTAATGAAATGCAGTGGGGTGCACTAGGGTAGCATCTAGAAGAGGGGTAGAGTCTAAAATAGTGGCTGCCCAACTACAGTACCACCTACAGATTGTGGTAGTCTGCAGAACCTTGTCTTTTTATTATTTTCAGTTAAAATGATTGTAGCCTGCAATGGTATCCTCTAAAACTTTTGAGGGCTGACAGTCCATCATCTAAATGTTTGTGAGCCACCTCTCTAGAACTAATATATGTATCTCTAATTTTCTGTGGCATCCTGCTCTGCTAATGGAACATTTATTTGCTTCAGTCAGAAGAAATGAGTGCCTAGTGACTGATAACAACTGTTGTCCCATGTAACCCTGCAGGCTCAGCTTTCACTGGAAAGGGACAATTGTGTATTTCAAATAGAGAAAAGCTGGTTGTCTTCTGCACTATTAAATTTTTAGGTATAAAGAGGTGCCCAGTTCTTCTGAATTCCTACTTTTGTCAAACAGCAATTGGAATGTTGGGGTATAAATGTAGCAATAAATCACAGGCATTAGTGACAGGTTCTGCCCTTCTACAATATCTACCATGTGAAGTGTGTCCTAAATATTTCATGGATGAGTTTCTTTCCCTTTGCTTTTGTGACTAAAGTACTAGCATGATTATTTGTTCCTGCTTGCTGCCTACCTTGTGGATGCTATTCAGTCTTTACTTGTGGAAGTAGTTGCTTAACATAGTTAGGTCTTTTGGGGTTGATTCTGCTCTGTTTCCCTGAAAGTCCAATGTTGTACATGATTTTTAAATAGAATAAAGGAAACTTCCACAGTCCTATATTTTTTATGATTCTTGAACACGAACTCTCTGCTTGATTAGTCAACTCCTTTACCTCTTTATGAACACAGAAAATTATATCTGTCTGCATACTGCATGCATCTTGGGACTTTTGTAACATATAACAAAGTGAGTGAAAATTAGGTGTGCTTCCCACAGTGCATCATGCGCTTTTCCTCAGAATTAGGCTTGCTAGATATGGATATATGCATAGTGAGTCGTAGATAGATACAGATACTGTTTTCAAATAATAAGCAGCCTTTTTTATCCAAATAGAAAAGTTTTGAATATAAGAGTTATACAATTTAGCTGATATGAACTGGTGGGAACAGAAAGCCTATCCTGATTAACTAAAACAAATTAACAGTAAAATATTTTTACTTCATTGCTTTAGTGTTCAGTATGAACCCTAGCATATTCAGTTATAATATCCCTGCCTTTTTTATTTGCTCTGCCTAACAGAAGATATATATTATGCATTGACAACAATGTTGGTTTCATATTAATTTGTAATGGTTTATACTATTCTGGGTGCATGTAAAAATCTACTTTTTCCTATTCTTTTTAAACTTGACACAATTATATCTGAGTGTCCTGCATGTTGTTTGCCCTTGGTAGTGTACTGAAATCTATCACTTCCAGAAGTGTTTTGCATCCATAATAGTTACACCTGACTGCAGCACTCTAGGTCTGTCAAACTGATAGGAGCCTGAGGCAGAGCAAGAAAATCCCTGGATACATTGACTAGGCAATAGAAGCAAATCACAAGCAGGCTGACTTTCTCTCACCCTAACTGTTTCTAGTTCTTTTCTAAAATAACAGCCGTGTTCAGCATGGTAAATTTGAATAGAGCATGACAGATATGGGAAAAGCCAGTTCTAATAAAAGTACAGAGCTTTTGCAGCTTGAAATCAAACCCAGGGTTTCAGCCTGTATTACTTGGGCAATTAGGCTTCCAGTGAACCAGTCCTCCTAAAAAGAAAGCAGGAATTCCATCTAAACATTACTGAGCTCATACAGATGTCTAGATTCCCTTTACTGTCTGAGCATGCAGGGATGGGGTTAGGAAAACCCAGGCCCATCTGGAGTTGAACTTGGCAAGGGACATGAAGGGCAACAAGAAGAGCTTCTGCAAGTACCTCAGCAGAGGAAGATTAGGGAAAATGTGAGCCCGCTGTTGACTGTGGCAGGGGATTTGGTGACAAAGGACATGGAAAACGCTGACGTAGTCAATGCCTTCTTCATCTTGGTCTTTATTGGTAAAACTAGCCTTTAGGAATGCCAGGCTTCTGAGACCAGAGGAAAGTCCAGAGCAAGGAAGACTTACCCTTGGTGAGGAGAATCATTTTAGGGAACATTTAAACAAATTGGACATACACAGGTCCATGCAACCTGATAGGATGCAACCATGGGTGCTGACGGAGCTGGCCAATGTCATTGTGAGTCCACTCTTGATTATCTTTGAAAGGTCATGGCAATCAGGAGAGGTTCCTGATGACTGGAAGAAAGCAAATGTCATTCCTATCTTCAAGAAGGGCAAGAAAAAAATCCAGGGAACTACAGGCCAGTCAGCCTCACCTTAATCCCTGGGAAGATGATAGAGCATATCCTCCTAGAAACTCTTTCCAGACATGTGAAGGACAGGAAGGTGATTGGGAATGGTCAGCATGGATTTGTGAAGGGGAAATCATGCTTAACCAACCTGGTAGCCTTCTACAATGAGATGGCTGGCTTGGTGGATATGGGGAGAGCAGTGGATGTTGTTTACTTTAGTAAGACTTTCAACAGTGTCTTTCATAACTTCCTTATAGAAAACTCATGAAATATGGGCTATGTAAATGGACAGTGAGGTGGATGGAAAACTGGCTGAGCTGCCAGGCTTAAAAGGTTTTAATCAGCAGCACAAGGTCCAGCCTGCAGCCAGTCACTAGTGGAGTCCCCCAGAGGTTGATACGAGGTTCAGTTTTGTTTAACAGCTTTGTTCGTAACTTAGATGGGACAGAGTGCAGCACATAGCAGGTTTGTGGGCAAAATAAAACTGGGAGGAGCACACCCGTAGACCAGATGAGTCAGAGGGACCACTCAGAGGGACCACTCAGAGGAACCTCCACAGGCTGCAGAAATGGACGGAGAACCTCATGAAGCTCAACAAAGGGAAGTTCAAAGTCTTGCACCTGGGGAGGAATAACACCATGCACCAGTATAGGCTGAGGTCTGATGGGCTGGAAAACAGTTTTGCAGTAAAGGACTTGGGTCCTGATCATCAACGAATTGGACATGGGCCAGCAATGCTTCCATGCCGCAAAGATGTCCGCTGTTATCCTGGGCTGTGTTAGGAAGGGTGTTGCCAGCAGGTCGAGAGAGGTGATACTTCCCCTCTATTCCGCACTGGTGAGGCCCCATGTCTGGAGTGCTGTGTCCAGTTCTGGGCTCCCCAGAACAAGACAGACATGGACTTACTATACTGAGTCCAGCGAATGGCTGCTAAGATGATGAATGGATTGGAGCATTTGACATATGAGAAGAGACTGAGGGCTGGGACTGTTTAACCTGGAGAAGAGAAGGCTGAAAGGGGATATTATCAGAGTGTATAAATATCTGATGAGAGTGTAAAGAAGGTGGAGACAGACTCTTCTTAGTGGTATCCAGTGACAGGACAAGAGGTAATGGGCACAAATTAAAATACAAGAAATTCAATTTAAATATAAGAAAAATGTTTTTACTATAAGGGTGATCAAACACTGGAACTGGTTGCCCAGAGAGGTTGTGAAGTCTCTGTCTTTGGCGATATTCAGAACCTGACTGGACATGGCCCTGGGCAACCTGCTCTAGCAGGCCCTGCTTTAAGCAGGGGGGTCGGAGTAGATGATCTCCAGAAGTCCCTGCCAACCTCAACTATTCTGTGATTCTGTGATTCTATATTCAGTGTGAACAGACCTCTCCAAAGGTGTATGACCCCAGCGCCTGAGGTAGGATCAATTGCACTTTGGAGGAGCTTGTCTTTCTCCATAGACTAGAAAAGGATTCTGATCAACCAGCCTAAATTAGAGGTGGGATTTATTTCTAGATTCAGACATGGGAATTCAGGAATTTACACTGTAGGTATTAATGTGTGACCTAAGTATCTAGGCCTGCAAAGTTTTGTACTATTGGGTGGGTGAGGCCTCCTCCTCCTCTAGCTAATCTCTCCTTTTCTTAGAAAGGAAGAGATAGCAATGAAAGACGAAACTTGAGGAGAGACTGAGCTCTATATTCAGACAACTAACTTTTATATGACTACAATGCAGATTTATCTCCCATTATAGTGAGTGGAGTCCCTAGAGCAGGGAGTCCTAGTCCTAGGGAGTTCCCATGACTAAACAGAAGCCATCTGATTCTCTAAGGTATCTCTCTTGGCCTACGGTTGCTACTCAAGAAATGCAGTAGTCTCTCATAGACCCTGTTTCATACTTGCCAATCCCAAGAGGAGGTCTTGGGTAACCTCAAGGCCCCTCAGGCAGCAGTAGATGCTTATGTCTGGTCAGTTGAATCAAGCCTTAAATCTTCACTGATTAGCACGGAGCTCAGCCACTTACCTCACATACGGAGCAATTCAGTCACCTAAGCTTAGCCATCTAGTGCCATAGGATATGTCAGCAGCCTGGTCTCTAGCTGCTGCTCCTGAAGAGTACAGATTCCTCACAGGTCCAGTGTCTTATCTGCCAGACTCATGCAGTTGTCTTGATTAGCCTGAGATATCCCAAAGAGCAGTAACTGCTGAACTCTACAGCTGAATCCAGCTTTACAAGTCTTTAGATGGTAACAATTTTTAGATGGCTAAATTTAGGAGGGAGGACTTCAGATTTAAGTGCATATATTCCCTGCTTATTTAATAGATAGACAAGTAACTTGAGAGGCCTCCGAGGCCTAAATGGAGGTATCTAAGACACTTATTTCTCTCCAGAGACTAAGCTGAGAACATAGGCATCTATTTTAGGTAGGTGCTTAAATTAAGTGCCTACCTTAAAGCTCACTGGATTCTCCACCTAGTTACCAATGCGCAGTCATGTAGCACCAACTGAGATGCTCCAGGGTATGCTATCTGGCATCCAGCAGTTAGTCCAGAGGGCACTTCTGTATCTCTCTGTCTCTTCTATATCCCGTGTTGTATCTGCCAGCCCCATCTGAATGCCCCAGATATCCTAGGGCATTTCCGATGGCACTAGATGGTATTTAGGCAACTGAATTGATTCACTACTGTTCTGTTGGTGCTTACTCACAGACACATTAAAAAAACTACCTGTTTAGGCAAAGGAGCACGAAAAAAGTAAAAGGCATTTAAAGGTATGTAAGTGAATATAACACAATATTACCTTGGATTATGACAAGTGAAGCCAGAAGGTGTTTGTTGGCAGTGTATAAAGTGATGCTGATGTCCTCTTCTCACTAGATTTTTAGCACGTACATATGAGAATGCTATAGATAGATACCTATGTCTGAGTATACATAATGCTGTCATATAAGCCCTTATTGTTATTTTAGCAATCCAGAAATACACTGAACACTGAACACTGAAGCCTCATTTAAACATAAGACCGAGGAAGCAGACAGGCAAATGACTCCCACTGTTGTTCTGGGCTATAGTTGTGTGCACACTTACAATATTTTCCAGTACAGCATTCTGCAAACTTCCTGAAAGGGGCTGATCTGAACTGAAAAATGCTGAAAAATTAAAAGCCAAAGCTCTCAGTCCTGCCTATTACAAGAATCCCCAAATACTACAATATTTTATATAACCTGCTGCAGATGAGGCAATACCTTGATGTAGCAAAGTGGAAAGGTAGAAAAGTGACATTTTGAAATGAAATTGTATTAACACCTGCATATTTCAAACTTTGCAACTCTCTGTGAGACTAACACTGACTGTTTGTAGCCTGCAAGTAGTGCCATAGAAAGTGATTTTTTTTTTAAGGACATTGCTGGGGAAAGAAGCAACGGACATTTGTTGAGTTATTCTGGTAAGATGTTATAGAGTAGGGCTCCCTCCCATGACAACACATGTAGCTCTTCTAATTTCACAGATTCTCAAACAAATATATTCACAAATAGTTACAGACTGTTGGAACAGTAATTTGATGTGGATGGGCAGCAGATAGCTGAAGAGAAGTCCAAAATAAATGCATACAAATTATTTAATCTATTGCACCCCAATGTCCTTCTGCTGAGCCTAAGGATACCTACTGCTTATTGGGGCAACACAGCATGTATGAGTGACTACAGCTGCAAAACTGGAATAATCCCACACAATTCAATATGGAAGAAACAAAAAAAGATATAACCCTCTGAGAAAATGAATTAAGCTTTTCTTTAGTTTCTGAATCAGGGAAAAAATGCCTTAGCAATCCTCAATGAGTAGAAAAAGCCAAAATCTCAGTCAAGTTACAAAGAACCTCACTTTTGGTCACTGTGTCTCACTGTGACAACATTTTTCTCTTCTCTTTGGATGATCTCTGTTTCAGTGCTCTAAGTCAGAGCAGTTTCCAGCTGCTGGCTCTTGCCCAACTAGCTAGCAATCAGGAAACAACCTGTTCACTTTCTTACAGTTTGGGGAAATCTCTGAGGAGTGAGACACAGACATTTTTCCTGCTAGTTTGATTAGTCAACGCCAGGGAAGAAAGCCAGCCTCGTTATCAGAGGTAATTCCAGGAAAAAAACCTACATCTTTCCAGTGTTTAGTGGGTCCCAGAATCCTTGTGGAACTTCTGCAGGCTAGAAATTACAGTGCCTGCCTTCACTGAATACATTTGAAGCTGTTTAATGGAGATTTAACACAGGATATTTTAGAATTCTCTCCATCAGTTTGAAGAGAAACAGATCCAATTAATTCTCAGCTGTTCTACTACTGAAAATATAGGGAATAATCTTAGTTCCACTTCATTTATAATTTAAAGAATTGTTTGACTGTTTAAATAAAGCTTTATTTTATTTTTGAAAGGGCTTTATTATCAAGCTAATTGACACTTTAGAATCTCCTGCAAATCCTGGGGAAAATGCTATAAAATAAATGGTTTATTAAAATTTAAATAAACCCTAATTCACAGGAAATTCAGCCAGATCTTATATGTCAGGGGGAAATTTCAAATGTAAGTGGTTTCAGGCATGAGATAGGGATGGAGCTCTTTAGCCCAACTGCACAGGTTGGCAGATCTAGAAAGACTTCTAAGAAAGAAGTTTAGGAACATAGAGAATTCTATTGCTTAAACATAGCTATATGCAGCATTTCAGGCATCCCTAAAGTTTGCGGGTGTCATGATCAGACCTCAGGATCAAGGTTTTCTCTTAAAAGAAACCCAGTTATACACAGTAAAGACAGCATCTTAGGTCAATAGACTGCAAGTGATGGCAACCTGCTTTGCTTCTGTTGTAGTCTGAACAGGTCATCCCTGCCTCCAGGTCATCCCTACTTCCTGTCAGCACAGTCCTTGCCTCCTACTGTTTCTGTTACAGATGTATAATGGTATTATGTAAAGACCTAAGAGTGACAAAGGGGATATTCCAGAAGCTGTGAGAGCAACGAGCTTTGCTCTCTGCATTTTCCTCTGAATTTTCTCACCCCTGAGCTTGGAACAAGATTAGGACTGCACGAGTCGGCGGCAGAATTACAGGTAGGGGAATCTATAGCTCTTAGGTTGAAAGTTTCAAGGTTTCAAGAAAGAAGAGGTTTGAGGGAGTGGCAGGGAAGTGGTCCTAAGAAAGGAAAGGGAAATAGAAGAGAAGAAAGGAAGGAGAAATGGGTGGGAGAGACGGTAATGTCTTTGCTACTGCAGAAAATGTAAGTCACAAACTATATCCTGAGATGTCTATGTCTTTACCATTAGCCTGTTTCCCCACCGAATATCCACTTGAGGCTCTCACAACAACTGTTGCTTTCTCATATCGTTTAACAAAAAGCCAGGCTCCCTATTTTATTCAAACAGATGGTGAAACAGACCAAGACATTAACACTCTGCTGATCATGCTTAGAGTACTGTGATATCACACCCACCCATGTAGAGGAAGCTGGAAAATAAAGGAACAACAGTCTTACAGCTGTAAGGCACATGGATTTCCTGTTTACATGCTTTGTTAGTAGACATTTCTCAACTCTGACAGTCAATGTTTGTGAACCACCACTCTGAACCATCTGATCCAAGGCAGACTACTGCTAAGAACTCAAAAAAGCCACAGTTCTTCCCACAGAAGACAAAAAGGATGTTTTCAGGAAGCAACAAGCTGCTCAGTCTTCCCAATACTAGTGGAAAGGACTGCTCACAAATGGTTTTTTTGACTTTCCAACACATGCTCAGATGCATTCTCCAAACCTGCAGGGCAGAAAGCCCCCATACTGAGGAGTGTAATTCCTACCAAGCCAAGGAAGCTCTGATTTACCCTAGTCGGGCATCTGCCTCACTGAGTCTTTGTGAGAGTTTTCAAGAATTCCCAGGGAGTCCTTCCTTTTACAGATTTAACCTCATGTCCTGGCTTATTCTGTTCCAGTATTGAAAAAAAAATCACTTTTCATCTCATCTTTTTTTCCCTCTTGGTTATCGAGTTAATTAGTCAGCAATATCTGTCCTACATAATTATTAGAAGGGACCTCATCTGGTTCAAAGCTTCCCTCCCCTAAGGTACCTGTATAAAGGAATACACACTCCTGTATACCTTGGATATTAAAAGAAAGGCTGTTAATGATTGTGTAGTTCTTGTGCATAACTCCCTGAGAAGTAACTGGGAACTCAGTACAAAGGAGGCAGCATGTGGGCTTTTGTTCCTTTAGTTTCTCTTCACAGGTCATATTTTCATTTTAGCTGCCCTTCTTTAAACCTCCCTATCTTTTCAGTATCTAAATGTAGTGTGAAGTATAGGCACAAGGGAAATGTTAGTGCTGATTAAGTGACTGATAGGTCTGAGGAGCAGGAAAGACACAGATAAAAATGATCCTCAGCCTTCATTTCCCCATGATTCTTACTTTAGGCAATGGTCAGAAATGTCTGGTTTCCTAGGTGCTGAGAGCTATATTCTGTTTTGCTCTAGATCGAAGCATGGCCCTATTATTCTATGGAGGCAGCACAGATTTTTGGCTAAGGCACTAGAAAGCAGTTCCACTGGTATTATCTTAAGAAGCTCAAGATACACAAATATTAGGATTATGTGACCAAATGATTTCTGAGTATTATCACACTGACTAATAAGTTTTGGTTTATATGTGTTAGCATGATCCCAGAATTAAAATGCTTATTTTCAAAACACAGACTGGAGGAATTTTGTTTTATTAAGCTATAGCGATGAGCCAGTATAACTCCAGTATTTCAAAGTTGTCCATGATGTAACCTCTATGAGATAATGAAGGCAAGATGTTAATTTCCTGTCATGAGTTACATCACCTTATTTCCAAAAGTCTTAATATAGACAACATATAATCACTGTCCACCCCTTTTGAATTGCAACATTCTTTTTCTGACCTATCATAAATGATTTTGCTGCTATGAAAAAATCAAACTGCCTCAGTTTGACATATTTCAGGGTATTTACCTCATGGTCAGCAGATGAGAAATAAGAAGTAGGCTTCAGGCACAACCTACTGACCCATAAATTTGAAAAGATACAGTGCTTGTTTTATGAATCCTAGGAAACAGAATAGTCTTGCTACCTCTAAGTATACATGACTATATCCAGGATTTTCAAAAGCGCTTGGTGGTTTGGAAAAAGATCAATTATTAAGTGGCAGATCAGACATACTTTAAAAGACCTGATTTTCAATAAAATGTTGGGCAACCACACTTTTATAATCAAGTCCTATTAGGGAATCTCTAGTTAGATTGCCAAGAATAAAAATTTTATTTCCTTTAGAGAATGTAGGAAATTGATTGCACCTTTTTAAAACCGTAATTTAATCCAGTGATGCTATGGTTTGGATGAGAGCTGTATGTAGCTCACCAAAATTATTTGGCTACTGAATGAAGCCTGAAACTCCCTAGACAATTTATTGGACCAAAGCTTATTCCTCATCCACCCCTAAACTGTTTTGAGAAAGAAGGCATATGTGGTAGATCACATGCATTTTCTTGAGCATAAAACCACACTCTTGCCACTTTCTTTCCCAGGAGGAGTTCATTATTATTTACTTTCCACTCAACTACTGCAGAGCTCTTAAATGGTAAACCTAAAGCTACCAGGCACTGTCAGGCATACTGTGGATGTGATACTGTGCATAGTGATTGACCTGTATGTGCCCATTAGTTCCAGTCATGTGGCAGATAGAAAACAGAGTGCAGCCTCTGGTACCACTAGAAGAAAATATTGTCGCTGCTTCAGTGGGTAAGGCTGCACACCCCTAGACCATTCCAAATGAACTTTTTATTTCTCATAAATATAAAGGTTGAAGTAATATTGGAATCCTTCATGCTTATTTACTGTTTTTCTTTAAGATATGTTAGATCTGTGTGCCAGTGTGATGAATATGTGCTTATAGGTTTTTTAAATAGTCAGAAGGAGCCACAATTAAAGCATCAGTTTATCAAAGTAGAATACATGATTGTCTGTGTAAGCTATTCCTTACAATAAGATAAAAAATCCCCTCCTCCGGCTGTGTCCAGCCAAGACTGTTCCTTACTCCCTAGTTTTTCACATCCATTGTTTGAGAAACCAAGCCACTTCCTTGGCATCCATCTGTTTAATACATCTGGCTCACTTTGTCTGGCTAAATTCCTTGAGGCACTCTTGTGGTGTTCCACAGAGAGAAGAAATAACTTTCTATGTTAGAAAATACTCTACAAATAAGTGAAATTTAGAAAAAAAAGTAAAAGGATCCATATGAGAGATGAAATCATTGGAATTTTTTTTTCTTTATATAAAAGGGACTCTGGTTTTCTGGTGTTTGCTTTTATGCTCAGGATAAGCACTAGTAATAATGAAAAATTTTATAACCCTTCCATCGCCTTAAACCAGATGACAGTTTTCAGATCTATGGAACTGAGATAACCATTCTTCTGAAAAGTGTAGGATTATTCTTTGCTATGTATTCCCAAATATTTTCATTTTTAAATCTTGCAGATAATGGCATTTCTACTGCTTTTATAAAAGAATCTTTCTTGGAGTATTTCAGATCTATATTTTCCTTTTATTCATATATCATGTTCCTTTGTTTATTTTTCCATATTTAAGCCTAATTATACCACCTTAAATAATCTCTCCCTCTCTTTAGCCTTACTTCTTTTCTCACTTACCCCGATAATAAACTAGGACAAAATATGCCAAAAGCTAGAACCATAATTGTGGTGAGACCTCAGCCGTCTGCACACTTAATGGATATGTGATTCTAATGGAATAAAGTCCACCATGAAACAAGCACGACAGAGCTAACAGTGAGCAGCTATTTCCCCAGCTGCGGCTCAGTAACCGACTCACAACAGTGAGTAGTTACTGGGATAAAAGGTTGCAGACCAGGCGAAGTGGAGTGATTGCCAGAGAGGTTAGGGTTTACCTCAAGGGTATTCTTTAGCTACAGCTTAGATGGGAAGTGCTTTGGGAATAGTCTCAAAAAGCCTTAGGTATGCTGCCTGGGAAAAGGCTGAAGAGCGTCAGTCTTTTTAAGGCTTCTGTTGTGAGTCATTGAAGGATATCTGATGTGGGCAACAGGCCAGGAGGCTAGGGTCTTTGCTGACTGTCAGTGTCCTTACTAGTGTCTGGAGTAGGCTAAGTGAGGGGGTGAAACATTTGGGTATAGTTTTCATCATTGTGGGACCTCTTGTAAAAGAAAATGGTACTTCAAGACACATGGATAAAGATTCAAGTAACTCTACCAAATTACATAGGGTGGCATATCACTGGAGAATAGCAAGTGGAGGATCTACATTTAAGGAAAGCAAAGCGATACAGGTATCTACTGGCCTATGAGTCTGACCTAATAGGAAGGAATAAGAAGAGACAGCTAAGCAAACAGAACAATGCTAAGCATGCATTCACCAAAGGTGGATGTGGCAACTTGATCTGGCTTGGAAAAAGAAGAGAATGGATTTTTATAGACAGAAGAAATGCAGAGCATGACTTCATGCATGCACTTCAATAAAGCAACCGATATGGAGACTGATGAAAGAGTTGAAAGGTGGATAAAGTGTGTTTCAAGGAGGCATCGAAATAACCTGCAGTTACAGGAGATTATTAGTGTTGTGAGAAGCTCATTTTATTTACTATTATTATTTAATGGTCTTGGCACAAGTAAAGAAAGTGTATACTGATGTTACAAGGGTAGGAGGCAACACCAACATGAAAGAGGAGCAAGGCATTGTACAGGAAGAATTAGGCTGGGATGTTTTCTTATATATTCAAAGTGCACTGCCATAACAAAGAGAATCTGAGCCACTGAGGGAATCAGAAGGGCAACTGTTGGGAGCTCATCACTAGCAAACTGAGGTGGGGGGGGACCCACAGAGTATCAGTTGTATGGTGTCTGAGTGTTGTCATTGGGTGATATGCCCAAGAAAAAGGTATACAGTTCTGGTCAGATCATCCCAATAAAAAGCAGGGAAATATTCCTGCTGTATAAGAGGTATTAATTAGACTTCATCTTTAATATCATCTACAGTTCTGATTGCCCAAATACAAGACAAATTAAACCAGTAAAGAAAGAATTGCCACCATGACTGTGGGAATGAAGAGCAATCTTATGAGATGAGACCAAAAAAGATATGTTTAGTCTAGCAAAGCAAGACTGAATTGAGAAGGGATGTTATTGCTCTCTATAAATACATCAGGGAGGTTAAAGAACTATATAAGATGAAGTACAATGTGGGCAGAAGAACAAACGGGCATAAAGTGGCCTTGAATAAATTCAGATTGGAATTAGACAGAAGTTTAAACCATTGAAGGAAAGAGCTTCTGAAACTAAATGTCTATAGGAGTACTGGGAGTTCTATTTAATTGAATTTAAAGTGAAACTAGTTTTTTTCAAGAAGAGATCATACCACATAATACTTAGGATTGTTTGGGACTGCATTCCCTTGAAAATCAAGATGATCCCTTGCAATATCACAAGCTCCTTAAGAATCCTGTGGTGTTTGACTGCATTCCCACATTGTAACGCTGCCATACCACAGGGGTTTTTTTCTGTTTTTTTTCTTCTGGGGGGAGGGAGAGAGAGAGTCATGGCAGAAATACTGATCACCAGAAGATTTATGATCAACAAAAATCTCTGTATTACCAGTCTCCAAACCTGAATATCAATAAGTAGTAACAGATTCTGGGTTTTTTTTTGGTAATTGTGAAATAATTGGTGGTGTACTGGGCTCTGCCAACCTGTTCTGGAATTCTGCTTTTAAGACTTGATGTACTGATAGCTATGGCATTTCCTGATAAGTCAGTTACCTTGAAATTACACTCAGTTCAGGCCAGGTTAAAGTAAACACTGAAAAAAAGTAATATAAAAACTTCTAAAACCCAAATTAGGTAACACAGTTGCAAAAGTTTCTGTACATCTATCTGTCTTATTATAAAAATATCAAGTGCATGGCTCCAAATTTTTCCATTCACTACATTGAAAACTATTCAGCTGACAGTGCTCGACAGGTTCCTGGCTGAAGTTCCAGCTCCCAGGGAAAATGTGTTTTCAGATTGCATTCATGGAACCCCAAATTCCTTTTATGTAGTTGACTTGTCTTTGGGGCAAGGAGAAATGGGATCAAATTCAAAAATTTCTGTCTCTGCGCTGCTCCATTCTTTCAGGGACTTTTCTTACTACAAACAAGGGAGAGCTTTACTTCCCTGGCACCAAGCCACTGTCTGCACCTCTTTGGTTCTGCAAATAATCAAGTATTCTTTCAAATGGCTCAGTGTAGTTACCTGTCTGGGTAGAAGTGGTGACTAATCCCTTTGAGCTAATAGTTGATTTGGAATGAACCGACCCCAAACCCTGCCTCTGAGAGTTTTCATGAAAACCAATTACAGTGTTTATGCATTCACTGTCACTTGTTTCTTTTTACTACTATTGTTAATAGATATTAAGGATGTATTTGAATATGACAGTCTTGTCATAAAGATATGAATAGATATTTAAGACATGTTTTGTTTAAAGATGACTTCTTAATACTTAATAACTGGCAAACTCTACAGACAGAATAAACAAATTTTCAATTTCAATGGACAGGTGAACCTCCTATTCAGAGTTTCTTAGAGCTGTGTTCTCATCTAATGCTACCTTCTCTAACATTAAAAGTATAAGTTAACTCTATTCAAAACTGCAAATAACTGTAGTTCTTGCTATCAGCTACAACTGCTGCTGCAAATACCAAGTAATTTAGGAAAAGCAGTATTTTCAGGGCACAGAAAACTAGAAAATTAAGGATGGAGTTTGCTTCTGTGCTATTTGTAGTCTGCCTCATCCTCAGAAGGGTCCAGCTGGAGATACATTGTGTCATCCATCCATCAGCTACTTTCAAACGACTACACTCCAGAGAAGCTCAGTTCCATTTTAGACGTGCTTTACTTTTGGATTTAATTTCTTCAGTTGTTGATGATAAATCACCAAATTGGACTGAATCACAGCCCATATAACCCTTTTGAAATTAGCAAAGCTACAGAGTCTGTAAATCAAGAAAGTATTTGGCCCTCTTCCTCCATCCTGTGATATGTGAATTTCTTGTTCTCCACTTGATGAATGTCTGGAATGCATAATATGCCTTATTGTTGCCCAAATGCTGTAGATTCTCGTATTTGTTATGTTGTTTGCTGTACTTACTAATGGCCAGGACTGTATGTATTGTGGTGTATCTGCTCTTTTAGGGCAGGCATAGAGAGAAAAACCATGTTACCACAACCTGTCCCCACATTTTCTATTGAAAATAAGGTTATAAATTGCAGAGTAGCACAGCAATACTCTTCCCACCCAAAGGTGCTTCAGGTATCTGAAGCAGGGCAGCTGCTCTGCTAACTCTGTGCTAACCTCTCCCAAGAGACAGACCCTTCCTGAAGGGCTGTCCTGCTGCTTCAAAGATCTCAGGGACTTGGAGCAAGGTCTTGTAAAACTACACTGAAATCTTCAGGCTGAAATCTTCAGGATGGCATATACAAAGATAAGTGGCATTGAATTATTAGGCAAGCAGTTTCCCTGTAGTGTTGGGGGTTAGCATGATTATTCCACAATTCATATTCTCCTTTGAGGTTTGGCTTCCCAGAGCTAGTTTTTTTCTCTTAGCTACTTCTTCCTCACGCCACACTTCCTACTGAACTCTTTGGGATCATTAACAGTGTAGATTGATGCAGACAGCCTACACTGCAAATGGAAAAGGCTGATTAAGTTATCATGCGATGCTTCTGTTAAGTAAGGATTATCCTCTTGAGCTATTCTACAGAGCTTTGTAATAACATAGTTTTAAATAGATATGGGCCCAAGTGATAAAATTCAGATGAGGATCCAAAGATTCTTCCTGAAGTTTGTAGCATTCAGATCCAGGTTTTCTTCAGCTTCATGTTAAGGCAGCTGAGGTCACTAATCACACCATAAGGTGAGGGCTTTACTCTGAACCTTTTTATACAACTGCACCCTTGTCCATGCTTGAAGGAAAGGGGTGAAAGAGAGCTCATTTTTGCCACTAGGGAGAAAAATGTAAGAACATGGTGATGGGAGGAGGAAAAGACCTCAGGAGGAAATTGTGAGTCCACTTCCCAGTGGAGATGTCCAAAGCAATTTCCGCCATCTAATTTGAAAAGGTAAATATTATTTTTAAACCCTATATGAGTTTTTATTGTTATATATTCCACATGACTTTTTGTGTTTAGTCTGTTTATTTGAAAAACTCTTCATGTTGTTTTCCTTCATTAACTCTTACCTCTCCCAGCCCAAACTTCTCAAACTAGTTTAAAAACCTGCAAATATTGTTAAAAAATGTATTAGCATAAGAAAAATTCATATTAGCATAAGAAAAATGTATTCCTTACATAAGTAATATTGATAGGAAAGGAACAAATTACAGAGTATTAGCAGAAGAAAGAGACATGCTAAACAGCATTGTTAATTAGTTTGCTTAGTCATACTTGTATATCTTTGGTAATAGCTAATCACATTAGATTACCATTACTGTAAAACCATAGAAGTATTTGTAATGTCATTATAGATTTTTATTTCAGAAGGGAGTTTCATATCTTCCAATTGCCTAATGCAAAATAATTTCTAATTAATAATTCCTTTGGAGTAATTATAATTAGCAATATGAATGTGGGGAAACTAATGAATTAGGAAGAAAACTTATATTTTGGGGTTGGATCTGTATGTATGCTAGAATGATTTACATTTTTTTCTGCTTACTCTGGTAATGCCTATAATTTAATTGTGACAACTTCAAGAAATTCTCCCTTTCCACTTCACTGATTCTATTTTTCCTGCAGCTGTCATTGCATTTACTTTCAGAGACTGGGTTAAAAAAATAGCTGCAAGAGGTTACAAAAGAAAGGGAGTTAGTGATTTGACCTACTGCAATGGATCCCAAACTGAAGAGCTAATTTCAGTGGTCCAGTCTCTGCAAGATACAGTGTAAGTTGCTCATAATGAATGCTGATCATCCCCCTTCCCCCTGGCTTCTTCCTATTGTGTTTTGCTGTGATGACCTGTACAGTCCAGTAGTTCCTTCACTGGGCTCCTTCCTAAAGAGGCTTTCTGAAGGACAGATGGAGGAGCTTGTCATCCACTTCAAGGGTCCTGTTCTCAGCCCTGGGACTTAGAGGACAACTCTTTTCTGAAGCCACTGTCCTTGGACACCTTTGCCTGCCTCTGCTGTCATTTCCCTTGCCCACAGGTGTGTCTTGAAAATCCATCTCTAGAACAGGATAATATGACTCTCAAGGCTTCATGCCTTTCTTTTAAGACATATGAACTTTTCCTTTGAATCTCTTTGAAGTTGCTGCTGTAGGATATTGGTCATGTCGATGCAATGGCTTAGCTATAAACTGGACCCCCAAAGTGTCTTAATTCCGGTAAGTTCACGCACACAAACAAATCAGGTCAAATACTGGAGATCTATCTCAGACAATGCACAGGCACTGCTCAAAACTAGTACTCTCCAAATAGAAAAGGAAAGAACCATCAGGATGTGAATCCTGAGCAGATCATCTGACCATGCTTTGTTTATGTGAAAGTCAGACAGGCAGTTAGCTGCTACCATACTGCTCTCATAGCCAGCATGGGAAAATAGAAGATTTTCACATAACTTCAGTGCATGTTTTGCTAAATGCTGACACTATTTTTTTCCAAAGAATCTATGATTTTTAAATAATTTGTATGTATTTAATATCTTCGACTTTGAAAAGTCTCCAATTTACTGTGGAGATAGAAAAGCTAATGTAGGTGGGTGTTGGCACTAGAGTATCACCTGTCATCTGGCCAGACCAAATATGGAAGAAGACGTAAGGTTTGGATACCAATTTTGCTGTGCTTGGTCCTGGAGTTAGTATTCAATTGCTGAAAGGCATTCACACAAAAATAGCTCATGATGTCATCCAGGTAGCATGTGACCCTTATTACAACAGAACAAACAGTACAACAGTACAAAAAGCATCCAAACATACTATGCTCTCGTCTCAGAGAAATGCCAGCTATGAAATACACAACAAAGGCTGAGCAAACCAATAACTCTGTCCTTTTAAAGCACTGAACTGCTCCTATGTGACAGTGACCATTCCTGGCTACCACGTCAGCTGGTCTTAGCTGACTTTTTCTATCTTAGCCTAGATTTGGTCTGAGTGGTGCTCAGCGCTGGGCAGCAAAAGATGTAGGAGAGGGCAATGGGGAGACAGGGTGACTTAGAGTGATTATGTTTGTCGTCTTGTTCCTGAGGGTGCAAGCTAATTTGGCCCTACCGGCTGCCTCAGAGTTGCTCAGTGTGGCGCCTAGATGCCCATGTCTGCAAGGGATCTTTCAGCAGACTGCTAGATCCTGTTAAAACGGCCATAGCAGTTGCCAGGATCCATGAATTTAAAGTGAATTTAAAGGTCGCTAATGCTTTCATAGTGTGTTTGAGAATTCCTAATACATTTTACTTCATGACTGATGAAATATCCTATGCTGGCATCAGTGGGCTTCAAAAATTTGGTCTTGTTTGTTTCACTGTTTTTGAAACAGTGTTTCCTTTCAGCATGGCTATTCTCCTCCTCAAAGGTATTATTTCTGCTGAGACATCAGTTTTGATTAGACTTGGCTTCCCAGCCGGCGGCTCAGAGGATGTGGTCCCGGCTGCAATCAAATGTTGTTCTGTTCCACTACCTACCTTACAGCATGTCTTTTTGTATTTATCAGGAGCTTTTAAATCCCAGAAAACATGCTTTTCATATCTATGCCCTAAGTAAATGTAGAAATAACAGGAGCTTAGAGTGTATTCACTTTGGTCATCCTGTTTTGTTTCCAAACCAGTACTAGAATTAGAATTAATATTTAGAATTAGTTCTCTAAAACAGTATTAATAATGAATAGACAAACTGAATATTATTTATTTGTGTCCTCTCCCCCCACCACCCTCACCTATCCCCCCTGCTTGTGACACTAAGTAGGCCATCAACCCCCTTTTTAATTCCCGGAGTTTCCACATTTTGCCTTTTTTTTTTTTTTTTTTAATCAGAACAATGTCTCCTAGCTGCTTTCCTGTCACTGTGGGAGGTTTCTTCTCCAGTCCTTAGGGCAGACGCTGTTTCACCTTGGAAAATCTGGGAGGCTGCCCAGGGCCTGGCCCAGGGTGGGTGTCCGGGGGCAGAGGGGTGCCTGCGTGGAGGCGGCCATGAACCGCCCCCAGCCAGTCACAGCCGGTTCCAGCTGGCCGCGGGTGGCCCACGCTGGGGCAGGGACACTATGAGGGGCTGCAGCTGCAGGCGACCTGCACCGGGGCAGAGGAAAATGAATAAGAAGCAAAGTGTGGCACAGAAACCATTACTCGAATGACCCCAACGGCCTGTCACCCCTCACCTCACTGAAGGAATTGGGAGGAATGAGTGAAACATGCCAGGAAAAGCAGGGAAGTTGAGACTAGCAGGAGGGGAGGGGAGGTGTTTGGCTGAAGTACGTGCTAGGGAAAGGGGAGGAAAGATGTTTCTCTATGTATTAGTTTAACTGTTTATGCCTTCCTCTTTTCCCAATACCTCAATCAGTAAGTAAAAGTTCACGTTGATTGGCAATAAATTAAATTAAATTTCCTGAATCAAAACTGCTTTGTTCATGGCAGGGACAAGCCCTTTCCCCAACCTTTTCCATGGGGAAAGAAGCAGAGGTTTCCTTCTCTTAGCTCTACCTTTGTTTTTGTTCGATGTTTTCATTCTGAAAGTCTTTGTCCGCTAATAAGGATCCTGCAAGACAAAAGCTGTGAACTTCCATTCTTACCAAGGAATCCCGTCAGAGTTTTTGGCAGCTCTGTGATCAGGGGTGATACAGTCTGGCCAGGAAATCTAGCTCATGGAAGGGAATAGGGTTGTGGGGCACAAAAATCTTGAGGATGATTCAGTTTGGGGGAAGAACTGTTTTATTAGAAAAGATTTTTTTTCCCCTGCTCTATGAAAACCAGAACAGTGACTTCAATGTAAAATTAGATTTTCACAAATAATTTATTTCCAAGTGGGAAATATTCAGTCTGCCTTGCTTGGAAGACTTACTCCAGACCATGGAGGTAGAATATCAGTTAGAGAGTTTCCCAGAAGGAGCTCCATGTGAAACCAGACACATTCCTCTGAGGAATAAAGATAATAGTGGTAAGGAAGAAGAGACTGGGATAGAATTAACTGCTCTATGACAGAAAATAGTCACTCCATTCCCTCCAGAAAGAATGGAAGATGTAGAGGTCTGAGAAAACCATGCAAAAAAACAAATGTGGTCCTATAGGCTTAGGCTGTTCTCTTTCATAGGTGGGCTAGTTCTGCTTTTAAACTCAGAGGAAGATAAAAGTTTGGATGCAAGTCTGAGATTTTTTTTCTACTGTCATTACTTTTACTATGTTATTTAATTTTTTTTCCAGATTTTGGCAACAAGAACAGATGAATCTGGATGCTGCCAAGTCTGTCAGTATGGTATTTGCTACCATTTTAGACTGAATAAAATAAGTCTTTCACAAGCAAATGAAATCACCGCAGACTCCACTCAGTCTTTATGCTATTCTGAGTGGTTTAGGTGGGACACACTGAAGGCAATGTTCTGAAGAAAAGAAGATTAAAAATAAAAATCAATGCACTGCATATTGGACATAGTATACTGCCAGATTAATTTTTTACCACAGTGACCTGATTTCTATTACTTCTTGCTAAGTTCATAGGCATATTAGTCACAGAGAACATGCTTAATTTCTGGCCCAGGTTTTCATGAGGTCTTGGAGGAAGATTCCCCTTTCAGAGAAGTGTCCAGATCTTGAAAATTATTTGGGCTTTGGTAGCATAACTAAGCAGCGCAAGAACATCTCAGATAAGAGTGGTTTTCCATTACAGACACCTCTATGTGGAAGCTTTTGAAAACTTAGTTGCTATTAAAGAGAATGAATAGGGATGCATATCTGGCAAATATGCTTCTGAGAACCTGGCTTTTGCTCTATAGCTTTTCCAGCTCTCCAACTTCAAGTGCTTTGGTAGTGGTATACTCTGAAAATGAAATGAAAAGTCTGAGTAGACATTTCTGGAGACTCTTTCCAGTATATTTTACTTACTACAGATACAGATGCTTACTACATACCCCATAATGTTTCACAGTAATTGAATAACTACAAAATTAATTTCATGACTAAGCTACTTGAAGCTCCTCTGGTCTCATCTAATGTATGTATTTTCAGAATCTAAAAACACTATCAAAAGTGAAGTTTACATTGTAATTTCAGGTCTACTTACTGAAATATGACTGTTATAAATAAATTCTTAACTGGAATTATTTTTGCTTCTCCCAGAGGGTTTGGTAATAGGTCCAGGTATTTTTAGAAGCAAAGTATATTCAAATAAATTTTAATCTCTTGTTAAAAAACACAAGTACTCCTCACATGATTATGCACCTTATGCAATGTCAACTTTATTTTTCTTGGCATCTTCAAGGTATTGCCATAAAATAGAATTTTATAAATAACTGTTTAAAAAGCTCTGCTTCCAGTTTATTCTGTTTTTTTTTTTTCCCTGTCAACTCTACATGAAAATAAACGTTTAAACTTAGCTCTCAAGAGACCACTGGGGGCTGATTCTTGTTGACAAGACAGAATTCTAGGTACTTAGATTAGAAAGGGAACTTGGTAAAGTTATACAAATAATGACTGATAAAAGTAGCTAGCATGCAGTTTTGTGCTTTTGTAAGGTCATCAGAAGATTACATGAACATATAAGGTGAAGGAGAATGCTTTTAAAAATGATGCTTAACTAATAAAAGGAACTTACTGTTGTTGTAGGTTATTAAATTCAAAGGCTTAGTATGATTTCTAAATAGTATTAGTTACTTATTTTGCTAAGTAGGCTACTCAAGTTCACTCTGAGAAGAAAGAAATGTAGAGCTAACAGAATTGGGTTGGTGGGTTTGGGGTTTGGTTAGTTGGCTGGAGTTTTGGAGCCGTCTTTTTTTGCATAGGAGCATCATTAACAATTTATACAGAGATTAGGAGTGAGGTTTGTGTTTGTTTATCTTAGAACAATAGTTTCAGTAAATGTCATTTGAAACAAATAATTGTATCAATAAGTGGTGGAACAGCATAAATTTAACTTCTAATTAATGATTATGAATAAAAAAGAAAGGTGCTCTATTTATGGACAATATCCAACATGTTTTCTCTCTCTACTGTGATGAATTTTTTTCATGTGATTTTAGGCTTTTTGAGCAAACACGCAATAAATTCCTTAGCAGATCAGTTGATATGGTGGAATTAAAAAGAAGTTTATATTCCAAAGTGCTGGGTAACAAGATATCAGTATTTAGCTGTGATATTGTACTTAGAAGAAATGCTCAAATTTTGGCTGATAGTGTATACACAGTAGCTTGGATTGACTTTTCCACTGTTGTAAAAAGCTGATTGCTGTAGAATATTGGACCAAGTTCAGAGTCGGTGTAAGGAGGTGATGACTCCAATTTGGCATATTAAAATTCTCTTTAAAGTGTTTTGGCACCTGTTAGAAATGGTAATAAGGCATGATCTAATACAACGTTCTCTGTTAAAGTGCTGGAAGACTGTCTTAGGGAAATAAGACAATGTTACTTCAGCAATTGCAGTATTTTTGTTCTTATTAATGTATATTTTCTATAGAACGCTGAAGTAATACTACTTAACCTAAGTCAATTAGCCAAATGGTCTGTATTTCATATTTTTGAATGTATTTCCCAACAGGGATACAATTTGCTTATCCTCATTATTTCTCAGCCTGCAAATTTGATTTATACAGAATTTTAATTTTCTATTGCCTCAAGCAGTCAGCCGAAGTCTGCACTGGGGGAAACTTGCACAGGAGCAATTTTGCCTTTTAGCAAGTCCTGAAAAATTAACCTTCCTCTCAAAAAATATAGGAAAAATGTGACTTGTGCATTTGCAGTCTTCATGAAAGAAAATTATTCACTTGTTCCACCAGTGATAGCCTGCAAATCAGACTATAGATAGGAGGAGAATACAGTAAAGAACATGATGAAAGCACAAAATTTAATCTGGTCCAGGGACAGTGCAAAATTTTTTACATGCTTGGCTTCTTGGGACTTATGTTTAAATTAGGAATATTCTTAATTGCTTGCGGTAACATTTTCTTCAGTCAAGGCCTAAGGAACAGGACAGAAAAATAAGATACAATGTCAAAATGAGCTTCTGCCTTTTTTGGTTATGTGTTAGCCATAGGAAGGGTAGATTATCAATACAAATGCTAATTGGGAGGGTGAATGGCAAAAATGAATGAAGATAGGGGGGCAGACAAAGCTGTAGGAAGAGACCATTTGTAGGAAAGCAAGGTAGATGGTAAAAAAGACTGTTGGTGACAGAAGGAAATGACTTCTGTTCACAGAGTGGGTAGGCTTGCTAGAGGACCTGTTGGTAGCTTTCACAGACCTACCACAGGGATCGTTCTTTTGGCAAATTTTACGTTAGTTCATTAGTAACATGACAACAAAATGAACTAGGTGCAGTCAGGCATTTTGCTATGGGTAAAACCTGTTGCTTTCAGCAAGTTAATCTACCACACACAGTCTATGAAACCCACTCTGATATGTGAAGGAAAGGAGGAGTAACAGGTGGAGCTGCATATGTACTGTTTGATAACTAATTAAAAACATCTCTTCGTTTCAGCAGATGCCTTATATTATCTGTAAATGTCACATTTAAAATAGGTCTAATATTAATATAATTTCTTAAATAACAAGTATTTATTAGCAATTAACAAACATGAGACACATGTTCTTTTAAATGTCAAAAACTTGTTTAAATAAGTACTTTATTTATCTTGAAGCTTGACAAATGGAGATGGTTAGCGAGAACAAGCAGCAGAAATGAGTCCTTTTGCCCTCATATTTGTTCTTAAGTCCACTGGCTGCAAGAAACAGTTAAAGAATGCTCCCAGCAAGGGGGCAATGGGGATATGGTACACGAACCTCTTTGGTTGAAGAGGGAACTAAAACTAGAGTGGGATTCAGCTCACCCTAACTTGGGTGTCTGCATTTGGACTGTGTGTCCAAACAGCCATTACAGAGAGTGGACGTCGAGGGCTTGATGGAGTAGCCCATCCATGGGCATCATTTGAGCATGGTTTGAGATTCCCTAGGCATGCTTTCTGGCCTCCAGCTATCACTCAGAAGGGCATGAGTCTTCACAGGTCCTGTATCATATGCTAGGTTCAAGGGGATATTCTAGTTACATTATGGCATCTCAAATAGCATTAATTGCCAGGGGGCAGGGAATTGAATTGAGGCCCTGTTCAATATAGTCAGTGAAATGTGGAGTTGAACATGCAGATGACCAGACATATGTGTCTACTTTAGGACAGCATGAATAGCTCTCTAGACTCCCCTGACTATAACATGATCTTAGAGATCATTTATTTTATGCAAACATCCACATTATAACTACGTAACTGCAGGGGACTGAATCCCAACCTGAGCGTCTCATGTTTGAGTGGGTGGTCCCATCACCGTTGGCTAGCTCTTGAAGACAAGCTTCTACTACTGTATCACATGCTAAGCCTGGTTGGTAGAGTTCCCAGACAAGATCTCCGAGATTCAGTTGTCATGTGCAATGGATAAGAGAAACATTTTATCTGCAGAACCTAGTGGAGTGGGCTATGGCTATCCATGCTCACCTGTGACTGAGGTGCTTTTGGAAGATCCAGGGGAAACCTTTAAGTTCTTGGAGAGATTATTTGCAAAAACTTGGGTGCTGTCAGATTTTATGTGTTGCTAGACTGAAGAGGAAGAACATAATTTTTTAAAGCAAGTGCTTACATTTGTATGCCAAAATCATATTTACATCATAGTTCAGTTTCCTGTCAATCTGGAGCAACTTTACTGTCACCAATGTACAATGGTAAGATAGCATCACTGGATTCAAGAAGTGGATACCCACAGCCATGCCAGGATGCCGTGAGGCAATATCTCCTATAACATCTACATATTAATATTTTGATGGACACTGCAGAAAGCAATTAAGTAATTACAGTGGATGCGAAGTTAGATTTAGGAGTGACTTGAAGTGCGGTCTGAGGCAAACATTTAATAGAAAAGTAGAGTAAACAAAATCTTCTGTTAGTAATTGCTGTAAGTGACTGCTTATTAAAGGGAAGGAATCTCACTTCTGTGAGGAGTAAAGATCCTAGATGAGAACAAATATTGCAAGTGAATCAAAAATGTGAGGTTAGTCAGAAGATGCATCTCAGCTTATCTTTTCTTTCAGTTCTTAGCCCAGAGTGTCTACTGTTCCTTCTGTATTTTTTATTGTTTTGTCACATGTCAAAAGAGAAACGTTCTTGTCAAAATGATTTAAATTTGTAATAAATATATATATATGTTTTGCTATTCTATCAGAATTTGCACTGAGAGACAAAGCATTATCTGCAGGAACTATTTATTCTAGAATCTCTCCTATGGAAACATGAAAATATGAAATCATGAAGGCTGATTTTCTTTACATCATTTTAACTGAGTTCCTTTTGAATGTAATACAGCTTTGTCAGTGTAAGATTAGAATCAGCCCAATTAGAATCAACTAAACACGACACTTAACTAGTTGAGTACTCTTCATATTTTAGACATATTGCCTGAACAATCAGTTGTACTGACTACATTGGAGAGTTCTTTAATATTCTCAAACTGAAAAAACAAACAGTCTAGATTCATTAATATAGTTCTTATTACTGAAAGAAAAAAAAAAAAAGGATGATACTAGTTGCCACAAGATGTCACAAAAATACCAATTGTTTCTATCCTGCAGACATCTTTGGTACTACTGGTTACCAGTATGAATTCTTGGGCAATATGTCAAACTCTAGTTTGGGAAGAAAGCAAAGCAAAATTTATTATTTGTTTTTCTCACTTTTAGTGCCACTACAAATGGATTAGATGTCCTCTAAGTACTTTTCATTTCATTCCAACAGCAGCACTTCAAGAGAAATGTGCCTGTGCAGTGAAGGATGCCATTGTCATATCTTCTGGGGGAAGTCCCTACAACATGCCAAAAATCTCATTTTTGGAGAGTCTACAGTGTTGAGATTTGAGCATAAAGCGTGGATGTTTTTTGCCTCTATTTGCATTAAGGATTCCGCACTTCTGAACTGATATCAATGTGAGAAGAACCTCTAGTCCACATGCTTTGTTTTGTTTTATTTCAGGAGTATGTCAAAATATTTACCAAGTATGTAATTATCATTTACCTAATTTTGTAAGAAGGAAAATAGAATAGGGAGAAGATAAGCAACTTGTTAAAGGTTACAGAGAATGTCAGAGGAAAGTGTAGAATTAGACCCAGACTTCCTGATTCTCTTTCTGCCTATTAGAAATCCTGTAGACATGTGTGCGGTTTCTATTTTCCTCATAGTTCCCCATTGCTGTTTTATTCTGATAGTGGCAAACTCTGCTAGCTTTCAAGACTCGTGAACAATAAATAAGCACAGAAAATGTTACAGAAAGAGAAAATACACCTCTTTCCAACTTGCTTGCCCTGTCTAGGTTTATTTTAAGTCTACCTTTCTTTTTATCATTCCCATGGCACCCAGTTTTTTAAAACCATTTCAGTGTAAATTTTGAAACAGTATTGTAGAAGCTACTATACCGTTATCTGTGCTAGTGGGGAGGATAGCTGTTGCTTACCACTGTGTCCAATGCCATTCTCAACTATCAGGATAGCTTTGCCTTTCTTGCCTGGAAATTTTGACTCAAGCGAATTTTTGATGGGTGTAATTTTGTGATAAAACCATGTGCAAACCATACCCTTCTTCCAATAAATTGAACTTCAGAGAAAGAAAAGTTCAGTTAGGAGACACTGCTCAAGATGTTAGGGATGAAAGAAAGCAGTAGAAGTAACTTTCTTGTGTATGTGCAGTCTGTCCATGTGCACACTCTGTAGAGTCTGGCTGACTATCCATCTGCACTCAGTTCTTTCACACAGTGCTTCCAAAAAGAGAATTAGCAGATTCTATTGGTTAAATTACAAAAGTGACCCTTTGGTCCTCTGTATAATAAACTGCAGAATGTTCCTACAGGTTTGAATCATTTGGTCATTTCCCTACAGCTTTTTTGGGGGTGGTGGTGGGGGAGAAATGTCATGGTGTATCTACAGCTGTCACCATTCCTATAAGCAGAAATATATGTAATATGCACTGTATGCCAAAAACCCCTATGTTCAACCCTGAAACTATGTCCTAGATGTTCCAAAAAATACTGGTCATCAGTTATCCATAGTAAGGAACTTACTCTCTTTTTCTGTTTGTGAACTGCCACAGGTGACATGTAGTGCCTTCATATGCATTCATTCACTATTTTTTTATTAACAGAATGATTTTAGTGACTTATGCTTAGGCTGGTAATTTTTAAGGTAAGCAATTCAGTGCCAGTGCTTGGAATCTGAGCTGAGGTGCCTGAGCTTTTTAGTTTTGCCTGGAGGTGCTGTTTGTTTCTGTTCTTCACTTTCTGCATTCAGAAGTTGCCTTCCATGATATATTATCTAAGCTTCACCTTTCAGATGAATATTCCTGCCATGAAATAAATTTGCTAGAACATTTAGAGAAATGGTCATGAAAGGGGAACAAAGGCAGCTAAAGTGAATTTTGGTTGCCGTAATATAAATCTAGCCACATGCATTACTTTTTTTAATATGTCCTATTTTGTAAGGCATAATATGAAAAATGAAAATGACGGCTTCGTAAACAAACTTAGAAACACCTTGATGAAGCTGTACATACATGGGAAACAAGGATGAATGATTATTTGGGCCCTCCCTTGTTCTCATTTCATCGTAGCTACCATTGATTTTAATGGGAGCAAGGTTTGACTGTGAATTTTGGCTTGGCAGAATAATTGCTTCTCATGAAGTCCAAACCTAGCTATTGAGCCATGTAAGTGCGCGCTCTCTCTCTCTCTCTCTCTCTCTCTGCAGCTGCGGCTGGAATATAAGGAATGATTTTGAATGCAGAGATAGTTTTGTGGTCAAATTTTAGTATTTGAATGTCTCCTGAAATCTTTGACATATTAAAACTTCACCATTTTCACTAATAAATTACTCTTGTGATTTTTACATGCTAGTTGATTGCTACTGCTCCTCTTTCTTTTACTTTACCCATGTGTTCAATTTTACCCTCCATTCATATTGCAGCTGTGTCCAGGCCTGGCCATTTTAAAATAGATTTTTTACAGCATTTGAGTCAAAACCTCCCCATGTTTGCTGAAGCCTCCCAGTACTTTCACAAGTTAAATAATGATAATAATCCCTAAAATGCAAGCATAATGTGCAGAGGAATACCATGAATGGATAGATGTTGCATTTCTCTTCAAAACACAGATTGCTAATTTTCTCTTCCTCCTTTCCCACTTGCCCCTGATTCCTGTCTTTTTTTCCATCCATTTTTCCACCTAGAAATTACTGAAGAGGTGTCTCTTACTGGACCTGATTCTTATATACCTATACTTTTCTGAGGAAAGAAACTTTCTATCAAGTGTAAATGTAATGTACCCCCATTTTATGACCCTTTTCACTCAGCTGGATGGTCTAGAGTAAGTGAGACCACACCTCATTATTTATCCAGAGTGTTCACTAGCATAATATGAAATCTAATGAATAATATACACTATAACTGTCAAAACAATGGAACAAAGACAGCTGAGTTTTTTCAATGCATTTTTTCACATACTAGTTTGCAACTTTCAAAAATGTATAATGGGTTTTTCAGACATGGGCTAATTAGTGAGTTCCTACTGTAAGTAGCTATGTACTGAATAGAGGGGGGTCAATATGACGTAATGTTGTGCTGTCATTCATAAATTAGTTGACGGATAATCTAGCCATTCATGACATCAGTGGGACTTTGGATGGGTGATATACTTGAATTAACTCACTTTTATCCTTATTCTCCTATTGTGTGATAGGACTTCTGTGTTTTTTTCTTCAAAAGATTTTCTGAATTTGTATCATCAGAGGCATTTCGACTGTAGTAGATGGCCGTTGTGCTCTCAGAGAGTTAGAAACCGAACAGAAGCTTCATTTCTCCAAGACGTTTCACTTTTCCTTTTAAACACTATGAAAATACACAGTTTATAGGAAGCTGAGATACTTTCCCAAGAATGCTTACAATCAATTTAATGTTAGCAAGTTACCGTACTGACAAGTAATGGTAGCGGTGACCTAAGATATCTGGTGCACATCCTTTCAAAAACAGTCATTATATATGCTCACTATCTTTGAATACTCCTTTCTTGTTTGACATGAAAAATACTTTAGAGCCACATATCACTTTTGAGCTGTGGATCAAGTGGCTTGTGATCTAGGAAGCTGGACGAAGCGATGCTGCTGTAGTGATGCTCACTCGCTGGCAAGAATTATGCCAACTGCATTGTGTGAGAGACTGCAAACACACCTTTTCCCAAGCTGTCAGCCAACTGCAACTGATTTATTCCAAACCCTGGTGTGCTGTAGCTACCAAGATCAGAACATCCATTAAAATGACTCCTGTCCCTGCACTGTTACTATTACCCACTAACACATACTGTAAAAGGCATGAATTTATTTGCAACAATTCCCTGTAAGTACAGAGGTTGTAAAATTGATTGCATTCATTTGAAATAATTTTCATCAAGTTAGAGAAATCTGATAACAAACACTTCAAATGCTTTACATTCTCTATTAATATATAGGCATATGGATGGGGCATATATCATAATGAAATGCTGGTCATTTGTGCCTACATTACTATATTAGAAAATATTTGTATCTATCTGTAGCTGCATTGCAAAGGCAAGATGTGAATTTGTTTCCTATTTGACTGTTTTTCTGAAATGATGCTATAGATATTATGTGTTAACTACACTGCGATACCACTCCTTAGCCTGACAGTGATCAAGAGCAAATTGCTTTGAGCCTCCCCAAGCCCCCAGAAACAAGGAAAAAACAGAACAACAAAGGAACTGGAGTCCTGGGGAGCCTCCAAAGTAAATTTTTACAAGTTTCAATGCAGGAGAAGAACAAGCAAAATGGTGGCTGTGACAGGTCTGTAATGCAGACAACAGAAATACAATGATTTATAAATATGTATGTAGTATAGAGATACAGTGTTTATTATAGAATTAAACTATGTAATATAAAAGGTTGTTTACATGAAAAAGTGGGATTCTTCATATTAAACTATGTTGGTTTCTGTGTGCAAGGCAACAGAATATGTTTGGAGCAAATCTGTGTTTCATCTTCTAATAGCTTGGAGCCCAGGAATCAGGCTTCTATCAGAAAGCTTACAGAAGTTACAGGCAGGCCTTCTGGTATAAGAGGAAAAGGTAGAGGATTACGAAGCATTGCTTTTCTATTACAGATGCCTCCAGGAGTCTGTTGCAAACAGCACACAAGTTCTGAGTGCAGTCTCAGATGATTTGTCAGTGATATTCTATTGCTGCTTGAGTCCTGTCGTTCCAGGGGGAGTAAGCCTTTCTTTCTGTCTTTCTTTCTTCTTTCTTAAGTCTGTGTGTAACAAGAGATGTGAAAGTCTCCTTAAGCAAGGATGAGTTTATAGCTGGTAAGTAATGAAACTAATTGTCCATATGGTTCCCAACACTAGTCATAATCCAGTGCTGTTTCCTCCAGTGTCATATGACAGGGTTCATGTCACCTGGCTTTCACTATTAATTGTTGAAGTCTAAGCTAGTCATCTAGATTGCCTCTATGAGCAATGGTGAAAGACAGGCATATCCAGGCTAATCCATCCTGGCTTTCCTATAATGCTATTCTCAGATGAGGTGAATCACCCTTTGAAGGTAGCAGTGTGTCTGCTGCACCTGTACAAAGAGAACTTGCATGACTCTCTACTCAAGCTAGATTTAAAATGGATAAGGATAAGTGATATAAATCCATACTCTTAGTCATTCATTTACCAGCTCACACAAATGAATATTTCCGCAGCCAAGTGTATATGGAAGCACTACTTCAGCTATTTTTGTTACAAGATTTAGAATACATGTAGCATACTTATGTAGAACTTTCCATTGCTACAATGATGTGAGGATTTTGTATAGAGTAGAAGTGATGAGCAAGTAGGATAAGCAAGAAATTTACAGTCTGATCAGCTCTGGCTTGGGGTTTCTTGCAGTATTCTGAAAGATGAGTTCCTATTTTTTAAGTTTTAGTACAATCATCTGTTCACTTTCTTTTAATTATGAATTAAATAATTCCACCATTATAAATATGCTGATAGCTTTAGCTTTTTATTAAACCATTACACTTCTTATTCCCTGGGGATTTAAACTGTTAAAAGTTAAGTGTTTAGTTACACTTTCAATGGGAATGGGAAGGAGGATAACCCGAAAATGTCAGAAGAGTAGAAAATTAAAATTTGGAGGAAGGCGTATCTACTCTGTATTACATTACTGGCATATATTTCTCAATATATATAACTGAACTGATGCAAGACATGGTAGGACAGTGACCAGGCATGCTGTGGGAGATTCTGAGTACATACCTTCCTTGATGCTTGTATTGTAGGTACGGCTGATGCACTATGCCACTTTACTGCATTTTTAGCCCTTTTTGCCTAATAAAGCCTAATGCTAGTTAAAGAGTATGAGTGGCCAGTGCACCAGTTCAGAGGTGTACGAAATAGTGCAGAGCCGCCAGGAGACCCATAGCTACTCGCTTTCTGCAGTGCTGCAACAGACCATGAGGTGCAGCGCAGTATGTGGACTGACTGGGCCTCCTGGCCAGGCAGATCTGTCAGCTGGCCACTCTCAGAAAGTTTGGAGGACACAGCTCCTATGCTTGGGGGTCCTAGAGACTAAGGTGAGTATTCACAAGCACTAACTTCTTGCCTAGTTCTTCAAATAATTGATTTCTGCTTTGACTTACCCTCTGGAGGAAAAAGGCTTTCATTAACTACAAAGAAAAGGAGGTGGCCCTAACCTAAACTTAGCTGTTGTGAGTGCTCTCCTGTATGTGTCCAGTTGTGATGCAAAAATGCAAGGGAAGGAACACACTTACCCAGAGGAAACTGTGGGTAGAGTAGTTCTGAATAAATACAGATGTGTGCCACAAGAAGAGGGAAACTGAAATAATTAAGGTTTAAAAAACAACATCTTATGGCCGCTGCTGTGAAGTAATTTCATTTCTGGCACAGTTTAATGCTTTAATCTATGCTAGTGTTGGTCTTCAGAGTAATGTATACGGCATGGACTAGGGAGCACAAATGCCAAAAATATGAGGAGTGTGACATCATAGGCCAATTTTAAATGAACCACTATCTATTTTTATATCAGAATATCAGTGCATGAGCAACCAGAGTGAAACTGAAAGGAATGCAGGGTAAACATAAGCATTTTTACTTTGCTCAAACTGGGAACGCATTTATTAATATATATTATAAGCATATCTATTTTAAACATTGCCTATACTGCTCAAAGATGCAACCTATTCAGAGGTAGGCACTGAAAGGCAGAAACGCTTAAGAGGTTGAATGGCATTTGTCATCCTGAGCTATTGGCACATCCACAGAATGACTGAAGGGAGGGAATATGTCCACTTTAGCACCCAAAGTTCACTATCGCCCAGGAGCTCTTCCCTCAAGGAAGGCAAAGGTATGGGGGAACTGAAGGGATCAGAGGAAGGGCTCACTGAGGCCTTGCTAAAGACCAGGATCAACAAATCTTTAGTACAAACCTCAAGAACCTTGTGGAAACTTCAGAGCCTGAAGGAGCATTGCTTTATTTCATGTTCACACACAGCCCTGTGCAAGTACAATTCAGCCAATATGCCAATTACTGATGCAAATGTGGGTGGCCTTCACATGCCACTAGCTGTTGTTTCATGATTGTTCCATTCTGTGTTGCATTGGTACCTCATACCTTTTTCATGTAACAGACTTTTCTGCACTTTTTCTGGCATATAGGCTGTTGATCTGTTCCAAGGTGCTGCCCATATGCTTCTGATACCGTAAAAATCTTAAGTCCTGAAATGATGTAGCATAAACACAAGACGGGCAGTGTTAAAGATCGAGGCTGGTCTTTAGCTAGCATATCTCAGCACAGTTTCACCAAGACCATCTGGCAGTTGTTAGTTCTGCTCCCTACCTAATGTTCTGGCAGCAGTGGGAAACTTATTTCCTTGATTTCTGAGTATTTCACTATGTTCTGCCAGTGGAGGGGTGGAATTTTCTTTAGAAAGTATGTATCTACAGTATACCTCCTCTAAGACCTTGCAGCTCATCACATAGCAAGATTCCTGTTTCCCTTTGATTTCTCATTTGTTTCTTTGTCTGAGAATCTACAAATGAGCAACTAAATGCAGAGGAATAGGATACAAAGCTGCAACAATGGTGTTCTCCTGCAAAACTGGCTATGCAGAGAGTAAAATAAAGCTACTGGGAGAGGTCAAGTCCTTTGCCTTTGTGGCACAAGTATAAGCTCTAAGATAGAAACAAAAACTCCTGGCACTTGTTTAATTTTTCCAGCATTCATATTTTGCTTCTTTTTACTAGACCATGCAGTGGAAGCACATGTTGGCATGAGCGTTCTTAGTGGCTGCCATTTATTACCATAATTTTGTGACAGAAGACACCGGATTCTTGTGGTTTTTGAACTCTGAGCTTCTTAAATGGACCAGCATCTTCAGGGAGAACTAGCATATGAAAGTATCAGTTAGATGACTGCAAAGTTCAGAATTGTACAGCAGTGCAGATGTTGCAGACAACAGAACTTCTGATATAACTGAGGGCAGAGTGAGGATTTGGGAAATAGATTCTGTCTTCCTCAGTTTGACTGGGATGCAAGCTAATCTCCCAACTCAAGAAAACATGAGTACATCTGGATCTCACTTCAGTTCTTCAAAAAACATTTTTTTCTTTGTGGCAGAGGGGAATGCTTTGAAAATGGGATTTGAGTTTGATCAGTGTTAACTGTAGTCCACAAAAATCGTAGTTCTGATAACTAAAATTATATCCATTTGTTTTAACTCTGCTTTATGTTTGTCTGAGGAAACTCAGAATTGCCACCTCAGGCTGCAGTCTGGTTTGTTACTCCCACATCATTAAAGCTTCACTAAAGTAGTGTTTAACAGATGCTGCTTTCTTAATTTCTGGCCAGGTTTCTGAAGAGAGTTTCCTCTCCTTAGAAACTCCCACTTAAAGTCAAGGAAAGCATATTAAGAGGGAGAAACATTTTTTCTTCCAAAAGAAAAAAGTTATAAGATCCTACAATCAGCACAGCAGAAAGTTGTTGCATGTATATGCATGCTCACTTCCCTGTCACTTCAAGGATGGGGACAGCCATGATTTACTTAGAGACCCTGAATATATTAATCCAAAACATGTTTTTTTCATGCCATATGATGAGACTTTTTTCTGGGGTAGGTGGACTGTTTGTGAAGTTTTGAATTGTGTACACATTGTGTAATTTTTTGAGATTTCAAAAATTTAGTGGAAATTTTTGTACCACCATTTAATGAGGACCAAGTTATTCTGGGTAGCAATTTATGAGTAGTACATTGACCTAACTCCTTCTTGTTGGACCACTCAGTTTAACAGCACTTCTTGAGCTACCCCAGTTTGATGACGAGTCCGTTGGGGTGGGACCCATTGCCCTTAACTTTAGATGTCTAGCTGTTCAGTGGCAAAGTCTGAACTAGTCACCCCAAGCTTCCTGGCAGACAGAGAGGTACCTCCAGAGGATGATTCATCTGGTCTGTTTTAGGATGAAATGAATCACTACCCAGAGGTACCTGTTTTTCTCATTTTATTATAAAGGGAGTTTACAATGACTAGCTTTTGACCTAAATGTTGGAATTCTAAATGCTTTGAAATATAAAAGCTTAGAGAGAATGGAAGTAATAAAGTAAAAGTAAATGAATGCACTTATTTTCTGATTAGGAAATAATATAAACACCTCATGTTTAAAAAGTCTTCAAGATAAACCTAATCCCTTTTAAAAAAAGATTGATTTTCAGTAGCTTTGCCTTGTTAATAGGAGTTACCAATCTCTGCTCCAATAGAGCCATTAACAAGTCACTGTTTTACTGATGATTGTTTGCACAAAGGTGATTAATTTTCTTAAAAGTTTTTAAGAGATTCTGATGCTTGCCTAAATATATCCAGCCATAAAATTCTGCTCAGGGAATAAAAGTGTTTATTTGATGTGCTGCAAAATTGAGGTGGCAGAAGCTTCTAGGTATGAGTAATCAAACCACTTCTGGGGAGCTGATGTTAGAGGGAATAGATCAATCACTGATATGTGAAAAAGTTTTTCTGGTTCTTTTTAGGTCCTTTGCTCACTGCTGCATGTTTCCACCCTCTCATGTGTGCTAAATGAAATTCAACTGGTCATGTAGTCAAGACTCACAGGGTAAAATTTTCTGATGGGTGGGGAGGGTGGGATTATCATTTTTTTCTGCCTTTCTTTTTCAGGCTGATTTTTGGTTGTGCTTACCTGGCAAAATTAACACCACTAGGCCTTAAATTTCCAACTCCAACCTATAAAGGTTAGAATGTCTTCTAACTTCCTGGGTTTATCAAATAGCTGTTAGGATCAGATATTGAAAAGATTGTCAGTTCATTGGGTTAGCTTTCAGCACTATTTGGGTTCTGAGAGAAAATTCACTAAAATCAATGGAAAAAATGATCCAGCAACAGCAATGGGTTTTGGATCTAGCATTATATTTTACTGGTGTTCTCTATCTTCATTTTGTAGAGAGAGATGTAGAGTTTTATAAATATTACCAGGATTTGCTTTTATTTAATTCGATCATTTGGTACATGGCTTCCAAAGTGTTATATACAAAGTAAGTTAGCTGAGCATATTTTAAGATCCCCATTTCTCTGATTACAATAATTTGAAGCCCCTTATTTGTTTTACATACTTTTAATACCCTGTTAGTGACTGACAAGAAAGAGGTAGAGCTAACAGTTAGTGACCTACTGTCCGCAGACTGTCAACTAATGATTCACACAGGATGTTTTAAGAAATTCTCTCCTATGCAAATATAGTTTCTAGAGTTTATATACTTAAGATAGTGGGAATTTGTGCTTTTGCTGAAGGATACCCACTTTCCTGTTCTATTCTCTATCACCCCACTCCTCTGTTTAGCCAGGATCATTAAGAAAGATTGTAGAGTACTAGCAATAATTTTCTTGCAGTATTTATGAATGTATTCCTCCCATTCTTCTACCAGTAACTACCTTACAGTGCCTGATAGTACAGTACTAAAGAAGGAATTAAGGAGTAAAACAATTTTAATGCCTTCCTCCATATGCATAGTCATATTCTTATTCCTTTAGGACAAAAGTAAATTATCAGTAAAGGTAGCTGATGAATTAATGTTTGTATGGCACTTTGAGGAGTCAAAACACTCTGAAGATGTAGGTATTGTTAACAAAAGATGTGGGTATTTGCAATGTTATGGTGATCCTCTGAGTTTTATATAATGCAGAAAATGACAGGAACTGATATACAAAAACCTGGACTAAATATGAAAGTGTTAGAAAGCCCGCAGGTAGAGCAGGTATTTTGTTGTTTACAGTGCTGCAGCCTGAGCATACATGTTCCATTATTTTTTCACAAGAGCTAAACTATAATAACTGGTTGGTTCCAGTTAGAACCAATTAAGCTTTTCCTCTAGTCCCAGAGTGGTACCTGATTTTTTATGATGGCCGAACACAAAGAATTTCACCTTTTCTCCCTTAATTCCCTAGAGAAACATTTGTGATTGGGCTGGTTGATTAGCTTTTATGTTTTTTGCACTTACAGGGTGCAGTTCTTTGTCTTGGTAACAGTGCCTGACACCTGCACTATTGAACCTCAGCACATAGGGAGTTACAAACAAACCAGTTTGACACAACCTTTCAATAACCATACTTTCAGGCTCTCAGAATAGCAGAAATACAGCTTTGTCATAGGATAAACTGTGCCGGTACATTACATTTCTACAGAATATGCAACCATGAATGATGCTCTTGTTACACTTTTTCTCCGCCCCACTCCTGTTTTGGGGGCATCTGTTTACAGTCTTCAGATTCTGTCCTGGCTATTGCGAAATAATTGATTTGGAAGGTCTTTGTACACAGATGCTCAAAATTCCTTTTTTTACAAGCCCATTATGATTTCAACAAAATGTCTCTCTTTCCCTTGTGTATGGAAAGAATTTGTGGATTTTTGTTGAGATCCTTGCAGCGAGAGAGCAGAGATGTCTGTTATATTCCTAGATGAGCCACTTACTGTGTGACACTATCTGGGAAAAATAATTCAGTGGAAATTAAAGATTCATTGATGCATTATTCCCTTCCTGGACAAAAGATTGGTACAGAATTTAATAGAAGATAATACCTTCCTAGTGATCATATTTTGTTAAATAATTTTTATCATCAAGTTTTGAGAATATTTCAAAAGAAAAGCTAGAAAAAGAATACAATTGTCTATTGCATTTATAGGAGATTCAGGGTCATTCATACCCACTTTTATTGCATATTTTTGGTTTCAGCTGTGTAATATACAACCAGTTGTGCTGTCCTATATGGGTTGCCTGATCAGTCCCAAAGTTGATATAGAAAGGAAGGAAAAATGGTCTTCCGAGGTAAGCCAAAGGGATGAGCTCAGGGCAGTGAGTTCCCAGGGGATGTAGCTGTTCTCTGATGTATCCTATGGCTTTTTCCATAAGTGCTTTACTAGCTCGCCGGCGTGTTGACAATATTTGAAATGTGCTGCACCTCTCAACCACATGAAGTGCTACTGGGGTTTATCAGCAGTCAGACTCTCAGTAATCATGTGGCTACCAATATGTGCAGCTTTGTGCTAAGTGCCAGTTAAGTGAATCTTTAAAATGATTCTTACAAAAGCCACACGTGCCTTTGTCTAGCTCTAGTGTATCGTCTGCTTCCTTACCCCTCCTTAGAGCGTAACAGCAACGTTCAGGTGACTGTTGGGGTATGGAAGAGAATTGCCATTTTCTCAAGCATGCCTTTTAGCTCTGATTGCCGTGGGGAGCTCTTTCAGCTCCGTAGTGGAGGCAAAGGCCCATCTGCATCACCTAACTCTCTAATGGAGATCTTCATGCTATAGCTGCAGCACAGAGGATGTAAGTAGCTATTTTTATCTTAAAATTGATCCAGCTGCAGTAGCAGTACTGTGACACATGGACGCTCGCATCTGACTGCCCCACCCCTCCTTTCCTCATTTACGCACTTAAGGGTTTGCTGCTGTTGTCAGCTTTATCTTTCTTTTTCCCCTCCCTCCCCTCCCTGCATCTCCCTTTAACTCCTTAGGCAGCTCAGCTGAGCTTTGTCCTCCATAGGGTCACCTGCCGCACACTGATAGTGACAGGAGCAGATACCACTGCAGGCACTGACATGCGTCTGTGTCAGACAGGATCTGGTAATCAGTGCACACAGCTCTGTGCAGTGCAGCCGTCTAATTGTTTACCTTCCAATTTTTCCTGCCCTCAGGAGAAAATGCTCCAAAGAGCAGCCCATCAATTGAAGCCCTCAAGACCTGGAAACTTGCCACATGCATCCAACCTGACTGCTGGTCCATGCGTTAAGGCACAGTTGCTGAGAGAAGCAGGTTCTACACGTCTGAGCTCTTAATCTCTCTTTCCTTCGTTGCTAGTGTGTGGTTATTCTTTGACATTGCCCTCCTGAAGTACAGTGCTTAGGCTGGAATGGCTGACATTAAGAACAGCAACAACAATACTTAGCAATGATCCTTTGCATTTGTAGAGTGTTTTCCATCTACTGAGTTGAAATGCCTTCAGAAAAATAGATAGTATCAGTATCCTCATTCTACAAGTCAGGTAACTGCAAAACAGGTTAGATAATAGATTTTCATCTCTCTTCTGTTCATTTAAGCTTTTTTTTTTTTTTTTTTTTTTTTTTTTTAAGCAAGGAAGAGCAAGAGAGAGGGAGAGAGAAAGGAATGAAGAAGGAAAACAGGGAGGAAGGAGGCAGGAAAAAAAGGAAAAAAAGAAGGAAAGGTGGATGAAGCTCATGCTTGTCATTAGGGCATCAGTCCCAGGCAAAATGATGGAATGATATCTAGCCGAATAAATCAAATTTTAAAGGAAAGTAATACGATTAATGTTGATGACCATAGATTGATAGCAAGGAATTGTTGTCAAACTAACCTGATACATACTTTTTTATGAAATTAGAACTTTGGCTGATAAAGGTAATCATGTTTGTATTGGCTTCTGTGAGGCATTTGCCTTGGTGGTGAATGACCTTATAATTAAAAATGAAAACAGCAGAAAATCAGCACAATTAATGTTAAAAGGAGCAAATGATAGCTAATTGATCATTCAAAATAAGAATAACAAGCATCACTGAGCAAGTGCCTTACACAAGGTCTTGAGGGAAAATGTTCTTGGGCTTTACACTGCTTTTTATCAGTACAGCTATCTTATCAGGGTCCTGAAAACGAACATTAAATAGCAGCTGATTACAGCTGTAGATGATCTGAAGATTATGGGAGGAGGGAATAATGAAAGGGTTGAGTAGATGAGACTGGGCTATCTTAACTCACTGGTAAATTAAGTTCAAGTAGAAAACAGTCTATTTTTAATATAGCTGATTGTGATTACATGCATTTAGGAAGAAAAAAGTTAAACCACAATTATTAGACTGCACAAGGTAGTATGTAGCTGTCATGTGGGGAGACAAAGGTGAAGAAAAATTGGAATATTTGGGAGGGACTGCCTAGTGGCTTGAAGGTATAAATGTAGGGAAAGGGACTCAAGTAAGAACACAGTCTAGGGCTCACTGATAGATTATAAGAAATCTGAACATGTTCTGCAAAGCTATTGCAAATAGGTATTTAAAAACTCATACACACACATTCCCGTACGCACACAGAAGTGAGAAAACCCCAAAAAAGAGAAAATGAGGAAAAAGAAAATAGTGAACAGACATTCAAAATTTAATCTAAATTTTATTTTTTGTAAATAAAAACTCATAGAAATCTTGAAGATTTTCTTTCCAGAAATGTTTGGCAATCACTCAGTTGCAAGGATTGAGATACAGTAGTTAATGTTTCTTTAGTTCTTCTATCACTGCTGTTGGAATACTGAGGACAACTCAGTTGTAAACTCCTCAGAAAGAGTGTTGAGAAAACAAACAAACAAACAAAAAAAAACCCCCAAAACAGAAGAATAATGTAAGGATTGGAAAACCTGTGTTATAACAAAACACTCAAGAGTCTTAGTCAATTTAACTTCCTGAAGAAGGCTAAGTCATTATTGGATCAGTCCACAAGTTACCAATAGAAATTTGATTAACCAGGGCTGCCAATCTAACTGGCTAAGATCCAGTGACAGGACATTTAGCTTATATAAACTCAGACTAGGAAAGAGATACATATAGTTAATGGTGAAGGGCAAATGATGACTGGAACACATTGTCGAGGGTTATGGATAAATTTCCCAACTATGGAGATTTTAAATCAGTATACCATGGTTTTCTAAAGCACATACTCTCTAATTCAACTTTGACTGTTATATCTGAAGTGGGAGTTAGTTTGATGGAAATTCCATGAACTGAATATTGAAGGAATACTTATTCCTCTATGTCATCATCATAATAATAGTTGGAAAGCATGAAAGTTGACCTCCGCTGAGCAAGATACTTCTCAACCTGAGTGAACACAATTAAACATGGCCCTACGAGGCTCATCTGAACCATAGTGGAACAGGCAGAGCGGGAACCTAGATATCCTCAGCTGAAGCTTTAGCCTTAGCCCGCTACATCTCAGCTTTACTGTTGCTGTCAGTATTTCCTTAACTAAGAACCTAAAGCAAATCCGTTTCAAATATCATTGCCATCAGCTGCAGTGGGAACTGAGCTGGGTATTGAAACAACAAAAGGCAACTCCCATTTCTGCCACATTGCTTCTATTTTAATAAGTGTTTTATCCTTTTATTACACCTTGAATTTCAAACACCTGAGCCTTCTTAAGACTCTACCAAACTATGTATAAAAATAATAACCTTATAAAGCAAACACAAGATGAAATAGTAGTAAAGAGTGGAGTAAAGAATTACAAAAATGAATGTTATAAAAAGTTAAACTAATCCCCTGAGCAGGAGAGGACTCCATTTTTTCAAAAGTATGTCTGCCTACGCTAAGGAATTTGCAGTTTTAAATTCCTTCATGGCAGTCACTTTGCCAACAGACAGTAAAGCTGCAGTTTAAAACTGCATTTATCTTCTGCAAAAGGCAGCCAAGCCATGAGCTTTCAGTGTGTTTTTAACACCTTTCTTTTTTCAGTGCCAACTACTCTATGGGAAAAAAAAAATTGTGCCACTAAAACTTTTGATTATCAGGATATGGCAAATTAACCTTTTTCTCTCCATCCTACCCCATCACACCATAATCGTCAGTGTTACCTTTTTTTCCCCTGGTCTCTAAGGATAAGTCTGCATATTTGCTCATCCTTCTCTTGTTGTCACTGCCATATTTATGCATGTAGCTTCTTCCAGATCCAACCTAGCTCTCCCCAGTCGTGTCTCAGCCTGAGCACCAGGATGGATGCCTGCTTGTCCGTGTGATAGATACACCTCAGGTCTGTCTGTTTATGTCTTATCTTTTTAGATGCTAAGGTTCCTGAAGAAAGAACTTCTGCTTTTGTGTATGAGCAGAAAGCTCCTAATATCTCACATCATATGCCCTACCAAAAACTTATAAATGTCCTGGAATCACCTCAGTGTTACAGTAGGGAGATGTGTTTAAAAAAGAATAATAATGAAAATAAAAAGAGTGGTAGAATATGGGAAATATTCAGACTAGGAAAAAAGATCTTTGAAAAGGTATAGCTAAGGTTAAGGGGCGTACACGTTCATCCCTGTGGCGTCCTACTGAGGTGTAGGACTGTCGCACTTGGATGAAATGAGCCATCTAAGTATTAAAAGTCTGTCTATCTATATTCTATGGTGGTTGTTATCTTAGCTGCTGAATGCCTCATAGGTTGTAATGTATTTATCCTCAGAATAGCTCTGTGAGTTAGGTAGGTCTTCTGCCACTCTTTTTTTTTTCATGGCCAAATTCGATCTCTGATAGAGTTAACAAAATAGTCTGAAGATAAAGAGGAGCTCATCTGACCTTTGAGTAATTAAGTTTTTGTTATTTTCTCCCTGTTACTCACTCTACTCTCCATCATTTTCAACATCCCCTTGATCTGAAGCACAAAGAGGAGACCATCTTGCCTGGGGCAGGAGAAATCCTGCTTCACTGAGCTGAATATTATGATCACATAAAAAAAAAAAGAAAAAAATGTGATTCATCATAGCTCAAGAAGTCTGCTTCTCCTAAGCCTCCCAGAGGTGGTGCATAGGTAAGGCAGCATTACTCGGTCCTTAATGAAAAGTTTCTCCAAGGTGAGATTGGTACCCTTTAAAACCAAGAAAACTGGCTAGTTTTAAATAGTTTAAACAGTGGGCTATTTAATCTTGCTGGTATTTTCTGGAAAAGAAGCAAGAGCAACAAAAGCAGTGTTTTCCCAATGTAATTATTTTCTGAGGATGTTCAAGCCTCCATGCATCACTGATTTCCCCTCATATACACACCAAGGATATTTAAGGCAACAGCTGAAAAAATACAGAACAAAAAAGCCATAAGTACTCAGAGCTCCTGCCTATATTCAGAGAGCTGTTGAGTGTTGATGTAAGAGTGAGCAAAAGATACGAACATCTGTTAAATATTCAGTTTCATGACTGATGTTGTTGGATACAAAACTACCCAAATTCCCAGGTAGCCTGATTTTTCAGAATATGAGGGCCCTGACATTTCTGAGCAACAGATCTTTGCAGAGGTCTTGTTCAGTAGCCTCTAAGGTATGCTAAGTCATTAGTTACTTGTGAAAATGCAGGCAACGGTAGTGAATGTTCCCTTTCTCAAAATGTTTATAGGAGATTACACAAGTAATGACAACGTGACAATTGGCAAAAAAAAATTGAAAGGACAGATTCTGCAATTTGTATTATTTTGGTTATCAAACCATGAAGGGGATATGCCTGCTACTGCTACATGGCAGGAAGGAAGATGTATTTGTTATTGAGTCAAAAAAGACTTTTGCATTTTTGTATGCTAGTGAATTTTCTCCTTTTAAGGCAATTCACTAAAGAAGTCATTTTGATCCTTTTCAATGCCTAAGGAAAACCTGAGGGTTTATGAATTTTCTTATTCTTTAGCCCTAACTTTTACTGCCCTCTCATTTCAGTTAAACTTTAATAATAGGTTGGAGACTCAGTGAGCTAATCTATAATGTTTATACAGGCAGATTTAAACTTCTCCCATTTGAGCTAATTGCAAAAGCAATGTGGAGACCGTTATGGCAGCCAGCATCTACTATACTTTGTTATGAATTCAGATGACAGCATGCATGGAACAATTAGGCCTGCAGAGAGGCAGACCTAAGCAACTGGGATGAACTGAGCCAGGCTACCAAACTAGATTTCATCCAGAGGCGAGCTGGAAGGGGTACATGGTGTGACACTATCTGGATGAACATCTTCACAATGCACATTGTGTGGCAGTATAGACATTCACGCCCAGTGCAATCCCAAAAGCCTGGGATCAGAATAATGGGAATGGACACAGGGGGATGAGATAGGCTATTTTCAGTCAAATTCTTTAAACCCCTCCAGTTTATATTTTTCTTACCAATAACTTCATTGAAATACAAAATAGGCATTCAGAAGGAAATACATGTTTCGTACATCACCCCTCTTCTGTTTTTTATTCTTTCTTAAGGGAAGATAATATACTGGTATCTAGGTATCTTTCTAAAGTCAAAAGGAGGCCAGAAATCCTTTTATGGAAAGAAAAGAAGGCAGAAATACGACTTCTTTTTCTCTTTCTACCTTTAATAAACAACTTCTGCCCTCATACAGAGGACTTCTTAGACAAACTATATTCCCTGTCATAGGATATGATAGGGACTTTGCAAACAGGTACACTAAACTTCAGGGAGCTGGTATATTACAGCTAAAATTGTACCAAGGTTGGCTGGATTTGATTTCAGCTCACAGAGGTTGTGTTCTTTGTCTCCTTCCAAAATCCAAATAAATCTGGAAAATGAAAATGAAGCTGCAAAGTTTTGCTTGGTTTCCAGCTAAAACAGCAAACCCTTGCATTTGGCTTGAAACTTTAAGCTAGATTGACCCAGAAGACTTATGAACTAGAACTGTATCTCAAGCTTGCAAAGTAGCCACAGAGGAGAAATGAATGGTGTCTGATAAGGATTTTCATTACAAAGCTTTAACATATGTCTAGTTATGTCATGTTCTAGAAAACTGGTGAGAATGGCAGAGCACACAGAAAAAGGTGATAAGTGTCCAAATTTCTATTATGCAATGCTTGCCAAAAAAATGAAAGTGTCCTGAATAAAGCATATATATATGTTTTATTGCAGTCTTATAAAGCTGTCCTATGCTATTCTCAACAGGTAGAAACATTCTGGAGAATAACTAAAATCCTTGTGTGATTGTTGCTAATTTAATATCAAAATCCTATGGGTGTGATTACTGAGGCTGAAAAAGATAATTTTTTTACTAGGCAAGTTGGCCCCTGAAGGAAAGACTATTTTTTGCCCCAATATAGCCTCTGGGCAAGGCTCTAAATGACCTAATAACATATTTTATCTTTTCTTTAGTATTTATATAGCTTCATCTTGCTCCTATCTGAGAAGCTGATTGATCTTTACAATTCTCTCTGAGTTGGGAAAATAGTATTCGTTCAAATATATACATGGAGGTATGAGACAGACACGATAGAGCTCCAAAAAAAAGGACTTCATTGTCACAGTCCAATGCACTGCACTGTCTATAATTTGGTGCCTGGGAAGGCTGAATGCCTAGCTTTATACTGATGGTCCTGGTGAGAATTATGAACATCAGAATGGGATAACCAAAACATTCATCAGGCATCACCAGATGTGAGGACACTCAGCCACAGAGCCACTTAGGGCTGGCCCCTAGGAAAATGCTGAGGACAAAGGTGTATCATAAACCCCATACCTACCTAGGGTTTAAAAATTGTAGTTAAACCTGTAGGGAGTTGTTTTGTTTTGTTTTTTTTTTAAGGCAGTGCTTTCCTCCTCTAACGCAATAGCTAGTGATCAAAATATTCAGATGTTGGAGTCTGAGTTTGGTTCACCTCCCTGTGTGAATGTACCACTTAATAGGTTATGGGCTGTTCAGGGACAAACTTAAGATGGAATAGGATAGTGAAGATAAAGAAGATTAGAGTGTAGTATTTAACTAAATGTTTAGAGAAATCACCTTGCCACAGTGAACTTTCAACCCTTATTCAAAGAGTGCTTGTTTATACAGTGATTACTTCATTACAGAAAGGAGCAAAATCCAATACTGTGCACATTCCTATGAAAACATAGCCATTTCTGCACATAGGATGAAAGAAGTAAGAGCACTTGTTTTGTAGAAGTTTGAAGATTGCAGTGTTGAATGAAAACATGGAAGGTTCATCCTAATGATGCTCCCAAGCTCACAGCAGTCTAGATCAGAATAGGAACTTAATCCCCATCTCCAAAAGTTGGGGTTAGCATCATAACCATGACAATATATTACAGTTTTTCAGCTTAGTCCTTGCTGTGGCTACCCACATATTAGGCCCTACACATCATCTTAGCTACACATCATTTTAGTCTTGTTGAACTGACTAGTTTGGAATACTTTTAGGAGCAAGGCTATTAATATGTGTAAGTATTAACAGAACTGGGATGAGAACGGTCCAAGTAACAGCCCAACTAATATTTGCTACTGGACAGATGGATATGCTGTACTTTTGGCAGGCTTTATCATTTCCCTCTCAAACAGGTCACAATTGCTTATAAAATAGCAGTTTCACTACTGCATTCACTTATAAGATTTTTTTTTCCTATGCTTAGGGTTTATAACTCATTTGCTGTATTTCCTATTTGTATTTTCTTCCATCTATTTATCCCCAATTTGTTTATTATTTATTTGTTTAAATATGTATACTCCTGTATATAAATAAATATGAATGTTCTCTCCCAGATACTTATGCTTTCCCATGAACAGTTCACAGTTTTCTTCTTGTATCATACTATTTAGACAAAAAAATAGGAGACTAATTTTTCAGAAGATCAGATTGCAGTCTCTCATGAAGAGAACATCTGTATTTATATTATTCTATGCTGAATATTTTGAGCTAAGAATCATAACTCTACTTCAAGCAAAGTCAGAATATATAATATTTACTACATACTTATGTTACAGATCTGGGCAGGAATATTAGACTGAGGAGATAAAATGCAGAAATGCAGAGGTCAGAGACAGATTTATTCTTATTCCAAAATCTTTTTATTTCATAGAGGAAGAACACGGAATGGGACCTTTTCTTAGGCTTTTCTTAGGCTTTTTCTTGATCATGATTCTCTAGTTGTGACTATGGATCTAAAGTGATCCTGCATAACACACTCTGCTCCTTCTGTTTATACCAGTGTGAGAATTGGTCCGATAGTGAAGCACTCTGCTTCTATCACTCTCTCCTTAGCTACTTCTCAACATGCCAGTGTGTCAAAAGAAGATACTGAATACATGAATTGTCAGTATAGAAACTCTGTCCCCCTTTTTCCTCTTCTCAAAGGAGTCTTGTCCAACTACATCCAGGACTTCCTAACTATGGAAAAGGACACAAACCAGAGGAAAGTACCGAGAGCTCAGGAAATGCAACTATTGCTTTGTCCTGATGCAAAGCTAGGAATTATTTGGGCCTCATCTCTTTCCTTAAACTCTCCTGAATAAATCCTATAGAACTTCTAATAAATTCTCAAGGGTTTGTTGAACCATCCAGCTGTGAGTCATTATTCTTTTTGGAGTCGTCTCTAGACAGCTCTGCTAATTTTCTATAGAAACTAATGGTTTTGTCATTCTGATTTTGGTAGCACATTTCCAAGAAGGGATGGAAATATCAACCCCAGATTGGTCTCTGGTGATCAGCAGTAGCAGAATAACTTGAGGTCTTTATGGAAGGATTTTAAAAATATATTTTGCTAGAGGAGGTTTCAGTGCAAAATTGTGAGCCAGGTATCTGCTGCTCTCAGTCTCAGCTACAGTCAGTCAAAGGCCTCCCATCAAACTCACTGGAAAATGGGTCTGGCCCTATATGCCTTCCCCTGCTTTTGGAAAAGCTGGATTCTGCAAAGCAAGTCCCGCCTTTAAGATGAGACAAAGTAGAAGGAAGAAATGTTAAGGCATTTTCCCCACTTAGGAATTTGCGGTAAGCCAAGCCCCTGCAAGTTTTGCTTCAATGCAAATGCTTTTCAGTAGACCTAATGTATTGATGAAAACAGCCATGCGAGCAGAAACACCTTACTGCATGTCATTAATTTTGAATGCTAGCTTAAAAAAAAAAAAAAAAACTGGAAAGCTTCCCACCATGTGCATCTGGTTCTGTATTAAAATAAAGAAAATGAGACTGAAGCAGGGAAGCAAGGAAGCAGTTATAATTTTTAACAATGTTGTTTTCTGTAAAAAAACTTTTTTCCTGAGAACTCCACATCTCTTCCACACTTTCAGGCACCAGATGGCTTAGTTTCTTTCCTCTGTTTTCAAAGAAATATCGATATATATAAAATACCTATGTACACTTTAAAAGGTCCATTTTTTTTCCAGTGTGTGAGAATTCATTTCAGTTGCTGTGGAAGTCATCCACTCTACTTCTGTTCATATGTGCAGTAGAATAACCCTTCTGTAAAAGGTACCAAAGACAGTGCTGGTTGCTCCAGGTGGCAGTTTAATAGATAAAAAAATAAACTTTCCTGGCAGCTTGCATCAAACGGGGAAAAAAGTATGACTATTAGTACCTATTCTGAAATGAGTTCAGTGGCCTCAGTACAGTGAGGTATAAACAGCACAGAAAATACCAACAGCAACATAAGTGGAATTAGCTGACACATTTCTTTCTCTGCAGAAACCCCAAGAATTGTGTGGGTATAGACATGTGCAGGTGACCCTGTTTCCCTTGTAATGGTGACCCTAGACAAACAGCAGGATGCTGTGGGAAAGCTTGTATAGCCATAGTCTACCTCTTCTGAGGAGAAGCAGCATCAGTTTCCAAGACTGTCTTTATTATACAGCAAAAGCAGAATAGCTAAAGTACTAACCCAGCGATACAGCAGTGTGAATAATGAATTTTTCAATTTTTTGGCGGTTCTGAACTTGTTTTAGGTTGACCTGTAAGGTAATTTGTCATACAGAGTATTCAGCTAGCTAAGAGCAAAAGGAAAAATAATTTCAGCACCAAATGAGGCATTTGGTGTGAGATTCTTCAAAACTGTTGGTATTTCTCTGTGAAGCTTAAATACATTATAAAGGAAATGCTTCTGAATTTAAAAAAATCAATATTTATTTTGGAAAAATTTTAAACAGAATATCTCTTTTTCTTTTTTTCAGACATTCAAAGGTTTTTTTTTTGAAACAATCCTGACACCAGTTTACATGTTTGTCCATCAAAATATGGGAAAAATTATGATATTTGACTGAAAAAACTTGATCCTATTATACCACTCACAGGGTCATCAAGCACTTTTAGTCAGAGGACTGTATTTTCACCAGAACTGATCACAAAACTGTCCCCCCAAAACAGCTGTGGTTGCATGGTTTGCACCATGTCCAAGATCCTTTTCAATATCCTGTTTGCACAGCACTCCTGTAGTAACTACAAGAATTACTTACATCAGAATTGATGGGGTCCACAATTTAGACTACTTTTATGCATTTGGGGTCTTCTTATCTGTCTGAATAAATAAGCGGAAAGAAGGAATCAATGTCATGTGATCTTCCAGCTTTGCATGGCTCACTAAGAGAACTATATATTCCCACAGCCAATGGCTCCAAGGCTGTATATAGGGAATTACGTTATTCCAAGCTTTGTAATATTTAATGTAGAAAAGTAGCTTTATGGTTCAGCTTATCTGGTAATCCTTTCTTAGTTATGGGAATATATATGCATCAAAAATGAAAGCCTACATTCGTGTAACTTTCTGTTTTTCATGTACACATTCGTCTTTAGCCATAGAAACACCAGAAGTGGGAGATGTCCTACCTAATCTTACGCATCTAAAAAATGGGCACTTTATTCAAAGCTAGTCACCCTAGGCTTCCTTTATAGAAACACATAGGTACCATCAAAGAAGGATCCATTTCAAAGGAACTGTCCTGATGAGGATCTCATCAGGATGAGATGAACAGCCCTCTGAAGGTGCCCATCTTTCTCTGTTGATTTAAAAGGAACCCTAGTGTGATTGAGATGCCTGAGGTAAGTGAGATTAATCCTACCTTGAACCTAAAGGGACAGCCTGGCTTGGTTTCTATATAAATGGACATAGACTTCAACAAGACTAAGGAAATCTCCATTCCAGACCAGTAATTTCCTATACTTCATATTTTCTGAAGAACACCTTTATAAACACTTACTTTGGCTATTTCTTAGTAGCTATTATATATGGGAAAATAAAAGAACAGGACTTCCTCTTTCCTGCCCTGTCTGAACAGAATGCTTTTGAGTATCTACATTTACATTTTGCTTGACTGAGCCAATTACTAGTACGTAGAAAAGCAGTGCTGTACTTCAAGGGGGGCAGGATGGTCCCCAAAAAATGACCCTAACTTCCATAAAAGGAAAAATGATGAGTTTGTTAATACACTACTGTAGTCAGAGTAGGATGCCAGGGTAAAGGGATGAATGCCACTTTTGAAAGGCTGTGCATATATCCTGACCTGGTAAATGTTTAACAATGGGTGCAATTATCTTTTCCATGATGGCATATCATTAGTTGTCACTTAGTTGTCACACCAGTCACTTGACAAAGACTTATTCGATGTCTAATATTACAAGCCAAGCTCTTGAAATATTTGTGAATTAGACATCTCAGTGTTCTGAAAGAATTTTACCTTTCCAGAGACAAGGAGCGCTGGATCTCCATGCCAAGGTTTAATTACACATAGATTTATAATGCATTGTTACTTCTAAGAGATGGTGAAATAGCTAAATGTGTATTTCTGAATGGTAATTGCAAACAAAGAGTGAATGCCTGAGCTGTACAGAGGCAGTGGGGGAAGGGAAACAATGTATACATACTGCCAGAAAACCTACAATAAATGCAAATTGATAATTATACTGTACATAAATTGACATTTTTACAGTCATGATGTTTATCCTAACAAAATGTAAGTGCAGTGGTGTGGATGCAGTCAAGCTTTTCATCACTGTTGCAGCCTCTCCCAGCAGTTGGGGTCAGCAGTAAGGACATGGGGTGCATGAAGTATGGTTGGCCACAGCAAGACCCAGATGCTAAGCTGAAGATGATATCTTTTCAGTAGCTGCATCTGGCTCTTTGGCAGACTCTACAGGCTGATCTGCTGGCAGGCCTGGATTTGCCTCTGGGTCTGTCATCTGTCATGTTGTTACACTGTTGATGGGCTGTCCCTGCTGTCTTGCCCTCCTAGACTGCATTTTCCTTTCAGCCACTTCTGCTGCTGAGAATTTTGCTGTGGTTCAATGTTTAAGGACAAGGGGACTGCGGTACGTTGCGAGGACTTGTAGTTCAGAGTGCAAAATCAGGACAGCATTTTCAGAGTCAGAAATGTGCTTGCCACACACTCATTAATGTGTGTTTTAAAAACAGCCCTGCAGATCTGGAATTCACTCGCAGGCTATTTGTTATGCTTTTCTGCTAGTTAGTAATTCAGGGCTCTGATGACTCATGTACCTTTGTTTTTAATTATGACACCTTCATTTCAACAGATACCTGATGATGACATATACAATTGTTGATTAGCAAAGCAGAAGCTTTAATGAGCATGGGGTAGCCTAGTGAGCTGGCTGTAAAATAAATATGAAGTGCATCACAGATCTCTCCTTTCTCTGCTGTATGGCACATAATAACTTGAGGAAAACAGTTAAAATAAAATATTAACAGGCTAGCAGAACAGGGAAAACAGCTCACTGTTAACATGCCCAGTAGTGAGAGAAAATTACAGGTTTCATTGTGTATGCTGCACCATCTGCCTACACAGAGAGCCTAAGCCGTAGGCTCTCCCAAGGGAAATAGCTGTGGATAAGTTATTCAATTAGAACAGCATTATTGGCCAGCTACCTTGGAGAATTGGGTTGATGATGTTGTGATTATCCTGCTCTACATTCCTTCATGTCCCAGACAGGCTGCATTGCTTTGCAACTTCCTTAAGTGTTCACTCGACTGTACAGTAGGTGAGCAGTTGAAACGGGGAATATCAGGGATGCCTGAAAGAAAATCAATTTTGAATGAGCTTTCTTTGCTTAGCCACAGCCTACATATTCTGAGTCATATTGTATTTTTGTGGGCTTCGGTAGTACTAAGTGACAGAACCGGCGGTGGGAGGAAAGAGAATTTCATTGTGTGCATTTAACCTGTGGCCGGGCACCAGAATTCATAAGGTAGGTTACAAAAAAGTACAATACTCCTTCAAGTGTGACATTCTTATTAGTGACAGAGAAGCTCTAAAAGACTACAATAAGATGTGTTTTGAGAAACTGCTTTGGATCTTTGCCACCAAGATTCAAAAGCATTTTTCCCCTCTTTGAAATTTTTTTTTTTTTGGCAAAACCAAACAAACTGGAAAACAGTGGTTTTACCAAAGGGTTTGATCCCAATCTTTCAAGCCCCTTTTTTGGCTGACCTGTTGTTGAAGTTAATGACACCCTATAAGCACCATAATATTCTCAAATAGTACTCTCAGTTTCACTTTGCTATTTGCATAGGAGCCCAGAGAATAGTGCATTTTTGTTTTTCAAAAAATTAGCAAAGTTACACCTTAAAAAATTGAGTTTTTAAAAATTAAAAGAAAAGCCTTCACACATTTTCATAATCTGTTATTTCTTTAGTTGTCCCTGATCTGCTTCAGTTTAATCAGTGATGGGATTTTAAGACAGCAGGAACTTCCGGTATCTTTTTTTTTTTTAATCTCCTGTATCGCATAGGCTATAGAATTTTTAATCTCATCAAATGATTGGTGCTGCCTTTAAACAAGCAGCAAAGGTTTATGATTTTCACCCACTCAAAAAATCTTCCATTTTTTTAATCTAATTGTTTCTACATCCAGAACTGTAGTCATAGTTTCTCCCTGGTATGTCATGCACTCCTTTAGTCTGGAAAATCTAACAAGGAATGTTACAATGGGAACTCTTGGGAGAGGCATATTTTTTAAATGTGCTTTAATCAGAGCTGAGCACTCCTGGAAAGGTGACTTATGTCTGCTCTGAGTTTGCCTCACTATCAGTAATCTTTTCCTCCTTCTTCAAAGCTGGTTGTCTTGTTAAACAAAGATGTACATCATCCACAAGGTCCACGGGAGGGAGGCATCCGAGAGGTGACAAATGAGGTCATTGACTTTGCAGCTGAAGAGTCCTCAGACGAGTCCAGGAAGGTCCAATCTCTGAAAATAGCAGAGATGCCATATGACTGATAAAGCAGGTTAGTTTGTTTCTTTTGCTGTTTATTTTTATTGTGTACTAGCAGTATAAATGGGCAGCAAGGACGCTGCCTGTCTGTTAGTTTTGTCCTTGGTTTGGCACCGTGATCAGGAAAAACCTGCTGGAAGAGAGGAGGTCGGTCTGCTGAGCACCCCGCGTGCAGGGGGCTGCCTGAGCCACCCGGAGCAGGGCAGGCCAGCAAGGAAGCAGAGGGAGGACACCAGGGCTGTGGGAGCCCTTGCGCTTCAGGAAAAAGTGGATTGTGATAGTGACTTTCTGTGTGAAGTGCTTTGAAGGGACAGGATAAAAACTGATGTCTATGAATGAAGTAATACTATTTATTAGTGTTCACTGGCATCAACTGTTTTGAGCCCTTTTCTGCAAATCCTCTTCATGCTGCATCTTATGTGGCTTGTCTCCCAGATCCCATGTTCTCTTTTATCCCAGACACTGATACCACCAGGGAATATCTGCTGACCAGGATGGCTGGCACCATTGCTAGTGTGTGACTTTTAGGCAGTGAATGCAGACTTTAAGTCTGTGATTGCAGGGCACCAACGCAAGAGGCATGAATACTGATGAGACGTTCCTGTGTCTGGTGCTGTACATCAGCACACATGTACTGATGCTGCTAATGGTAAAAATGATAGCAATAATGGAAGTCTCTGCACCCAGCAAGAAAGTCCAGTTTCCCCTATGTGCTTTCTCACTGAATGCCTCTGGAAAGGGCAGAATTCATCTGTGAGCTCCTTTAGGGCCATAAAATATGTCGACCTTTTAACTTCTTCTATATCATGGAACTACTTTTTTCACATACAAACTGTGGCGTGGAGATTAGTAGGAGACTCCTGGGATTTGCAAACTACTGACTGAAGGGAGTGCCATTTTCCTTTTATGCTACCCATGCAGAAAATAGTGTCAGCTGAACCCATCTGCTCTCCTACTGATGAATGTGTGGCTACTAGCTGGGTCTAGTTTTATATCCTTTTTTATACATCTATTTCCACTTGGCATGATAATTTGAAACTTGGAGATATCTGTATAGCACATTATATAGTCTAGCTGCAAGACTGTCATAATCTTTTAAGTAATGATTTTTTGTATCAGTTTTGGGAGGGTTTTTTGGAACAAAGGTTCTGAAGTGTGTACTTCTTTAAACAGTAGTTTATCAGGTAGGTGCAGCTGTTCTGTATTCTTGTGCCATATCGCTGATGCATAACAAGATAAGTATTGTACCTGTTGCATAGCCTGGGTGAAGCCCTGGCTGAGTGTCAGGAGTTTTGCTTTGGGGGCTTTTCATGGGAGTTTTGCCTCTGAGTTCAGCAAGGCTAGTATTTGTCCATAGTACCTTCCATTCTCAGTGATTTTTTTTCCTTTTGTCCCATTTCATTAGAAATGCACTTAAAATTCAATATGTTCATTAAATGGTATTTTAAATATTTTTTTTGAAATAAATACAGGGTAATACTAGATAGGTAGGTAAGGCTACTATGCTTTTAAATAATGCCAGTGAGAGAATCTGGTACTATACTATCTACAGCAGCAAAAGGGAATGGATCTTAAAAGAATTTCAGCAATGAGAAAATAAGTAAAACAGTTATACCAGTGGCATTTGACTTGTCTTTGCACACACCACACAATACCCACAATTAAATGCACTTCATAAGCCATCACCTTTTACCTGCAGTTCATTATTAGCATTTCTGGGGTATGGCTGATGTATTTTAAAAAGAGATGCTGCATTATTTACTCCATAGTTATTAATCAGAAGTTTCAAGTCTTTTCTATGAAAAGAGGATCTGCTGAATGCAGCTCAGCTCCTTGCTCAATGTGAATTCTAGATTCTAGAGCTGCATACCTTCATTCCAGTGAGCAAAAAAAGCTTTCCTTTTGTTTCCCTTTTTATTTTTTCCTTTTTAAACTTTGTTCTTCTTGCAGAGGAGACAAAACTGAGATCCTGATTGTGCACTGTGGTCTGCTGGGCATAGTTTCCAGTCACCATAGCTTTGCTGTGTTTGGATGGAGCATACATAAGCTGTCCTTCAGACATGATTCACCTTCTGAGCAGAGGAGCCTGGAAGTGCAGGCTTGGGTCTAACCAGAAGCCATGCTTTGGAGCACAGGGGGCTCTGCAGACCGTCCCCGTGTGCGTTTTACACGTTAGTGTGATATTACATCATTTGGACACAGACAGACCTACTCAGACAAGTTGTCTGTGAACTACTGGAGTTTTTGCAGGCTGCCTGTGAAACCCTTGCAAGGAAGGTGAGCAGACAGGACAGTCCACTGCTCTCCCTGCTCTGCCACTTGCTCCTGAGACTGCTCTTTCCTCCCCTCCAGCCTAGACTCTGTCTAGTCACAAGCAGTCAGCCAATCTAAGTGCTGTGATACAAGACTGGGCCCTAAGACGTGGAGCCCGCACTTTCAAAGTCGATGAGAATTTTTCAGCTGACTTGAGTGGGGACAGGACCAAACCTTCTGGGAGCATGAACTGGATTCTGTTAGTGTGCAGACATGGCCAGCAGGATCCTGTGCTGTTTCACAGAAGAAGGCCTCTGAGCAGTCAGAGAAGGGAAAGGCAAGTTGGGTCAACTAGACCCCTCATTGAAAGCTGTGTTTTTTCATTTAGTTTGCTCAATATATGTTTCAGTTCGGAATACTGCATGTGAAAATTGATTATCTTGATTTCAGTTCGGAATATTGCATGTGAAAATTGATTATCTTGATGTCTAAGGAAGCGCTTATGGGCTGTGTCTTCAGCAAGAGATTATGATGAGGGCACAAAATATAAATGAAGCTTGAACTACGAATCTTGGGTCCAGCAAAGTAAAGAAAGGGATAAATGCTTTGCTATAGCGATGCCTATTTATTCTGTTTTGCTCTGGCTTCCCTTATCCAGGCATGAAAAACTCTAAACTTCTCCAGTGGTAGATAAGCCTGGCTACACTGCCTTCCTGAAGAGAGCCCACCCTAACTGGATTTACGGAGAAAAAGCTTTTCCTAGTAAAGACACCTTGCATAGCAGTGATGATCGCAGAATCTTTCCGTGGCAGAGTCAGGGAAACCAGGCTAATTTGCTTGCATGATCCTGACCCACCCAGCACTCGAGTGAACTGTACCACAGAGCTGGGGTGAGCTGACTGCAGCTCAGGAAGAGATAAGGTGGGAGAGTCCTGACTGGCTCCATAGTTGAGCTCTTCTTCCTGAGTGATTCCAGTTTTAAAGGAGGATTCATGTAGGTAAGGTTCAGGCTGTCACTTGTTGGGCTTCTAAATTCCAGACATTCGTTCATACTGACAAGAAGGTAGATCCGGCTCCTGAAACTTAAATTGTCTTTATTTGAGCATATATGCCATTTTTTCACTATATTATTTGTTTTGGTCTCTTCCACAGTAGGATATTCCTTATTTACTTTCCAGACTAAGCTTGAGAGTTCTTTTTTGTTGTTTTGTAGATTCACTTCCTGATGGATTGCTTTGCACCTAATATTCAGATAAAAATTCATATAAAATAGTTTATAAGGAGCACTTCAACAAAGGACATAAAATTACTTCGGTTACTGCAACCACTTACTAATGTTAGAGACAAAAAGGCAACTACAAAGTCACAGAAACAATCTTCTATAGACTACGCAAGGAAGCTAGATGTCCCTACTGGACAATATGTTTGACAGTCTGGCATCTGGGATGTGTGTTTATTATTCTAACAGGAGGAGGCAAAGCAGTCTGAAGTGCAAAGTAAATGGTACCTTGCCAAAGTATTTGTTCTTATTTAATTGTTTTAAAACCATATTTTAGAATGTTCTCTCCATATAAGTGTTATGCTTGGAAAGATTCCAAAGTTGTCTAGTGTTAGTAGAGAACAAGGAGATTTTTTTGTACACATCTGCCTTTGAGAGTTTTACAGTAATGGATGTTTGTGTTGTTTCATTTTTGTACATGTTTTCCCTCAGGGAAAGTTCTGTATCTGGAAGCACATGTTAATTTAACCCTTGAGTAGAGCTGCAGCAAAAAATGGCTTGCCCCTGCGGGAAATTGGAGCTGATGGTGAAGAAACAAGCTATCAAAGATTGAGAGTTTTTTGTGATTTCTGCCACCCACTTATTTGTATTGTGAGCATCAACGAATATATATATTTACAGGTAGGAACAGGCCTTAACATATAAGTAAAAAAAAATTGTACTATTATGTGAGTGGGATAATCAGGATTTTGGAGAGAGTGGTATCAAAATTGCCACAGAAATCTGAATTCATCTTGTCAAAAATGTCAGAAGCGTTCAGTTTTATAAAGACCTTGGATTCTGAAATGGACTCTAAGACCATCGCAAAGGGGAAAGAAAAGAGACTCCCAGATGAGAAATTCAGCTGGTTTTCCAGGAAAAAGCTACTGAAGATGTTGGTTTAAAAAGAGAAAAAGAAAAAAAGAAAAAGAATCTGAACACAAATGTTCTTAATTTTAAATACAGGCTTACTCAGTGTGGGAAACAGTGGGTAAGATGTACCTGATGAGGCAACTGTTCTCCCAACACTGCTACTATCTAAAAGAATAAGCACTTGATCTTTAAATGTTAGCAAAATGGGAAGAGAGAGAGAGAGAGAGCTTTTGACAGATACTCTTGTCTTTTTTTTTTTTTTTTTTTTTTTTGGTAAAATGTTTGTGTGAGTGGTACTTTACAAAGCAAGAAGGAAGGCATCTGCTGGTGTTGGGCCCAATTCTAAATTCTTGCTGATGTCCAGCTGACTCCACAGAAGCCAAGAACTGCCCCAGTGGGTACTCCTTGGGACTGAGGAAAGACTAATGTCTGAAAAAGGGATGCCTGTTCTTGGAGAAGATATTGAAAGAAGGAACATTTGGAGAACTGCAGAACACTGCTACATCTTAGGCATCAAACTCCAATTTGTGGCACAGAAGGCCTTGATGGTGCATAGAGTTGCATAGATGAATGTGGGGAAGTCTTGAAAAGCCAGTTGCCAACCATTCATTCCAAGAGGAAGGTACTCAGGACATGTACTTGCATCTAAAAGCCTGGGTTCACTGAGCCTTTGATTTTGGAATAATCATCTCCCCCTTCCCCTCCCCAACCCTTACAGTCAGAAAGAGACAACATAAAGGTACAGCAAATACAGCATGTCCAGTTTTGCTGCCTTTCACCTTGTACAGACGTGAGCCAAGAGGCTGTGCTGTGCAGCTAACACCATTCTAATAAAACGCTGGCAATGTTTTGGCATTACCCTCGGCAAAGGGTCACCAGATCTGGAATGCGCAGCAATCCTAAAGCCCCAAGACAGCATCTCAGAAAACAATCCTCAAGCAGCAGGGGATAATTTTGCATGGACTTCCAAGCCCTATTTCAGCCGACACTTAATTCCAAACCCATTGTCTCTCCCTTTCTTAAAATTACCTTGCTGTCTTATCAGCATCTTTCGGTGCTTCTTCTTATGCAAAGCTTTTCTATCTGTAGCGTTCACATTCCTGAGCAGCTTTCCATGTTCCTTTTCTTAGGTGATGACATGTGTCAGTGTTTAGAGATTTACCTATTCCTTAGGCTTCCTCTGTCCCAGACTGTAGCTTTGAATGTTCCTAAAATGACCTTCCCAGAGGGAAATCATGGAGTACCAACATCAATCAACTCATTCTACCAGCTGTTTGTATAAACAAAATATTTTGCAATGAAAATGAGACACTTGCAGCAGAAAGTAGGACTGTTTCTGCATATGATAAAAACTTCTCATACCTGGACAGAGAGAGTGAATGACAGTGAATAAACTGAAGTGTTTTTTTGTGCCATAGGGCATTTGTTCTGCCTTTAAAGGGATAATAGCTATTGTCTGTATCTGGCAAATGAGATTGTTTCCATCATGATGCATCTCAAACATTTATCCTTATGTTTCCAAGAGTTTTGTGTCATTATCAGGATATAACATCTTAAATAGTCAAGTAATATTTTCTTTCGGTACGCCAAGATAAACAAGGAAAAGAGGTGATATTCCGCTTCTTGTATCTGAGTGTGTGTAGCAGTGACCAGAAGTATATTTTCATTTCCACACTAGTCAAGTCATCTAGCTAATTTGGGAGCAATTGCTAGAATCATATTTTCTCAATGAACTCTGCAGTTTTCTGTCATATGAGCTCTGCAAATTTCTTTATGAAATCTACAGTAGCAGTTTTTGTAGTGATCACTTACCAATAAAAACTGCCAGGAGGATAAGGTAGTGGGAAAATATATGTAAGTTTTGGTATATGTTTTTAAACCTGGCAAGCAAAAGTCTTCTAGGCAAGTTTGTACTTAGTTCATGTATTTATTCATTTGAAAGGAAGATCACCTACAGAAAACAACCTGTGATTAATTACAAACTAATAAAACACTTTTCAAAATACTTAAATGTTATTTTGGTGCTACTTTTAAACTATGTCTGTTTTTCAGTTTTAGTGCCTGCTGACTCACCTTAATATACAAAGCAGAGCTGTTCAAATCATCTTCCAAAGAACAGAACTGGAAAAACTTGGAGTAGGTAGGATCACTCTGTTCCTCTTCCTGAGAAGTTACGGACTAGTAGCCAAGTGAGACAGACTTAGATCAGGGGTTCTTGCAAAAGCTTTATGTTCTCACATGTGTTGAAAAGGCACAGAGTAAAAGACCATATTTATTAACATCAATGGGAAAACTCCCAGAGACCTGCATGTCATCCATCTGGAATCCCTCATCAGTCCTGGCCTCAGCTCATTTCTGGTCCTTTCTAACCAAAGGTGTGTTCCCTCTCTCGATGTAAGAACTTTTTCACCTGAGCAGCTAGCCAAAATGTGAGGTCTTATAACTTGCTTCCATAAAAAGAAGAGATTGATGATGAGGTTAAGATTTCCTTGATGAAACTGGTACTTTATAAAGAATGCACAAAGTCTTGTTTCCTTGACTACAAGAGTAATCAAAAGAAATTATTTCTTTGCTCACACTTCCAAGACTACTTCAGCCAAACCTACAACTGAAAACTCTTCTTTCTTGCTTGTTTTCTCTGCATTTTCTTGTCAAGCTGCCATTATATCTTTGATGATTCTTTGTTGCCTTCTTGGTATCTTCCTGTAGTATTTCTTGTGCAAAGTTCTTCTACCAACATTATTCGCACTCCTGAGAAATGAGAGTCTTGCATATAGTAGTATTTGCAGTGGAAGACCCAATTGTTTAAGCTGCGTGGGTCCATAAGGAATTTCTTACAACCTCTCCCAGAGAATGATGGCAGCTTTATGCTCATGTTTCAAATAAGACTTAATCCATCCCATAGCAGTATGTTTGCAGAGAACTAATGGTTTTCATTCACTTATTACTGTGGCAGGTGCCTGGCTGATTGGGAGAGAATCAACAGAGCAGGAGTCTGGTTATACTCATTTTTCCTCTCCTCCTGCCTTTTCAGAAAAATAATAATGGCATTTGAAATAACAGTGAAGCAACATAGACCTTAGCTAGCTCTTCTGTCTTGTACTAGGCTGTTTCAAAGGATTTCTTCCAGGTGCTTCATCGTGATCCCATTTTCAGTGCAGGGATAGCTCTAACTGCTGTATTGAGTTAGTGGGATTGCTCAGCTTTGCCATCAAGCAGTTGCTGGGGTGCAGCAAGGGCCGGCTGCTCTGCAAGGGAAGGTGAGCAGGAGAGGAGTGCAATGACAAGGCAGGTGCAAGCACAGACCTCACCAGCAAGGAGCCAGGATGCAGAGTGGCAAGTCTGGGTCAGGGCCAGAGACAGTGCTCAGGGTCAGACACAGTCCACTGATCACCTGGCAAGTCTGCAGCGACGGACCAAGGTCAAGCCAGGAAGCCAAGCCAGTGGGTTTGAGTCCAGGTCAAGCTCATGGAGGTAGGAGGCCAGGCACAGACATAGCTGATGCACAGATTATCACAGTTAATCAGTTTGCTAATGAGCACTCTGAATGCAGGGATGCAGATTTTGAAAGTTCTGAAACTCCTTTTGCTGTGAATGAGGGCAGGTGCTTTATGCGGGCTGCGATTGAAAGCATCATGATTTCCTTTGAAGAAAAAATTCTGTTGTATCTTAGCTAGATTCCTTGACTTAATTTAAAAGAGATTGTAGAGCTGGGCCTCCCCTAATGGGACAAGAAGAAAATGAGAAAATAAACTACTAGAACATTCCTACACTTCAGAATACGTAGTTTTTACAGCTTAGACCATTATACAGCAGCAAGAAATGGTGGCAGACAGGTCTAATTGCCTCATTCCAGAAAATCATGACTCAGCACAGAGCATGCAACTCATTCTGTTACCTTCAGAGATTTCATTATTTCATTCTGAGATTTCACCCTCAGCAAGTTTGCTGATGACACAAAATTGGGAGGAGTGGCTGATACACCAGAGGGCTGTGCTGCTATTCAGAGGGACCTCGACAGGCTGGAGAGATAGGCAGAGAGGAACCTCATTAAGTTTGATAAAGGCAAGTGCAGAGTCCTTCACCTGGGGAGGAATAACCTCATGCACCAGTACAAGTTGGAGGCTGACCTGCTGGAAAGCGGCTCTGCAGAGAAGGACCTGGGAGTCCTAGTGGACAACAAGTTGACCATGAGCCAGCAATGTGCCCTTGTGGCCAAGAAGGCCAATAGTATCCTGGGTTGCAGTAGGAAGAGTGTTGCCAGCAGGTTGAGGGAGGTGACCTTCCCCCTCTACTCAGCCCTGGTGAGGCTGCATCTGGAGTACTGTGTGCAGTTCTGGGCTCCCCAACACAAGAGAGACATGGAGCTACTGGAATATGTCCAGCAAAGGGCTACTAAGATGATGAAGGGACTGGAGCATCTCTCATGTGAGGAAAGGCTGAAAGAACTGGGACTGTTCAGCTTGGAGAAGAGAAGACTGAGGGGGATCTTATCAACACAAGTATCTGAAGGGAGGGCGTAAAGAGAATGGGGCAAGACTCTTCTCAACGGTGCTCAGTGACACGGTGAGAGACCATGGGCACAAACTGAAACACAGGAATTTCCATCTGAACATGAGGAAAAACTTCTTTGCTAGGAGAGTAGCAGAGCACTGGAACAGGTTACCCAGAGAGGCTGTGGAATTTCCTTCCTTGGAGATACTCAAAAGCTGTCTGGGCACAATCCTGGGTAATGTGCTCTAGCTGACCCTGCTTGAGCAAGGGGGGGTTGGACTAGATGTTCTCCAGAGGTTCCTTCCAACCTCAACCATTCTATGATTTTGTGATAACATAACGAGAATCTCTGATAGACCCCTCCTTACTAAACATCATCAAGCTCATCTCTAAAGATTCTGCTACCCTAATTCAGAACTACAAAAATTCCTGCTGATCTTGATTACACCAGCACAGGGCCGTAGCAACTTCTTGGACAGTCCTGAGGATCGGACTCTAGCCCTTGGGACTACAGGACAAGAAGAATGACTCTGCTTACATTAATATTTTCAAAGGTATAAAGAAATGGTTTATTCATCAAATACTACTACAGTTGCACTGATAATGATGAGCTGTGTAGAGTGCAATGGCCACTTACAATGAGAGACTTAAAAAGTCAAGAATAATTCCCTGGACTTGAAGCAGCTTGCATGCTAGTAAATTGACTTTGACCACTTTTCTGAAACATGGCATACATTCAGCAAATCATTTGCTTTGTTTTAATTTCTCTTCTGCTCTTCAATTAAGAGGAGTTAATCTTGCTATTGAGAGTCATGATTAGTATAGCTACACATTCCGTCTCTGCAGGAGCACAAATAAACAGAAATATCCCACTATTAGAAAAATAAACATCTAAAAACTTACATTGTCTCTTTTTTAAGATTACTGCTCCTTAGATAGGGTGAAATAAAAGCAGGATCTCCTCACCTCATAATACTCTAGCCAGGCATGAATTAAGGATTCCCTAAAACCAGATCCTCTTTTAGTTCCATTGCATTAGTTCCACTAATCTGACAGACTAAAGAAAGCTGATGGGATAAAAGAACAAATTCTTCATTTTGAAGTCATGTTGGTGCAGGTGCCCTCTCTTTGTCAGAGATCCCTACAGTTCCCAGTACATTGGGCATCCTGGGATAATGAATAAAGATGACATATTCCCATTATCCCACCATGAACTGGATGAGATTCATCTGACCAAAGAGACGTCTGCAATGTAGATACCTACACCTGAACTCCCATTATAAACCCGGTGAAGAGAAAGCACTTTTAGGGTGCAATTCATCTAACTGGGTAACAGAGGGATGAAACAGATCAGATAGAGTCCTAAATTCCTTTCCATTGAAGTAGGACACTGGGATCATAAGCTCAGAGGGAAACATTTAAATTGGAGGAGGGGATTCCCATCCCAGGGACGGTCTTTGACATCCTTAACATCCATCCGTTGGGACTTGGAAAAGAAGTAATGGGATTTAAGTTGCAGTAAGGTAGACTTAGGTGAGACATTATAAAAACTGCCTGCAAGGATTTCATTAAGTTGCTTGGAGAGGCTATGGAAGCTCCAGCACTGAAAGATTTTTTAAGAACATACTAGTTATTGTAGATGTGGTTGACCCTTACTTGGGCAATGAAACAGACTGGGTGAGCTCTCAGGATCCTTTGCAGCCTTCTATTTTTGGTGCTTATGACTAGAATGAGGATAAGAAATGCAGTGAAATTCTCTAAATGACTCTGTTAAGCAGTGAGGTTCAAGCGGTTTTGTGTAGATTGCCGCCTGTTGGAAGGTAACATAGAAACCTTAGTCGTACGCATGTTGTCTCACTTGGCTTCCCTCATTATGGTCCTCATGTCCCATTGCTCAGTGAATGTCAGCATTAGATCTCTTTGCAGTCTCAAGAATACTGTTTCTTAGCTGGCTTTCATTTTCATAATGGCACTTTGCCTTGTATTTAATGTCAATTGTAAGTGCCTTGGCAACTTTACACTCAATGCCCTTCTGTAATCTCTCTCAGGCCTGAAAATAAATCAGAAAAAATAAGCATTTTCAAATGCATGTGAGATGCATTCTTCTTTTCCCAGAGTTTATTCATTGTGTTTATACAAGTTTTACAAAATGTGCAAAGTAGTTTACAATGCAACACATATGTTTAAATTGTTAAATTAATAACAAGTTGGGAGGAGGGGTTGCATTCTTCTCCACTGAAGATGTGACAAAGCAAACAGGTACCTGCTGATGAGGTCGGAAAAAAGCTGAACAAATGTTTCATCTCCTTACTGCTTTCTGCTCTTTTTTTCTATTTTTTTGCAAGTCCTTGTCAGGGGACCAGAGAAGTTAGAGCACCCTCTTGCTGAACTCACATAACTATTACATGTTGGATGTGCTGACCAAACAACCCTCAGGTGCATGGCTAGGGTGGGGGAAATTGTATTTTTCTGAGGATCTGCCATGGGGAAACCAAGCATGGATTTTTAATCTATAACAGATGGGACCACGGCTCTTATGTTTTGCAGAGGAGTGTATAGAAACAGTCTGAGAACAAACATGATAGCCTGCAAATTGGTGCTAACATAAATTTCATGCAAATTCAAACTGTTTAGCACTGCCAGGGAGAACACGAATGAAAATGCAATGAGTGCTTAGCACCTTGCCCAACAGTTTTTAAAATTTCCATAAAAAATGAATTTAACCTTGTGAGTTTTTCTTCTTTTCTTTAATATATTGCTTATGCAAAGACCCAGAATAGTGGTTCAAGCATTGAATGGAAGGGTGAGGAATTCTTCTCAGCTGTTTTCAGATTCTACAATGTAGATGCTTATGTTTAGCTGTCTCATCTCCCTTTACAGTCAATGGAGAGACATAGGTACCTGTATGAACCTCAGATTCAATAGATATGAATCATAGCGATTTGACCTATTTCTGATGTCATCTAGTTGAATTGGTCCCTAAGCATGTCCTTTTCTCTTTCTTGACCACAAGGAGAGTCCAGATGGATAGGCAGATGTAAGTATCTAAATCTGGAGAAAAAAACTTAGCCTCATAGTCTTCTGTTTATACAGAAAATAGGCCTATTGTTATAGGTGGAGCTGAAAGAATCATTTTAACTTCCACCTCTGACTTCTCTGCTGCATAAGCTGATGGCTTTTATGATAGAGGTATTTGGCAGATGTGCTCTAGAAATCATATGAAAATTATGAATTTTCTTAAGCCAGTGCACTAGCAACAAGCAGTATTTATTCTGGACCTGAAGTTACAGATGTAGGCACCAAACCAACACAAGGCTTAAGCATATGCTTAACTTGAAATATGCAACTAACTGTACTGACAAATTAAACACTTGCTTAAGTGCTTTACAGGATCTAAACCCTAATTTTAAACCAACAACTCAGATAAGAAAGGAACTTCCTACTTCCTCTTTCCAATAGAGCTCTGATGGGAACAAATTACTCAGTTGGGATATTCTACAAAGGAAAAACACATCTTTTACAAGTCAAACAAAGCTACTCTTTGGATTTTAATGAGAAAGCTTATTTTAAAAATAATAGAAGGAAAAAAAAACAGGGAGCCATTTTCCTTTCAGCTCTGTTCTGTATGGTTGTGAGTCAACATTTTTATTAAAACGAGCTGTTGGTTTTTTTGCCTTAACTTATAAAAGCTAAAACAGTTTTACAAGGAAAATCTACAATTCTACTTGGCATGCAGAATGCTAGAGGAAAGTACTAAAATAGCAATGAAGCAAATTATTTGTGCTTGTCAACTTTACTGATTGAATAATAGAATATAGAGTAGGAAGTCACAAAAATTGTTCTGATAAAGAAATTACCTGACAAAAAAAGTTTTGCCTAAAGAAGAACTGAATTTTGATGGACTCAATCCCCCAAACCATTTTTTGGGTATATTTCATTTTTCCTGCTAGATATTTAGTAATGGTTTTTCTTCTGCACCCATTTTTAGAGTAATACACTTTCCATCTGATCTGAGGTTGCACCAGGCACTGTTCAAATTGATGTTTTACATGCACAAAGTCAGAAAATCCATATTTAATGTTCCTACATTACCCGAAAGTCATACTGGAGATGTTGGAAAACTCTGAACTTAATTTTTAAATCATTTGCTTCAATTTGTTGAAAATTGAAAGATCAGTTGGTTGCTGAAGATACTCTTGACTTAATCTAAAACACCAATGATATCAAAGCTCCTGTATTACAGCTCCAGAATTTCCACATGGCCCAGATACAAAAGCATCCAGGCAACAGCTGGAGCACTCTTACCTCATCCAAAAATCTAAATGCACTTGTAACTGTCCCTCTCTTTCACATAAAATAACCAATAATTCAGTGAAAATTAAACAGTTTTGCAACATGCCTAAAGGTTAACTTAGGCAATTTTTAACAGAGAAGAACATCAAGGAAGCTGTGTGTGATTTCCACAATTAAAGGGCTGTCATGGAAAATGCCCTGAGAGTAGCCATTTTTATTTTGGCAATAGAGAGCGCTCCACTTCAGCACAATCGCTGGCTGCAGCTGTACCACAGTATAAGGTAACATCCAACCTCATGCATGTAAAAAATGAGTTACCACTGGTATGAGAAGTTTAAGTGAATTTGCTGACTCCTGTACAATAAAAAAACCCTTCACCCACCATGGTGCAAAGTCAATGTTTTGTAGACAGGAAAAGTATGCATTGAAATTATTAGCAGAGCATACTTTAAGGAATTCACTGGCTGCCCAGATAACTATAGGCAGCTGCAGTTTAGCAGAAACAGCTTCTTGTATGGGCCTGGAGCTCTTCAGTGTGATACATAGGTTTTGATTTCCATGTCTTTCTGGAGCTCTGGAAACTTTGCAGGAAGTCCAGACTTCCACTTGTGTACAGGATAATGAAAGACTGAGTTCTTAGAGGTTAATGCATTGTGTTCATTTCTATAGAGGGCACTGTACAAAAAACCCCACTAAAATTTATCTCTCTCTATAGCATTCATTTATTTCAGTGAGTTTGTATAAAAATATATTGAAACTAACCCACACAATCTTCTGTTGACCCACTTTTACTGGAGCAGCAGCTATCGCTTTTCTTGAGTCTTTTTTCCCGAGGAATGTTAAGTTCAAGTACTTCTCTTTTCTCTTTTTACAGAATAAAAACCCTGGTTCTCAGGGTTCTCCGTCTGTGGTTACCTCCACAGTTCTGCCTCACTTTTAATTTCTTCTCATTCAAAATCATATTGCTGTCAGAATATACCCCAGTCATATTAAAATACCATCGCTGGATCACAATGCTTGAACATGATTCAGAGGACACTTAATCCTTCTCAAAGCAATTGGGAGGAACCAGAATCTATTTGTTTTCTTTGTTCCCTGCTGCTCCCAAGCATCATTTAAAAGCTAACTTGCATACATACAAAAAAAAATAACATAAGTAACTTTCTTTTGAATAAAAATGATCTACCTTAGTACTTTGTCACAAAATGAAGTATTATCTTCAAATTCAGAAAGAAAGAGGTAGCTGTCAGAAGCCACTGTTATATAAATTGCAGCCTAAAGTATACCTAAGCAAAGTGTTAATTATGGACCACATTTTGAAACACTGCTACTTGATTTTTTTAGGTATCTCCCTGTCTATGAAATTAATGTGAAGACCCTGCAAAGAATTTGTAGTGTCTGCTGACTGTGAGAGGAATTTGATTTCTCAGAACCGAGGCCCACTCTTTTTTGCAGGAGCAGGGGTGTATTTGAAGGGGAAGCTTTCAAAGAGTGTCCTGGAAATAGGGCTTTTGGTGCTAAGTGAAAGGTCTAAAACATAGAGATATTCCCACTGCATTGACCCAACAAAGATACCTACTCTTTGCAGGCCATTAGATTTTGGATTGGGATGAAGGGAAAGTAATTTGAGTATGTAAAGTATCTTGCAGGATCTCATTTATGCGCTATATTTTTGCCTAAAGTCATATTTGTTATTACCTGAAGCTTATTGATGGGTTCACATTTTTGCTGCTGAAAAATTGGAAAAAAGATAATAACTATCTCATGCTGGAGAAAAAAACACAGCATTTAAGTTAGCATCCACCCCTTTAAATGGTGTGGTTAATTCAGTGAAATTTATTCTTCATATTTCCAAGGTACTACACAAAATCACTTAGTGCTGTCTATATTAATATCATGCGGTTGCCTCAGACTGACCTGCCATTTGTTTATGACTATGGCTGAAACCTTTTGGTCCATCTTCCTAAACAAGCTAGATTTCCTTGTATTTAAAAAATACAATTCATGGGCCTCTCTTGGAACTTGACTGAACATTAACTTTCAGTTTAGAGACTTTTTCATCAAATTTCAATAAGTAGAGAAATTCCACTGCCAGAGGAAGGTATTCCTACTGTTAAAAGGACCTATAGGTATAGCACTGCTAGCAGGAACAAGCAGCATGGAGTAGTGTTAATAATCAATGTAATGTAATTTACCTTAACCTGAATTACTGTGGTTTTTCGACTCTTTATCTTGTCCCACACATAATGGAAAAGAGACTTTTCCTTCTCACCTTATACAAGACCTAGCAAAAATGATGGGCCTTATCCCCTCTCAGATTTCCCAATTGCAAGGTTTTTGCAAGTTTCAATTCTACAGCACTAGTAGCAAAATCTCAGAAAAGGGACATAACTACTCAGGATCCTCATAGTTCCTGAATGATGGGAGCATAATGTAACCCTGAAACCCTCAAAGAAGAATAGCTGAGACAATTTTCAGGCTTATGTGTTTATCCTATGACAACTTTTGTAGATATCTCAAAGGATAGGATTTCATGTTTCCCTGACAGGGGATTAAGTTAGGGGGTTACAAATTGCAACCAATTTTATTAGAATACTTTTTATTATTCAAGTTGTTGTTATTAATATAAGGAAGGTATTATTATTAATAGAAAATAACTATTCATACAGTACATTCAATGTTCCCTCAACCACACACTCATAATTACCTGGATGGAGCAACAGCTGGGAGGCCAACTTCAGCTGTTCCCTCAGGAGCAGAGTCATTCTGATGCTCCAGCGGCTTCCAGGTAGGATTTCAGAAAATCCCTCACAACTTGCCTTGGTTCATCAGGTATGTATATATATGTATATATAACCCTGTCATCTTTGTCCACATATTGCAGCCACTGCCCTCTTGGATGTGGTCCCAGTTATACAGTTCATTGTTGATGCCAGGGTGTGCTGGTGGCCTGGGACAGATGTGGCAGGCTCGGTGTCCTGAGTTTATCAGTTCATGTGGACCACTAGTCTCTGGAGCTGGCCAGTTTTTGGAAGACTTTCGCACTCTACTTCTAAGCACATATTTTTCCACTCTTCAGACTGCTGTTTTCTGGGAACTATTTCTCCATCCACACCCACAGTTATTTATACAGCCCATTCACACAAACCAAAGGGGCATTTATGACAGTAGCACACTTGCCAACAGAAGACAGCTGGTGAAAGTCCAATGTGAGTTGGATCTTACAATATAAGAAATGAGAAATGAATAAGAAGTTAACATTTTTTCATGTTTGCTCTTAGGTTAAAAATATTACAATATCCTTTTATCTTTATCATTTGGCTTATGCTGTTTGCTATCCCATTTTTTGTCTATACTTCAATTCTGTGTTTAATTCTGTGTAGTGTTTGTGGTCTGATTCTGCAAAATTTACTTACAGATACCTGTGTAAGAAGTATTCATTTTAATAAAATTTGCAGGATTAGGCACATGTTTTTAAATGTATGCTATGAAATATAGGGATACGCAAAATAGGCATATTAATATACAATTATGTTGTAATTGTGCAACCGTAACACTGTGTTAATATAGGTTTTTTACATTTAGTGTGTGATATGTTTGAGAAAACATATGGCACATAATCCTCTCCAAATGGTTTTAGAAATGAAAAAGTGTCCTCTATGAGCCTCTGCCACTGGGGAAGGGAATGTTTTCTCATTTCTCTGGATGCTGGAACCCCATGATGAATGGATTTGCATAACAATTAACCTCTAAAAATAATTTATAACCTCCCAAATTAGAAATCACCTTTAGGGTGGTTAAAAGGGGAGACATTCTGTATTAATATGACCGTTTGTTTAAAAGAAGGATCCAAGCAGCATAGGCAGTTCCTCAGAATGGGATGTAATACTTTGGACGTAATACTTTCTATGAACTACAGAGTGCAAGGTGGTGATTTTGTTCCATTTTCTCTGCAGAAGGATTAGTATCTCAAAAAAAAAAAAAAAAAAAAAAAAAAAGGCAGCAGAGCGAGATAGAAGCTTCCCTTTTTAGCAGAAACTCTCATTTGGCCTAATAAAGTGTTTAAAAGATTACATAATCCATTGATTTTTGTAACAGGTGCTCGTGCAAAAGTGCAAGAATCCCCTTTTTCCTTATCAGCCCTTCTGCCCTGCTGAAGGAAGCGATGTGCTGCATTCACTTACTCCCTCCCTGGCTCAGGGGTGTGGATGGGGGAAAAGACAAGGGCAGAGGGAAGCTACGAAGATGCAAATTCGTAACTTAGATGTCCCTGTGGTTTCATATCATCAGGGCCATTCCTGGGATAACACCTGGGTCTGGAGTTAAAAAGCTGGCTCTCAGCAGAAAGAAACTGGTCTGTTCAGGAGTTTGTTCTGTCTTGTCCTCTGCGGCAGGGCTTTCCCTCACTCCTTTCTCCTGGTTACTCAGATAAGAGTGCAGATAAGAAATCAGCTGCCTTTCAGCCTTATTGAAGTACATGCCCACTTATTTGTTGTGACAGACAAATCACGCTGATAAAGTTCACACTGCTTTGCAGATCATGCCCCAAACATCTCACACACTAATGAAATTATTCTATACAGAGATACTTCCACTACAGTTTCCCTCCTCTGTGACCATCTCTCACTGTTACCCAGCTTCGTGTGAGCAGGCACTGTTCTGTTTTCCTTATCTCAAATCTTGGATTATCTTATTTGCCTCCTATGGAACAACTCTGCAGAAAATCCACTGAGTAGAAACAGTGGTTCTTTTCCTGAGCCTTTGCATGGGGGTAAATGAAACTTTTTCTGAGGCACAAATGCACACCACAAACTAACAGACATTGGCTTTAGTTCCTGGTTTCTGAAAGTTGCAAAACTTCTCGTTTCCGTAATAAAGATGTTAAATAATTATAGTAAAAAAAAAAACAACCCACTGCCAAATAAGTTGCCTATTACTTTTGGCCTTGATATTGGCAAATACTGGAAATCTCACAAGAAAGCCTGCCGTGAGATTTCATTCCCCAGTTTTGCAATCCCAAGAGGTTTAGATAAACTTTGAGGAATCAGCCAACATGTAGCTTCCTTGGCTAGGTTAAGCCATTGATAATTTTGAGGTTTACCCCCCCCCCCCCACATATATATAATATATAAACACAAAAACACATATTTGGGTCATGTTTTTGGAAGTCTGGCCCTCCTCAATGCCAGTTAATGGTTTTGGTGATATCTCAAAACATCTGAAATTCAGTCTCATAGTTTATATAGGTACTTTTATTACTTATATTCTTGGGGAGGTATTTGACAAAATCAGATAATTTTTAGCTAGAGAAAATTAGTTCTGAGTCAACCGAAAACCAAATCAGTCACTTACAACTTCCCTATCTGGGTCTGTAACAGATATGTTCACCCGTCCCAGGAATGTATTTCAACAGCTATAGAACAAGAAAATATACAGATGTTTTCCAGCTCATGTTTCATTTTTATACTGTGAGTCAATACTGTAAATTAGACCAAGTCATATTTTATTCAAGTGAATAACACCATAGCCCCAAGACTCCTTCTTCCTGTCATGGGAAAAAGAAAAGCTCTGTCCATTATATTCTGATTCACCACTCTATTTCCTGCTGATAAGCTATATGACTGTTTTTTTGAAATTCTCTCTGGGCTTACTTCTGTTTTGGAGGAGGAAGAAATAAATCCCTGCCTGTTTTCTCACTGTTTCAAAGTCACCATAGATTTATTTGCATTGTTAAGAAGCTTTATTACTTAATGATAGTGTACGGCTTGTATCAGGACATCATTTTTCCATTCAGGTGACTAAAAGAAACCTTGTGTGGCCATTAGTTCTGTCTTTACCTTCTCATATGCTGCAATACTTAAACTGAACTATGCCAAGTTCAGCAGTACTGGTGTTTGGGAGAAATTCATCCTGGTGGCCAAGGCCTGCAGAAGGGCTCTTTCCTACTGCTCTATGGCAGAACCATATGGAGAAAGTAAATCACTAGAGAATCACATGAATGAGCCCTATATCTTCGTCTGCTTATAAACAATGGATGGTACCAGGTTTCAGAGGTAGCTCCTCCAATTCCAGTGCCAGCGTAATCTGATTGCTCAGGTTTTCTGTGGCAGATAGGAGTTGAATATATGGCGATATATACCATCTTGTAGGATTTTGAAGCACTTGACAAATAATTTCCCATCTCAGTGAGAACAAAATGTACAACACCTCTAAGGGTGATGCCATGAGACAAACCAGAGAGTGGAAGGCCAGAATCCTTGTTGAGCAGCTAGTTATACCTCCCACCAAATAGAGACCATAGATATGGCCATTTTCGGCATATGCCATTTTAAATTTGGGGAAGCCAGAGAGAAATACAGAGCTGCAGTCACTTGATTAGCCACTGTCAAAGCATAACTTCTGTTTTCCTATTAGGCATTTATTGAGTCAATTTTTTCCTACTAGTTGAATCTTGATTGATACTGGCTGTGAAATCCTGGCCCTGATGAAGTGATCAGGAGTTGCACCATTGCCTCTACCTTTGCCAAGATATTATCCATTGATGGCCAGGACAAGGACATCTTTCTTCTTATCTTTACAGTGTGCAGGCCAAAAGATAGGAGTTCCTCAGCACTTGTGTAGCATTTAAAGTATTAGAAGATTTCTGGTTTTCCTCTATAAAATATTAAATACTATTTCTAATTGCACAAATAAGTTTGTCAATTTTGTTGAAAGAACTGAAATGAGTGAACTTAAATTTTGCATGGATAAAAATACAGTTAAAGTGAAAGGAAGTCTGACTGGGAGAAGGGAATAGGAGATTGCATGCAGAGCAGAGAACCTCTGTATTGTACTGGAATAGCTCACTAAGAGGTTAGAGTGATAGAAATGCCAGTGTTGTTTTATCCTTTCTCCATGAGGACAATTTGGAGAAACAAAGCCATGTTTGCTTTTTTTGTCCATCCCTCAAGGCAGAAGCACTTTTTTTTCCTGGTAAGTGCAACATGAGTTCACAATGAGAATCAGTCTTCCTGTTCACCCTGTTCCTTTTCATTCTCTGAGTATGTTCATAGTACTGTAGAAAGTAATTTCTTTCAATGAAAGGAATTGAATCTTGTGCTTCAAGGGTCAAGCATTTGTCAGCAGAGATCAAAAATTGTCTCTGATCACCCCCACTGCACAAACTGGGGGGTTTGCTTTCTTCTGCAGCACTGGTGATTACACCTGGATAAAGGGATAATATCAGACCAGAGAGCTGCTAAAATGCTCTTGGGTGCCTGGCAAGTGTCTTGGTCACCATGGCCTCAGACTTATCATTAGCTCTGGGGTTAGGAGGGTTTTTGTCCCAGTCTGGGGCCTTGGTGTTTATAGCACAGATATGGTTTGCCATAAGGTTCATCTAGGTTTATCTTAGCTCATCAGCTATGTAGATTTCAAAGGCCCAGGATGTTAGCAGTGACCTGATCTCTATCTATGGTACACATCTGGAGTTTCTCAGAAGACTGGAATATAATCTAAAACCCTAACAGGTTTGTTTCATAGAATTTGGGTGAGACTTAATACCTTTCAGTACAACAGAGACCACGCTAATTGATCTAGTCATCGCCTTTGACCTTCCTTTCTAAAACACATATGAGACAAGCTTTCACACTTTCCTCTCATTTCTTTCATCAATTTTTCTGGAAAAACTACCACCTAACTTTAAAAACATAACTTCTGCCACACATTTTGAAATTCTGTTTTAAATGTGAAACTCTGTTTGATTTTGTAGGGACTGAATAATGCCAGGTATAATTTGAAAGATTCATAATTCTAGGCTGATCACAAAAGGACACTCTCCAGTCCTTTTTCTTTTTTTTCTCCTAATGTGTCTAATTAATTTAAAAGATGATTTTTTTCCTTTTCACGGTCTCAGTTATTTAAGAAAATTGTTGCTTCTACAACCTTATATTCCATTTATTCTCCCCTGCCCCCACATCCTCAGTGCCCATTAAGTCTTGTTGGATGCTCAGCACAAGAAGGGAAAGGAGAGAAAAACAGTTAATTAAAAGAAAGATAATGAGAATTAATTCAAGGCTGATAATCCAATAACAACTCTCTTCTTATCACAGTTTAGAATCACTGCTATAATTTTTAATCACAGCATACTTCAGATGCAGATGACTTCAACTTTGGCAGACTGCTGTTTTGCTTAATCCAGGAAAAGTGTAGAATACATAAAATGAAACTAACTTAGGACAAACTGGGCAGTTTTCTTGTGGGTAGAAAACACTCTGTAGAGAATGTCTTACAAAATCTAACAAAAAATGAGTTAGCTGTGCAATCCCGATGGCTTTTTAGCACTGAAAAATTGACTACACTGTCTTCTTGAAACATGCTGTCATTGTATAGATTTATGCTTGATGTACCAAAACTTGAAACATTTTTCTGACCATCCTGGCTAAAGGCTTATATATTTTTCAGCCAAAGCAAATAATATGGGGGGGGGGGGGGGAAGAGGGATCAGAGTTTATATTCTCACTAACTGTAATGTAAGCTTAGATTCTCAGAAACCAAGGCTTTAGCATCTCTCCTACCAGGAAGAGCATACACCCATTGCAGAATAACTGAGAGTGAACAGTTCAATCCTCAGTCCTACAAACTAGGTAATAGTGTTACCTGGTAAAACACAGACCTGATCTGAATTTGAGCTCTAGTTTTTAGCCCAGCAGAGGTCGTGAATAGCGCAGGGAAGGTTAATTCCTCTCTGTGTAGTATGTGCAATTGTCATAGTACTCTCAATGGAAATCTCAGCCTCTAAGCTAGCTATACAGTTAAATGTGTAGAGGCCGTAGCTATAAAATGTTATAATTAGGCTTAAGTCTTGGTTTCTATCACTATTCTGTGCTTTTGATTGTTAATAGCCACCTGAAATTGATTTTAAGAGGAACATTTCTATGCTTCATTTCAAGAGTGCTGCTAGAGAGGTTTCAGAGCAGCCACCCAGGAGGGGAAACCATAAACTTAGCTCATGTGTTCCAGATGAAATGTTTGTGTTCACTCAACTAATAAATGGCTGAGGTGAGAGCCTTTAAACTGGTCTTGCTTTTGAGTGTGCATGGAAGGAAGAATAACAACCCACACCTGAAGAAATGTAGCTCAGGAGGCTGGAAATCATATGCATTTAATGCTGGTGCTCTAAAGCGGAATGTGGGGCAGGCATTACACAGACTGAGTATTGTCCCTGTCTCTTCAAGGCCTGTTCAAGTGACAGGCATCTTCTTACTTAAAACAGATTCAAAAGCTTGAGCACTTTGAAAGAAACACTCCACAGGCAGAGGTGACTGGAAGAGCATTTGGAAAGCATGAAGCTCCCCCCTTGTATTAGCAGCAGGAAAAGTGAGGATGTGAAAGGGATCATAGATATCTGAGCCTGAGGCAAACGTGTGATCTCAGTCTCTGTTTAAGTTTCCTTCCTGCTGTCAGTGAGTATGTAGCTGGTGAGAGCAGGGTGGTCCCAGCTTTGCATTGCTATGGGATGGGTGCCAGGGCTGAAGTGTCTCTGCTGGCATACACAGAAGCACAGTGCATGGCTCACCAACCGTACTACTCTCTGAGATCACGGTCCGACCTCCTCCTGCCTGCCACAGAGTGTTGTGTTGACCTGACTTGATGTGTGCAGATGCACTGGAAAGCATTTGGACAGCTGCTGGTAAGAGCCATTGCTCCCACCTCCATCCCTCTGAGAAGCCCCTAGAAAAATGGCAAAATCTGGACCAGGATAGCACCAGCTGTCTTGTCTGCCGGATAAAACTGAAGAGCAGGAAATGAGAATTTAGTTAAACTGTGGGCACATAAATAGCAATACCTCCATTCTCCATTGCAGGCATCCATGGGAGTTTCAAAGGGAAGCTTGTATAGTAACAGTACTGAATGCCAAAGGGAAAATGGTATGCTGTTACCCGACATTTAAAAGAAGATTTGTACAGATAGAGATACTAGATGGCTGATGTTTAGATGGAACCGGGAAATGTGCTGTAGTTTAAATTTGGATCCTTAGACTTAAGGATCTTAATACTCTGTAATACCACATGCTTAATACTCTGCAGTTATGAAGTGTTCCTGTCAGCCTCCTTCTTTCCCAAAGTCCTAATATCTACCCGAATCCCTCATTATTTATTGTTATTTAGTGGAGAGGATCAGTTACCTGCTAGTGAAAAGAAGGAATCCCATTTCTTCAGTAGTATTTTCAAAGGACGTGTAATCTTTGAGAGATTTGCAGGGCTTTACTCTTCATACCCTACCACACAGACAGGAGCAAGAGTAAACTAATTCTTCTGAGCTCGAACAGTCAGATATTGAAAAGAAAGTTAGCTAGCAAGGCAAAACTCAACCAACCCCATCTGAAGTTAGACACTGCTCCAACGAAAGCTGTCCTGACAGTTCTGCTGGCATGAAATAAACAGTGCTGTGTTTAATGTCAGGAATATGTTGAAAAATGTCACACAATTTTTCTGCTGAAAATATTGCATTTTTGGAAGCTCCATAAAATCATAAAGATTAAAGAGAATGCTTTACATTTCACAATGCTCTGTGTTGTCAGAACATCTAGACTACTAAGTGGAATTTGTCTTACAAACTTCTTTTTTATGTGGGAGAGTTTGCAAATCCTGGTGTGTTCCACCTGATGCAGAGGCATTTTAATGTATTGTTCTGTAGAATGTGATGGAAAAGAAAATCCTTTAATATAAAAGATACAGCTCTTAGTATTCAGGGTTTTCAGATTCCCCTACAGCTTGAAGATAAAATGCTACTGTGGAATAAAGAGGAAGCTAGATATTTATGAGAGTTCAGAGGAAATTATTCCGTCACTTCACTTATCAGAAAGACCGTGGTTGCCCACAGTGAAGGGAGTTTATTTGAAACCATGTTTCCCACTACTGGGAAAGTAAGGTAACTCTGGTTGCCTCAGGTCCTAAGGTTACTCTGTACCTTACCACAAGGGCTCAGCATCTCATAGGATATGGTCTCAAGTAGCTAAGAATTCCTTCCTTATGAAAGTGGACAGTCTGCACTAAATTCTTAACAAGCAAAAGACTGACTTCAATGTCACTAAGTCCATTTGCATGTGGTAATTTTGATCTCTTATGATGTGATGAGTAGCAAACCCTGTTTCACTGTGGGAAAACTATCGTAGTTTTGTTTCATGAGCAAGTTTGTACTGTGACCACAGTAGAAAGGGATTTTAAGTACTACAGCTTCAGAAGCAATGGAGTCCATACCGAATATGGAAAATAAGTAAATCTGAACTGCTAGTACGATGCTAGTATGATCATAAATCTGGGCCTGTGGAAGCATTGTATAAGTAATGCAGCCTTGAAGAGAGTGTGAGGAGATTTTAGCTGACATTAGATATTTTTCTTTTGGAACATGCAGTTGCAAAGGATTATTTTATTAATCTTTCATTGACTGATTATACTACAATAAATCCAAAGATCTGGTATAACAATTTAATCCTAAATTGTTGCACCAGTATTGTAACAAGCGTGTAGACTTAGAACAGTGACATAACTGTAGCTGGATGCTCTGTGCACCATTTAATTGTATGAAACATCCTTATTTCTCAGCTTCATTTGAAAGATTTCTCTCTCTCTCTGTTTCCTGCCTGCATTATACTGTCTTCCAGAGCACAGTTTAAAATTTAATGCATTAATAAATGCCATCAATAAAAATATCCTGATAATTCACGTTAGGTGCCATGAATAATTACAAAATCAATCATCAAAATGATCTTCCCTAAAATTATGCATTTTTCCTTTTCATTGCATCATTAATTTGAGGCCTAATCCTGTATATTTTGGCTTTCCAAAGCTCCTGTTGATGTCAAGCAGGGCCTCATTAAATTCAGATGTTCTGCCCTGCTGGTTCAAATTCCAGCTTCAGAGCTTAATTTTTTAATTCCTCAGACTTCCTCTCTGTTTCTTAAAAAGGTCTAAGGAAACTTAGGTTACTTCAGCTAACATAAAAATCTTGCAGACTTTTTATCTACAGAAAACTCACTGGCCTTAACTAGAGTTGCTAATTCTAGAAAATGTCTCTTCTTAAGCAGCTCTGGGGTAGTAGAAAGCAGACATGTCTTTTTTTACCAATATTGTCTTCTGCTATTAGTAAACAGTACATTGTGAAATCACGGCCTTCTGTACAGAAGCAATTCTCCGCGATGACTAAATATTTTTCAGACCCTTCCTTGCTACATAGCTGCAGACAGAGAAGTCTTTGTTCAAGAAGCTTCACCTTCAGTAAGGAGCAACACAGCATGCGTCACATGGAAATTTTGAATTCCCAATAACCTCCTCATTGAAAATGACTAACTTTTGGCCTCTGCTGCAGGAGAAAGGAGGAGGGGAGCAGATGAAGAAACACTTTCATTTTATGCAATACACTTCCCATCCCTGATAGAGTGGAAAGCTGGTTTCATCCCAGGTTTCTTCTGGAGGTTTCAGGAAATAGGCCTGTGGGCCCTGTAGACCATTAGATTATAGGATCTTCTACAGTTCCCGCTTGCTGATTACCTATTTTCCCTGCCCTAAACTTGTTTTTTGTGTATCATCACACTATGCATCAGTTTAAAGCTGAAAGAAGTCAAACGAAGACATGCCCCAACAGTTCATTATTTAGGTAGACAGGTGTTTGATTTATATTTGCCAGCTAGAACTCCTTAGGGAGTCTTCTCAACTATTGTATAGATGGATGGGAGGGCTGTAATCCTCCACCAGAATTCAGTGCTCATATACTGCTCTCCCCCATCCTGCCTCTAATTCACTATTGCTTATTATTATTAACTCTTCATTACAAATAACTCACGTGATGTTTTGTTTACCACTCCATAAGGAAACATAGGCTGCTTTTTGGACTTGCTTTATATTCCAGTTGCTTTCATCTGACTCCAGAGTGGCACTGAAGCCCTAACACAGTATGCATCTGTGCCAGAAAACTGGAAGACTCTCTTCAAGAAACGCAGAAAAAGCATGCAACTCCTTGAGCTACATTAATTATACTGAATACCTGTGTGACTTCATGTCAGATTTACATTAATGTGGAGATCTTCACTCCTATTGGTAAAATTTACTCCAGCCAACAATGATGAATTAAAATACAAGCCTAGACAAGAATAACCATATTGCTTTTTATACCAAAAAAATCCAACAAAAACACATTCTTCATTTGCTTATGGGTGGAACCCATAAATAAAGTGAGATTTGTCATTGATTTAAGAGAGAAGTATTTCCCTCCATTAATATAAAAATGTCAGTTTCCAGATTTTGATATATGATGGTTGGTTTATTCCAGCAAGAAAGCTTGGGGCCATATTTCTTTTAGTGGTTTTCTAGCTATGATTTCACTAACTGGGCTGAGTTTTAATACCATATCTGGCATATATGCTAAATTTTGGGGCTTCTTAGGGTGGTTCTGCACCTCTGTGTCTCAGGAAAAAGACCTTTTGTTACAAAATCCATATCCCCGGGAATGCAAGAGATATACATGCGCTTATTTTGTTGATATCATCATAAAAATAATTTCCAGTCACCCTTCTTCTGTGTTACAGAAGTATTAATTCTTCAGTATTGAGGCTGGTTTTGCCACTGTGTTACAGTAAGTTTTGTTGTTCTTGGGTGCTCAGCATCACTTGTAGCTGGCTGGATTCACTGCTTCAGATTTTACCTGCTCTTCTGTCTTTCTGGACTTTCACAGTCATGACAATCCTGTGCTATGTGCACTCCGTGACTAAATGCAGGAATGCACCTGGCAAAGCTGTCAGACTTCCACATTTACACATATATTCCGTGAAAAATTACATCTTAAAATACACTTTTTTAAAATCCTTTTGGACACCAAGCCAGATATTCAGACATCTTCATGACTTTGGCCAGTGTAATAATCTGTATGAATATATCCCTTGTTTTATCTACCTTTCCTAATTTTCCTCAGTTGCTTCTCTTAGAACTATAATAAAATGAACACCTGAATGCTTTGCTTCTTTATTTTTCTTTAATAATATGTGGATTTCTTTGATTAAATATCTTTCTAGTTTTCTTGATACTTTAAAAGGTACTCTGCAAAATCCAAGGTCTCCCTCCCCCTCCTTACATACATATCATCAGTACAATATATTGTCTAAAAGCTGTGTTTTATGCTTGATCCTTGTACAACTGAAGCCCATTTTCTCCTTCATTCAGAGAAAAAAAAAGCCTATGTCATAACTTTTATAATTTTTTTCAAATCAGTAATTTTAAACCATTCTGCACTGAAGATGATCCCTTTTTCTGTGTTCCTAACTCATATTATTATATGCACTGTCATTTTAATGCTCAATCATAAAAGAATGAGTTTCAAAGAGGCATCAGGCAACATCTCTTCTGGTAGAAATACTTGTGTCAAGACAGCATCAAGCTTATGTTTTCACCATTACAACTCAGTTCTCGCAATTTTGAGGAAAATTAATAATGCTGAGAAAACACTAGATTATCATATGGCAGGTGGGATTCCTTGTAATGGAATATTTCTGTTCCTTCCCCCTGCAAATAATGAAAATGAGATTCTCTTCTTGATTTATTGCACCTAATGTTCTTGGTAGATAGAAAATTGCCATCATTCCATTTTGGTCCATTTCTCCTTCATAGACTAGGCTAGGAGATGAAGAGGTATGCAAGGTTTATGATTCCTGGCTTTATCTGTTGACAGTGCTGTCCTGTCAGTTGTCGTTTATATCAAAGTCTGACCCCACAGCACTGGTCCAGGGCGGGACCTCTCCTCTGCTATGAAGTTCTTGCAGGTGTGTATCAGCGAAAAGGAGTCCAGGTTGTAGTTCTGGGAAATATCAGATCCAGGCTGCCTTTGAAGCACAGAAGACAGCTCTGTGGAGCAAATTGAGAATAAGCTTACATCTTCATTGATCTAAAGGTGCATATTGCATAGAGGCAATGAATGTACACCAGCTGCCTCACTGCAAAATCCTAGAGTAGAGAGATGCTGGTAGTGTCTCTTATAAGGTAAGGAGCTATGGGAAGGAACATGTCACTGACATCCTCAGTAAGCCCTGTCTGCTAACATTTCGCATGAAGGTAACCAGCTTCTATCAGCTGACTGCATTCAAAAACACCTCTGGAGGTAGAAAAAACACGCAAAATCTGCCAAAAGCTACCTTATGTCCCTACAAAACCCAGGTTTCTGCCACTGGGAGCAGAATTTTCTATAGACACAACGTGGTGGTTGGATTTCTCTTCATCGCTTTCATAGTCATTCCTTCTTTTAGTAAGACTGCCCTTTCCTCCCTCTGGACTTTGGTCTGGTTTCCATACAACCGACATAATACTAGCTTTTGTCACATACCTGTTATCTGCATAACATCTACTTCCCATGATGGTAAGGGATTTTTCTGGGAAAAAAATGGCATGTTGGTAGAGAAGTTACTTTGGTATTTAACTCATGAAAAGATAGCTTCACATACAGTGCCTACAAACTTCATAAAAATGGAGGAAATAGCAACCTAAGCAATTAGCTGTTCCAGCAGGAAAATTCTTCTTCATCTTCTTCATCCTGCTTTTGTTCTGGATGCTTTTCACATATGCGTGTCTATATTCATAAGTATGTGTAGCCACATACATAAGAATATGCACCAGTCTGATATTTTAGACTACTTTTAAGGAAACCCTGATGTGTTTCCAAAAAAGACCCCACAACAGCTCTCCTCAGAGAGCTGAAAGAGGGTTTCTTTCTTTCAGTTTGCTATGTTGTGCACCAGATAGTTACACTTCGAATTCACTTCTGCCTGTTCTTATAGAATATAAGATAGAAGGTATTTCTCTCATGCAGAGACACCTTTAATTCAAAAGATATTCAGGAAAAGCTTTTGAATCTCAAATTCGTGTGAGACAAGCTCTTAGCAGAGTCTCCTTCTCCTATAATTCATATTGCACAGGAGATATGATACCCTGTTGTACCCTCCTGTATTTTGAAGAAGGTGCTAACCCTATAAAAAATTAAATCCTGCTCTTTTTCCTACTTTACTGTTTTTTTCTCTCATTCCTTATGGACTATTTGTTGAAAACAATAAGGGAAAAAATGTATAAACAATAAGCTCTCCCCCTGTTTTGATTCACCACACCCAGCTCCTCTTTTTGCAAAACAAGAACTTAATGAGATCATTCTCTTTTTCATTAACATGAAACGAAACCACCAAATAAATATTTAAAGGCATTCCTGCTAATTTCATTAGCAAACTCCAAATTCTGAACATATTTTTACCAAGCTTTCCTCCTGAGATGACGGCCTGAGCTCGTTTTCTCTCTTTCCCCCAACTCCCCGCGTACCTCCCCATGAGAGGCTGAATGCTGCTGATTGTGCAAATTCAGGCCCATCAGCATTTGTCATCTCTCATGGAATTTATCCTTTGACATTCGGTTTCCACTTCCCACATGGAGGCAGAAGTTTCATCACTGCAAAGCACAGAAGCTGTTTCTTTGGCAAAAGCAAGAAACATGTTCTCCTAGGGGGAAAAAAGACAGTCTTTGCCATGGAGACCTTAAGGAGAAAACTCCTAGGTTATATTTAATTCATGCATTTTTTGACGGGGAAACTTTTATTTTTTTCAATTTTTTGATAGACTGAACAGCCAAAGCCAGCATTTAGTCCAGTTTCCTTACCTCAGGATCCAAAGTTGCAAGCCTACTGGTCTTGCCTTTTAACCCTGAATTATAGCCACTTTATAGCCACAAATTATTCTTTGTTTAGTATTTATTGTAACCATATCATCTGGCAATAGTGGCCTCTTTCCTGTCTTTAATAACAGGCAGCCCTGTATATGTGTGTGGGTGTACATACAAATATATATATATACACACACATATATTTAAAGTACCAAAAGGAAAAGATGGAAAGTCTCAAGGATTTTTCACTTTTGCTTTATCAGGCATTACGAACTCTCTGGTAGGGGCAAGCCTGTCCTCATTTACACCTGTGTTAAGCCTCACTGAAATCTGTAGGGTTGAGCTAATGTAGCTGATTACAGAATTTGGCTCATAACCTATCTCCCATTAACTCAACACTATCTCCTGCAGGTGGAACAAGATGAGATCTCAGTCTGCCGACTGTGGTGCTCCATTTATAGGAATTGTAACAGACCTATTACATCTCTGCAGATCATAATGTTGACCACTTTGTCTGACAAGGAACATATATCTCAAGGTACCAAAATTAGCAAAAATTTTCTTTCTCCCTGTAAATGTGATTGTTTAGTGATATTGCTAGGAGCATCAGTGTCTACTAATGGATTTGTGTAAATGAATTTTGGACCTCATTTGTGATTTTTATTTTACTGAGTGAACAGCAGGATACAGTTATATTATGAATCTGTGTTACCAGGTTAACTTTGTTACACTTCATTTTCTATATTGAGTGAATTTATTTTGTCTACTGATAGATACTTTCTTTAAGGGCTTATTATTCTTTGAGGTTTCTGCTTCAAGGGCATCTTTGCTCATGTCATTAATGTTATGTTTTTATCCATCATCACGTAAGAGGGCTTCTGAGCCATACACTTACTGAATTGTTATATAAGCTGGATAAAATTTTGCTTCAGACCTTGATTAAAAAAAACAGCCAACTATTTTCTTGAGAGCTAGTCAGAAATACCAAACTCTCAGTATCTCTTTCTTTTCACTGGTAGAGAGTAGAGAGCAGCCAGTCAAAGGGTGAGGTAGTTCTTCCGCAGGCAGTCTGAGCAGAGGATGCTAGCAATGTTGTTTCATTGGACTCTTAAAAACATAACTGCTGCTGACTGTAGAGGCCAGTGAAGAAGCCTGAAGTAGTCCCAGCTGTAGGTTGCCCTTAGCTTCATTATTTTAAATTAATATTGCTAAGGAACATTCAGCACGTTGAATTCCAGCAAATTACATTTACCTGATGCTTAGACCTCTGTAGCCAGACTTTTTAGTGAAATAAGGTTTATACATTCTATACACAGAAAAAGCCTGTTTTTTTTCCTGTCTCTTGAACCTGTCAGATGCCTTTACATGTCCTGATTATGGTATGCTGGGTGGAGCAGAGAGACCCATTTTATTCCCAGGCTGCATGAACTCAGTCCCTGTTCCCTCAGCAGGGACACCAGGTATGAGAGCTGTGGTGGCCGCTTAGCTACAAGCAAAAGCTTCAGTCAGGCCTTGCACATTATAAAACACTGGAGAAGGCATCCGCGAGACACAAAACCACAGGAAACCAGGCTTCATTAGTTCTCCTGTCACTAAACTACCTGTGATTTGGTGTGTACCCAAACGACTGCATAAACAAACCTCTGCCTGAGTTTAGTTACATCTTCAGTCCTTTCCATATAATTATGGTTGTTTAGCACAATTGCACATCACAACAGGGGAGTTTACTGGCAGCAATCCTTAGGAACATCATGTTCTCATCTGTTTTCCCCCACCTTTTTTTCAGAGTTTAATTCAGTCAGACTGATCATCCAAACCGCTTTGCATTTTCTCCTCGAAAATAACAACTATAATTGCCATGTCGTGCATACCTTTTTGATCACTGCGTTCCTGAGCACAATTTGAAAGACAGAATCTAGAGGAACTAAACTTTTTGGTGCTTTAAAACTCAAAGTGGCACTAAGAAATAACCATAAAGTAGTAATCTCCCATCTATAACTCTTCATGTCACGTCCTTATAAATCACTATATAACTAATTTCTTTATCAGCAAGGTGAACATCCAGGTAGGAAAACCAAGTGACAAAATAGCAACTAAGATTATAACCAACCAAATACTGCAGAGTTATATAGATAGCATAGAAATTATGAATAAAAACGTTGTTCTGCTATTATAAGTGAGTTCTCTAACTGGGAATGCGTGTCAAAAAATCATGATGTTGAACCTCAAGCACTATAGAAACCCTGTGGCAAACCACACTACCAAGCAAGAAGACCTCAAACTTGGAATTCCTCAGTTAAAACTACTAACACTCATACAGAACTCTTTTTCTTCAGTTGCTGTGTTACTACCCATCTTGCACAGAACTTTCATTGTTATTTGGCACTATGAGACATCAAAACTAGAATTTATTGAACTTAATTTTAGCCATATAAATCGTAGGCACCTCATCGAAGCAAATTGTCCAGGTTTCTCCCAACTGTAAATGCAGCGGAAAAAAAGGGGGGGGGGAGGGAGGAAGGGGGGCAAGTCAAAGGATAAATGTTACTGTCTGAAGAGAAGAATGCCAGTGCCATCTATCTCTCTTTCCCCAATGACTATTTGGAGGAACCTAGGTATTTGCATTACAGCACCCAGAATGCATATACCACTAGACATAATAAAAGGAGCTAGGACACTCAGCGATGGGTTATCTAAAAATACATTTTCAAGTATAGCTAGCTAGATATCAAATATCTTAAGTTTGACCGAGGTCTTACCTGGATGAATTTTTTTTCAACAGGGGATTGTTCTGGTATGTTCTCTGTAGAACAGATGCATTTATTTAAAGGTATAAGTTTCACTGGGGAAGCATATACCAGGCAATAAAATATTGTGCGTGATTAAAAGCTCATGCCATCTTTTTATAAAATTTCTTTCTTTTGCCTTAGGCAACCTTGAAAGTTCTACAGTTTTCAGTGGAATCGCTTTGATAAAAATAACTTGGATAAATATTCTGCTGTTTAATCTGATTTTAACTTTTTTTTTTTTTTTTAAAAAAAAACAACTTAGGTAGATACGAGAACATACACTTAGCTATAAAGAGGCTTGGATCTAACTTGACCCTTGCTTTGGAGTAAGCAGAAGGGTAAATCAAAGGATATGCAGAATTAGGAATAACTTTCATTGGCAAGAGCACAGTCCTCATCCTTTTCCACAGGATGAACTCCTGCTATAATACAAAGACTTGTTCAAAGACTACTTTCTTTACTCCGTACAAGCAGCTTCCACTCATTTGCAACTGCAATAATAAGCCTAGGCAATGACAACAGATGAGTAAAACTTAGACAGTCCTTACTGTAATTTTGTTTTTAATGTAATCTAGCAAGAGGTAGAGCCAGCAGTCAATGCATGTCATTCAGTGCAATCCATGGCAAGCAGGCAGAAAGTGCTCTATAATCAACCAAAGGACTGTAATTCAGTATGGAAGCCTTGAGAGCTAGGCTAACAGGAATTCGTCATCTTCCCTTTATATCATTCTAAGCACTATTTTGTAACAGTTTAATAAAAGATAATTTTATGGTTCTATTTTGCTCTGCATTCACTCATGAAACATACTGAAATCAACTAAAGGCAGAATAGTTCCCTGTAAGTATGGTCTGTCTTAACATCTGTGTCAGCTGGCATTGACACCTTCAGCACTCCTTTGAGGATCTAGTGGTCCTTCCTGTTCCCAGATTAAGGAACTGCCCTGCCAGCATCCCCAATGCTTTCCCTGGCTCTTCCATCCCTTTTTCCAGATGTTACAGTTGTCACTGCCATTTGTGACACTCCTCCTCCAGTATTGAAATAGCCTATTCTTGTACCAGTGGTAATATTCTATTTGTATGACATTGAGGTCAGAAATTTTCTCCTTTTTCTCTTTTGTTCTTTTGCAAAATGCAGTTCTCCTTCTCATGCCGCCTTTACCTATACCTTCCTATCAATGCATGACCTAGCTAGCTAGAAGAGTCGTTTTTCTGCTGATACTTTAATTCAAATCTACCCATGGGTGGTGAATAATTTTAATTGCTACCAGCAGGAAGCTGGGTATATTCCGACCCAGACACCTCTGTCAAGAAATGAGTGGTCATTTGTGACATACTGGAAAATAAAAGTAGCCAAGGGCATCATCTGACTTGAACTGCACTGACAGATTTTTATACTATTATGTCTGGATTCCAACAACCTGTGTTTAGAAAAATACATAAATATTATGGGTGAGATGAGGAAAGGAAAGTCACTATACAGAATAAAATGCACCATGTGACCTCCAAAACTCAGGCGCAGTAGGGGGCATAAAATGAAACCTATGCTGCACTTAGGTTTTAAGAGTTGTGTATGGTATTTTTTGCCCTGAGTAACATCTTTCTTGGATTTACACGTTATTGCATAAACATTAACAGGCTTGCAATGAGTGACTTGGGATGTGAGTTTACTTGGCTTTCACAATAATACTTACATATTTCCAACATAAATGAGCATGTTCTGTCACTTTTAGAGAGTAATATAGTCAGCAGACTATTCAAATTTAAGAGCTAATTAGGTTGAATAAAAACTATGGAATGTGGCCATAACTATCTCCTTTTCTACATTTCTCATCAATATATACATGTAAGTTCATAATAGTAAGTGCTTTCACTTACTTCTAAAGAGCTCTTCAACAAATCTCAGGAGCCTAAAAGTGGTAGGGAAACTCAATGACCGAGGATGAATTGTAGGAGGTCATGCAGTAAAGTGGTATCAGAGGAAGGCTATTACGTTTGCAAATAACAAATGAGCAGGTCAAGCTCTCATATATAGTAATTTTGTCCGAGATACTTCCTGTAGGCTGATCACCTCATAGGTACAGCAGATACGCAAATAGGTGCTGGGCTAAGACTTGAATGTTAGTGTGTATTAAAAAAAAATAAAATAAACAAAAAAACCCCACACACTCACAGGTCCACACAACGTAGATGAACCCGCTATAGCTTTATACACTCACTGATGAAGTCACATCACCACAACCCATGGTGTAGCGATACTAGCTTAGGAAAGCAATATGAGCCTGCTAATACAGTGCTGAGCCCAAGATCCTAAGGTCTGCTCCCCATCAGGACCTTCTAGTTGGGGTGCACTGTTGTACCTCCAGTCAACAGGCCACATGAGCCCAGTGCTAAGTATGTGCCACCTTTGCATTTCCCAAACAATGACACAGTTTTTCCTGGGATGTCAAGACAGGTTTAGTGGCCGAGTTCTGTCAATATGTTGCGCAAGCCAGCTATACTACCTTTGAAAATTCTTGCTGAATATGTGGGTGTTATTCTGCCCTGAACGTCACTCGCCTGACAATTTGAGATTCTGACAGCTTCATAAAATCTTCCCTCCAACTGGTGGTGGTGTAAAACAACAATAAAAACAAATCCATACCCTGATTGTATTGCAGCCTAGTGCTATATTGTAGTAGGACAGCATTTTCTACACTTAATAAAAACATCATTCCAATACTCTTTTTGTGTACATTTAAAATGGGTAATGTCCAGAAATATACAGTGTGATATGTGTCAAAATCCTCACTGGATGATATTTCTTCTTGTCAGAACAACAAGAACATCATCACAGAGAAATCTTTACAGCCAAGTGGGACGCTGTTTGCTCAACTACAAACCCACTTTCATCTCTCATAAGCGCTCAGTGCAAAATATTGTATTGACATATCAAAGTTTATGTGGGTTGCCAAAGGAAAATAAGGATAGAAAGCTAGGGAGTTTGTCAGAGATAGGTAGAATGAGATCGAGATATTCTGCCAGTAGCTGACAAGGCAGAAGAAACATAGGTCAGCACTAATAATGTGTGATTTAGCTCCAAGAAGCCATATAGCTGCAATCTGAACATTGTCTCTTAACCACTCATCCTTTGCAACGGGCACGCTTTAGCCATGGTGATTTGAACGGTTATTCATGCACCGCATCTGTTAACTGAACTATTGACATAACCAAACCTCTAACTACCAGTAAATCATCCAGTTAACTGAAACAGAATCAGGTTGCTCTTAACAGGGATTCATTTTCCATTTTGTTATTTACTAGTACAGCTGAAGGGGATTTTTCATGCCATTAAGTTTCAATCTTTGCTAAAGTTAGCAGAGTTGTTTTGGCAAGGAAGATCGTTGCCATTGCTTGTCCTGCTAGGCCCTTACATGGGCATACAACTGTCTCCCTGCTTAGCAGACCTAATATAACAACCTCGTATCCAGTCCCTCAGGGAGGCATTTGTCAGCAGCTATTCCCATATATTCATTCTGTGAACTCCTAAATCGAAATGGAGTTTCTTTTGCTGGTTGCTTGATTACTGACTTTTTGTTCGTTCTTGGTATGTCCCATCATTCATGAAGTAGACATGTATTTGTAGAAACTTTCTAAAAAGATATGAATGGCTTTTTTCTCTTTTCCTGGCATCTTTCCACTGCTCTGCCTTGTTTTTAATGGAAATGGGTGGAACACATATTGCACTTGCTCACACTGCGCTAAATCACTTTAATAAACTCGCTATAGAATTCACTCAAATGTTGCAAAACTTTAGTACTGACAATCTGTCAACATGCTAAGGCATTTTGCTTAACAGGATGTGTTACTAAGTACTCTGCCCATTCAGTTTCATTTCTGAATTCCTGAAGAAAAAATCCCCTTGTTGTTCTCCTGAGAATCCTCACATATGTCAGTCTAATTAAAGAAAGACAGAGCATTATCAAGGGTATGTTGTCCATGTTTTCTCAAGGATCAGTACAGTTGCAAACATTTTCTGCTCATTTACAGTACCATATTTTTCTTTGAACAAAAGTCAACCATTCAGCCAGGAAAGGAGAAGTTAGCTTTCAAAATAAAAACATGTTAAATGGGAAAAGTATTCTAGGGAAGGGCAGCTCTTCCCTCAAGTGCTAAATATAAATCCCTGTTGTCAGCTAAAAGGTTCTTTACTGAAGCTGAATGGATGCAACAAAAAGAGTTGGTGTGACCTTACCCGCAGTTATGGTGGTGAATTCCTCCTGTCATGCTCACATCACGTTTGTGTTCATTTCCAATGCACGTTTGTGCTAACAAGTTCATTGCCACATATTTTACAAATGAAGTCAAAGTTTTTCCCATGGGTGCCCACTGCAAGATTAGTATTCCCTTTTGGTTTAACTCCAGCTCAATAAACTGGGCAGATTCCCCATTGGAGCTGCTGAAATTTGGATCTGAGCCTCAAGGAGCAACAATTATATAATACTAGTCTCTCATCTTGCTACACACAACTGATCAACACAACTCCGATCACTTATGCTGACTGCATGCAGAAATTGTACATGATCCTCTGTATAAAACATAATCTGGGAAATTACTATCTATTCACAAATATTAGATGAGCAGAAAAAGATGTAAAATTTTCTGGATAAATGACAAGCTGTGAATTAGTCCATCAGCTTAACTTAATGTGTAAACATCGTATACTTATTTACACAAAAAACATTGCTGTCCTTCAAGCAGCAAGCGGATTCTGCCACCCAAGTACACTCCCACATACGTGAATGGGGCTTTACATGGGGGTTATAACTTGAAGGATAAGATTTTTTTGTTTGATATTTTCTAGCATCCTCAATATCAGCATGGTGACAGGGAAGATATTAGATCAATAAATCACTTAAAGAAAACCCTTGCTCTAAATTATCATTGCAGTCTTAAAATGCTGTTCTATTCACATGCCTGCTCTTTTGGAAGTCTACGAAATGGGTAATATTACTCATTTCTCATTTTTCTACTTCGGGAATATTCACTTCCTCATGCCCTCTTGCAGGTTCAACAGCCTGCCCTGCAAGTTACTTCATATACTTTTTTCGTAGGAGTCTACTCGGTATAAACACTCCAGAATCTAAGCAAGTGTTTGGTGTTTCTAGTTGTTGTAGACTTATGCAGTTCAGCCACTCCTGTAAACTATAGGATATGCTCATCAAAGTAACCTGAGGACCTAATAAGGAGGCACAGACTAGACCGCTATAGTTATACCTGTCCTTACATAAGGCCAGGGCCCACTTTACGTCCATTCACACCTCACTGCCCCGTTTGCGGCAAATCACCTATGTCAGAGACATTATACGTCTGAAGGAGGACACTAGCCCATCTGATGAAATGGCTGTGGAAAATGCAGCATCTGCAGAAAATAAAATAAGGTCAATTTGTTTCTCTTTTAGAGCCAGTGGGAGTCTTGAATCTAAAATCTCCAGCAGGGTGGAAAATGTGACTTGCAGAGTGACAGTAGCCATACGGTTACAGCTACATTTACCTGTTGTTACAGTAGACTGTGGCTCCCCTCTCAGCCGTGCGTTTGAGTATCTTTTCCATAGACGTAAAGGGCAAGGACCGAGGCAATCCCAGCTATTGGGTTTTCACATGGCTACACAGCCAGTACTCCCCATATCACAGCCTAGGGGTGAAAGCGTACCCACCTCATTCTTCCTCCACCTCAAAGCTGACCATATGTGTATTTCCAGGTTTATATTTCACCTATTCACATACGGCTCCATTTTGCTGCATGTGGGAATTTGCCACTCCCAAACCTCCACGCCCTGCAGAAAGACTTTTCAAGAAAACTGTTCTCAGAGGTTTCAGCTAATTCATCGGTCTGATGTGTTTTAATTTGGTCCTTAAGGTTCAAAAATTGATTTTTAACCCAAAGTCATCAAAGAATGGGGATTTCACATCTGTTAAGGGAGTTCACTATATTTTTTTTCATATTGATTCATGATTTCAGCCAGAATCCCTAGATTATACAGACAGATTCCCCAAACCATCGCTCATGTATTACTGAGGGAATTGCATGAGGCACTTGGGGTTTTACTAAGGAGCAGATTCTGGTTTTTTATGGTACAAAGAAGAGCCAAAGAAAGCTCGCAGCCAGGAAAGCACCCTCCTTGCATTCTGATGGGGTGTACGAGGCATTTGGCTGCATCTTGGCCATGGCTTTCGTAAGCAACTTTAAAAGATAGCTTAAAAAATAAATCAACTCTCAATGTTTTGGGCAAACACAGTTTTCTGGCTCATTATCAGCGTCTGCTTTCTGCTAAAAGCAACACAGTTTAGAGTTTTTCACTTATGTGTAACAAATTATGTTATACTAAACAAAATGATGACTTATGCAATCACAAAGACTTTCAATAATAATCACAAGAGAGATGTTAATTTAAGCTAAATGTGCTCATGTTATGCTTTGGTTTTTTTCCAACAGCGTGTAGTGTGGCTCAAATACAAGGTCTGGTGGTTCCTGTACTCCATTTTGAAGCTGTCTATCAGGCTCTGCTATACATAAAGGGAACTAACTATGGTGGACGACATTGCAGAGACCAGAAGAAGGATCAATACATGTATTCCCCTAAGAATGTTCAGCCATTAAACCAAAGGAGGAATTTCCCTTGAGATAATAAACACTTTACATTTTTACCTGAGAATTCCTCTAATTTTCTTGCATTTCTTCTCTGCTTGCTAGTACAAACTTTTTTCATTATCATATTGAGAACTCTTAAAACTAAAGGCACAATTTGGCTTCCCTTTTGTTATTTTTGAGGTAATGCTACTATGTATGAAAGGCTTTCGCTTTTGTAAGCCAGAAAGAGTGTTATTTATTTTAGTGGGCTACAGTGCAAACACAGCATATTAATCACAGTCAGAAGCAAAGATCTCTCTGTAGCTAAATCTGCATTTAGATCCAAATACCTAAATGTAAAGCATGATCCCTGAGCAGCCTCTCTATCGCCAGCAAAGCCTACCAAGTTATCCCTCCAATTTCATTTGGGGTTCCTGCTGGCTCAGCGTGTTTCAGAAATATGCAGATCTCAGGCAGACTCACTTTTAAAATCTCATTGTCATCTGTCATGGAATTTACCCTTTTACATGAGAGCATGACAGCAACAATTCTTCAACAGTTTGCCTTGATTTTATATATATTTATTAAAAAAAGACCATGTCCCAGCCACAGAACCAAACATAACCATGGTTCTTCCCTCCCCGTCTCATTGGATACTTAGCTTGGATGTTTCTAGTATGAAATACACTTCAAATAAGGCCCCTACAGTACTGAATTCAAATCCAGACCTTAGCATTTAATGCAGCTTTTAAACTCTTATATTTAATCTTTAGTAGAAACATGATCATGGAAATAGATATGTTTTTCTGTCAGGCAGTCTACATGGTGCACTGCATTCATACTGTTGTTTCCCTAGTTTGGGAAGGAAACCTTTCATAATATTGCCCTATTTTTGAAAAGTTGTGTTCATGGAAAATTTATTTCTCCAGTATTCTGAATCCCTGACATACTCATTCTTCCACTTTTTATTTTTTCCCAGTGTTATTTATTCTATCAAATTAAAGGACAATTAAGGCAGTGCATTTTGTAAGAAACACTCCCCTTTGCATGCTATCATTTTATTTCTTTTGAAGAAACATAGCTCTGTAGGGGCCTAGTGGCACAGTAATAAAAGCTTCTTGCTCCATATCCTAATAGCGTAAGTCTGAGATTTGCTCTAAATGCTGAATGCTGCTTCCAGTCAACCCAAATGAAGAAATGTTGTCTGATCAGTTGGACTGGGAAGCTGTAGGTGGCCAACCACAGTGCCATGCACACCATTCAGTGGCCTTTCTAGGATAAGCTGGATCTTTGGCTTTGAAAAAGGCCATGTTAAACCAGTGAAGGTCATTTAAAGATGCGTGCACATGTGCATTCAGATGTAGTCTCAGAGCATCAGGAAATGAGAGAGGAAGATGCCGAGAAAGAGCAAAGGGGCCTAAAAAGCCCAGCTTGCCTCTGTAAAAAGACAGCAGCCACACAGGGAGCTGCCATGGGTCTTGCAGTATTCTGGGCTAGGCTTCCACTTGGCAGCTAACCTGCATCTTTTCCCATAGCTAAGAGACAGTAGTGACAGAGGGAAATCAGGATGGGATTCAGTTGCAAATTCAGAGACAGAACTGTAGGAGTCTAATACTTAGAGATCTTCATGTGATTCTGGTGTCTAAGCTCCTGTAATAGTCAAAGGAGATCTGGTCAAAATAGTCAGCTGCAGTCTATTCAGCTGACCAGGCATGAGTGTCTGCTACAGCATGCACGGATAGCTTTCCATATTCCGGTGGCTGTCTTGGCTGGACCTTCATTGGCTGTGACAAAGTTGGACCTACCTCACATTTAGGTACCCGCGTCTGGAACTGACACACTCGATGCTCAGAAAAATAGAGGCAAGTTGGAAAATCTTGGCCTAAGCAGAGTGATTAAGCTTGAGGAGAGTAAAATATTTGTTCGTGAAGAACTTGTTCAAATATTATATGTTTAAGAAGTATTTCTGCCAGGCTGGGCAGGCTGGGCAGGCTGGGCTATCAGCCTGTTGGAAATAACATAAAGGATGAGCTGAGAGCAGATGGCTTGGGGTTGCAGCCTGCTGAAAGTAGCCATCCTGCAAAATTCAGCATCGCAACTGGGTTTTTTAAGAAGCTGGGTAGTGTTTGGTCTAATAATAACACTTAAAGTCATGTGTGCCAAGATAAAACTAATCAAATCTCATGCTTCACAGAGTCAACTGTTTGCTGCTGGGATCAGGAACTCTTTTTTTTTTTTTTTTTTTTTAATCATAAAACAGTTCTCTATAGTTGGTCAAATGAATTATAGGCATTTTTTAATCTTTCTTTAGACAGTAGTCATCCACCCTGAGGCAGGATATAAGGTTTGACAGCCTCCAGTAGTAAAGACACTTCTTGGAGGTTGATATTTGTATTTTGGCTCATGAATAAAGTAATAGGACACTTAAATCAAAATCACTGTAATTTCACCACACCCCCAAAACTAAGTACTTTACATCTTTGTATTTGTACACCAGCATCAGATTAAGTTCTATGAGGGTGATTGATTGGTAACAATAAGAGTAAGAATAAATGCATTTTTTAGCATTGCGGGTGTGAGGTATGTGATAAGATCAATGGAATGATGAGTGTGTAGACAATTGGTTTAAGCATTTATTTTAATATTAAAGCAGATACTGGCACTCCCTGCCAGTTAATTCCCATTAAAGTGAGACGAAAATGAGCTAACAATGACTAATCTTGCTGTAGACCTAAAACCTTTTCTTCAAGAGCAACTTTTGTTAAAAAAATTAGGAAAGTGATTACCTAATTCCAGTTTCCAATATACTAAGGATACTACGTAGCCTTAAAGGTGAAATGCAAAAAACTATCACTGACTGGAAATTTTAAAACAAGAATAAAGAATAGGAAACAAGGGGTCCATTTATAAAGTTGGGGTAGCCAAAAATCTCCACAAAACCATTTTAAAATAGGCTCATCTGTGAGAAAAAGAAAAAGAAATTGAAAATTAAATAATTTTAAACACTTTTAGATTACAGGTTTAGAAAATGCATATTCAACTGAAGTGTCAAGTGTTTGTTTAATAACTGAACAACCATGCTAAACTTCAAACTAAGGCAATTTGTTTAACCAAAAAGATCTCCAGGAGGGTGCTGAAAGTGAAAAACTGACTTTTGGATTCTCTGGTCAAGATGTGAAACATTTTCTTTTTAAAATTAAAGCTTTGGAAGGAAAGAAGGAAGGAGAGAGGGGACTAAGACAAAAAGGAGGAAGAAGGCAAATTATTTGTGAGTCTGGGGCTAAAAGAATACTATTTCCTTACTATTAGCTCTATATGTCAGGACGACTGTTAATAGTTGTGTTAATGATCCTGAAAAGAGGGAGAGAGAGGAAGCATCAAAATGACAGAAATGTTAAGGTTAATCCAGAAGAGAAAAAACTTCAGAAAGTTCCTCACTGTCCAGGAGTATGAGACTCTACAGCAGGCAATTAGATGGTGTATTCAGACCAATTTACATGTATTATTACTATGAAGTGTTACAACTCAAGCAACAACCCTGTTTCACTGCATTTACTGAATATCTTTGCTCAATTACCTGAGCCAAAATGATTTTAATGACTAGGAAGACCCCTTCTGCATCTAGTAGGCTTTGAATCAGGCCTAAGTGGCAACAAATAATTTTTAAAAAAGGATAGAATTAGATACAGTAATGGGAAGGAGTAAAATCATCAATCAGTAGCATGTTTTCATATTGAACACTGCATTTCCTTCTGGTTAACCTATACCTAAAACCATACAACAGAAATACAGGGGCTCAGAGATGGGTGATATGTGTGGCTACAGGAAAAGACATCTCTTCCAAGAAAAACTGCAAAGATTGGGACTGTCACTTCAGAGAAATGTTAAATAGGGAAAAGATAACCTTCCAGATGGTGACATAAGGACTACGCTATGGTATTCAGCAGATCACCTATTCATACAACACAATACCCCTACAAGTGTATACAAGAACAAGGGGAAAGCTAATAAAATCAAAAGATAGCAACATGTGGTGGACATATTTTTAAGTTACGTGTTGTTTTTCCAGCTGTGAGGAGCAAAAGAGCACAATATATATTTGAATCCAAAACAGAGACTGTGCTCATACAGATAATTACAACATGCTGAGCTCTAAGTTCAAAATTTTGGATAGGAAACCAGTTTCTCCCATACTGAGGTGTACACAGACATCTAAGGGGCATGAGAAAGCTATTTAGGCTTGGGGAAGATAGTAAAATAGCTGTCTGTTGACTATTGTTTGAAAATGTCTTGTAAAATCGAGTAGCGGTTGGTGAGAGAGAGCACGCCAGGCTTGCTGGGTTGCTGGTGGTTCCCCCAACCCACTTCCCCTGGGGGCAGAGCAACTGCTGGAGCAGCTATGCTGCAGCCAGGGGCTGGAGCGAGGCTTGGTGAGCCTCCACCATCGACAAACTGCTGCAAACATGAACAAGAGCTGCATTCAAAGCACAGGAAAATTAGGTCCCCTTAATCCACTTGTTTTATAGACCATAATGAATCATTTAGAACATGAAAGAAATGTTTGGAATGAACATAATTGCCAACATGTCTCTACATAAAATGTGAACAACAACTTGTTAATCCTAAGATTTTATTCAAAAGTGAAACCCTAGTGCACTTGTTCAATTAAAAATAAATATTGCAGTACTGTTGGCACATTCATTCTTTTCATAAAATTGTATATAGTGGCTTGAATGTACTTGGCCTACATTTTAGCCAATGTAGTCAATAAAGTATGTTCTGTCTATGGAGTAACTTCTTACTACGATATAGTGACAGCAGCAAATTATTAACAAATGATGTGCCTACTCATGCATACGTGAATGGTTGTAAGTGTTTAACATTGTCAGTTGCCCTTGTGAATCATTTCAATGGACCCAATTCTCATCTACTTTAAATTGGCACACTTCCATGAAAAAATCATAATCTAAGTGTGTAAGGAGATGCGAATGAAACAATTTTGCGTGTGGAGATAGGGAAATGCACATTATATTTCAGAAGTGTATGCGCTCAGGAAAACATAAGCATCGTCAAACATGAAGAGAAACATACAGTTGTTTAATTTGCGAACTGCTGAAGCTTTCATAATAAACAGTATATTTTGGTCATATCTCAAGTTTTATTGCAACTCTTCTGAATTACATCCAGCTGTGATTTCCTTTTGTTTATCAGCCAACAGGAGTTTTACCTCACTTTGGCATTTTGCAAGTGTAAAAGAAAGAATGACTCAAATAATTGTATTTGAAGCTGCTGGGGAAGGCTATTTTCACTCCCTAGAGGTAATGTTTTTTTATGCCAAGCTTAAAGTTTTGAACTACAAAATAAAAAGTGTGCTAAATACTGATTTTATTATCCCTTTAAGAATTTTACTTTGAAAAAAATGGGAGGAAAGATCATAATACTTTTATATGTGTAATAAATCAGTCTTAGAAAGGGAGATACAATACATTATTTGATATTAGTAGTCCTCTTGGCACTTCTCTCTAAGGAAGCAATTTCTGTTGTTGCCATCCTGCACGCTGTCAGATTCCCAAAGTTCATATTGCCCCCATCAACACAGTTTTATGAAATCAGGAGACTGTCAAGGCAGAGAGTCCCTTTCTGACTGGGAGTGCCTTTCAGTGGTCTTTGTATCAGAAACATATTCACTTATGACAAATGAAGTTTATTCTGTGGACAAGAATAGCCCATCCAGGTGCACACCCCATCAGGAGTGGCACAAGGGAGGGCCAAAGCAAAAAAAGGCAAGAGCTCCCTAAATCTTTCTTTTTAAAAAAAAGAAAAAAAATCTGCCCTGGCATCTAAAGAGTAACAGGGCTTCTGGCCAGTTCTTACTTTACTGAGCAAGTTTGCCCCTGCCTTTTACATATCAAAGTTTAGGAAGAGCCCGTTCAATTCAAAGAGCTCTTAGTGAGTAAAACAGGCTGCCAAGGGAAGTAGTTGCAGCAAAAAAGCATCAGAGCCTGGAAACGATGAGCAGCTAGGGACTCTTACAACGCTGGGTATGTCTCCTGAAAGCGAAGAGATGCACCAGATGGATGGCTCTCGCCATCCAAATATCCTACGCTCCACACTGCTAAGCCAGCATGGCATCTTTCCTAAACAACTCTCCTCCCCAGTCACTCTCTTAAGCCCTTTTAAAGCCTGACGGTCACACAAATAGGACTAATCATCCTGGTGATGCAAAACACCTGCACTTTGTATCAGTTCAGCCTGCCTTTGCAGCCAGGAAAAGCAGCTTCCTCAACTGGAGATGGTTACGCATACAATATATAAACTGCAATAGTATGTTCACGTGCGTGCACACATGGGCACTCACACACAATTTATTTCTACTCTGCTACAGTGATTCTTAGAAAACACCTGTCACTGCCTTTTTTGTCTCTTTTACATGGCAAAGGGGTTTCAAAATGGAGTGTGCTCTGACTACTCAGCCCCCACAACACTTGGGAACCCATAGAAATTGCAGGTGTACAGGCAACTCTGGGCCTCTTTGTTCATACTTACTAAGGAGTGGCACATCTAACTTCAAAAGCTGAACCTAGCACTTATCCTCACTGCAGTGTTAGCTCAAGTTATCTACGTGCAGGTTAATTCCTTGAACCAAATCAGTCAAGCTGGAAAACATGACTTGAACACCACAGAATGTTTGCTAACAGCAGCTGCTGAAACCTCATTGTATGTTGGAATAACGTAAGCTTGAACTCACAGCCCCCTGCCCAGCTGAGTTTATACCACCAACTTAGAACAAGATATTTGGGAGGAGAGTGGTGAAGAAGTGGGGGAAGCATAAGAATTGTGCAAGTGACACCGTTGCAAGAATGTGGTTGCATTCAATATTTGACCAAACACAGCAAAAATCTTCAAGACTGCATCTAGTTAGATCATTTTCGTCCCAGTGTTGTGAGGAGAGTTTTTAAGGGAGTTCAGGTATGGAATGAAATGCTCATTCTCTTTGGCACATCTATCACCTTCCCACTCCTTGTGTGCCCCTCGGGGGATCAGCAGTCTCTTGTGTTCTGCTTTTGACACAGCGTGCCAGACCTGACAGCTTTTGGCCCGCTTTTGCCTCCTACTATTAGTTTCTTTTTTGTGTGTGTCTTGAAAGTGTGTCGATAGGGAATTTCCCAAGAATTCTTGCTTCTAAAACCGCTGTAGTGATAATACTCATAAAATGTAAGACAGCCAACTAATGCATCAGACATTCATGTAGCTTTCTTCTAAAAGTACTGGAATACAATGTGTAGCAAGGGCTGTACATCTAAACGATTGTTCACAGAAAAGCTCAGTGAATCAATCCACTACTCATAAATAAGACAGGATGACAGAACTGGAACTTCCCCTAGGAAGTCCATAATTTTTATTGCATAGGTAATTGGTGTTGCCTCCTATGTTCCTCTACTGGTAAACTCAGTTGTCAGAAAATGCACCCTAAGAAGGCAATGCAGAAGCTGTTCATTTGTGGTGGTCCGGTTATGTCCCTCCTTGGGCATGTTAATAATTCCCAGGAGTGTGTCAGCTTCCCAAAGGGATGTGGAGCTCACAACTCCAGAAAGAATTAAAACATTATATACTTCCTTGATGATATCAGGTAGTTGAAGGGAAACATGGAGAGGATGCTGCCAGGGAAAGAGCCTGGTAATCAAATTCCACGGCTTAGAATCTGGGACAGAAGGGGCTTAACTAAGCCTGTAAGTTGAATATATGCACAGATGGTTTTAACATTAACTTTCACTTGTTAAACTAGTTATTCTTAATTTTAAACAATAATTTTTTAAGGAGGTTATATGAAGTCACTGTATTTACCTGTGGTTACACCTATGGAAGAACCCAGCTGGACACACTTTGGAATTATGGTTGCTGTGCAGTGGACTGGTAGCCAAAAGACCGGGCCAAAAAAAAAAGAAAATCGGCTATTCAACTCCAGTGTATTAAAGTTTTTGGCTATGCAGGCTTTCACAAGGATTAAAGAAAGAATAAAAAAGTCTAATCTTGCAATAGTGAAAACGGTTTTAGGAGAATCTCCTCAGGAGTAGAAACCATTTTAAAAGGCCTCTAAATCAAGTAATCAATCTGGAGGATTTTAAGGGAATGCTCCAAGCTGGTTTGTCATTCTACAAAGTAACAAAAGGGACCTACTGTCACAGCAAAGAAATCACAGCACTGAACAGGTAAAATGTGCAGTTAACCTAAAGCAGGTTATTACTTCCATGTGCAAGAACAGTCAAATCCAAAACAGGTTCCAATCACATACTTGCTCCTTGTAACGATACAAGAGGGATGAAGGGAATAATGAAAGAAAAATTATATTTTTCCTTAGCTTAAGTGAGTTTAAAATATTTTATCTTGTAATTCCTTGCCTGTTAGGACTCACCATTCTATAAATCACAGCTTTATTTTAGAAGTTTTCAAGCATATGTAAGAGATGGCAGGTTTCAATCAGCTAAAAGAATAGGTTTTCACTTTTTGGGAGATGCCTTGAACTCATTCTGGAATGTTGATTTCTTTGAGCTTAAATGCCTTCCTCGAGTTTCAGGTCCCTAGTTAACTAATCCATTAAGTTCATATTTGATATTTGCTCATTCTCATAAACTTACAAAGTTTACTACTGGGTAGCACTTCTCCTGAGACCACGTGACAATAGCTACAGTAAGGAAAAGAAAAAAAAAAAGAAAGATCTAGATGGGTAAAATTAAAATTTTCAGTATTTAGAAACCCTAGTGTAAAAGAGTTTCCACAAGGACTGCTACCACTATGTCTTTTAATACTTACAAGGGAAAGTATATATGGTGGTGCTGAAAGAAAGTAAACAGCCAAAAAAGGTTCTTAATATTTATCCACTGTTAGTAACTGTTGGGAAATTTTTAAAAAATTTCTGTGGTGTAAAAAACACTATCTATTCCCTAAAAATATTAGTTGCTACAGGTGCAAAAAATACTCTTCAACCATGAAAACTTGCTCTGTGCTCAGCAACTACACTGCCTTTGCAGGAGAGCTGTCTGCACCCACTGCTGTCCACACACTCCCCTTGCTCTCCCCTCACATACAGCTACATTACAGGCAGCTCAGAGATCAATGTAGATACACCCTCGGATTCCAAGGGTTTTTTTCCAACATACAGCTAAGCAGAGGACTGGAAAAGTTGTCAGTAACAGTACATTTTGAAGCAGAAGATTTCATGCAATTAGAACTCACAGTTCCTCAGATGTATTTGCTCAGTTCCTTTTGATTTCTCTAATTTGCTTTCCTAAACCAGTTTTACTAAATATTGACTGCACTATAGCATGATAGCATCAAAGATTATTATCTGCCAGTAGACTCCCAATTTAAGAGGCTAAATGAAAGGTGTACTGATTTCAGCATTTTGTATTCTTAGACTTCCCTTTTTGTCCATTTTTATTGATAAGTACTAAAGAAGTGGATCCATAAGCCCATCTCAGAAATGCTCTAAAATTTAAACTGATAACTGGAGACCAGCCAGAGCAAACAGGCACTTAGAAACACGACAATAAAATTGTTCTGATGACTGGTGTAAATAAACCAGGTAGGAGAACTTTTTTGCCACCCTAGTCTGGTGTGGCCGAAGACCTAAATCTTCAAATTGGTTGAAAGCAGTGTGATATCCTCCTTTTGGCCTTTATGGCAAGTACTCCAATATCTTACTGCATACTAGAGAGACTCCAGTATCAACGGCAGTCATAAGAAGAAATTTCTGTCTCCCCAGATTGTTGCGGTGCCAGACCTACATGTCACCCATAGAGCTCACGATAGCTCTGTCATGCTCTGGGCATAGTAAAAGATGTGACTGGCAGCCAGAACTCTTATTAAAGTGTCCCAAGACTTTGGTGTACAGATATGCTCCAATCATAAGGAGCAAACCATAAGGAGGAATGCTACTGAATGACCTTAAATCAGCTTTAACCCAGACTAAGGTAAAATACAAATACAAGCCTTTATTCATGTCATTCAAAATAGGGAACACAGTTACAAATGTTTATAAAAGATGTAGGTGAAGAAATGAAAGAAAAAGTTATGCCTTAAACACTCATGCTAAGGTTACTTCTAAAAAAAAGTTGGTTGCTCTCCCTTATTCAGCTGACCTGCTAGCTCTCTTCTGAAATACTAATAGTCTGTATTTCAACCTTTGCATATGCTTTTTGCCTTTGGTGGAGTCTATTTGGAAGCCTGGAGAACTTGCTGCTAGGAAAGAGCACCCCCTAAAATACATCCTCAAAGAAATTTAGATCTTAGATGATCTCTCTCATTTTTCCTTTACGAGTATGTTAGCTCTTATGGCCAATGTCCTGTTTCAACTCTTCTAGAAGGGCAGGTTTAATCTTTTCTCTTCGCACTTCTATTTCCTCCTTAACTGGCCACTCTCACAATTAGGACAAGAGTTGGTTCTTTTCTTTCGGCACGCAAATATCTCTTTCTTACATTAAAAGCCATCTCTTCCACTTTGTACACAACTCTTTCTATGGGACAGAAAACTCTTCCACCCTCCTCCCTTCTTTGGCATATTTTGGTTTGGAATCTTTCACTGTACACAGAATATATAGCAATCTGTACAATAAAAATACACAGGAAACAAACATGCAAAGTAGAAGCATAGAAATCTGGGGTGAAAGGGACCTCTTGAGGTCCAGTCCAATCTCATCCCTGAAGTAGGACTATCTTCAATGCTACACCAGATCAGCCATGAATAATTTTGCTTTGCATGTTGCCAGCTCTTGGCTAAGATCAGACACAACTTTAAGTAAATGCTTTAAAGAAGCAACAGTTTAGGTGTACTGATCCACAACTCTTTCCTTTTAGGCTTATCGTAACTTATGGTTTTTGAAGTTTTGGTCCTGGATTTCATAAACATTGAGCAACAAAAGCCTTAATGGAAATAAAAGAGCTGTATAGGATCAGAGAGTATGTGATTTTTTTTTCCAGTGAGTCTTTTTTACTGGGGAATATCTGATGCATTACAGTTTTATTGATAAAATGACATATTCTGGCATTGTTGTTTTCTACTACTATAAGTAGAAATAAATTAATAAGAGATGGAGGGAGAAAACCTCCATATCTCCTCAGATCTGACTTCCAATAGCCAGTGAGTACATCATACTGCACTATGGGAACAATCTCCAGGAAAACAAATGACCATCAAGTAACAAATGCAACTGATTGTAACCAAATAAACCAGTACATCTGGCATTGAAAGCAGAAACAGCAAACAAGAACAAAAATGCTTCTTTGATTTATTGGCAAGAAGAAAGTGTTTCACGTGGGAAAAACATCCTTGCTAGAAAGAAGAATAGAAAAGCCCACAAAATAGGTCTTTGTAATGGGCATAAATAGATGGATTTTCTTTGAAAACATTGAAATGTTTATTGTTCAGCAGCAGAAGATAAGGTACGAGATGCCTCAAGCCTAGTACAACTTCTTTGGTTTATAGCTGGAAAGATTCAGTTTATTTGAAGGGAAAACAGGATACCTTATGTTAATGAGTTTGATCTGAATCACAGGAAGACTTCAGGTATATCATGCCTTGTAGCCGTTGAATTTAAAGCCACTGATTCCATTAGGAATATTTCTCAGACTGTGTTTGCATTTCTCACAGTTTGCAAAATATAGGTAATGTATATCAAACCAGTTCATTTTTTCCTAGGGGCTGGGAGGACAATGAGGAGCTGCTGTAACTACTGGCTGAATCAAGATAGCTGCTTACTGCCTGTAATGGCTGATTGATGCTACATTCACAGCAAGGACGAGTGCTGGCACCTTGATCAAGATCTCCGTCCCTAAAGAACTGAGCTGCTGAAGACTCAGATGATTGCATAGATGAGCTAGGACTTTCAAAAGAGGTTAGGGAACAAGCCTACTGCCTTATAAAACACAGGCAGGACACAATGATTTCTGAATTAAGCCTATAACTGCATTTCATATTTCCCATGTCTTTTCAAAGGAAATCATCTTCCATTTAAAGTACAGAGTTATGAAAAATCTACCATGTTCCAAATGTGAAAGTTCCTGTGTTAATCAGTTGGCTTCTAGTGGGACATTCATTACCATTTAAGATATGGTTGGCAAGCTTTTAGAATGCATCTTCAATGCAACAATAACTTAATGTGCTCTGTAACAAATTATTTATATATAGGTGGTGGAAATGGTATTCTTTCATATCTCATCACTAGTATACCTCTTAAGCTACACTGATACTTAACATCTTGTGTGACTAAACCTATAAACTCATGGCAAATGAAAGTGAAATCTGTATATTATTATTATTTATTCATTAGTCTTCTATTGATTTAATACCCAGAGACAGTAGGTACTTTACCAACATAGTAAGACAAATGCCTGTCAGAAGATTTTAGCATCTAAATAGATAGCAAATAGAGAGAAAGGCATAAATATTGTATCACTGGTTTCTACAACATATTATGCATAATAGGTTTGTATATTTTATTCCAGATGTAAAACATAATAGGTTGGTACATGACACCAGGGTGCTAAAATGAAAATACAACTTAATTATATATAAGGTTTCAAACAATTCATTAAGGTGGAGTAGCACAGGCTGACTCAGGAGTCACAGTAGCTCTGCAGTAGTGTTACACTGTAAACAAAAGCTAGGAGTTTATTCTAGAGTCTCTGTATTGAGACTCTACTGTGTATACTCTCTGTGTATTTCTGAAGGTTCTCCCATCACTTTCTTTATGTTTTATCTTATACTGTCTGTGTTTAACGCGGAATGTGCAGGAAATATCTCTTCCAGTCCTTCATGAAAATCTAAATCCAGGTATCCTTTTTCTTGCATAATAATTCAAAGTCTTCTTAAACAGGGCTTTAGTGTGATATCATGTATGAAATATGTGACAAAGCGTTTTTGTTTTTTTCTGCTTAGGACAGAGGTTGAGTCTTAGCTTTAAATTGTCGGGTTTGTTTTTTCTTCAGTTGCTGTTTTCTTGCTGCAAGGAGGCTACAGTGACAGAGGTATCAGCTGCAAGGCGTGGGTATGCATGCAAGGAGCGGCTTGAGGGACTGCTGCCAGTGGAAGATGAAGAAATCAGAGAAACCTATGCCCTGTAGTCTGTTAATTTAAGCAAGTTTAAAAGCATGCTAACTTGCTTAGTGTAGCTCCATAATGAATTTCATCTCATTTGTTGTTTCAGGAGACAGATGTTTGGCTATGAAACTTGCCCTGCCTATTTCAGGCAGTTATAAGTAAATAGAGGAATTACACTTGAAACCCTGAACTTAATAAATGTAGGCACTTTAAAAGGTATTGTGGTGTTGGAAAATTAGTCCATCCTAAATTAATATTTTTTTTGTGGGGGAGAGCTGTCTCTTTTTCTCTGCTTCAAAGTAATGCTGGAAGAATCAGCTTCGTGTAAGATGACTGGCAACAGAATTTTTTCTGCAAAGAGATTTCTGGAGTGAATATTTAGCACTTAATACAGAAATAACATTTCCCTAACTGATCTGTTAAAAGGTCTTTAGATAAACTTCCTGAAGAATTTTAGTAAGAGTAACAACAATGCAGCTCCATAACAATTATTCTAAAAACCCTGCAGAAGATAAAATGGGATTTCCTTTCTGTGTGAAGAAAATTCAGTGACACAAAATACCATACAGAGGATGCAGTAATATAATCTTACAGAACAGTGTACAAAAACTTCATAGCAAAGTCATAATTCCCCATTAAATCTCTCAAGCCCTCTCCTTTCAGAGCTGCTACTTTTCCATACTGTTAGCTTCACACACAATGAAAAGCCTGTAGAATAGGAAGATGATTAGCTTAGGCTGGAGGAATAAAACCATTCCTAGATCAGCTGGTAGCACCTGCCACTAATGGAGAATTAGGAAACAAATCTCAATGACAGACTATTTCCTAATTGTCCATTTTAAAACTTCTTCCTCTTTATGGTTGGCATTTGTGTTGTGGTAGCTCCTAAATATCACACTAGTGCTACATGCTGAGCAGATATACAGGAAATAACTAGTGGACAAAATAACAAATAGCCAAAATAACAGGGTACTGGATGACAAGGAAAAGAATTCCAATCTACGGACTAATTTCCATTGTAATTATTTTTGCTGTAAAGTATAAAGGGAGCCAGTTAAATGCCTGTTAGTAAACATTGTATTCCTGTATATCTTTTCATTAACTGCTGTAGTACAGCCTGGCTCACACCAGTTTCTTAAGAGCTTCCAGATTTTCTCAGCTCCTCAGAGAATGTTTGAATTACTTCAGAATAAAATATCACTTTCTCATTTTTAAGTCAAAATTTCCATTGACTTCAAAAGAAAGAGGGGAAATCTCCACTTTCTATTAGATAAAGGATATTTCATGCTTAAATCTCATATCAGGATTTCTTTTCCCCTATTACAACTCTTTTACAAAGATTTATCAGAGGGAAAATTTGGAGTTACTGTATATGGAAACATATATGCTCTTTTTCTCTCACTGTTACTATGATCTTGTTCTGATCCAGGAGCAAATGATGGAACAAACATAATAAACTAGGTCAACTAATTATATAATCACATGAATAGCTATAAAAAGTAACAAATGAGAAGCATAGTGTACACATTGGTGCATTAGGCCATAAAAGGTATTTTCCACTATGCCAGCCAGCATACTGCAAGTGTCTCTTTAAATTTAGATATTAATCTGAAGTTAGTATGTAAAATGAGAGAGACATAGATGAATTTCTCTAAATAGCCTACAACTGAGGAGTGTAAGAACTAAAAATAAAAAGATTAACCCCCAAAATGTTCTGAAAGAATGTTAAAAATGGACAATATCCTTAATGGACAATAGAGACAGTGTATTAGTTCTTTTTTTACAGAGGGATATATAAGTATCAATAGTGCATGCTATGAAAAAAAGAAGAGACCAGTTGATTGTTTCTGTTCCTAAATCTCCTGGACAGTTTTTACTTTGCTTCATGAAGCATCTTTGTAGCACTGGGCTTTTCCTTTGTGATGGCTGTGCTATTTTGGTCGCCTGATCTTGTTCTTTTTCCACGGGCCCTTTGCTTGCAGGAGTTTGATTATAAAGGGAGATGTGTAGGGAAGATTCAAAGAGGAAAATACTATAATTCCCAGAAAGAGTGGTGAGGATATGCCACAGAAACAGCATTTTCTGGATGGATCATACATCATTTCCCAGCTCATTCACAATGATGTGCTAGTTCCTTTTCGACACACTGTTTTAGGCTGACTTGCAATGGATTTATCACTCCTGCACCGACCTGTTCAAATAGTTAGGTTTCCTTCAAGCATCTTGTTAAAACTAACTTTAAGTCTTTATTTTACTTTGTACTAAGAAAAAGTATTCCCTGTGTGTAAGTATTTTGCTGAATCAATACTTCAGTGCATGCCCAGAATTTTTTCCTTTCTGAATTAGGGTTACCTCAGACTTCTTGCAAATGGGATCAGATCTCATTTCAATTATCTCAAGGCATGGCAAACCATATTGTTCCATTTTTTTTCACACAACAATCATACTAACTTTCACTACTAAATAATCACTACTATACTTTGAGCCAGAGCCTGCTAAGCTGCTTATGGTTGTGCAGTAAGGAGAGAAGAAAACGTCCCTCAAAGTCTGCATAACAACAAGGAATGCATGATCCAAAAATGTCTCTCTCCCATCAGTGTTTATGTCAATATGGTAGAAAATGTTGCACTGAAAGTATTTTATAACAGCCCTGGGAATATTAATACTGTTTATTATTGGGCATCCAGCACGGCATAGAAGTTATACATTAAAGGCTTTTGGTTCAACATGCTGTATTTTATTGAGATAACTGTGAAGTCCTGGAGCACAGTACTCACCTTCTGTTGAGCTCACAATACAAGAATTCCTTTGATTAGCTCATTTCTTTAAGTTTTACTGCCAGACATTTGAGCATTGTTTCTGGCATCCGTTCTACCTTCCCACCATGTTTGGTGTTATCCATCAGATCAGAGACGTCCTTGCTGCAGTTTCTTTGTGTCTCTTCTAACACTGTCATTTTCTTTCTGACTACCTCTGCTTCATTAGTTCAATACAGTTTTCAGTCTTCAGAAAGGACAGGTAATGGGTGTGACTTGAAACACTAGCTGAGCCAGGAAGGATCATCAGCAGATCTGCTCTTCCCTTTCAGCTCCCTTCTCTTGTGACAATCATTGTACAGGCTTTATTTGGTTTTTCTTTTTATTTCTATTCTTCTGACTGAATTGCTCATAATGCAGTATTCAGACATCTCTGTAGTGCAGGTTAGGTGCCTTTCAGAAGCTCCTGCACAGCTCACTTGATCAGGCATTCTCTGAGATCTCTGTCCTTTGTTTTTGGGGGGTTATTTTAGGTTTTTTAAAAGGCATTAACTCCTTCTGAGAATTTACTCACTGATATAAAGTTTTCATTGTCCCAGCCCAGATGCCAGGCTTATCATGTAAAAGCTTTCCAACAGTTCTTTTCTTCCTTTCTTCAGATCTCTTAAGCTCAATTATATAATTCCCCCTACTTGTATATAGTTGTAATACATAAGAATATTACAGTAGAATCTGACTTTTCATTCATTTCTTTCTACTTGCCGCTTACATCCACAGCATTCAAAATTCTTTTAATGTACTTATTCTGTATGCAAAACTGCATGTGGTGAACAAATTGCACTCATTGTATCACAAGTTTCAGGAAGGACTATGCAAAATCGTCTTTTTCCCCTGATATCTAAAAGGATTTGATTTCCACTCTGAATATTTAACCTTCCTAAGTCATGTCTGCATGTTTTACATAAAGATTATAATTCTGTAATGTTATTTTTTGTGTAGACATTATACACACCACATGTATGAATAAAAAACACTAGTTGTAGCTGAATATCTGTCTCAATTTTTCTGCTCATGTAGGAACAATGCGTGTGCTGTTTTACTACATTTTTTATGTGTGTTATGGTGTAATGTCTTTGACATGAAACATATATTGTTGTTATATTCCATTGGGGGGGGGGTCCTCAAAAATTCTATTCAGTTGGCTATTTCTGTGTTCATTTTATCCTTTATTGTTTAAGGTTAAATACAGGCAAAGAAAATATGAATTCAATAAGTTGAAACTAGAAGAGTTTGGAGGGCCAAATGCTTTTCCCCATACTTATAAAAACCTACTGCCTTTCAGGGATTGAAAACCAGGTAGCTACAAAAACTCCATTGCCAAGTGAGACGTCCACTCCTTGCCAGCATGGGAAACCCAGGAAGCGTCGTGGCACTTCTCCGCTGCAGTGGTGCTGCTGGCACGCTCATGCTTGGGTCAATACTGTGAAATGAGAGCAGGACAAATTTCCAGCCCCTAGGCCCAGCCCTCCACACTGTCTAGGGTAGCAGGTTTATCTCAGACTGAGCTACAGCCCGGCAGAGAGTGGGCCAGCATTTAAGATCAGGGACTTCAGTGCTTGAGCTCACCCTCTTCAGTTCTGCAGCGCAAATTCACCCTTTTGAGATAGAGCTGACATGGAGTCATGTGGATTGTGTTGTCCTTGGACCTAAGGGGGCTGCGAGGTGCAGTCTCCTTTCTCTCCCATCTAAAGTCAGCGTTGCAATGGTATTTGTCCAACTGTCCAACTCATCTGAAGATGACAGGGAGACTCCAAGGATAATTTTTGTTTCTCAGTAAGAATATTCTAGGCTCAATATTTTCAGTCACGTACCAGAAATGTGCAGATTTCACCCACAGCTTTTCATGATTTGATGGATATATCTAACATTTACTGGCGATAGCTCTGCCTGGTACAAAATTTAAATTGTCCAAATTTTCACTGAGACTTGACTGAATTTTTTCAGATAGCATTTCTGTTTAGATATATAACTGTACTCAAGGTCAATTAAGAAGACCTTCTGAAGAAAACTACTAGTGAGGGGTTTTTTTTTTAAACAATATCTGGATTTACTTTCACCTATCTAAAAGAAACTAACACCTTTATAAAGTAAATTCTCTAGAGCTTGAATTTATTTAAACATTTGAATTTAAATTTAGGAGCTCACTGCAGTTCAGCTGCTCACCCTTGGCAGGTCAGGAAGAGGAAAAGCTCTGTTTCATTATGATTATCTTCCTCCTCGTTTAAAGGCGAGAAGAAACTGTATTCTTTCAGTCTGACATCTGTGATACTGGTTCAACAAAAGTCTGGAGCGGGAAAATGAAATTCTTTGCAAGAGTGAGGAAGGCCTTAAGAAAAAGAAAAAACAGCATGGTCTTTCTGTATTGGGAAGGGTGCTGTACTCAAAGGAACATTGTTTCACAGTATTTTTTTAAAACAGACCCTGGGAGGGGCAGACATAATTTAGTTGACTGTCAGCTTCTGGTATTGGTAGATTGACAGGCCACCGCTCATGCAGAGAGGTCAATAGAAAGCACAGTGCACCTGCTTCACAGGTCCAAACCCTTAAGCAAATTTTTGCAAGTTAAAATTTTAACTGTTACAGCCCCTGATTCATTTTGTTTGTAACAAGCGGTTAATTTGCAAAAGAAGAGCAATGTTGGGGGAGAGAAGGAAGAAGAGAAAGTGAATTATCTTTGCTGTCACAAATCCACTTTCCATAATTCAGTGTTCATCAGACATCAGCAAGCAGAGATGAGGACAGGAAGAAGATAGCAGCAAGATCATGCAAGTCTTAGTCTGCACAGCTGGAGAACAAACCAGAGACTCTGATGAGCACTACAGCACAGCTAAGAAAGCTATGCTATTAACTCTGATGTGTTTGTAGGTCTTTGTGATACCACCATATCATACATCTGTCAAGGGATACTTAACTCCAAAACATCTTGTGCAATTGTGCCGTTCTATATTGTCCTCTATTTCCAAAGCAAAAACCTCCCTTTGTTCTTGTACATTATTCCTGAAATCTGAAATAATTTAGTGTGACATATAAAAATCTCCTGTGAGTTCTGCAATTGAAGACAAGTAAACTCTTTGGTCTACAATTCAAAAAGTTGGTGTATCCTGTGTGCCTACAGGACTTACACCATAAGAAATATGTCCACCTTTAGAATTGCAGAAACAAATGGCAACTTACCAGTGCAGTTGTTTAGTTTTAATCATAAAAGATACGGGTGGGTGGGTGTTTTTTGCTCTGTTGTTGTTGTTTGTTTTTGTTTTTGCTCTCGGGAGCCTTTCTTATTAATTTAACTCTTGCAAATCATATTGCAGGCTCTTCTATTTCAATTCTCATTTCACATCTTTGTGCATAAGGTCAGAGAGCATAAGTACCCTGGGTATAGTAGTGCTTTGCCCCATGGATATGCAATGTGTGCCCCTGTGCTTGTCTTGCACTCCTCAGCTTGTATTCTACATGGCACCCAAGAGATTAATATCCGTTTGAGTTAATGCTTAAGTTAAGATGCCAGTTTTGGCTTCTGTACAACAGAACTGTGTGTGATACCATGGAAGCTGATGTTCCAAGCATTAAAGCTTTTTATTAGTTTTCACACATGGATTGTTTGCTATATGACACTCCTAAAAGATCTGTTTTATTTTCCTACTTGATTTCAGTAAAATAGCGTAGAACATTTCATAGTTCAGAATAGTTCAGAACAAATTCAGCAAACGCCTTTCAATGATTATATTCTGTGCAGTAATTACATGCAAAGCATGTTACACTTAAAAACTGAAGAAAATTCTGGAATAAATAAAATTTGCCAAAGTTAAGATGGGAGGAAAATCCTCTCTCCACTCATTTTAAGTATTATGTGCTTATACGCTACAGTGCTGATTATCTATCCAGTACTCCACGTGTATGCTTCACAAGACTGAGTAGTGCATCCAAAGCCTGTGAGGGCACTGACTCTGCTTAATGTCAAGAAAAGGTAGGTCAAGAAGAGGAAAGGGTGTTAACCTATCTCATCCCTTTCTCATCCTGGGCTGCTTCCAAGGCCCAAAAGTATTTTTGCAGCCCTCAGTAAAAGTGTCCATCACTCAGGGATCTATGAGAAGGCCTAAGGCTACAGAAAATTTCTCCAGGGGTATATGCTACACCCCGGTGTAGCACCATGATCTCACAGAGCATTCAAATGTGCAGTCATAACTCCTACACCTAATCAACACAGTTATTACTTAGGTGTAAACATAAACATGAAATGATTTGCAATAACTAGGTTTGGTGGTTGCAAAACAGCAATGAGTTTTACCCCACCCCCAAAAGAGAAATTGGAGTGTTTTACAAAAAAAAAAAAAAAAAAAAAAAAGAAAAGAAAAAGAAGACAGAGAAGAATGAGAGACATAAAAAATTTTCTGAAAGAGTGTATGGAACATGTTTGAAAAAAGGATCCAATTTGAATAAATTAATGAAAAATTTTGAGTTGGATCAGCTTCTCCAATACCATAAATAGAAGGTCTTCCAAAGGGTGAAGGTGTATCTGGAGACATTCAGTCCCTGAACTAGGCCAGAAGAAAGAACAAGGACATGAAGCTGAGCTTATGCTTAGGGAGAAGGAGAAGTTCAGAAGGGGAATGAAGATTGAAGTAGACACATAGAAAGAGAACTAGCTTCACAAGACTTGGTGCAAAACTAAAAAAAATCTCCATATATATCACATATTTAACTGCTAGACATACGAATCCTTAAAAAGTAACTATGCAAGATATACTAAGGGAGTACCTACATTTAGCCATATTAACTGCATAACATAGATTCCAAACCTGGGAATGCACATGTTTTTAATCCATTTATCCACTTTTTTTGGCTGTTTGTTTGTTTGAAGCACTCAGTGGTGACCATTAGCAGACTAAGAGGTTGCTTCTCCTTCCCTGCTTGTCCCCTCTTTCACTCTTAAGTGCTGTTTTGTTGAAAGCTCCATGGTCACAGTAAAGAGCTGGTTTCAATGAAGTTCCCATTTCATAACAATGTTGAAACAAAAGGTCAAAATCCTCAAAATATTGTATATTAGCAACTGCAAAAGAAAAGTCCCTTTCAATTCAATGCAAATTTTTGCTTTCAAATGTAAATTAATTTAGATGAATAAAAGCATTAAATTTGAGACTGAAACAAAAATGTCAAATTTTTGACTGAATTTTCCAAGTGACTGGATTTTTTATTTGGAAATGAAAATTTTCATGATTTTAATAACTCCTATCTAACAGGGGGGAAAAGAACCACCCAAGCCAAAAAAACCCTGTTTTTTTTCTCTAGCTATTTAATCAAATCACCTTTATTTAATGGTTCTTTGTAACTAGGTATCATGGAAATTGAATTTTTTCTGGCATTGTTTCTTTTTTTGAAGTAACTTTCAGTTTTAATACTCGGTATAAATTCTATCTCCATTTGGTTGTGAGGTAGTTTAGCTTTTACCTAAAGGCACATCCTGTATGTCCTTGCTCTTACTAATAAATTTTCACTGTACTTTGTAAATGAAGACTGTAATTGCATTGCATTATTGAAGACAATACAACTCAACAACCCGCAACCAAAATCACATCACAAACAGTATACAGGCTGTGCTGTGCATTATGTGTATACATATACATAATAATATTCAAATGAAAATCTCCACTTTTTCCTCCCAGACATGAGTATTGTATACTGCAGTGCACCCATGACTCCAATTATTGTAAGATGAAATCAAGGCATACACTGTTGCTAAAAAATTAATTTCCTAAAAATTTTCATTGTTTTAATTTTCTTTATTTCAATTTTTCATAATGCCAAACCTTAGAGCTGGATATATGCACCAAAATGCTTCTAAACCTTCCAGTTCCCTGCTTTGTTTAACATCCTGCAATGAATGCCCTGCTTCCCTTTATCAATTTATTGCACATTGTAGAATCCCTTTTCTTTTTTTTTAGTAATTAAGCAAAAAAGGAAAATGTCCCTAATTGAACATGCTTATGTGCCTCCCATTGAGTTTATCTTTAAGCAGTTTGCATAATTAGTTTCATTCAGGTTCTTCAAGTATTTTAGAATGGAATGGTTCATTTGAAATACACAGCCATCACATGGGTCTTGAACCTGCAAGGCGTGCCAGGTGAGAAAAGAGAGCACATAGCACCTGGCTGAATAAGGCTGCAGTGTAAAGATGAGTTAATAAAACTGCTCATTTTCACTCAGCTATGTATCCTTGATATTACTATTACTAATATGTATTTATTATTGCATTATCAGTTATTAAGAGGAGAACAGAATGCTGAGTATTTCTGTTTCTCTGCTGCTGCACGTAAGGATGCTTCTAATCCTACAGCTAGGTGAAGCAGCCAGCGCTTTCTCTGTATAGACTGCCCTGATGCTTTTTTTGTGGTGGGACTTTTGGGTTTGTCTTCCCTCCTTGATGACTCTTATAGCCATTGGGTGGGGGAGTTCATGACATTTAACTGACATGAGATATGAAGAAAGTAGAACTGCACCCCATACACATTTGTGTAGCAAAATGTCATCTTCCAGAACGATCTCTAATGTTAAGACATATAATATATGCAGCAACAACCATTGAATCTTCCTCTTCAAATTTAGTTTAACTAAAGAGATCTCTGTGTTACAAACACAGTCTAGTTTGGTATTTTACTTTAGCGGCATTAATCCATTTGTGAAGGTGAGAATAACACAGTATGTCCAAGTGTATCTAATTTTAGCTGGCATAATAATATTTCTTTCCTGCACTGGATAAGAACGTGAGATGAAAATGTGAGGTGGAAGGTGAGATGGACTCCTGTACCCACAGTTGCCAGTTTTTCAGTAACATGTTTACAGATTTGCCCACAGAAAATCTTAGAGTCCCTGCAGGCAGACAATCAGAAAACGACCACAGGGCAGCAGCACTTGAACCCAAGACATCTGAGTCTTGACCTGAGCTTTTTTAAGACTAATGTGATGAGGATGAAGAAAAGATGCAATTCTGAAAATTAAAAACTGCCCACCTTTTTCTTTATTGTTTGCTAGGATAAATTTCTCTTCACAGATACTACACAGTCCTTAAGTGGCCTTTTTTAGTAGAGGTAAAATACGTGTCCCAATTCACCAGAATCCTCAACTCACTCGGGATGAAAACCAGTTACGAGTTTTCAATTCACCTTCCTTCATATGCCATTCCCAAGAACGGGACACCTTAGACACATTGTATGTATCAGATAACTCAGACTGAGATTCATTTCATGTACCTTTTGATATCTATAACATAGAAACCTATATCTGAGCTAGCTACCTTAGGATCCTGGAAAGTCAGCAGAGAAATAAGATCTACAGCATGATTCCTCTGTCAGATGAAGACATTTACTTTAGGATGAAATGAATATGCCTCTTTCTCTTCCGTGACTATTCAGGGGGTCCCCCGTGACTAGCTCAGATGCAGACATCTACCTCTGGGGAAATGAATTCGGTCCCTGAATTTTAACCTCATCTCTAAACCAGGTTGAAGGCTAATATCATAACCTTACTTTATTAAATTAAAAATTAAAATGTACACTTCAAATAATGGAAAGTATTATTAAGAGAGGAAACAATGATAAGAATCTTCCATTATTATTTCCTTGGTTAGGTTGTGAGGATGACTACTCTACAAGGTACCCAACGGCTGGCATATTCTGGAAAGCTCTTGAGCAACAAATTTACTTGTCCTATTATTGAAAATGGCAACTCCATGGCCTGGAGCTGTGGTTCTGCATACCTTTTCCTCTTCTGGTTAAACTGCAAATGCTCTCACACAAATTACAACTCTGGTGCTAATCGTCTCAAATGCCTGTCCTCTCTCCCTATTTTTATCTTTCCATCTATAAAATGTGCATAGTAAAACTCATTGGATATTCATCATTCATGTGTTATAGTCTTGCCATGAATATTAAAAAGAAAATCTTAGAGCAAAGTGCTGAGTGCATATTTCTGTCTTTTCCCTCCAATCTAGAATGCCTCTTACTTCTCTTTCATTAGGCCTTACTCTGTCCATCACTGTGGCTGGTCTCTGGGACCCCATGTGATACTGCAAAGCATTAGATACTTCCTTTCACTTCCTCTCCATATTTTTTAAATAATACAACCATTGTATTCCCTAAGCTTTTACATTATTGTGTGCTTTCACAAGCTTAATAGTAAACTTTTGCAAATATCAATACTCCCAAAAATATTTTAGTGATATGATTGCAATCTGCTCTTTCTTGGCATGTCTAAAGTTTCAATGTAGCACTTAAATATACATTAATGCAAAATATGGGGAATAGGATGAGTGGAGCCAGTGAAAATGCCCATCATTTATTAGACTCCTTCAGAGATAGGATTTAGAAATATGGATTAGGCTGTCTTTAAGATGTACGAGCCTTATTTTGAACCCATCTGTCTAAATACATGCTTTTTTTTTCCTTCACCAAAACCCACTATCATTTGTCTTTCTTCATCTTTCATTTGCTGTGTCAGTCGCAAATTTCTTCTACCTTCTTCCTACGCCAGGCAAATACTCTCTCTTCAGTCTCTCTCTCCCTTGCTGCCTGTCCCTGGCTAGAACTTATTGCACGTTCACTCTTCTTTTGATCTCTTATGCAAAGATCAAATTCATTCCTTGCCTGACTTTACAAATTCAAACCAGATCAGTATACAAAATTCGGATTGAGTAGTTACTTTTCACACCATTATATATTTTTTAACTTTTTATAACTTTATTTTAACTGTTTAAAATGTAAACATTCCTAGCATGTCACTCTCTGTAAGAGACTACAGTCTGCAACGGACTCTCTCCTAGACTGCTGAGGGACAGCACATTCTTCATCGTTCATTAGCCTCTTCTCCATTAGCCAGTGCACTAACTCTACCTGTGAGAACATACTACTGTGCACTTTCTACCACACACTAGAGAGAGTGCATGGTAGAAACATGGCAGGACACCATGCTCAGGATAGCCAGGCACATGGTATTACTAAATCCTTCAGCAGATCTTCTCAATCGGCTTTCATTTCTGCAGCTTTAAATAGGTTAGTATCATCACTAAACCCTGTTGTTTCACTGTTTTCTGCCTTATTTAGATTATTTATGGATGGATATTTATGCTGAGCAGACCTTGGAACAGATCCCTCCCTATGAACTCCACTGCTGACCTCCATCCATTAGGAAACTGGAAGAGTTGGAAATTGCCATTTATTTCTACTCTGCTTTCTAATCTTTTAACCATTATTTATCTGTGAGAGGACCTTCATTATCCCGTATCTTCTTTAAGTGTCTTTGCTGAGGGAACTTCTCAAAAAGTTTTTAGAAATCCAAATGTACCCACCCAGCCTCCCATATGTCTGTGATTCCTTTAAAGAATTGATAGATTTCCCGTGCCTGACCAGGTCCTCCACCAGCCTGCCCAGCACAGATGCCAGATGTTCTGCTCTGCAGTTCCCCAGATCTTGCTCTGAAGTCTGCTCCCACATTTGCACATTCCTCTGACAGTTTTAAACAATTAATGGTTAAGGTATTTCATCCTTAAATTCCTTTAGAAATCTAACGTGATTACTGTCACGCCCTGGTGATCTGTAAACAGCAGTTCATTTGTTGCTCTGTTCTAAATTTCTTCTGCAGACATTTCAATATGACACAGGTCTTTTGACTCATCTTCCAAAAAGACAGTTTCCTTTGTGTAAAACTCTTTCAGTTCTTCCATGATGAACACAGATGTCAGGAATTCATTCATTTTTTTGGTCTTATTTTAAGCACTCCTTTGGCCATCTATTGGCCTGGCAGCCAACTGCCTCTGAGAAGCTTCCTGTATGTGATGTATTTCCAAAGGGTTTATTTATTAAACTGTATTTACTTATTAATTCTTAAACAAGTCATCGCTCAAAATCTTTTTTTCTCTGCCTTACTGTTTTTACATTTAATTCACCATATTTTTTGCTCTTCTATAGTTTCCTTATTTGGGGAGCATGTTATTCTTTGAATGATTTATTTTCAAAAGTCGTATGTCACTGCTTGCTCATAACGGCTAGGGTTTGGGGATTGTCTTTCTTGGTTTCTTCAAGGCTTTCTTTTAGGGTACAATGAGCATTTCCTCTGAACATTTTTAAACAAAGAATATATCCTGATGATGTCCCTTTTAATGTATTTTAAGCAAGATTTTTTTTTTTTAGTTGCTGGTTTTGGAAATTAAAACACTACTACAGTGGTGGGTCTTTTTTCTTTCTTTTTTTTTTATTTTATTGTTCCTGCAGTGATGGTGAGCCTTACAGTCACTGTTACAAAGTAGCTCTTGGACAATAATATTTTGAACCAGCTCCTGCACACAGATGAGGACTAGCAGCTGTGTATTTCCTCACTAGCTGCTGTATGCTGCAGTCATTAACATTATGGCTAAAAACTTCGTCTCAGCATCACAGTCTGAAGTAAGATTTATCCAGACTATACAGATGTATTTATCATCTTTCATTATTAATGTGTTCCTGTCTGGAGGGCCCTCTGATCTCCTAAAACGTGTCACAGGCAGCATTGTGAGGTGTAAGGTGTGGGGATCAGTGAAACAGTTCAATTACTAGACATTTCCCAATTTTGCCTTGGAGCTTCAATCCACGTGGACTCTGTGCTATTTACTGAAATAGTTAGAGTTCGGTGTAAACTATTCAGCCTTTCAGATAGTTGTTCATGATGAGCTACCTCTGTTAATTCTTCATTCATCTTGCCATATCTACAATTTTTTGCTAACTCAACCTTCTCTGATTCACACTAGTGAAATTAAGCTCATTCAAAAATCATATGGCAACATGGCATAAAATCCTTATCAAATGCACATTTTCAAGGGTATCTGAGAACTCTTGGATCATTAATGGATCCAGTTTCTCCCATTGCATGATAATGACAGAGACCAAAGACACTCTGATTAAATCAATATAACGCTGTCACAGCTTTTGTAGAAAAAAAAAATTCCCACCTTCTATGTGCCATCTTGAGATCAGCCAGCATGTTAACAACCAGCATCAACATGACTTTGCTCATGACAAAAATGTGGCAGACAGAGAATTTGCTTAGCACAGGGAAAGAGCAGTGAGCTGTCTCTGTTTTCAGGGACAGCTATATGATTCATCCAAGCGCAGGCCACACAAGCCATGGGGCTTTTCAGAATACCCTGTGCATGCATGCAGATTTAACCAAAGCTTGATGCTCACTGTCAAAGTAGTAGAGAATGAACAATTCAATAAGAATTTTGCAAGAGTCCTCACAATTTATATATTTATGCAAGCCTAGTAGAAAACAACTTCTAAGAGCTACTTTTGCTGCTAAAGGATTAATTTTAATGGCAGAGAAAATCTCCTGTACCTACTATAATCATCAGAATAACAGACTGTTAGATATAGCTAAATATATATATAAAAAAGTAAAACACATATACAAGACTTTATGAAACCACTTTATGACAAGATATGGGCACCATTTGGTGAATGATGTGCAGAATGCTCACATGGGACTCCTCAAAAAACATTGCTTTGAGACCACTACTGCTGCACACAGCTTTAACTGAGCTATTTGATTAACTTTCTCTTCTACAGTGCCTCTTATAAGGAACATACAGATTGGTCTCCTGCACCACAGTGTGCTTTGCAATTACACATATATGTGGTAAATATCCAAAGCTATACAGTTCTTCCTGCCTTGTCACACACAATCTTGTTGTCTTTTTATGAATATGTTTTTGCTGTGCTTATTGTAAAATTAGATTTGCTAAGGGTCATTATATTTTAAGTAATAATGCTTCTCAATGTGTTTACTTACATCCTTTTCCATTCTGGAAGTGAACGAGAGACATCTGGTTCCAACTGAGACGGGAAATGTCTTTGCTGATGTGGGATCATATTTATTTCAAAGAAGTCTAAGGGTGATCTTGGGAACTACAGATGAGTACATCTGAGTTCAATTTCAGATAAACTGGTAAAAAGCTATTATAAGGATTAGAATAGTAGGAAAACAAATACATATGGAATATTGGGAAATAATTCCCTTGCATGTTTTCCTGACCTAGAACTCTTACATTTTTGGTCGTACAATGGCCCAAGTAGATGGGGAACAACTTGTTCCATTAGTAGTAGAGGATTTGTGTCCCTACATTCTCCTCATTCCCTAATCTCCTCTCTCGCACCCCATATCCTAGCCACTCTCTGTGACACAAGCCACCAGAGCTCTGCCGCTAAAGCCACAGGCTATGTCCCTGCTGATTGGCCACTTAGCAGGCTAAACAGTGCGGTGCGCTGCTGAGCTTGGGCTGAAGCCCTGTATGGGTTGTCCTTTGGCAGCAGTCTTTTCAAAGAGGCATCAGGTGGCATGGCCCCCAAAGAGGCAGGCCCTTCCTCCCTGCACTTGCAGCTACCTGCTGCAGCTGCTTTGCAATGCCTCTTCACATGTGCCCATCTAAACATTGATGCAGGTGAGCAAGAAACTGGAGTGGGGAGCTGAAAAATAACAGTTTTCTTGCCACTTGATTTTTTTTTTTTTTTGACTTGGCTTTGTTCCCTAGTCTGGTTTACTGTTAGTTCAAATGCAGGGGAGGGAAGAAGTGCTTCTTTCAGTGACAGCTAATTAATGTCCACTAAAATGCCTATCAAAGTAGAGGCTCTATTTAAGTATCTACCCCCAAATTAACCACCAGTATTTGTGAAATGCATCATTTCTCTGAGACCACCACTCCTCTGTCAAATTTGGTTGTAATCACTCAATGCTTTTAAAAGCAACTAAGAAACAAACACTCATGAACTGGCAATGAAAGCACATAAGCCCACCTCTCTAGGAAAGTAATCTATAAATTAATTACATATATTTATGTATATATATTTATATACATATACACAAATACACAGATACATCTATCTATATGCCTGGGCCCACTGACTGGGAACCTTCTTTTTTTTTGAGTTCCTTGGCACAGATATAACCCAAAAGATTTATTAGTGCTTAATAAAGAGATTTTTGGAATATTTTTGGACAGTTGACACAAAATATCTGCTCAGTACTCAATAACACTGCAGAATTATTAAGAGTATATACATTCCAGGTACAGCTGTCTCTTGAATAGTGCATGAAGCTCTAATCCCCTTCCTCAGTAAGGATACAGCAGAATATGAAAAGTGCAGATAAAGGTAACAAGAATGATCAGAGAAAGGAGAAAGCTTACATATAAAGTAGGATTGATAAAGATTAGGACTTTTCAGCTTCAAAAAGAGACATCTGAAGGTGATATACAGTAAAGGCGTTGTTTACAGTGCTAGAAAATGTTTTGCTAGCTGTGGTGTGTGGGAGCATGCCAAATCGAATTCCCATGCTCCCTGGTGTACTAAACCACTTTGTATGGTTGCCTCCAGTAGCAGGATGCTCAACACAAACACCGGCTGGCTTCTTCCAGGCTTATATTCTTTGGAATGAGGCAACAAGTCCAAAACAAAATGAAGTACTTTGTCATACAAAACATACTTAGTTACATTGTGGAATTTGTTCACCCAAGAAGTTTGGGTGCTAAATCTAGAACTAGATTGCAGAAAGGATTAGGTGTATTCATACTTCCACCAGTGGCTATTAAATGGAATGGGCTTACTGGGCTCTGCCTCAGGAAATCCCTAAGCCACTGATGAGGCAGCGTACTCCAGAGAGTTCACTCAACTTTGTTTTTAAAAACTCTGTTGCTAAATCTCTGCAAAAGCAGTATATTGGGTGAGATGTACCTAAGGTCTGACTTTGGTATGATCACGGTTATTTTCCTACAGTTGTGTTGAGGGGTGAGGAAAAGAGAGAAGCTTGTCTTTGTTGTACACTGTTGAAGGCTGTATAATCAAGGAAACGCATATACATGGTCTATGTTAGCACTCTCCACTGCAGCTTGTGTGAGGAGTACTGCTGCCTGGCCCCTAGGAAAGAACAAGAACCACTCCACAGTTTCAAAAATCACCATGTGGTTCCTTTGTCTCTTTGGTCCCATAGGGAATAATATTCAGAAAAGGTCTTAATGGCCTAGATTAGATCTTCTTTCTGCTGGCTCACAGTCTGGACAAGACCTAAGTCTCTTTCAGGGCCTTCCCCTTTTCCCCTGTAGCACTTGTAGCAGTGGGGATCAGCCACACAGAGTAAGGGTGGGTAGAAAAAGATTTCCCTTTTTGCATACATACCAGGCTAGGCAGATGATCCCAGAGTTTACTCTATATGTACATGTATATGCACACTGTTTGCAGGGAAGTCTCTATTAAAATAATGTTAAGGTTATAAAGAAAAGCCCTTAAAAGTAAGGAAATGCCATCATTAACACTGCACAACATTTACATTGTTCAGTTCTTCATGGGAATTACAGATAGCTTCATGTTTTTTTTTCCACAGGATCCGGCCCCATTCAATGCACTGGATGGCTACTTTTTGAATAATAAGCAGTTATATGTTTAATACTTACAGTTCAGCCTCTGACCCCATGCTTTATTTATGTTATTTATGGCACTCTAAACAGGCACTGCCCTGAAAATTTATTATCTTCCTTCTGGTAGAGTCAGTTGAAAATCTTCAAATACAAAATACCCTTTTGTCAAAGACAACACTTTTATGGCAGATTTTCAGCAATAGTGAAATTTCATTCTGAAAAAAAAGAGAGTAAAAGAGAGAAAAGGAGGGAAGGAAGGAAAGGAGGAAGGAAGGAAGGAGGAAGAAAGAAAGAAAGAAAGAAAGAAAGAGAAACCCTATTTTAAAACTATTTTTTGTAATTTTTTTGATGTTTTCAAAATGGAACATTTTGTCTTTTATAGTTAAAAGACAAAATTTACTTTTATATATCTATACTTATAAATTAAACTCATCTCTAAAGATTTTGATTTTTTATGAAAAACAGAACACTTTGAGCCTAAAAATATTTTTCCAAAAATGTGTCTCACTGAAAGATCAAAATTTTTTTGTTTTGTTCTAAATAATGGTAAAACTAGTTTCCAATTTTTAATTTTTGCCCATGAAACAGTGATACCCACAGAATTTTATTTCTTGGTGATCATTGCCATAGACCCTGAGTATTTCTCACTATTAATCAATCTCCGTGGTGCTTCTATAAGAGGCTGTAATTTTGAGAAGGCTATTTTATAAACGATAGGAGGACTGAAGCACAAAGAGCATGAAAATCAGTCCTCTCCAGCCTCAGATCCTATCATCTTGTAAGTTTTTGTGAAGGAACAGAACCAAGAACAAGTACACAAAACTGAGGAGGAAGTGGTAGGATTCAGATATAACCTGGATGTGTAGGACAAAAGAGAGGCTTGTAAATGTGAAGACTATTTTAAATGACCTCATAACGATCAACGTAAATGTTTTCCTAATCATAACATTCACTTTTCACATACTGGCTTCAGTGAAAGCCAATGAAGCCAGCATCAGCTGGAAATATAACTAATTATTCTCCCCATTCCCTCCGTGGACTGAGCCATCATTAACAAAAGAAATAGTGCAGAGAAATGTGAGGTAATATTTCTGTATTAGATCACAGCAGAATAGCAATGGTTGTCTTTCAAAATTGAAATTATAACACTGATATTTGTATTCATTAAATCCAGCTTGAAGAACAAATGGAAATACAAACTGGAACAAGCTTTGTGATAGGCCTTATTTTGCTTTGAAATAAACTCTCACCTTTTCATGCAGCCTACTGAAGTGTTTGGGAGTGGACTGTGAAGTAGATTTGAAGAGTACAGATGACATTACTGTTGCATCTACTGCAAAGCTGCATCCAATCTAGAGCTTCCCCCCTCTATACCCTGTCTGCAGTGCTACACCTCCATGCTGCACAGCTAGTTTGTTAAGCCCACCAGGGAATAGCTTTTCAACATGACTCTTCTGACAAAAATATGTAAATATTCACAAAATATGGAGTTTATTTGAATGCTCTAATTAGAGGGCATATGACAAAATTGGCAATCGGTCCCACTGGTTTGACATAAACAACAACAATATAAAAAGGGCAAACAGGCTAACATGGAAATCATGCACCAGTGAACCAGGAGCAAATTGCTTCCAGATGGATTTATTATAAAACAGTATCACTGATTGCTTCATAGATTACTCTGTGTCGCTGTTTCTTTTTTTTTACATTGGGTCAGCACCATCATCTTAAAAAGCCATTAGGGATTGCTGGATTTGAAACTGTTAATCTATCAACATGAGACATGTCTGTGTATAGTTCCACGCATCCAAGACTCCTGATGAAGTCTATGGGGTCCAAGCAGTAAAGTTGAGGGCAGAATATTGTCCTAGCAGCAGTTGGTAGAAAGTGAGAAGCCTTTTAAGATGTTCTTGCAGAACTTAGAGAACAGCTCCTTTGCCTGGGAAATGTGCTTTGCAGTGGTGATCTGTTACCAGGAGCATTGCAGTAAACGAAGCAGGTGAAACTGCAGATGTATTGAAATGTCTTTTCCAGCTACAAAAGAAAGTTCCACAATGAATCTGACAAACTGGTAAAAGTTTTCAAAGCATGGTGGTGGATGCTTAATCACTGAGTGCTGCGAAGGCATCGGGAAGTCATCTTGTTGCTATGATTAGTCACTCCAAATCAATTGTGACTGACAGGTACAATGAGAATGGAAACCAATGAAGCAAGAAGTTTACTTGGTTTGCTGAAGAAGTCAGGGGAAAAAAAAATGTTTCCTGTCATTTCACATAGATTACCTTTCAGTCACCAGGAGACCATCCAAATCTTTCCAATCAAACAGTCTTTATGTAACTTGGATCATCACCAAACCAAAAGCAGAAAGCAGTTAAAAGACTGAGAGATGTGAAGGCCAAATCAAAGGAAATTGTGACATACAATACTTGGACTATACGATGTCCCTGCTTCCTTATTCTTGCTGAAGTTGTCTATATACAGCTTTCACAGATAAATTTTACCAGTGGATGTTGTCTGACCAGAGGCCTGTTACCAAGTTACATACGATTCCTGGTATAGCACAGCTGACTGTGTTGTTTTGTTACACTGCTATCAAGGACAAATATGTAAGACATGCCAAGAACAACTTCCAGCTGATACCTTGGATGCCCACTGCCTTGATACTTTTCTTATAAAATACCCTGAAGAGTGTTAGCAATGTCTGCCATCTATTCTAGGACTTTCACCTCCCACCAGGAATAAAAGAAGGAACGTAAGTGTGGGTTTCTCAAGGCCACTTTACTTAGCTGAAGGAAACAAAACACCATATTTCCGTGGTGATTCTAATCCTTTGCAGTATTGTGCTCTCTCTTTGATTCTGGGATTTGCATTCTCAAAACAGGAGAATAGCATAATGGCAAAAAAGATAAATACCGTACAGTATCTCTATTGTAATAGTACAATGACATAAGGACAGAGATGATCTTTTAAACATATGTTAGAAAGAAAGATTTCTAGGTAATACCACAGAAGAATTAAATAACAGGAACAGTAAAAGAATAGATTGTTTATAATTAATAATGAATGCCATTACTAGCCCAAAGCTTTCAAAGTACATCTACATTTTGCACTGGGTTGTTTAAGGCATTGAAAAAACCCAAGATGTTCAAGCAGATATGGATGTAATTTCTGTGCAACGGAAATTGCTGATACCATTGGTATTCCCATTCTAAATGAGAAAGCTTGCTTTATGGCTTCCTAATAGTGAATGAACTTTGTAAGAGACTGAAAGATTTATATTAATAGCAAGGGTGTTTCAGGTAGTTGCAAAGCATAGTTGCAAAGCATAGTTGCAATATTTGTACATGCATACAAAACTTAACAGGAGAATTCACCCAGGGCTAAGTGCCTGGGAATATATAAATTGTGGGCGCACTGTTTGATCAGCCAAGTGAGTCCTGCAATACAGCAGAACTAAATTACAAGCAATTGATTCCCGTTTCCACAATTCCCCTGGCCTCCTGAACGTACCTCGCAATCTAGTGTGAAAATGGCCGGGAATTCAGTACGGCCTGGGAGCAGTGCCAGAAACCATGGGGTACCCATCCATATGGAAATGTACAGCCACTAATGCAGCACAGAGCAGTATAGATGCATGGCATAAATGATAGGGAACATCTAACAGCACAGTCACAACAGTGAGAGCAGACAAAGTAGAGATACTTTGGTATAAATACACTGATGTGATTATTATCCCAAAGGGGTTATTGAATGTAAGCAAACCATTAGATGTGATGACAGCTTCTTCTTTTTTTTTTTTTTTTCTTATAGAATTTTACCATAATATAGACTAAATTTGATTGGAAATGGCAGGGTATTTTTTCTGATAATCCTAGGTATTAAATCTTCATCCCCTGTGTGTATCTGTGGCTCCTCCTATATCACTTTTGTGGATACTAAATAAAGATATGGAGAAATTCAGAGTTGAAATGTAAGAATATAGTTCTTTTTCCTTCTTCATTAGATGTCTGTTCTTTAAAGCAGAACAAACTGTAAGGTAAATCTGAATCTCATGGAAATTTCTGTGAATGTTTATCATAGTATGATTTAGTAAATGTCTCTTCTTTGTTGTTTAAAATCTTAACATTCAGTTTTGTGTTACAATTTTAGGATTTTTTCAGTATTGTTCTCTAGCTTTCATTAATACGGGTTCTCACATGTTCCAAAGTTATTATTTACAGGGATGCTTGGATATTAAACAAACACTGTGAAAGTAAGATAGATGACTATGTATCCACTTGAAATTTAAGAAGTCATTCCAGTTAGCAAACTAACTTTTAATTAAAATTTTCCCAATTGTTTCTCCTATTGTCTATGCTGCCATTATAGTTCCAACATTTATAGGTGAAACAAGTACATTTTAACAATGTTTTTGCATGTCAGCAGTGGAAAACAACTGAACAAAATAGCAAATGGAAAGAACTATGCTAAATAAATTATTATGAAACTGCAGTGATTTACCTGACCACTGCCCAAATCTTTGCTAAAATCTTTCTTTAAAAATTAAAGACTCTAGCGTTTAATTTACCCATAAAACATTTGAAAAAAATTAAAGATTTCTGCCAGAGATTCTATAATTAAAGTTATTTTAATAGTTTAATTCTGCCTGTGACAGAGGAGCCTTCCTCCTCTATGTTCAGACCAGTCCTTCTTCTGTTGCTGGCTTTTTTTCCACTCTTCATTCTTCATGGCAACATGGCAGACTTTGACATTGAACTTCACTCTTCCAAGCCTGCCATCTGGATAAATCGTAATGTGGGATATCTGCCTGTTTCCTTATGAACCTTTTCCAACTTCACAACATTCGTCTTCTCTTCTTCTTTGCAAGATTCTTCCTGTATGAATTCCTCCACATATTGCATTTTAACATCTATATTCCCTCCTTTAGCCAATAATGCAGGTTGGGGAGCAGTTCAGATGCTATGGGGCTGGAGGCTCAGTTCAGTCTCCCTGCTGGTGTCTATTGCCCTTTACAACATCTTAGGTTACTCTGCCTGGCCTCCAGCTGTCATTCCAAAAGGATGGCTATCCTCAGTAGGTCTTGTGTCATACCTCCCAGCCCCAAGCACCCTATGGCATCTCAACACTCACCTGTGTTTGGTCAACTGAATCAAGCTCTACCTGTCACCTTTAGGGTCCATTGATTGCACTGATCATCATCATCATCAACTTCATCATCATCAACTATCCCAAGTGCTTAGATCCCTTGAACTCAATTCAGTCTCCCAAACACAGTCATCTAGAGCCTTCTGAGATGGCGTTGTGTATCTGAGACATCCTCCCAGGGCTGGCAGTTATGGCAGTGGACCTACAGGAGAAGACCCATGTGCTTCTGGAATAGGTATTGGAGGCAGGGCAGGATGCAATAGGGCATCTCAAATGGTTTTAAATGCCCCTGTTTAGGTGACTGAATCAAAGAATAGTTCACATAAAGACACATAAATTTATGATGTGTAAGCTGAATCCCATCCCTGGGATGGGATTCATTCATTCCCTAACTTTAGATAGAGTAAAGCATCTTATCTGAGCTAACCACCTGCATTCCTTTCTACTGTCAATGGAAAGTTTTTATGACACTGTTTTCTCATTCTTATGTCACTATCTAAAATAAATTAGATGAATCATGTCTCAGAATTATTTTCGTCTTGCCATTGGCTCTGATGAGAACTTGGATGACAAGCTCAGATGTTGAGTCAAGAAGTAGTTCATGGAAGAAAAATCCATTCAGGCCCATTAAGTACAGAGACATAACTTTTGGTTCAGGAAGTCTCTGCTCTGAAACGTGCTGGATGTTAAGAGAGTGTTATTTAAGGATTTATGCTGTGTGTTTGCCATCTTTTACTTTTCCCTAGCTACCCTACATTGACAACTACCAGAGACAAGATATTGGATGATACAGCCTTCTGGTCTGACCCAGCAGTCATTTGCATGTTCTTACATTATATTCTTATCTCTGTAAATCTGCTTGTTTCCACCCCTGAAACATTGTCATCTCTAATCCTTCTGGAAGCCCTCTCTAGTTCTTTTTTCCATGAATATTGCATCCCTTTCCTTTTTTATTGACGTGGGGGAGGATTGTAAGCTTTCTACAATGCATGAAAAGAAACAATTACTTCCTCAAAGAGGCAACATATATGGGTTATGAAGAGCTGGCATATTGGGTAGCCACAGTTCTTGAGAATAAGTAAACACACATTTTGCTGGTTTGTTTTATGATATTGTAAAAAGTGGTTATGAACTGGAAAAGACCAGCAACATTGATTCCAGCAACACTCTAACACATATTTCTTTCTGGGTTAAGGAAATGGTTTTGTAAAAATCACACTATGCAGGAAGCATCTGTATGCTCTTGGATTAAGAACTTCAGCAATCTGATCACTGCATTGATAGAATCCATTAATTTCACCAAAACTTTATGGTTCCTATCTACCTTAGACAGCTTAAACTACCTCTAAGGTAACTTAGTAACCATGTAATTACTTAGGCACTTAAAATACTGCAATGATGACTGGTGGGGTGGGCTAAATGCTTTAGGTGATCTTTACTGGGGACCTTTTGCATTCTGGCCTGTAGAACAGTACTGACCAAATTTTCAGGCATGCTGAGTTATCCAACCATTAGCTGAAACCAATGAGAGATGCCAGTTCTCAGCAGCTCTGAAATGCACCCATGACGAGACAGTTTGGGAATCCCTCTCCATATAGGATTAAGAATGTATGTCAGACTACAGGTTTTTTTGAATGTGGATTTTGTTTGCACTCCCTGCTATTTTTTGCCTTCCTACTGAACTAAAACTCAGAGAGGTGAACAAGAGACATGCTAGCACAAGGCTATCAGTCAAGAGCCGCTAAACTATGATTATCAGTACTAGTGAAGAAAAAGTTTGCTCTCTTTCAGGCAAACAGTACCTTTTCCAGTTTGAACTCCAAGGGACTGACAATTTACGAATAGGTGGTAGACTTCAACCACTTGATAAGAAAACGTTATGGCTGGTCACTTGAAAAAGAGAGTTAGTGGCTACAAGAAAAAGGATCTCTGGTAATTTTCATGAGTGAATGAATGAACTACTGGATGAATGGCAAAGGACCAAATTACCTGCAGATGTACAGAATTCCATGACTGTAGGTAGGTAGGCATCTTGTGGACAGGAATTTAGCGTACATTGGAAGATGTTGATCAAATCCCTCAAAGAATGCTCAGGAGTGGTAAGGAAATTGAGTCAAAATGACATACACGAACCTTTTTGTTTTGTCTAGGTCCATATATCCCTTATGCTTTCTAATTAAGGACCTACATTTTTAAAATTTGTTTTATGTACTAAACTATTCCCTGGAGAGGTAAATATGCACACCAGATTAAAGTCCAGAGAAAGGATGTGATTAAATGCTTGAGGCACTATATAGTGACAGTACTGAAGCTAATGCCAAGAAAAGATAGATCATGAGTATCCGCTTCAATGAAGGAGTAACCTACAGTTTGAATCCAGCAAATGCGCCAGAAGGGACAAAGAAATAGTCAGTGCTGGAGTCTATGGAGACTCAGGAAGTTGAAAAGCACACACACATTGAGATTAAAGTACCAGTTTAAAACAATTCCATAGTAATTCCATAATTAAAAAATAAACACTTTGGACTCACATTTAACTTTTTGATTGACTGAGATTTATCACTAATTACAGGCATTTCTAACAAAAGGAAGAGCTGCATCTGCAAAAGTTCACATTCACGTGACACAGCTTTAGACATTTGGACACACAGCTAAAAGCCTGTTTGTACTGCACTTCGTCTATAGTTGGAGGAGCAGGTTCAGTGTTTCAGCACAGCAAGAACCCAGTCAACCCAAAAAAGCTGAGTGGGATGATCCTGATTGAGACTGTACGCTTCATTTACAAAAATCATAAAGATAATGATACCCTTATACTACATATCCAGCCTAAGAGCAGTAGAGACATGGGCTTTAACACCTTTCATGCTTGATGCAGAGCAGCTATCTGAAGCTTCTGGGAAAATGTCCTAACTGCTCTACTGTATGGCATCCTAGCTTAGACTTTGCTAGGTCTCTCCATTGAACATGTTTCACTTTGTATAAACTTCTTTTCATATATTTGCCATTTTTAACATGAATTCATAAATATTTCTGGCCACTCCAATGTTGTCTTTCCTTTGAAAGATAAACAAAGCAAGTATTCAGCAGGGACTATTTTACAGGGGTCATAACAAGTCTTTGGTCCTTCACATAGAAGTGGTATGGTGTGAGGGACATACAGGCTATACACACAAATGTGTGTACATTGGGGACTCGCAGAGGCTATCAACATTGTTCAGTCTAGCTAGTCCAAAACAAATGTCAAGAGACATTATACATACAACACTGCAGATTAGAGGGTTCAAGAAAACAGCGAATGATCCCACTCTGCTATTTGCAGCATCAATTTTGCATGTTGCTTGCCTACTAGATTGCTGAGCCCTACATTTTTTGTGTTAGATAGAAATACAGTAAACTACTTAGTACAGGGAGTGGTCATACAGACACAGTATGTGCTTTGCACTTACTAGGCTTGTTCACTACACATGTCCTGTCTGAACACAATAGTATAGAAAATATGTAAGGGGCGGTAAGTAGTTTTTGTGGATTCTTCCCATTCCACAAAGCCCAGAATATTCTGAACCAACTCCAGGAAAACAGGAGCTTGCCAAAACATTAGTTCAAGCAGGTGGTTCCAATTCATAGGACCTTTACCTTTGCTATGCTTCAGAGGTTCTTGGAACAACAAAAAGCCTCACATGCCTATGTTGGCAAGCATAATGTTTGAAAGGCAGATGTTATTCTCACATCCACCCATTGGAATCTTTTTGCCAGCTTAGTTAGCATCAGAACTATTAGTTAGCTTTTGAACTGGCCACATGGGAAGTCTGCTACAATAAGGCAGCTATAAGCCATGTGCTGCCACTTATCTTTGTGCCTCTTATTGGGAAAGAAAAGAAGAAAAAAAAGAAATGAGTTTGAAGAATGGTAATTTCTTACCTGCTAATTTGTTTCTCCACATGCCCTATTATGCAAGCCCAAACACTAGCTAAAACTCCTCCTGTCAGCAGATGGACATAGGGAAAACATAAAGCCCCTGGGGTGTAAGTCTCAAAATGCAGAGGGATGAATCTGTCTGGCTAAGTTCACATTCAAAATTCTAGAATAATAACAGGGAAAAACATCATTTCAGAATGTGCAATAGAAAACTTACTGAAAGATAAATTATTCTGAAAAAAATGTCACAGTTAACCAAACCCATGGATACTACAATTTTATAGGTAACTGCTGATTCAAAAAGCACTATCAGCTAAAGTGATTACTTAGGAAGCAGTGGACAAATTATGAATATTTTTTGTCTGTTTTCTGTTTCTCCTCCACAAACATTTTGAATGCAAGGTTGGTCTGTGCCCCTCCTGCTGTTGGTTTACCTCCAGCTTGGACTGATATAGGGCTAGCAGTGTAAGATTGTCATGACTTGATAATCTCTTATTCGGATGGATGCACAGGACACATGTCCTACCCACCCAAGTAGGACCAGTAACCACACAGCTGACCACCTAGTAATATGGCTAAAGCTTATCATGAAGTTACATGACAATGAAAGATGACTGGATATCTATGAAAGGATCAAGGTTGGATCACAGCAATGCCTTCTCTCATCAATTTGAAGGAAAGAGGCATGTGCTGGAAGAGTGAAAACTAGGGCAAAATTTCTAAAAGAAAGAATTTAAGAGGGAGTAGATGAAATGTGGATTTGGCCACTTCACCTTTACATGCTACATTTCTGTGCTTTTGCCCTCAACACCCATGTTAAGTAGCTATGCCCTGGGCAGGAACTGTTAAGAACCTCTTAACGAGGATTTCAGCCAGCCAGCACACTGAGTGACAAGCCACTGAGAGGCAGGTAGTAGGAAATACTGACAAGCCTATCTTACATCCACTCCATCTGGAAGTTAGGCCAGTCAGGGCAACAGAAAAGTTCCGCTAACTTCTGAAGGCACATTACTCTGATTCTTCCTCTACAGATAATATGTGTACTTGAAGAAACATAGCAGAACTCAGGCTTATTTTCTATTAAAATGCAACCAGAAGTGGTGCCAGTGCCCAATTTTAACATAATAAGCTGGTGCTTACACCTCAACTGGATGACATGGCTTCCATGTCCTCCTCAGTGACTAGTTCGGCTGACATCTCCCACCTGAAAATATGGGCCCTAACATATAACACATAACTAACCAGGATGGATGGACCTTCTGTCCCTCTGTACAAGGGGAGGAAAATACTGACATCATGATTGCAATCCAGTGGCGAGGGTAATAAGCAGGTAAGTGGCATTTGTAGGTTTTGGTCCTTGTTTCTAAAAGTACTCTAACATTAAATGAGTGAAATGTAGTAGACGTCCACTGAATTTTTCAGGCTGAGAAGGGTATTACATCACCCATTTCTGGAGTTGAGACTGCTCTGAACATGTGATGCTATATCTGTGTATGCGTGTGTGTGTGGTATGTGTGTATTTGCTATAGAAGCACTTCCATCTCCTCTTCAACTGTGTTCGAAAGGAAAGTGTCCATTTCATTTTTTGTGGGGCCCAATCCATTACGAAAATATGTAATAGATTAGGTCCATCAAGGGTTTGTAGACAGAGGATAGCCTACTTTCCCAACCCTCCTCTACTTTGGACAAAAGAAAGGTATCGAACTATTTAATTTGGCTCTAAGTGTCTTGAGAACACTACAGCCATACAAAGAGGCATCTAGTCAAGTTAGGCAGCAGATGAGCAGGTGGCTTTGGATAACAGGTCTGGGCTTAGGCAATACAAGTCCACCTAAGTCCTGCTGTAGATGTTTCAAGGCCTTTGTTAGCTCCAGCCCCATGATGGCATCTATACAGCTGTGACTTCAAGCCTATATTGACGTGAGAAGGTGAAAAGGTTAGAGGATGTTCAAGTGGCTAGCTTAAACATTTTACCAGGGGAACTACATTCACTCTTGGCACAGAAGCACAAGGTTGAGCTGCTTCACTCTCAATCCCGAAAGCTAAAGAATCTTTAAAGGCAGGCAAGCTTCTCATAAAATATTGAAAAGAATAAAAGAATGACCTGACTTTCTGCCACATAAAAGTCCTTTGAAGGAGGAAGAAGGGGTTTTTTTTCATTTTCAGAGGAAAAAAGATGGAAGAGTAAGAGAAATTCTGGAGCTAACTGTGAGAATGCTTCTCTAAGGGAATGGCAAATCAAACTTTGTCCCAAATTGTCATGAAGAAAAGAAGTAGTAGGGAATCTCTGCAACTATGGATGGGTCCTCTCTCACTCTTTTATCCAAATGAATGTTAACTTCACTGGTGAGTAATCTCTCTGAGACATGTCCAAATGTGTATCAGATTTTCTTTTGCTGTGCTACCTCTTTGGAAAACTGTGATTTGCTTGTCTTTTTTCCTGGACTTTTTCACAATGTTGGTACAGCTGTTTGTTTTTACTGTTATTCTCCCAGCATTGATTTTCCTTTACCCTTCTCCATTTCAAGTCCTTTCCTGAATAAATTTCCCTCAAGTTTAATGCTTTCTAGCCCTCTATCTTGTAAGTTTTGATCAACCCTTAACTTTATGTAACAGCAAGATTTCTACATACACTTTTCATTTTCTTAAATGGCACCCATGTTCCTTCCCCACCTTTTTTTCCCATTTAACAAGGATGTGCCTTCTATGGTAATAAAGATTCTAGAAAAAGAGAGCTCTTTGTTTATTTCATTCATACTTAGGCTTATTCAGCTCTGAGTTTCTAGAAAACATATCCACATATATAACACTTCTTTCTGAGGAAAAAGAGAAAACTTAAAAAGAGAAGTATTGCCTCAGAAAAGGTTTGAAGAGTTGAGTTTTAACAGGTGCCTGGCAAGAAAAGAGCTTCAGACAAGCTTGGACTGACTGCCAGCCCAAAAGACCTGGGTCTCTTTTAGGTCCTATGTGATAACTGATAGTGCTGTATGGCTGTCTCAGACAATGCTGGTTACCAGTATTTGGACAACTAAATAAGCCTGCAGGGATGGGATTCAGCTCCAAATGGTAGGCACCAAATTCAGGAACCTGAATGTAGACTTCTTGGTGTGAACTACATATCGAAGTCCCTATCGTGGTCATTACAGTCTTGCCAATGGAATATGGAGAGTTACTCAGCTGCCTAAATGGAAGTGTCTACTTCAGGGCACAAATTCCTTTCAGTGTATTGGACTTCCTTCAGTTGCCTAAAAAAAAGGTATCTTGTGCCATTTGAGGTACCCTGGGCATCCTGCCTGGCCTCCAGTTGCCTATCCACAAGTTGTGGGTATCCCTGAGAGACCCACACTATGTTGTGTCTGAAAGCCCCCTTTAAGTGCCTCAGCTCCATTAAAGCAGTAGGTTCAAATGACCCCCATTGAGGAACCTGAATCCCACCCCCATTTTCTATGATGGGAAGTTAGATACCTCACTCACATTTAAATAGCTGAATTTCTGTGCTTGAAGCCAAAGCTGAATTTCACTCTAGGGGACTGCCTTTGAAATGACAGTGTACAGAAAAAAGAACTAAACCCCCTTTTAGAGTGGAAACATTAAAGGCACTTGCAAATACCTTGGGAATCACAGGCTATAGATAATTCATTTCTGTACATATTTCTCAGAGTTAAAACCCCTTTTTGAAATGTTGGGGATAAGAAGTGTGTCTCTAGTAGTGCTTCTAGATTCTTTCTTGCTTCTATTTCTCCTGCCCTCCCTAAGATCCCATCAGCGTCCTGGCTTCACCTTCTCTCAGTTTCTCCAAAACTTCCTCTCCAGATGCCCAGTGACAGCATTCTCCCTTTCCCACCACACCTACACCCATTCCTATTATCCACTGTGGTAATACTCCCTTTTCACAAAGTGTCACAGAAGAAAAATACAGGCATGGCAAGATTTGCATGACAAAAAAGGTGCTTACCTGTCCTCACAAAGGGACACTAATCCAGCTTCATGACTAAATACTTACTGGGAACTTTTTTCAAAGGCACTCTTAGGCAGATCCTCTCAGTTACACTTCAAATAATGTTGCTTACCGGGAAAGTAGTAAAAACAACTGCATTTCTTCAAACATCAAAGACCATTTTTCTTTCATGGATAATTTACTAAAATACCTTACCTTACTAAACTCTGGCTAGTTGCTCCACCTGCAGAACTTGATTCCTCTACAGTAGTTGTTTAACTTAAGCTGTGTGACAGAACAATACAATGAAAGGGAGAAATGGCAGAACTGAGTCTTAAAATTCCCAGAGCTCTTCTTCAACCTTCTCCTTTTGTCATCTTTCATTCATTTTGTATGATAGTAACCTTGCTAAGTACAATAGGGATACCTTGCTAAGTACAACTGGAAAGCCAGCTGAGAGTAGTTTTTCTGAATACAAATGATATTTAAAATCATTTACTTCAGAAATCAGACAGGGGGGATTAGCTGGCAGCACCCTGGTAAATGCTTGGGATCATGTGTTTCAATAAACAGTAGTCTCTTTAGAGAATTAGTATTTTGGGGTCCTTAAATATTATGTAATGTAAATTACATGATAGCACAAGTCATCAGATACCATAAAAGCACACAGGAAAGCAATGCCTCTACTCTCAGTGCCAGAACTTCAATTTATATACATATACATTATGGCATATACATAACATGATTCTTCTAAAGGGTTCAGGGCCCACCCTTAGACTAAGCTGCCTATTGCTTTTATGTAGCAAAACTCCTAAAGAAATGAATACATGCTATTTAGCTCTTGTCTTATTTTTGCTGACTTTTAGCTTTTTAAAAAGTACTGTTTAATCTCCTATCATTTTTTTTCTCTCCAGTTTTGTATTAAATAGCTTACTAAATCAAAAACCTATTCAATGAATGATCTCATGGGAGTGCAGAATCCAGTTCATAAGTGCAGTTCAGCCCAGATATTTTTCTGTTCCCTCTGCTTTATTTTATTTTTGGACTGTTATGACAATCTTAAATGGAAAAAAAAAGAAAAACATCCAATATTATATAACTATGTAAGGCTGGCAATTTGAAGTTAACTCTTTCCACTAGAAATATTCTCTCTCTAAATAGATTGCATCTCCAGCTGAAAAATCTCGATATGAAATCCGGATCCAATACTACTTTATTGCAAGTGCGGCAGCTCCCTGAGCAGATGCCTACAAGCACGGTGAGTCATCCGCGAGGACTGAACCTGGGAGCAGCAACACCCCAGCACAGCTGCCCGCCATTCGAGCTGACGGAGTCACTCTGCCGCTGGTCGCTCATTCAGGACATGGACCCGTCACCAGGAGAGCTCAGCTCACCCGAGTAAGCCAGGCCAATCTTTCATTAAAAACGATGCAAAAAATCACTGGAGATGTTATCTATGTGTCAGTCACAGGGATATATTCTCTAATTGCATTAGTAAGAGGCATTTTGCAGCGCTGGGTTTGGGAAGGGGAAGCAATGTTTTCATCACGGGTACCTAAGGGAGGCCTGGACATGAAGACACGCGGCGTGCTGGTGCAGTGGGCGGCCTGGCGGGCGCCGCCCGCTGCCTCGAACTGCAGGCCGGACCTGGGGGGGGAGCGGGAGCCCTCCCTCTGCCGCCGCCAAGCCTGCCACCGCCTCAGAAAATGGCCGGCAGCCGCCAGCACGGCAGCGCGCCGCGCTGTGCCCCCCTCCTTCGCTCTGCTGCCAGGGCGGCGGGGGCGGCGGGCTAGAGGCAGCTTCCGCGTGCACCGCGAAGCAGCAGGGGAGCGCCGCCGATGTGGTTTAAACAGGCCAAGGCGGGAACGGAACCGAGCCCGCTCTGTTTAAATTCCTGCAAATCAGGATGATTTCAGAAATAAATAAATAAACAAATAAAAAGAAAACAATGACACAGTAATGACCCGCACGGCCACGATGCCGAAAAGCTCCAGACTCCCCCCGGCTATAAAGTCTTCCCATTTTTGCCCCCACCTCCCACCTGAGCCCCTTTTTGGCGGGGAGGCGGGGGACTGCTGCGAGGCCGGGGACGGCCTAGGGGCTGCCCCGGGGCTTCCACGGCCGCCAGCGGTGGGGCAGGGCCGGAGCCGCCCCGCAGGCCGCGCCGTCGCCGTGGCAACCGGCGGGCGGCCTCCTTCCGCCGCCGTCTCGGGCCCAGCGGCCGCCGGGGTGCCCGGTCCGGAGGCGGGGGGCGAGGAGGGCGGGCGGCGGGGCGCTTCGTTAGTATGCGCGGCCACTCGCCGCCGCTGCCGCCGCCACGCCGGGGGGCCGGGCCGGCCCGGGGAAACAAAGCGGCGCTTCATGGGCCGGCGAGGCCGCGCACACAAGTGGCTCTGTGCGGGGATGCAGATGCTTGGCGCGGCTAGGGGCTTGCCAGGCCGCTAGCAGAGGGCGGACGCAAGCGGCGGCGGTGAATGCGTTCAGTCAGACCGCCGTGGCCGGAGCGGCCCCGAGAGAAAAGGGGGGGAAATCGGGAATTAGCGGCCTTCTCTTTCTGTCCAAAGGAAAATGCAGCACTGAATCACAGTGGCAGCCAACCCGCCGCGCTGGGGGTTGTTTCAGTTAAACTACATGTAGGAGAAAACAATATGCTTTGATACGAGCATAATGCATGGAGTATTTTGCATTTGCTTTTGCATTTACACCAGGCGTGAGGCTCCTTACAAAGCAGCTCGCGCACTTGAACCCTGGCAACCCCGAAGGCCGTCATGCAGCTCCCAGCCGTGGCCCGGTCGGACCCAGATCCCGCAGTGGTGTCCTGGCCTTGTGCCGACCGGCTTCCCCAAACTTGGAAAGGAGGAGGCCGTTTTCCCCCAGGAGGAAAGGAGGGAGGAAAAAGCCCGCTCTGCCGTAAGTGCCACGGGCTGCCTGCTGCAAAGAGGCGTCTTGCTGTTGGAAAAAGCCGGCAGCAAATGAGCTGTGTCTTCGCCAGCAGGTGTCATCGGGGATTTAGAGCAGTGCCCGCCTTCGGTGCTTCGGGGACTGTTTAAAAAATAAAACAGCCCCAAAGCAAAAAATAAGAGTATTAGCAATACTTGACTGAAAAAAAGAAGATGGGGGTGGTTTGGTGATTTGCTTTCTGTATTGAGTGGCCAGAAGCCAAAACTCTCCTAGTGAACGCCCCTTGCTAAATGGGAAGAGCTGCTTTCTTTCATTAATACTAGCCCTTTGCTCAAGAAGAAAAGGAAGAAATATGCCCATTGTTTTAGCTCTGGAGAAGCCTCAGATCTTTAGGGGTCATGGAAGACATACTGAGCCCATCCCTCTTTTCTTCACCCCCTCCTCCCTTCATTACCACCACACATACCGGCTCGCACAAACACAAAAGGAAAAGGGAGAGCAGAAAAGCATTTCTGAGCAATTACCTGAGAAATTGGATACAGTGCGATAGGGCACCGTGGGTACACCTACACTCGGAGGAATTCAGAGCACAGAAGTAACCTTTGCAGTAACCCCTTTCCGAACCACACCTCATTTACTACGCTGATCCACCCCTCCCTGAAATGTATTTGTCCAAAGCATGCAAAGGACAGTTTTGGTAGTGTTTCTAACACAGTGCAGTCTCGTATTCAGAAGATCACATGGTTATGCATAAACACGTTAAAATCTCACTCTAATGTAGATTATATATAATTCTCTCTAAATGCACTAAAATAGCAATAGCTACGCATCAGATAGTAGGTCAGCCCCTTTTTCAGATGTCTGCTTTCCTGTTTCTATAAAAATAATAGCTTGCTGTATGGAAAAGATACAATCTCTGTTATGTTGATGTAAACATATCAACATTCACACTGATGCTAATAAACACAGTAAATGTGTTTGTACTAATTGTAATCATGAAAGCATTATGATGAAAAAATAGAGTCATTTAGATTTTTTTAGGGCATTATTTTTTCATTCAGCTACTAAGGTTTGAGTCCTGTCTTTCATATAATAAACATTCAGTTTTGCTAGTAGCCTTGCTTTGTTGCAGACTTTTTGTGGGACTGAGAGTCTATGTTTAAAGGGATTATTTTTCTTGTTTGGGAAAAAGTCTGCTGCAAGTTTTAAAAAGGCGTTACACTTTTTTTCTTTTTGACGTGCATGGCATTTATACCCTTTCTTTCTGTGCATAAATCCTGTGATCATAATCTCTGAATCTGATCAACTTTGTCTCAGTTTTTGCAACAAATCTAGAGGTACATTTGGAAAATGTCCTAGTAATGTATTAACATGGAGATGTAGCTCCACGTAGTAGGAACACAGTGATCATAAGCAATACCTGGCAAAAGAGATCACTGTATTTAAAGGTATTGAGACCCTGAACACATCTTAATCTTGCAATCTCTGCTTAAGTGTGAGTAATCTTCAAAATGAATATCTGCATAGACTACCAGATCTGAAGATGTGTATGAAGTCAAAATTTATAAGCGAGGATGCACTGTTCATGGCACTTTTATTTAGCACTTAATTATGAAGCTGTGCACACAGAAGCTTTTGAGATTGTTGCCATTAGAAACTGAGCCCTAGTCACCGGGGTTATGGTCAGACTGCCATCTCCACCCCCACCTCTCTCCCCTGCCCTCCTCCTGCTTCACTGACTGACCTTGCCATGCTTGGCAGAGCTGAACCTCAAGGTGCTGCAGTGTTTTACATTGCTGGGCTGTAACGTCTAGGGTGCAAGCATGCAAAGGGCGGTGCCGTCTTCAGGAACAAGAGTATGTCCTTTTGCTGGAAACCTGTCAGCTATCATTTAGTATCACTGAATATCATGTAACAAATATAAAAGCTACATGACAGTGGGAATGTCTCTTTTCCTACTGATTTAGGCTGGAATACAGCAAAGTTTCTATTTACTTCCAGCTATTGTGAAAAGAGAGCTCTATTGACCTATTTTGACACTAAGCCAGGAGAGGTGACTATATCAGTCAGAAGCTTATGATTTTTGTTTCCAAACTCACCTACCAGAATTTTAATACCTTGCTTTGTTTGACCTGAAAGGCTGTCATTTCGGTGCTTTTTATTCACCATTGATCTCAGCATTATGTATTTTACATGGTATATTGGAGATAAAACATTAGCCATCATTATAATGTTCTGTATGTACGCGAAATTTATTTTCTGTGTAAGCCTGAAAAATTTCTCTGGTGAATATTCACATTATACTGTGACACCAAACAGTCTTCATTGCAAAGATTTCACAGGTTTGCTTGTCTTCTCTGCTTCCCAGGGAGAGTCTGATCATTTGCTACTCAAGGCATTTGAAGTTGTGCATTTGACTTCTGTGGGATCAGAAGCAAGCCTTGAGGTCACCTAATTTTACATGTCACTGAGCATATCCCGAGATGGGAGCTAGGGGTATGCAGCATATGGCAGGATCAGATCCTGAATTAATTCTCCGGGGAGCAAGTGATCCTACAGGCACAACTTCCAAAGGTCCTGATCCACAGCAGCACAATACCAGCTTTGCAGACCAGTGAAGGGATGGTCACCCTCAAGCAACAAAGCATTGGAAAATGTTTTCAGAGAACAATGCATTAGCAGAATATTACCTTCTTTAATTTTGATTTTTAGCAGGTTGAACTGGATCATTACTGGCATGCTGAGGGACTGCTTGAGTTTTCTATCACATCAGTTCGGCCAGACAGGATTCCTTGGGGTGGACCTAGCAGCATTTATGCTATTATTGTGAAAGGATAAATTTGAGCCAGTCCAATACTGACTGCAGGGGATTTTTTTTTTTTCTCAAAAGATATAAACATCAATTAGACACTGAAGTTCCTCTCCCTATCAATCATTTGATAATCTCCCCCTCTGCATGATGTTGTCTGGCCTCAGGGCTAGAGCAACAGCTGGGCATTGCCTTGTGCCTTGGTGAGACTGCAGTCCCCTATGAGGGAAGCCTCTGTTGCGATTCTCTTATAAAGGAAGGAGCTCTTCAAACCTTCCACTCATTACTCTTTTACCAACAGTGCCACATTCAGTTTGAATATGTAACTAAGTCTTGGATTACAAGGACAGGCATAAACATTGTGCCTAGAGTCTTTGTTGAACAGAGATGAATGTGTCAGGATGGCAGGCAGAAGCTATAGTCTGTACCTACAGTACCTAGAAAACCACTGTTCCTGACTGCTGTGGATATGTATGCTAAGAAAAGTGTGAAAAACATATTTTATTTTAAAGCTGAATCAGTTATTGAGCAGTGTAATACAACAGTAATTTTTTTTCAGCATTACTTTTAAAACTATATTTAACAGACAAGGTAGAAGTTCAAATATGTCTGACATCTGGGAAAGACAGAAGAAACACTCATTGACAAAAACAGCAGTTTTAAAAAATAGTCTTCAAGCACAGTATCCAAAAATGCTGAGATACTGAAATTACCTGAGATAAATCTAAGCAGAAGGATATAAAGTTAAAGATAGAAAAGAACTTTCACGGAGATATGGTGAACATACCCATTGATGTAACTTGTGGTGAGACAAAATATGATAAAAAGAATAGAAAAAGGAAATTTTCACAATTTGAGACATCCTTTTCTTCTGTGGCAAACTCAAAATCTATATATTGTCTTTCCCTTTCATGTTCAGAACCAGTTTTTTTTCAAAGAATACCTCTCACTACAAACAGTATGTTTACAACAAATGTCTTTCACACATTAACAGTAGTTTGTTTTAAACTAATAAAATTTTTTCAGTGCTTTGACACTTTGTCAAACTGTGGAGGTCCACGGTTATATCCCTGCCTGTATCTGTAGAAACTCAGATTGGTAGCTTAGAAGCTAAAGCACAAACAAGGCACACTACACTTAGGTCTGTCGTCTTTGTAAGCTTTGTTGCCCTTGGCTATTTAACATACAGTGACCAGCATGATGGAAACACCTCAGAAATATTATGGAAATCAACAGCATTATCAGGGTTATGGTTCCCAACAACAGAAGGGTTTGGAACCCAATCTGTGTAACTATACAGTATTTTTCCAAAGAGATGGCAAGCATTCTTACCACTTCAGATTACCATGCAACATATTTAAGAGTAACTCTTTAAAATAAATGACAGTTAAGCTTTCTGTGCTCTTAAAACGTCATTGCTTGTTTATTTTATCCAATAATCATTAACATACCTCATTGTCTCAAGGGAATGTTCTTATTTTACAAACCAAAATTTATCTGTCAGAGAGAAATTCAGATGAGTGTTTTCCTAAGCGGTGAAGCCTAGCTTTAATATTTTTGTCTGGTTCAGCAAATTACCACTCGCAATTGGTACCTTCTCCTCCTTGGCCATGCAGAAGAGCACAAATAAAGGAAAATTCTAAGTTCATCTTGTCAGCTTTGTTTGACTTCTTTTAGAGACAACTGAACATCTGACTGTCTTCAGGCTCACATTCAATCTACATTTGAAGAACCAGACAGCAAAAGAAATATTTGCTCCCTCTCTCCAAAGAAGATGCAAAATTGCTTATTCAGTGCCAGCTTGTCGAGGTACCTGTTTAGATGTGTAAGGCTGAAAAGAAAGCATACTAGCCTTCCCTATCTTACATATTCCCTAGGCAGGATGTCTTACATCAAACACCTTAAAAATCCTTTCTGGAACAATTTACCTACAGATTGTAACAGAAGTGGAGATGAAGAAGAATAGGGGCCTTACTTTTGCCTGTGAGCCAGAATGGCTGGACAGCTACAAAAGAGAGCTCATTCATCACCATTTTGTAGTGTATATCAGCATGTGTCCACTCATTATTCATGACAGTCCTCCTCTCCAGAGCTCTGGCCAGTGTGATTGCCAGATTGTGAACTGCCCATTGCAGTTTTGTGTCTCTCAAACACAACTACGCCTTCAGAAATCTGATTATGACAGTAACTGGGAAGTTGACAGAAAAGTAATGAAGCTTGCAAAGGTTAATTTGAATGAAAAAAACTCATCATGAATCCATGGTACAGAGCAATATTTTTTAATCTGTGAGACTTACACTCATACATAGTGGGCATGTGGTGGGAGGAAGGAAATTACGGAAGGGTTTCTTTCAAGCTGACAGATTTGATCATGAGAAATCTTGGGCTCCAAGTCTGCGTTTTGTTTAAAGTAAATATCTTCTTGGCAAGACAGGCTTCACAAATGAGGAAGTCATTTTCAGACACTACACTAATGTCATTTTCTGACACTAATGAATCTGCATCTCTAATACATACACAGCACTCAAATTCTCCTTTATAATATTCAAGACTAGAGTAAGCCCCCTAACATGGGTGAAATTATTATGGTTTCACTGGAATAGCTGAGAACTGGCTAGGTTGATGACCTGTACCTGCATCCATTAGTGTGTGCACTCTATGTTTCCTGTCTTTGAAATAAAGAACCACTGTAATCATCTCATGCCTTTTGTTACAGGTGTTCTGAAAGTATTTGAAAGAGATACTACAAATTCCTTCATGCAATCATAAGTTTCAGGTTAAAAGCTTGTCTTTGATTGTTATGAGACGGATGCACTGATAGCCTTCAATAAATTATTAACCATGCCAGTGAGCCAGGTTTGGATAGTTTAATTTATATTTAATACATCTCTATTCAGAGGTGATTTCACTGAAATAAATGGGGCTTGTTCTTCTATAAGAAGACAGTGAGGAAAGCAACCAAAAGCAGGCCCAGCCTTTTTTGATTTTTGGAGAAAGATAGTATAGAAAGTATGTGAGGTGTTCATGACACATGATGAGCCAATTGCGCATCAAGACTTGTTGCTTAATAGGAAGCAGTACTGAATATTAGTTTATGCATTTAAATAAACAGATGAGTAAAACAAAGCATATAAAATACAGAATAAAAAACAAACCAGCTGAGATTTAGCTGAATTGAAAGCTGCAGCCTCTGTTATGTATGGCACGGCAAAATTCGAGCCAGTTACCTGCAACTATGGGAACTAGCCAGGCTCTTCCTAGCTATTAGTCACGTATCTTCCAGAAGGGAATAAACAGGTATCATTGCTCCTACTCACAGCAGCAAGGTCTCAGAATGGTCTTTCCCATGACTCTTTACTCTATTTGCTTGGCAGTGTTGGAGGGAGGGGGGTCATTTGACTGAATTAAGAGGGACACACCCTTCTGAAATCTTCTTGTCAGAATAATTTCTGAAACAGCAAGAGTAGAAGTTAAACAGGTGTTCAGCAGATTAAGGGACATACTGACATATAAACATCCCCAACAGGAGAGAAAAATGTGATTCAGTTAGTTTTTGTGATTTGAGATTTGGCTGCTGAATGGTACTTGACAATCTATAGTCATTGATAATGTCAGGCTAATCTTAATGTTGTGTTTTCATCACAAGACATTATACTATTGTGGACTCTGGAGGAGAAGGCATTTGCTTGCTTTTGTGATAAGCTTGAGAATCACTTCTATCATTGTCACAGATTGGGCAAAGTACTTGAGCATGTGCTTCCTTTTACACATAGCCTTTAAACCCTTAAAACCTTTCTTGGTTTTAAAGAGTTTACTCTCGTGCACATATACTTGTGCACTGTGTTGGCTGTAGAGATTATGAATTATAGGATCAATATGGCCACTCCCTAACTTCCCAAATTTCTGAGCAAACAGAACTTTAAATTAAATTAGTGAGGGTTGTGGGAGTTCAGCACCATCAAAAAACCAAGTCCTAAAGATCTAAGAAAGGATAGGAAGAAGCCTGAGGTCAGTGAGGCTGCCAGAAGTTGAGAACACATCCTGCAAGTTTACAAGAATGCCCATGAGTAATTGTTCTTGATAGCAACATATAGACAGAGTGAGAAGCATTTATCACCCTTGATAAGCTGAGGGTAGATTTCATGGGGATAGTGAAACAATCTTATGAGAAAGCAGCTGGCTTGCCTGTGGAAGCAAACAGCAAACGGAAATAGAGGCCAAGGAGCTGGCCATGTAATTGGAGACTGACCAGGCTCAGTAAGAGTTAAAGAAGAGGGGCCACGAAAGCACTTGCAAACAATGAAGGAGTAGAGAGATTAACACAGAAACACCAGCTTTGGCAGGGCTTTTTTTTCCGTACATTATATAACATGGAGGTGTTTGATGCAGAAGAAGAAACAAATACACATAGATTTGGAGAACAAAGAGAAAGAACAATGACAAAATATTGAGAAATTCATATTTGGCCCCATAAAATCTTGACTGAGATCTAAGAGAGGGGAAAAAAGCATTACATTTTGGCCTGTGGCACTTACATCAAAGAAAAATACTGTTTCTGAGACCTTAAAAAGCAAATTTTTCAGTTTAACACTCAAGAAAAAATGTAAATGGTTTTAAATAAAACCAACATGAGAATTGATTTCTCCTGAAGTAAGAGATAAGGTAACATATACTAGCAACACCTATATTCCTTTACAGTGTTATACCTACAGGTATAAAAAAATACTAACTTTCAGAAGAGAAACTTAGATCTTTATCTGTTATTGCTATTAAAAGCTTTTTTGACATTAGATTTTAAATCTCTCTTTCTGCAATGATCTCTGTATAAATTTAAATTCCTTAATCATCTTGAATGGTTACCAGTTACCTTGCTATAGCAGTACATGTGATATCAAAATAGCTCTATCCTGGGGGGCTTTGAATGGCCCCCAGCTCTGTACGAAGCTTCTTCATTCTAGAGCTACCCACTTATATGGGATTTTTTTTTTCCAGCACACCTCTCTGTAGCTGCTTCTAAGGCAGTTTCCAACACCTACTGCTTTAAAGTGATCATTTTTCTTAGAGTTACTGTCTTCCAGCTGTGGGGATCTTTTCCTTTTCTCACTGATGAAAAGGTAGCCCATCTCTGCTGCCTTACCTAGAAGGAGCACAGAAGTGCTGCTAAGACCCTTGTTGATTTTACCCAGAGATCAGACACTGGCTCCACTATCCACACACTTAAAGTGATGCAAAGTGATGCAGCAATGTACTGAAATCACAATACAAGAACATAGCCATTATGATAGCTGAATCACAATATAGATGTGATTCTCATTACTGATGTGATTCTCATTACTGATCTCTATAATATGTTCACCGGCATGACCCTCAGAAGGAATGCATGGTTTGAAACCAACTCAAGCCCGTTTCTCTCTTTAAAGTTCTTTTTGTTAATTGTTCAGTTTTCATAGTCTGTGTTGGGCTGAGCAGTGTATACACTCCCCCCATGCTGGTCTGGCTAACTCAGGAAGACATTCACACTCTTTTGATTAACTTAAGGAAAAACATTTACACAACCAGTTGATCCACTCAACTGATGTAGCTGTTTACCTAAAAAAGGCCACCCTCAGGTTCCCTTTGTGTTAAGATAAATTTAGCTTTTTTTGCAACAGCTGTGATCAGTCACTCCCTAAGCTTCATGAGCACATTGCCCCTGTCCATCTCCTCTGAGCCTTCTTCTGTTCTAGGAGTTTATTGATTGGTTATTCTGGCACAGGTGATGTTGTAGTAGGTTTCCCTACAGACCGCCTGGGTCCATTCCTCAGTGGCGCAGGGGATCTAGTGACAAGGGACATGGAAAAGGCTGAAGTACTCAATGCCTTTTTTTTGCCTCAGTTTTTGTTAGTAAGGTCTGTCCTCTGGCCTCCCAGGTCCCTGAGCATCCTAGCAGAATCTGCAGGAGTGAAGCAGTACCCACAGTAAGAGAAGACAGAATTAGGGAGCACTCAATCCAGTTAGATATACACAGGTTCATGGCAACATGTGGAATGTACTCGAGGGTCGTGGAGGGGCTGGCCAGTGTCACTGTTAAACTGCTCTTTGAAAGGTCATGGCAATTTTGAAGGAGAGAGGTTCCTGATGACTACAAAAAGGCAAACATCACAGCCATCCTCAAGAAGGGCAAGAAAGAGGAACTAGATAACAACAGGCTGGTCAGCCTCACCTCAGTCCCTGAGAAGGTTATGGAGCAAATCTTCGTGGAAGGCTTTTCTAAACACTTGAAGGATAAGAAATTAATTGGGAGTAGCCAACATGGATTTACCAAGGGCAAATCATGCCTGACCAACCTTATTTTTTTTTTGTGATGATGTTGTGGACAAGGGGAGGGCAGTACATGTTGTATACCTTAAGTTTAGCAAGGCCTTTGACACAGTCTCCCATAGTCTTCTTATAACCAAATTGGTGAGATACAGGCTGGATAAGTGAACAATAAGATGAATGGAAAATTGGCTGGACTGTTGGGCTAAACAAGTTGTAATCAGTAGTGCAATGTAACTGGCTGGCAGCCAGTAGCTAGTGCTGTCCCTCAGGGATCAATACTGGGAACAGAATAGTTTAATGTCTTCATTAATGACCCGGATGACAGGACAGAGTGCACTCTCAACAAGTTTGAAGATGACACCAAATTGGGGGAAGCAATCAACACACTGGAGGCCAGGGCTGCTATTCAAAGGGACCTCAACCAGCTGGAAAATGGACTGACAGGAACCTCATGTGAAGTTCAACAAAGGCAAATACAAAGTCTTGCATCTGGAATGGAATAGCTCCATGCAACAATACAAGCTGGGAGTCAACTGTGTGTGTGTGACAGGCATCTTTTCTGAAAAGCACGTGGGGGTCCTGGTGGACAACAAGTTGAACCATAAGCCAGCAGTGTGACCTTGCAGCAAGAAAGTCTGAACACATTTGGAGTAGCATTAACAAGAGTGCACCGAGTAGATCAAGAGAAGTGATCCTTCCTCTCTATACCACACTTGTGAGATTGCATATGGAGCACTGTGTCCAGTTTTGGGCTCCTCAGTACAAGAAAGACAGTGACATGCTGGAGCGAGTCCAGTGGAGGCCACTAGGCTGGTCAGGGGCTGGAGCATGTGATGTATGAGGAGAGCCTGTGAGAGCTGGGCTTGCTCAACTTGGACAAGAGAGAACCACGAGAGACCTTATTGCTGTCTGCAACCACCTGTCTGGAGGATACAGAGCAGAAAGAGCCAGACTCTTCTTGGAGGTGCAGAGTAACAGGATGAGAGGCAATGGATGCAGGTGGAACATGGGAAATCCCAATTAGATATAAGGACAATTTGTTTTACCTTGAGGGTGGTCCAATACTGGAAGAGGTTGCCCAGAGAGCCCAGAGAGACTGTGGAATCTCCATCCTTGGACGTGTTCAAAACTCAGCTGAACACAGCCCTGAGCAACCTGATCTGATTAGCTGTGCTCTAAGTAGGGAGTTGGATGGGATGACCTCCAGAGGAGTCTCCCAGCCTACCTGAATCTGCAGTTCCCTGATTCTGTGTTGTTTAGGCCAACAGTCCTTATGTAAAATGCTTAACTTGAAGAAGGAATAGATATTAAAAACCTGATTTCAGAATACTCAAGGGTGGATGAACGCTCATTTACAACAGCAATGTCAAATGAAAACCAGAAGTCATGATAGATGACTCCACATGGTCACAACCCATTGTACTCTAAACACAGGTTCCAGGCAGTGGTAGAGGGAGTTTCCACTATGTCATCTAAATTTAAGATTGCCCTGCAATGTTTAATGTTGAGTCTATTGCTGGAGTTGTACCAGCAAACATCTGTGATTAATTATACATTCTATATTTGTCTGGAGAGTTAGAAGCTCAGAATTCAGTTTCAGCCTCAGAAGATGATTGGTATTGAGCCAAACAGCAGAGATGGCCAACCAGTTTATGGCAAATATGCTTATTAAAAATGGAACATGAAACTGAACTAAAATAATAACCATAATGATAAGCCTGTTGAGTCATGAAACACAGAGCTTTTAGTGCCATCAGCAATGTTTCGGCCAAGGTATGTAAGAGCAAAACAAAAAAGTGAAATATATCACAAAACTGAGACAACCTTCATGTGAGTATAAACCATCTAAAAAGATATATCAACAGTAAAATACTGGTAAAGGCTGAAAACTCATAACTGCACACTATAGATGATGCATGCTAATTCAATCCTCTGTGAACTGGCACTTCTAGTGAGGCTGTTCCAAAATGTTATTAAGGGCACCACAGCATATTGCAGAATGTGTTGGTGATGCCAAAAAAAGGGGAAATAAGGAACATGACAAAAACATAAGACAGATGACAAATATTGATTTTCTTTAAAGGTAGGAAACCAAGATACTGGGGCATTTTAAGAGCAAAAAAAAACCCCATTGTGTTATTTGCATGCCTGTTCACAAGAGATGAAGAAGCTAAACATAGTGGTTGAAATGGGTTTAGTCTAATATGTATTCTCATTCTGTGCATAATTATACTTGGGGAATACATTTGACAAGAAACCAATTGTAATATATCACTGACTGTCTAGGAATGTCTCAGTTGTTATCACAAGCCCTTCCCCTCAACGGAACTCACGCTTCTCCTCTAAGTGCCTACCACCTGAAATTATATTAAAAAAAAAAGCTCCATGAACTGCAACAGGTCAAAAGTAACTCAGAAAAGTGATAGGTCAAATTCTAACTTCACTTTTTTGATTGCAGAGTGATAGACTTCAGTAAGTTTGTCAATGGATGCAAATGCTGTAAAAGGAAGTATGTGAGAACTATATTTTTAAAAGGTTCTCATGCATGAGAATTGGGACTGGTCATAGAAATTGTACAGAGCCAGAGCCATTATGCCAGCTGCTGAAGACATAGAATTCAAATTCTGAATGAAGCAGAGCTCTGTCAGAGTATTTGGTGCTAACTACTGAATTAAACATAGTATCAACAATAAAATGAACTACAACATTCCCATAGGGAGAAATGGACCAGTAAGAAGTCCCATGCAGTTAAAGCTCTGTGAATATGGAGGACAAGTGGGGAAGATTTAAGTGGTTCTTCTCCATTGATTCAAGTAGTGCCTGGAAGAAGAAAGATTAGAAATTAGTTTTATTTCTGGCAGGAGCTGGTTCAGATGCATTTGATGTTTTTAATACTTTTCAGTTAACTTTAGTAGAGGAGGCTGACCATGAAAGTATTACAGAAATTTGAAGAAAATATCTCTCCATATAAAAATGAAAAATATGAGTGATATGTTTTTAAACCAAGAATAAAATCGAAAGATGAAAGTATAAGCACTTGTGACTGATTTAAGGGCTTTCATTCAGCTTTGCTTAGCAAACAGTTCAGATGGTTTAAGATGTTACTGCTTCCAAGCTGTTTGTTATGGTCTCTTTGTAAGAGGCTACACCCTTTAGCAGAATTGGCAGGAGGAAATATATGCCCATGCACAAACCACTTGTACAGGAATCGTATCTCTTTCAAACCTACTTCGTTGGTGATTTAAGCTAGGATGTCAGCCTTTATGTTACCACAGTGGAGGCTCAAGTACCCATTCCCTTGTCCAAGCCCCAAGCTGGTGATGGTAATGGAGGTGGGAGAGACCATTTTAACAACTGTAGCAAGATTTGTTGGATCTCACCTGTCAAAGTCCTAAAGCTATCACAGCAGTCTTGCATTTTTAGAGTTTTCTTTTTCTTTTGTTTTGTTAGGGAACCTGAGGGGCTGAGTTTCAGTGTTGAGGGGCTAAGTGAAGGGTTAACTGTTAAAAGATCAGCATATAACAAGAGCTAGGACTTAATACTCAGACAGATACTATTTTGGAAAGAAGGGGACAAGAGCATAACAGCATGTTCCAATGGGTTGGGAGGATCTTGGTGGGTTTTAGAACACAAGTGAGAAAACCAAATTGCCTTCCTTTTTCTACTCTCCAACCCGTTCAGGTTCATACTCCTAGGAGAATACCCTTCATCCTGAAGTAGAAACTAATTTGTAACAGGACAGAGTCATTGCTCTGCAGGAAGAAAGTAAATGAAACTGTTAGTAGCATGTTTACAACTTCTGGGCCATAGCAAGAAGTATACTGGAAAAAAGGTTGGAATCCTTCATTTCTATATATGTCCAAAAGAATGAAAGTGGGAATGTTTTCTAGCACGGACTGGGGTAAACTGGGGTAAAATTTCTGTAGAGATAGATACCTGGAAATATTTTGCTGCACTTTATACAAAAGGAGAGTAAAGTAGCTTTTTGACCTCCCTATTGAAAAATACTGGTTTTGAGGATCACCCTTTGAGTTGTATTCAGCACATGAGATGTTCTACATGAAAATACACTTTTTTTGACAGCTTAGAGGTTATTAAGGTATACATAGATGAAATTTTGAACTGAGCAAAACAGTAGCATGACAAGTAACTCCTGGCAGCTTTGAAAAGAGTCAGAGCTTCTGGAATAAAGACAAAGAAATACAAATGTAAAATTCATACAATGGAAATAGCATACCTCAGTAAGAAGCTAACCCAACAATATGTACAGAGAAACGAAAGCTGAGGCCATCGCGTGCCTGCCTTAACAAGCCAGGGGCTTTGTTTTCTCATAACTATATGGTCAAAACTAGAGATCAGTGCATCAAAGAAGCTAACAAAAAGAAAATGGTGATGAGAGCAAATGGAGAGAGCGTCTTTGGCTTTGGTAATTAGGTGCAGAAAGTTTTTGTCTTTATTAGTGAGAATGTTATTTATGAGGTGTGAATGGAAGCTAACTATAAACCACTTCTTACCATTGCCAAAAGCATTTCGCAAACATCTTTCCTGCACCTTGGAGAACATGTAATTCTTTTCTCAGCTCTGCATATATGATTTCAAATTGAATTCACATCTGGGAAAGATTTATTGATTGCAGGTACATTCTCCATAGCAGGGCTCTGCAACTGACAAAATTAAATTGGCCAAAGAATGTACCTGCAATCAAAGTCTAAAGGTAGATTATGTATCTGTTGACCTGATGAAGAAAAATAATCAAACTGCCTAGTTTCAGATGAAATTTGGGTACTGATGGGAATGAGATACTGAGGAAAGTAATACTATTATTGTATTATTGTATTATGGTATCTGAGAATAAAAAATATATAATTTTATAATAACATAACAGTAGCAACATATTTCCACCTATTGCTATTGATTTATGAATGGTCCTCTGAATAATACATGAGATTTCATCTAAAGACACTAAAATAATCTTTCTAAGATGTTACACAAAAAATATTTCAGAAGTTACATAAAGGAAACTTAGGTATTGGAAATACAAGAGATCAAAAAGAAATATTTTAAAATTTGTTGCATATGCCAAAAATACAGGCCAATTCAAATGAAAGAGCTTGTATTGGCACCACAGAAAATGTTGGACCTCTGGAGCAAAGTAGGCATGGGTTTGTTTACGCTGGCTGAAGAAAACTAGTATTTGTCCTAGCTTGCTATTTTCCCTTTCCTAGGATTGCTTTACTAGAGAATATTAAAATTAAATAGGCAATTAGGCATAACAAATAAAGTTCTGATATAGTAACATCTAAACACAGGCCACAAAAATTAGTAGATAAAGAATTTTGTGGGGAGTGGAATCATGTAACTGTCAATCCTTGTTATCTCCAATCTAAAGTGTTGTTAGAAAACAGCATAAAAATAATAAAGCCCTCCAAAATAACCTGCAGAACCAGACTGATCTGTATTTAGATTAAATTACAGAAGGGCAGTGATTAAATTTAGGTTGTCATCCATTGACATTTTACTTGACAGGATGCTGAAAACTACTACAACCTGATACCTGCTGTATAAAGAGAAAAGTACATCAGGATAAAAAGCCTGATATGATCTCATGGCTTCAAGAGCTGCCATCACCTCATAAACTGATGCTATGCGTCAAGGAATAATGGTCTCAGAAGACAATGTCATGCTTGTATGAGAATATCACTCTTTATATACTGTGAAAGAATGGGTGACCCTTTTTACAAATGGCAATAAGAGGCACAGATTGAGCAATCTTGCTGGAAAATGCCATCATGCTGAGAAGGGGGCCATCTTTCCTGAGAAGACCTCTGGCACAAGCTGAAACAGATGTTAATTGCTGAGTCTTATGAGGCTGCTGTCAGGGCATCAAGAGGCCCTGCTGTCCCTGCCCACCCTCACCTGGGATCCTCACCTGCACCCCTGCCTGGGGCCCAGGGGCCCCATTTCAGCTCAGCCTAGGGCACCCCAACCTGCCTCCAGCTGGCCCCACTTGTTTCTTGGGCATCCTGGATTGACCTGACTTGTTGCTTTGCATATACCCAATGGTCACTAAACTGTCCTCCTCAGCTCTGGTTTGCTCACCTCCCTTGGGCACTGAGGGTCTGCATCCTGGCTGGGGAGGGTCCTGCCTGCACTGAGGACATCTGTGGCTTGTGCTGCCTCATGGAGCAGCCCCACTCTTGATGTTCCCTGACAGTGTCATGACCATACATTAATGGTCACGCAACCATGCGCTAATGTTTCTATACAACCCCAGCATTAACTGAGCAATGCTAGGGATGTCAAAAAACATACTTTATGTCTACTTATTTCCTATTGATCTGAGCTGAGAAAGGAAGAGGTATGAAACTTTTCTTTTTGAAGTCTCTTACAAGAGATATTTGGAACTTGCTGTTTCATTGCACCGGTGTTTGTATTACATGGTGTTCATCAGTTCAGATTCAGACATTAAATGAAGCAGGCCAGCATTAGACCTTCTGGCTCCATGCGACTGCTGAACAACGTAAAGGTATCATTCACACGAGTAAACTCTGTCAGGTTCTTTGCAGCACTGGATACTTGGTATATGTGCCAAATATATTTGAGCATTTTATACATTTCAAGGCCTTGTTCTCATTTCTGTCTCTTTGAATGGTCTGACTTCAAAAGCTCCTAAGAATTAATCTATTTCAGCATCCAGCTGAGATGCTCTAACTGTGCTTCTGTAAAAAGTGTCCAAGCTTAAATATAATAGCCTGCTTATAAGGCTTTTCTCTTTTGCAGTTGGAAGAACCATGTCCTTCTCACCATAGTCTGCTACCTGAAGCATGGAAATTGTTAATTACCATAAGGGATGGAAGCCTTTTCTTGAAGACCCTAAAACTGATGAAATTTCAGTCCTATCACTTTTCATTCTGACCATGCCTCTGCGACTCCAGTCAGCTCCTTGCTGTTATGCCTGTCAGCCCTCCTATCTTCAAGCCTTTAGCTTACTTTATGGATCAGCTGGTACAATCTCAGGCTTTCACCTTCACCTCCCCACACAGAGCTACCCTGACCAACCACTCAAGCAGGATGTCCGCCAGTGCTTTAAACACTGAATACCTCAAAGACCTCACCCCACATGAGCAAGAAAGCCTGTAAAGCTCACCTGTTCCCTGGGACATGAATGTGCAGCAGCAGCGGGGGCCAAAACTGCTAACAGTAACAATTGGTCATTTCACTGAGAACTGAGCTTATACTGGTTTTCTAATTTTCTCTAAAATGGATTGGACTGTGTACACTGGTATGGAGAATATCCTGTGAACTGTTCAAATTGATCCCACGTGGTTTTCGAAATCATCCCATTATACACAGACAACGGATAAAAGAACTGATTTGTCAGAGGGCTAATTTCATTCTGCCAAATACATGTGCCAAGTGTTGCACACATTAATGTTCTGTTGAAAATCAAAGTCATAAATAATTTTGAAATGAAGAAAGCAAAGTTTCTGAAAGTCTTTGGGATTCTCTTCTGAATGAAAATCTTACCAGTAATTTCTACTTTGTTGTTTTGTCTCCGAGCATCCAAGTATTTTAACTTCTTTCTTTTCAGTATACTCTGTTAAAATGAATTGCGTAAGAGCATTAAGGTGAATGGTAATGTAATGGAATGGAAGGTGACTGGTTAACTCAGTTTCAGAACTCCTGAAAGCCTGCCTCTATTGTATCTGCATAACTCTATCCTAAGAAATCAACTTTGTTAACTTATATGATGGATTTTAAGTCAAAAGATCATTATGATCATTAGTCTGATTCACTGCATAATAAAACCATAAGACTGAGTAGAATTAACTCTTAATTAAAATTCAAGACTTATAATTAAACTGGATCATATCTTTAAAAACATCCAAATTTGATTTTTAAATGTCCGGTGATATAGAATTTATTAGCACCTAGAAATAATTCTGTGCTAGGAAGGTATATTGAAACCTTTTTTTATATTAGTGTTCTAGCAAAAGTCTAGCACTCCATTTCTTCCAAAAATTACACTGGACCAGCATCCAGAGTTATGCTATTTACTTACTATCCTCACTTTTAAAATTTTACCCTATTTTGGTCTGAGTTTGTTTAGCTTCAACTTAGCACTTCAGAACATGTGACACGTCTCTTTATAAGGCTGAAGATACCTTTATTACTGAATTTCTATTCTTCAGGTAGGTACTTAAATCAAGTCATTTTTCATCTTTCTCTTTGATGCCTTACCTAGTTTGTTCTATGAGTTCCATATGGAATATTTTCCAACATTTTAATCATCCCTGAGGAACCTCTCCAATTTTTCAAAATCTTTGTAGGATTTGTAGGCACCAGAACTGGACTCAGCATTCCAACAGGACCAAATAAGAAGTATGTAACCTTCCTACACTTCCTTAATATAAATTCTTGTGTTACATTTAAGCATTCCTATATTATGGGAGATTCTGTTTACCTGATTTATTCACTGCCAGCATCTTCAGATTCATTTCTTCCCCTGTATTTGTAGACAAATTATTTTTCATGTCACCATGTTGAAATACAAGTAGTTTTATTATACCTTATTTACCAAAGTTCAAAGTTCTCCATAATACTGACTGGTTGCTCCCCTAATCTTTAAATCTTTTACAGACTTTTCAGCAATATTTTTGTCTTTTCTTTAGGGGTCTTTGATAATAATTTTAAACAGCATAGGGGGCCCAAACTATCTAAGAATATACATGCTCAGTGAAGAATACCCTCTTACAATTGCAGTTTTGTTCCTATGAGGTAACCATGTTTCATATTGATTTTATGTTATTTCAGTTTCTCAATCAATGATATATCTTGCAGCTAATTATCATCTTGAAATGCCTTCAGCTCTATTACTGCACTAAAACCCCTGCCTTAAAGATGCAATAATTAAAACGTCAGTCAGCAGAGGCAAGTTTATATCACTACAAATCCCAACTTTACCTGTGACAATTATTTTTAATGCCAATGTTTTGCAGAGTCATGTAAGATTCCTGGGTTTGATTTTCAGTTCTTGTCTCTTGCTCATTCAGCCAGGAAAAAAAAAAAAAAAAAAAAAAAAAAAAAAAAAAAAGCATCATACTCTGCTTCTAAGATAGAAATATTTCCTATCAATCAGTAATGTTTATTACAAGTAGCTAAACATAGCACTGTTGGTCATCTGCCACTGCACTGGTGCAATGCAGTCCATCTCAGAAACGGTGGAAGGAAAGAAGGAAAGACAATGAAAGAGTCAAAAAGCACAGGAGAATGTAGAATAGTTCCCAGGCTCCATCTCACTTCAGCTATAAGGGAGTGGTTCCTTGAAACCTTTTCTTTAAAATGCATTGTACAGCTTCAGTTAAAGAAAGTGAAATTTTAGTGTAAGAAAATATGATTTTTTTGTGCCTGTTTAATATCAACCATGAACACTGGCTGTTCCAAAACTTCTGCAGACACTGGTCCAGGAGAATCTTCAGCTAAAGAATGGTTAGATTCAATGTGAGTCCTCCCACAATGATACTGTTTTGATTTGAGACTCTATATTATAAGGCCAATCCAAGGAATATTTAATGACTTAACTATTCCTCAGGAAGCCCAGAAATGAGTCAGTGAAACCAGAACACCTGTCATTTCTACATTCAGTCCATAGCCCAGCTGCAGGTAGAATAAAAAGGCTAAATTCAAGTTGGAAATGCAAAGTATTTAAACATCTACTTATGTGTGCATTAAGTAGATCATATGCAATAATTAAATCTATTTATTTCTTTTTCAGAATATTTTAGTGCATTTAAAATTCTAATTAATTATTCTCCCACACTGTACTATTTACAAATAAGTCTGGACCATAAAGTATTAACACTGTGATGTGGATAGTATAATATGCAGATCCCTGGAAAAGGCTGATAGATTTTTAAAAATAGTTAAACTGAGAGAGTCTATGAATACCATTTTAAAAGCCTTTAGAATTTATTAGAGAACACATGCTTGGAATTTGAACCTAGTTCATAGAATATAATAGAAAATTTTCTCTTTGGTAATGCTTGCTGTTTGGAGCAGGGACCATATACCTTTCTCTGTGCTGGCATTGCATCTATCATGCTGTGGAATGATAAAAAATAAAAAGAATGGTGACTCTGCAGTCTCAAACAGTCAAAAGGAATGTTTTCACCAATTTCAATAGGGCAAAGTTTTCCACTTCTGTTTTTCTAATTCTGCAGAACTGTTATAATCAAATTCTAAATGAGTTTTCCAAAAGGCCTATTTTAGTATCATAAAAGTATATGTAAAATGGTACTGGCATATTTATTATAGAATTAAGTCAGGGTAGGAAGCAGCTAAAAAGTGGACAAGCCAACTCAGAAAAGCTCAAGCCATTGTCTCCCTCTACTAATAATGCAAGTTTCAAATATGTCACTTGTACAATCTTTTTTCTTTAATGAAGGAATAAATTTTAACTACTGAGATGGGCTGCATTCCATTTCCCCTCTACGATTTTAAAAAAAGATACCCAAATTCTTTCCATTAGTCATGGCGCATTAAGGGCATATTTTCTTTGTAGATTTTACAGTACCAATCAGTAATATGCCGTGTTGTGATGGAAGGCCCAAAACATCATATAACCTGAAGCATATTTCAGATGTATCCAAGAAATTCTGGTTGAACGACTAACCATGAAAATCTAGGGGAAGCTAGGCCTCTTTGACTACAGTTAAAGCATGCAGCAAATTTGTTTCACCAACAGGTTTTCCTGTGTTCTGTGATTGACAAGGTTTGTTCACATTCTACTATTCATACTAAAGTTTGTGCATAAAATTATTACCACATATGGGGTAAACAAATTCTCTGCAAATTAAGAATACAAAAGTAATTAAGCAAACAAGGTAATAAACAAGGATATAGCTTACATTCCTTTATATTTATATTCCTTTCCTTGGCAAGAGACAGTCTTTTTCTGACCTCCAAATCAGTATTTTATTCAATGAATGCGGTACTGGTCCCTTTGATAAATCTCAGAGAAGAGTTTTCCATCAACAGGAGAAACAGCTTCTGACATTGCCTTGCCATCAGCAGCACCACACAAAGCCCCCAGCTTTTACTGGATAGCCTAATGACGATGGCCAGTGTCCTCTTCTGGGTATTCAATTCCTCGGCCTTTGCTGAGAGTCCAGAAGAATCCTACGGATCTTTGGGGTTTTGTAGTTAAGGCTTCTGTCCACTAGGACTTTCACTGAAACTACTGATTTATTTCAAATCATCCATTAAATTAGAATGATTTTTGGTGAGATTGACTCAGGCCAGATTTTGAATCGGTAGTCTCCACATGAAAGGTGAAATATTACCAGTTCACTGGCAGTACGTTTTCAAAACCTTCCAGATATTCATAAGTCACTTTTTCATGGTGCTGTGCTTAGTGATACCGGAGATGTCAAAGATCTGCTTTTAAGTAATTGGTTTCTGAACATTTTGTAGCAATTCTGTGTTTCTCTCAGCAAGTTTTATGTACATCTAATACCTTCGCAAAGTCATGTTTGATGACTTGTATACATCAATGTTACAGTAGTTGGGGAAAATATAACTATAGGCCAGTCTCACGGCCAGATTAATTTTTACAGCAGCCTTGAATTTTTACTGCGCTTTGATGATGGAGGACCATAATAATCTGTCACAAGACCCGTCAGATGTCAGGATCACTGTATGTAGAGTGTTGGACTGAATTTGGTACAGCGGCTATTATTGTTACCATGAAACAAGCTTACTGCTTCATTATTAAGAAGCAAGGAAAGAGCAGCATATATCTGACCTTTGAATAGCATAGGTGCTTTCAAAAGACACATTCTTCATTTTCAGATTTCTTTTTTATGCTGGTTCCTTCATCCTATTGCTAGTTATGGCTATTTTTAGTCACTTTTTTGCCACATGAATAAATACACCATAGGGCATGTGTAAATTGGTGGTGATCAACTGAAGTCAAAAATCACCTTCCTGCACTACACATATTATACCTTCACTGAATTTGGGCATAAAGGCTGGTACCTACTCAAGAAGTGCTTTCAGGAGGTTTAATCTAGAGAAATGCTGAGGAATGACCCAAATAAAATCAACATATAGCACTGCTTCTGCAAAATTTAGTCTAATATTTCCATAGTTTACACATTCATTTCACCTGTTTCTTCCTGGTTTTTATTATATACATATGCTACATCTTTATGTGAAGAGTGGTACAACTGATGACCTGTTGTGAGAGGAATTATGATCATTATAGTGGTTGTATCTACCAGCTTATTGCACTTGTCCTGCATGGCCAGTGGGCCCGATTCTTGCTGTTGTTATAGTCAGTGGAAGTAGTCCCAGGTCCTATATTTCCCTAACCCCCCAAAAGAACACTAACAGATATCAATTCAGTCCATTTGTTACCTTTGAAAGTTTTATTAGCAGCATGCAGCCACCAATATTGCTTTGAATAATGTGTGTATGGATGACATTGCCTATGCCCATATGACATACATCTTCACAAAAATTTTCAAGACATTATGGACTGGTATGATTGTCTCACCTGCATGCAGAGCCCCTTCTGTGACATTTTTGCATTGGGCTGTGAAATACCAGTGGAATACTAAGAATTATGAGAAATCAGAGTCAGGTTTGCATATTTCTTGTATCTGACAGAATTTTCTTGGTTTTTTTCAGACATTTCTACAGTTTCCTGCACCTTTCCTCACTCCTTCTACCATCTTACACTAGGAACGCAGTTCCTGAGCAGATCAACAGAATTCTTAAGTATGCTTTTGAGACTGGGCATCTGAGTGTAACAAACCAGCAGAAATTCAGTAACTGCAATATCTGTTTGGACAGTGATGAAAGTAAGGCAATCTAAGAAAAGCAGATGATATAGACAATACATGAAAATCACCAGGTCTTGCAGGTATTTGTTGTCCAGAAACACTACCATACCAGGTGTGACTGAGCAATAAATACCCCAGTTTGTGAAATGAGCTTTGCCTAAAGATGTTAGATCATGATAGGGATATGCCCTGACTTCTTTTCTTGAGTCCATAAATACAAAGGAGAACTATTCTGTAGTTTTGTGAGCTTTAATGGATCACTGAGGTTGTGTCACGAACATGAACACTGACTGTTCAGAGGAAGTAAGTGAAACCAGTGTCTTTAGAGAGACAGGACTGAAGAAAAAAGTGTTATCATAAATATATATATATTTTTTTGCAGATCAACATACTAGTAGTTCTTCCTGAAGGCGAGATTACACTTTGCTTCCTGGCCTCACAAATCCCTATTCTGGATATCAGGACCCCTGCAAGCAGAGATCTGTTGCCATACAAGCAACTGCAGGATGATTTTCTCATGATGAAAGACAAAAAGAGTGATTACAACAAAGTTGGCTCTCAGCAAAGAAAATATTGCCACTTCTGTGTGTTAAATATTGCATGACATGTGAAACTAAGGGGAAAACATGATTATCAATGTAAAGAGTGAGGTTAAAGATTTGATTTTGAACAGTCTGTCAAGATCCTGTATAGCTAAGAGCTTCTTTATGGCTTGTCACCGTATGGCAGCATGTCTTGTGCATACTTTGCCATGTATTTGACTTGCATAGGCATTTGAAATTACTTTCCAAATACATGCTCTGAATTCAGTAGGAGTTTGATGAATTGCTGTCTGATATTTCTGATTTTTGAACATGGATGTGTAAATCATTACTCTTTAAAGCCTTTTCTAAAATGCATTGGATTATAATTAACAAGGATCAATTTAATAAAAGTAGGAACATTTTTAAAAGCACATTAAATATAACCAAAATTATTATGACATTTAAGAGCAAAGTGCAAGATGCTTAGTGTTCTGGCATTAATCCTGTGCCAGTATGGATGGGATTCATCTCTCTCTCCTATAGCCATCTAAAACCAAGTCATCTCACCTTTTCTACTCACCTGGGTTCCTACTAAATCAGTGGATAGAGACAGGAATGCAGGGGGAACTCCATCCCATTCTCAGATAGGTGAGATGAGCAGCCACCTATTTCTTTCTTACCAGTCAATAGAAAAGCAGCTTAAAATAAATGTGGTAGATAGATGATATGAGATAGGAGCTTAATTTATTTGTCCACACATAAGGATCTAGTGTCATCTGAGATCACTTAGAATATTCAAGACACCCATGTGGAGATGGTAGATATGACACAGGAAGAACCCATAGAAGACCCACGTCCTTCCATAGGGGCAACTGGAGGCTAGACAGGTAGATAACACACAGAACTGCAAATACCCTGCAGTTCCTAAAATCATGCTACGTATGTGACTGTTGGCATGTGAATCATGTCCTTTGACTATAAAGACAGCTCAGGCACATGTAGATACTGACATTTATCTGAAAGTAGGTACCCTAGTGAGCCCCAGCCACTATCTAAAATTGGTAGGTTTACATCAGGAAGGAAAACTCAAAACACTCAAACTTTTCCCATAAAGACACTCAGAAAAATAAGCAGATCTGAAATACCTCCTGTGGAATGAGTGCAGGGATGGTGCAGGAAAGACTGAAAAAACATACTCTAGGCAGTGGTTATCACCAGTGGTATAGATAGATGAAGACAGATGATCAAAGTAGCTTGAAATCACCCTTACTTCCAGAACACCAGCAATGGCATCAACAGAGAGCATCATAAAGTAGTTTGGAAAGGAGCATTCTGTAGCATCCTACTGCTTCTCTTGGCTTCTATTGGTAGTGATGTTCAGGAGAGGAGCAAAGAATGTCTTATTGAACATGCTAACAGGATTGCTGGAGGACAAAAGGGACATTCATGCTTAGAGTGGCAAAACACCTACAAGCAAAGAACTGTCATGGCTTCCTAACTTCCCAGGCCAAAGAAAAGTGGACCCTATGAGCCACCCACACTACCTTTACCACTTCCCTCTGCTTCAGTTCAAGTACCGCAGGACAGTGAATTGTTCTTGACTCAAGCAATGTGAAAAACAAACCTCTGCTTTCTGCAATGTTTACATTACATGGACATCTTACAAGTTTACCCTTAACATAGGTTGATTTGGCACTGGATTGTTTGTGAACATAATTTTTTTAAATATGTTCTCTTATATTTATTCTCAGGGACTAATTCCATGAAAGGTTCTCTTTACACTTACAGCCCTGCCTCCCACCACCATTGCCCTGTTCATTTAGCATGTTTTTCCTAGACATTGCTGAGGTTCCTTCCTCCTGGCCTCCCATGGCTCCCACTGACATTCTGGACCACTCCACTGACACAGAATGCATGGATCTGGACTTTCCTACTGACATCCCTTGTGTTCTGGCAGAATGGGTCACATTTCTTTTCCTCAGTGTTGCCAGCCATCTTTGTCATAACACAGCTTTACAAGTCCTCTGACTACCCAAATAAACATCCTTATTTACTTAGTCATTCTGAAATTTGCCTTGCATTGCCCTTTCTAGGAGGCTGAGGACTGCTCTCAAAAACCATCTGCAAGATTTGGCCTGAATGTTCTCTTTCGAGCCTCACCATGCACGTTTGTTTGCCAGGATGGTAACTGCTCACAAAGGTGGGCTACCAAGAAGTAAAGCTCATTTTGAGACCATACTAGTGATTTTTAAAATGTGCGAGGAGTTCCAGGGACATTGACATCCTGGGCAGCAGGACTCAAACTTGTGACAAGAGTAGTCACTGTTATAGTTACCCTGGGGACTGTGGTTTGCTACTGAAGAACAATTTTGGGCAACGGATGCAGGGCAGTATTTAATGAAGAATTGACCATGCCTAAATGTTAACCCATATTCTCCCTGTGAGATCTTAATAAGATAACGACCTTTCTAGCACCCTCTACAACATGAGCAGGGAAGAATAGCAAGCTCCCACAACCTTCATGACATCATGCTATGCATCAAGAATGAGTTACTCTTTTGAGGAACTAATTTTTTTCCACAGGAAATTCTGCTGAGGATTTTGCAATCTTCCCCTTGAGGTATTCCCAAAGGATATATCCCAGTGCAGTGCCCACCCCAGCAATGGACACAAATAGCACTGGGTGTTCTGATTTTCAGATAAGGGGGTAAAACCAGGCTCCTAAATACCCAGATTACAATTTCAAGGGCATTTTTTCCAGGAATAAATGATATTCATTTAACTGACATCCAGCTCAAATTCCATTTGTACTCTTTATAATATATTCTTCATATGTAAGTTCTCCATGTCTGCCTGCCTTTTAGTTTGACTATGTTAATAGGTGTATATGCTTTGAATGTGTTTTTGGTTTTCGCTTTATCCTTACTAGAGCTGCACATGGGACAAATGATTCCAAGTGTGTCCAAACCTCAAATATTGTGTTATTAAACACATGCTGTATCCCAGTCTGCAGATGGTTGCACTTCTCTGAGAGGTCAAGTGATGACTGTATGTCTGATTTAAGTACCCTTGGAATGAAAAGTGTCGTATGTACACTGTACTGTTATAAAATGTGAGCTTATACTTGCTTTTTTGTATTGTAGACTCATATATCAATATAATATAAGTTCTAAGGCAGTTTAAGAAGCAAAAGACATTTTCAGTGTTACCTCCCTCTCTGGTATTTGCCTGTTGAAACAAAGAGGTTTAGTGGAATGTTGGCTCTTAAAATCATGCAGCTATGTCCCACAGAAGCTTAGCGGTTATGGCAGTGCAGTAATTGTATTTTGCCTTGGAGTTTTTTAAATTATCTGGGCACCAAAAAAATAATGAAAAATTTTAAGTGGTGGATTCAGTTGGGGCTACACAGGTATGAGCAGTCTGTGTTCATTAGTGTTTATATTGTGGCAGTGCCAAGGGACATCAGTGGATAGCAGGGCCTGATTGTGCTTGGCACTGTACAAATATGTAGAGCTTGCCCGAAAGAGTTTAAATACACAAACATCAAGAGGTGAAGAGAGTGGCCCCATATCGAACAGGAAGGCAGAACCTGAGACTAGAGCCTCTTTCTGCTAAAGCTGAAAGCCTCTAAACCAGATTGCTTCTCCCCTTAAGTTCTTGTCTTTATGCCACTGGTACCTTTCAAGCCAGCTGGGTTTTTTTGCTGCAAAACCTTTAATGTTCTGCATGTGAGGTACACAATATTGATTTAAGAAGCAAAAACAGCAAAAAAGCAAGAATGGTCTACTTAGAGCTGTCAAGGTTAAACTTTGAAATGATTAGTCACTTTCCACTTCAGTCAATGCAAACTACCAGCATTTCTTCAAAATTTCTTTTAGCACTTACTTGAATAATTAACTCGTGTGACCCTGCCTTGTCATTTACTGGTTAACATGGTCAAATGCTATCATTAACTTTCATCATTTGATGTGCTTTCTCATACTTTCCATGTGCTGATGCAAATACCCTGGCTTGAAGCTCACATTTCTAAATGTAGAAGTGCGTGAACTGTTCAAAGGCCTCCTCCAGAGCTGAGCGCTGCATGCAAATACAGTTGGCTTTCTGACAAAGGCGGTGCTGTGGTCTCCATGTTTTTCTTCTCTTCTCGGGTCCCTTGTTTCTGGGTAGCCGCAGAGGAAACGTGTTGGAGAGCAAGCAGAGGTTTACCTCACAGTGGCCCTCTTTATCAGCAAAGCCAGGAAGCTGCACAAATCCCTGGCAAGCATCCACCTTCGGCTTTCTGAGAAGCAGATAGCGTGTTCCAGTCTGTGCTTCATTTAAAGAGGCAGACTGTTCGGGGTGAATTGTTAAGCATATGGAGCAATGGTGCATCATATTTGCCTGGATCTTTTTTTTCCGTCCAGGGAAAAATGCAGCCCATGCAATAGTGTGGATTTTGCACTTTATTGTGGCTTACAAAGTGATAGGGGCTCCTCAGAATATTATTGAGAACTCCTGAATTCTTCCTTACTGGACCAAATTTTGCAGGTCTTAATCTGATGGGAATTTTTGTCTTGGAGACGAAATATAGGTTTTGATCCAAGCGTAACGTTTTCATTTTGCACTTCTAGGAGTAGGGTAAGAAATTGCAACACAGAAAGCTCATTCTGTCCTCTTGACACATAGCAATGAACAAAATGTCATCGATTTCAAAGAAAGATTTATGCTTTTGTACTTTTAAATCCCTACCTTGGATTACACCATTATCACAATGTATAAAGTAATAGCAGAAGTTGAATGAGTCATAGGAGACTCCTTCACTTAGATTTAATACAAACTTTAAAAGCTGCCTACTCTGCATTGCCACAGAGTGGCATGTTTTTAAGCTAGAGGAAATGCTGCACCCAGCAACATCACATAATGTTAATTGCTACACTGTGGTCCTCAGTGTCAGTTCTGTAAGTGACAAGCAGGGTTAAAAAGCTGAAACTCTGATTATGAATTTTGTTTGGCACTAGCAAAGATAATTCTTTGATTATGTAGGTTATTACGGAGCTTGATTCAGGGACAAAAAATTACTTTTAAATTCATTGTAGTGGAAAATCTTTATACTGCTCTTTGGTACATGTAAGAATTCCTATGCTCCCTGTAGCAACAAAATCTAAAACAAAATCTAACGTGATGGGAAAAGGTTTGCTCCAATGCCAGAAGTGCTCTAATTAATGTACCTGGTTTTCATGGTGATAAATGGGGTCTGTCAGAGAGTAATAATTAATTATTAATAATATGAACTTCTCAAGGTCATTTTGCTGTTAGCTTTTTCAAGAGTTCTCCATAACCATAACTAATACTGTAAATAAACAAATCTTGATTTGCTAAATATGCGGTACAGGTATGTGCTTGTATTAGTGAACTAAGCTCCCCTCAGAAGCAGACATTTCATTTTTAATGCTGTAGCTATTGCCCTCCCACCCTTTGTTTGCACTTACTTATCTGTAGTGCAAATGGCAGTGTTGACTCATACTGTCTCTGCAGAGCTACCCAGCCTCTTCATAGCAAAGATTGATCCACAGTCTGTTTTTGATGCCAGCAGCTACTATGTGGATGAAATGCTCCCATACCTCTGTTTTAACATTCTCACCTCTAAAATTACGGTCTGTGTGCAGCTGGAGGGCCTGTGCCTACAAAAAAAGACATTAAATGTTAAAATGAGGGGGCTGTTTTTTAAAAGCGATCATAATACCAGGGAGAAAAAAGAGAAAATCTTTTTTTTATAAAACTCTAATCTGTGTTGTGCATCTGTCTACTCACTTACCCTCTGGTAACACTGTCAGCTCCCCCTTTCCCAACAGTTCTCTCATGGAAAAACTGGGCAGGAAGAGGTCACTGAAAACATTCTTGGGGATTGAGGCTACCAGGGCTTGCTGCTGTACAATTACGCAAGCAGATCCTTTTGAAAACAACTTTAAGAAGGAAATAGGGAGCTTATAGTGAACAAGTGAGAACAGTACTTATTGTAACTGCATGCCTAGTACTGACTTTCCAGCCTTATGCTGTAAACTGAGCTGCACTAAGGCATAACTGAAGGACATAAAACTGAGGAAAAAGATCAGATACCTATCTTTTCATTCATCATTTTAGCCTTTATTCTCTAATTTAAATTCTTAATAGAGAAAACATTTAATAAGATAAAGACTGCATTTAATAGTAAAGAAAATGTAGCCATGTAAAAACATAAGTGGCAAAACCCAAACCCTTAATATATTACATAAGCAATTTTTTGTGAACATTTGGGGCTTTTTTGTTTTTGTTTTTAACATGGGTTTCTTTCAAAGTTTTTGAAAGGGTGGACTTAGATCACAAAGCTGAGCTGGGTAAACACAGTTATGGATTCTGAGTAATCTTTCATTGCCAATCAAAGTAATGACTTTCTTTTGCTTGCCCTTTTTCTTTCCCTCTCTCACTTTGATTTATACCCTGGAGTTTTGCTCAGTGATTTTTCAGAAGCTTCAGAGAAGTTAAAATAAACATGTTTAGTGTTGAATAGATTCATCTTCTCTTTATATTTTCCTGTAAGTTCTTTGCCATGTTCATAGAGCTGCTATTCAGCCCACCTGTCTCTCGATGACAGCCTCATCTATCGTCCTGAAACCAGAGCTGTCCCAGGCAGAGACATCCTTTTGGAGGATGTGCAAGTTTCTTGTACAGAGCGACGCCAGTAACGTGCCCTTAAAATTGTCTGCCCTCGGGGTTAGGAAATGCCTCTTATCTAGGCCACCAGTCAAGTTAGCACAGCTGTATGTGCAAATGTCTAGGCTTGTCTGAAAGTGTGTTGGCAACAGTGGGAGGCTGTGCAGCGACAGAGTCCAGGTGCAAGGTCGGGGTCCGAGTTTGGGAAATACCTTCTGTATTGACTCTTCACATCAGAGGTACACTTCAGGGGAAAACATTAAATTGTGCACAAAAAATAGCTTCTGACTGTGGCATGTACTCATTAAACTCTTCCTCTTCTCTCTTCTCCAATTTTGCTTTTGGTGTTTTACCTGTTGAACACAAATTCACCAAGCTGAAAGCCAATAATATCACATATGCTGACTCTCTGATGCAGTTCAAATGTATGTTCAATTGAAGTTTTGTTTTAGTAAGAATTATCTCTGTTTCCTACTCACTGCTCCAAGTGCAACCCACGTTACTGTAATAAACAGAGTCAAGTCAGAGAGGCTATTTAGCATAAATAAGGTAAGAATTTTAAGATAAAAGCTTAGAAGTATCACATTTATTTTTAAATACTGTTACTTTTTTAGCTTATATTAAGAAAACTCAGGGCTAATATTTAATAGAAACAGAGTGCAAGCCATAAAAGTGCAGTCATTATTAAGCTGTGTTTATCCAGTTCCTTGTAAACTGGTTTTAATGTAAATTTACTTTTACATTGCTGCCACTGTGGAAGGCTGGACTTCAAAAAAAACCCCCAGAAACCCTCTGACACTCACAGCTGTGCAGATGTTCCTAACTGATGCTGCTTTTATACTAATGACTTTAGATATTACTACCAGTGAAATCTCCAGTAATTGGGTAAATGCCACACAAACTTCTGTGCATGCCTCTTTTACTTTTGCTTTGTCTGGTTTATGGTTCCTTCTTATTGTTACTCTTTATCATTAACAGACCACTGGCATATTGCACTCACAGCTGGTATTGCGCTTTCCTGTCTGTATGCCTTCATCTAAAAAATGCACTGAATCAATGCTTTGCCAGTGTGTCTAAAGGTTGAAAAAATAACTAAAAAATGCTGACATGTGTTTGTTTTCTCAACACAGACCTTGTGCCTGTAATGTCAGAAGCTCTAATTGCCTAGGGAATTTCTTCCTCCGACTGTGTCAAAGTTGAAAATAAAAAGAAACCTTCTTACAGGGAAGTCTTTCTTTTTTTCCCTCCACTGAATTGTTTCACTATGAATCAAGGTTTTAACCAGAATGGTAAAGCACCAAAAGGAGCTGGAGCTTTCAATCAGGCCTTGCAATCGGTTTCAGCCTGTGTTCTCAGGGCCAGGGCCACCTCCCGCTTTCCGTGGAAGCTCCCGCAGCTGCAGAGACGGAGATGCTTCTGCTTGGAGCCAAGGAGGAATCACCAGGGCCTGGGAGACAACCGAGAGCTAAAGCAAGGGCAGGACCAGCACAGCTGCTGCAGGGGTAGGACAAGGCTGCTGGGCTTAAAGGTGCCCTGAAGGCTTAGGGAAAAACGCCTCCTCCTTTTTCCACGTGTCCAAAATAGATGCCGGGCACAGATTCCAAGCAGGGCTCACTGCAATGGGAGGGAAGGAAAAAAGAGTATGTAAAAACGGCCTGATAATAGCTTTGATCTAATCCTCCTGCATCAACTAATCTTCCGATGGAATGAAATATTTTCAGCTTGTCTTAATCTAAACCCAAAAGGATGGGCTTTAGAATGATTTAACTTTCTGGGTGAGGAAAATTGAGACTAATTGTATATTAGCATTAAAAAGTATGTATATTATGTGTCTCTGTGTGTACTGGAGCCATAAAGCTGCGCACAAGAGTCCTCTCCCAGCAGTATGAGGGTGCACAGGGACTATGGTCCCACCTTGAGCAGCAGGTGAGCTTCAGGAGCCACTGGGAGTATAACAACTTGGCAGCAGCAAGACATGCGATGCTGCCATCAGTATAGCATATATAGAAATATGCATATAGCATGTATGCAGTATATAGCATATATGTAGTATATATATAGTGTATATATATATCACCCCAGCTATTGAAGGAAAGCTAGCATGAAGGAGGGAAGAGGTCCTACAGGCTTTCAGAAGCCGCTCCTCCGATACATCTGTGTTGTCCCTCTCTTCCTCAAAGAGTTGCATCTGTACCAGCACCGGCTGGACAACTCAGAGCATCTCAGAGAGCTGCCTGGTAAAGTCGGGGCTCTGCCTCAGCTACTGGGCAGTTGTGTCTCAGGTCAACAGGTTACTGATATTTTACGTAAAACACTTGCAACTTCTTGTGATTTCATTTGAACTCTGGATGTAGAAGTTCTGAGGTTGAAGTTTCTATTATTGTTGGTACTTTCCCACAGAGTCTGCCATAAATCAAGAACTGAAAATTAGGTGGGATACACAAGGCTTCTAACTCCCTTTGCAAAAACAGGGTGTAATGTGCCGAAGAGGGAGTGTCACACAGTGGCTTTCTTAAATTTCCTGGCTATTGTTGGTTATATCAGATCCTTAAAGCTATTTAAACACAGTGTTTTGTTTGTATTTCCTTAGTACAAATGAGTGAAAAGGATGACATATTTCATTGAAGTTTATATATGTATTATTCTCAGAAAGACCCAAAGGGTTCCTTTGGCATTAGTGTATCCATTAGGCAATTGTTGTTAACGTGCGTAATATATATCAAGTAGACTTTATGACTTCTAGAGGTTTGTCCTGCTGTCTTCCTTTAAATAGATATCTATAATATTTTGTATATGGCATATACACAAAATTATATGTACTTATAGTATATGCCAAACCATCCTCCATAAAACTCTTCTGGCCTTTCTTATAAAACAGTTATTTAGGATATATGACACGTATTGAAAATTTTTACACTAAATTAGATTTTTAAAGTTTTAATGCATGCTCAGTTAGATGATATATCAGCATCACTATCAGGGTCTTTTAAGAAAAAAAATCTTACAGAGCTACCAAAAGGAAGTATATGATATTATATGATTACTGCCAACACTTACTTTTAATTATAAATAACTTGAGATAAACCTGAGATAAAATAACAATAAAAAGTGTAGGAAAATTAGTACCCTCAATGTCATTGTTATGCTAATTATTGCATCTCTTTGTTTGTAGGAACACTAGAGCCCATGACAATTCTGGGAGCAATTCATAAGGATATCCCATTTTTATCGATTTATACTCGCTCTAAGTTAATGACTTTTTTTTTTAAGTGGTGATAAAAGCACTTAGATCTGTAGTTGAGAGCTGAATTCAAAGCTTTGCACCTGTGACTGGAGAGAGCCGAATCCAGGTTGCAGTCGCTATCAACAGAAAATCCCTCCTGATGACGGTGACACTCCTCAGTCCACACTTATTTGGTCAGGGCTCAGCCAGGAGCTCAATCTGACAGCATGGACTCAAAAGTAGAAAGGGCAAATCAGAGTGAGCAACTGGATGCATAGAAAATATTACACAGAAGACTTCTTTTGACCTCTTTCTCTCTCACATCAAAAGCTACCTTTACCAGAAAATTCCCTGGAAAACTTCTGGACTGGCATCATCTTTTGAACTTGTGAATGGATTCCTCCTCTGAACACTGCAGACTTTGAGCTCAGCTCCTCATATGTGTAGTTTAAAATGTTCTGATCAAGTTATAAGCCCCTGAAACTTGGCATTTATATTGACAACAATGCCAAACCTTTATCACTGATTCTGTGAATAGTGTCCCCCTTCAGGCATGTAAGGGTTGTAAATTGTGGGAGTAGTTCCAATTTAAAGAGTACAGCAAACACATTTCTAAACCTAAATCATGCCTTTACCACTCACTGGTACCTTCATCAAATCACCAAATCTGTACTAGGTCATGTTTCTTAAGCTCAAGCCATGTGCAATGACAAGTCGAATCAGAATCCAGAAACAGTAACACACCCAAAATGTGGTAAAAGGCTCTACGTTTCAGACTTCTTTTTTCTTACACAGTTTTATTACAGTTTTATTCATTTTTTCATCTTCATAATATAAAAATGAGATTTACTTGCCAAGCAATTCTATTTTTTCAGGACATATAAATAATATAATAATAGTCAATTCTCACAGTCTAAAAGAAGCAAAGTCCAAGCTATTACAGAATATATCTAATAGCTACGAAGATGCTCTTTTGACTTGAAAGTGCAACAAAAATATTTTTTTCCCAATGAAAGATAATGACAAAGACTGGTTAATGTAGGTCGGCAAAAAATCAATATAACTTGAATTACAGGGAAATACTACTCTCTTATTTTAACACACACACACGACAGTGGGGAGCTAGGGTGTATCCTTGTCTTTAACGAGGAAGATTTACCTTTTCCTAAATTGAACAGTACTAGTCCTCATTACATCATAGTCTAAATCTCAAAAAACCTATATGGGTTAAATTGATAAGTTGTTACAAGTTTAATAACTAGAGGAGAATATTAGTCAAAAGCTATTCCAGCCAAAGATTTGATATATAGTTTCTTAGAAAAAAGAGAATGCTTAGTTTTCAAATTGGCCCTGGAGACATTCACATATTATTTAATAGGAAAAGAGTTTATCCTGGAACAGACCACAGTGCATGAGAGTGACTGAATAGGATGAAAGACTCCAATAGCAGAATCACAAGGTGGTATCTATCACTCCAACCTTTTCATTTTCCAGTCAGACATATGGCTGAATCTTGTAATTTAAATGCAGATTATCTGTCCCAGCAGGAGTGCCTGAACATCCTGGAGCCAGTGTCGTGTTTCAGTAGGGGTGACAGTAACTCTTTCATGTTAGGTAATTTCAAAATATTTTGTTCTGTGCTAAATTTAAATATTTTTCACATTTTTAAAGGATGGGTCTTCCTTCTACAGATGCTTTTTACTCCTTTAAGGGGAAAGCCTGTATTATTGTTTCTCTGTGCTACCTGACTAATTTGTCTTTTGCTTAGAAAGTAGGGGTGAACCTCACCATTTCATTGTACCAGGATGGCTGAACTTCAGAGTGTTTGGCACCACAGGCTGGGATAGAGCTCCACTCTACAGTGGCGAGTTTATGTCAAGGGCCTTTTGATATCTGCACCCTGTAGATACATCACTTAGTCATGCAAATACAGGGGGTTCATTAAAAATCAAAAAGTAAGCAGGTATACAATGGTACATTATTAGCATATGCAATTATTTGCCAGATTTCTTTACACGAAGGTATTAGGAGCAAAATATATATTTCAAAATTATGTTGTGACCTGAGCAAAATCCAAGTGCCTAATTCCCAGCAATCCAGACAGCCTACTGTCCAGCACTGTCTAACCCACCAGGCATCTGCCTCCAGAAACATCTTGGTCTGCCTTCAGATCCCTCAGAGCTGCTCAGATACAGCCCAGTCTAAGGAAATGTCACACATCTCCCATCTAAGATCTGTTGTGGTCCAGACTCACCAGAAAAGATGCCAAACCTCTTCTGTAATCCCCAGAGGGGCCTTAACATATTGTACTCTGAATTCGGCTTTCAGGATCTTCGGTGCTAGCCATCTCACCTTGGAAATTTGAACTGACAGGGTATTAGGCTACAGCTCCCAAATATCAAAAGAATGCTTCAATCACTATGCTAGGGATAGTCATACAGGGATAAAGCTCTTCTCTGCTAAAGCTAAGCCACTGTGTAGGTGGCAAAGGAAAAGTCATATGGACAGGAGTGCAGGGAAGAGAAAGCTTATCTGTATCCCAGCAGCTGCAACACAGAGGTGGAAGAGAGGAGTAAGACAGACAACATGGATGTGGGACAACAATTGCTCTCAGGGGAGGTATAGACGCTACAGGTGGCACAAAAGGCTCTGTCTGAGATGAAGTTGATATAGGAAGACATGGGAATCTCCAAAGACACAGTAACAATGCTGCTCAACAGGGTACTTGTTCTCAAGTTACATCCACGTCAGCGACCAGGTTCAAGCACTAGCCTGTGATCAGCCACATAGTTAAACTGTTAGTGTGGTCTCTGGCACTATTTTGGCAATTGTCACTGGAGGAAAGACCACACCAGGTCTAGGACTGATGTGAAAGAAACAATTCTTGACATGGCAAGGTCAAGGAAGTTCCAGCTGCTAGGACTCACTTCCCAAGCTAAGGAGAAATGCCTTTAAAAGGATACATTATAGACTAGAATTGGGCAGCAAATTACAGTGCAGGACATCTGGGAAGTGACCAGATAACACAGTAGAGTGATAGAATGGGATTCGACCAGAGCTCAACAGAAGAACCCACACTAATATTCTTGTTTGATCTTTGTTGATCTTAATAATCTTTGTATTATGAATGGTGCACAGAGGGAATATAAACAGGCTCTGAGCATACTTTCATCAAATACAATTACCTCGTCCATGTCCAAACAATGTAACTTCTGTTTTAGTTCATGGGCAATGAAATAATTAATTTAGGTGGAACTGAATCAAATGGGACATATCCCAGCATAAGAAACATTTACGCTACAGTAAATTTATGTGCAGACTAAAAGATACATCCCTCAAGTGGGTTGTTACTACATTTATTATCTATAATAGTATGTGTGGTGCTGTAGAGGGCAATTGCATACATAAGGATTTTACATCCCTAAGAGGTAAACAGAAACAAAATGACACATTGAGAAGCCTATAATAATTTATTTCAAAAAGTTGTTGCAATGTCTATGCAGAAGTTCTTCGATTCGTCTTCTATTGCATGCTAGAAGAGCTTGTCACAGTCCATCCTAAAAGCTTATGAGCAGACTGATTAGCGGGCAAAACTGGAGACGAAAGGGAGAAAGAGGACAAAGCACACATTAAGGCTTTTTTTTGGCATTGCTGTTCTACCCACTGAATCTCAAAATGTCTCTTCAGCAAAATGTATTCAATAGGTTAGGACTCAAGGACTGTTTCCACATTTTTTGATGCTCATTAGCAAGTGGTAGGAGAGAGAATGGATCAACATTTGACAGCCTTCTTTCACAACCATAATCTTAAAATCTCTGCATTATATATAGAGATTTTGACATGCTCATTCTCCAGACCCCTGGCTTTTAGGTTTGTCTTTGCATATTTTGGTTTAAAATCCCGACAAAGAAAATCATTGCTTTCTATGCCTTGTAGGCTTTGATCTCTTGCAAATGTGATTTAATAAATTCTGCCTTTTGCCTCTCACTTAAATAAACAGTCTTTTTTAAAAAAAACTAATGCCATTGACACCATTAATAAATGTCCTGTCTGTGAGCACAATTAGTAAGAAAATAACCTCAGTGGTTTTTAGCCTGCAGACACCCTGTGGAACTCCACAACCATAGATTCTAATTAAGGCATTGACTTTTCAAGAAAGATTAAAATAACTAAATGCATTTAGCTTTGCTAAATGATGACAAGGAGGAAACAGGAGAACCTTCATCAACAATAAGAAGATTGTAAACACCAACAGTGGACAAGTGCTGTTTAAAGAAAGAAAAAAAGCATTTTCTTAGATAGCAGGCATAATGATAAATAATAGATGAATAAAATAGAATAAATAAGTTCAATGTTGATTATTGGTATTCTTATTATATAACAATTTTTGAATGAATACAGTGATGTTACTCATCATGGATAGATTTATTTATGACCAAGAAAAAAAGAAGGGCTCCAATTACCTTACTAGCACTGTCAAATGTAATATGCCCTTTCATGGGACCAGAGAGAGGCTGTACCCCTGCCCATCCCTCTCATCATTAAAATTTTTGTATCAGTTTTGCTTTCTAGGCAGTTTTTACAAGCACGTTCAGGCAGAAAGAACCCTTACAGAAGTTCAAACCAACCTTATCCTCCAAAAGAGTGGAGATGGAGCCACCACCGTCCTACTGCAGAGAGAGAGGAGGAATTATCAGGAATTTAGTGGAGGCCATACAGTATGGTGTACCCTTCGTTTTGACACTACATCCAGGAGTAGGTGGTGTTCGGTGTCTAGGGTGAGAGCAGGTGGAGAAGGCTCTTACTCAAGTAAAAGTGCCTCCTCCAATGGGATTGCTTTTCCAGGTGTCTAACCAACTTGGAGAAAAAGATGACAAAAATAAAGTTGGAGTAACCCCTGCTGAAAATACTCTTTTAGTGCTATCTGACCCTGCTGTAGGGATTTCTCCTACTTGCTTCAGAGAAATTTGTACCTTTGTGCAAGAATTCTTGACTGGCTCCAGAGCCTCTGAGAGAATGTAGCTTTTAACTTATATTTAAAAGGCCAGGCTAAACATTGTGTTAAGCATTTTTAAGTTACCAAGATTCAAGCTCAGGCAAAAGTCCAGCTGCAGTAACTGCTAATGCTAAAAACTCTCATTAAAAATACTCTCATTAAAAAAAAAATCATATTTTTGAGGCCTTGACAGTGGAAATATCTGCTATCATTGCTCAAATAAGTCTTTGATTTAACTTGAAGTCTTTGAATTAACCTGGACTGTAAGTTCTCATAAAAAAGTGTAAACACTTTCATTCAAGTCTTAGGACTCTGAACTGAACCCAGAGATAGAGATGGAGCCAATACTGGAGCCAATACACTTCTGCGTGTCTGGAGGCAGCAGTGAATCCAGCAAGGCCCTGAGACTGCCTATCTACCTTCATCACCTGGGGACAGTTCCTGATTTCCCTCAGAGTGCTTCTTTTCAACCAGCAAAATATTACTTTTGCCCCTACTAAACTTCAGATGCTCTGTTCTTTCCCCTGGCACAAGAGCTTGCCAGGTGAGTGCCTTCGCAGGGGCCAGGGCCATCTACTATCTGATTTAATTCTAATGTAAGGTTTTTATCAGCATTTGCCAGCAGTTATTCAAATACAAGGATATCTGGGTATTTGTGGTTTTGTTCCATTATAAAGCATGCATGTGAGTGTAGCATTATAGCCCCGACCATGCAATTGAGAGGGCATGTAATGGCAATGTTTCCAAATAGTCTATCCCACAACAAAAGGTCAGCAAGTAACCACTCAGACACATACAATGACAGACTTCCTTTCTACCTGACATGCAATCTTCTCAGAAAATGAAGACAGAAATTACCAAGTACATTTGTAAAACACAGAGTGAGAGGTGTGTATACAAAACCAATTAAGGAAAGAATTGCTTTTTGCTGCTTTTTTTCTGGTGCACTGTTTTGGAAATTTACCTCCATATACTAATTAACCTCTGGGTGACTTTATGTAAATTAGATGGCATTCTTCGCAGTATTGCTGTGCTAGTGTAAGTGATTTTAAGTGATCTAAAGTGATTTAAAGGTAGCCAACAAAGTTTCTTTTCGGAGTATTAAAGATACTGGACTGATCAAGCTCTCTTGGAATGAGAGGCGGTTGAGTAGAAGGAGGAGAAAAGGTGAAAAGTGATATGAAAAATACTGGGGAGATAAAGAGAGTTCATGGGCCACATCCCCAGCTTGAAAAACATGCCTAGGACCACTGAGTCATGTAGCTGTTCAAATTGACATCAGCTCAGGAGCTGGTCTCAAACATTGAAAATAGATATTGAGTATTTAAACTGGAGTCTGAGAGTCCTTGGTGATCTTAGAGTATAAATTTCAGTGACTTCCATCAGTGACTTTCAGTGACTTCTACCACTTAGACAACTGGCTGATTGATTTCCCTTACGATGGCTTACTGTGCAGTCAGTTTTCCTGGGGGGGTCTGAGACATGAGGGACAAAGAGTGTTTGGGGGAAAGTTAACTGAAGAAGCTGTGGCTGCATTCATAAAGACTTGTTGTTAGACCTAAAAGATTTCAGAGCAGAATGAGTCTTGGTGATTTAGTGTTGCCAACAAATACACAAAGTGCTCGGGATAGCAAGCTCTCATTGGTGTTCAGATTATTGCAGCAGAGACGGGAGGAGGTGACCAAATCAATGTCAGACAGCTGGAGTCCAAACTGCATGAAAATGTGCCTTTGAGTGGCCACTGAAGTATATGGCAAGACAAAGGTTTATGGCAATATCTGTAAAATTTAGACATCTATTTTAGGATGAGATGAGTCAGACCATAAAGATGACTATCCCTCTCCATTAGAGGCAGGGGCATAGGCTGACTGGTCCAGATGTAAATATCTACACTCCACATTTAGTCTGAAGTATCCTAATCCCTCAGGCAAGCACAGCTAATATAGGGAACTGTGCTGGGAGATGAGAGATGTAGGAGACAATACCTGAATCTAAGTGCTATCGCATAAGTGCAGGCTGTATATTATTATTATTCATAACATATATTAAAATACAATCATTACATATTGTATTATATCCCACATACATGCTATTGTTGGAGAACCACCACATCATTTAAAAGAAAAAAGTGAGCAGATTCAGCCCCTGGAAAAGATGGCTAAGGTGCTCAACTCGAGGAGAGAGCACTGGGCAGTGAATCTCAATCCCACATAGCTACTTCACTGCAGCCCACGCTTAGGCACCTCAAGTCTGGAGATGGGGGGAGAAATTCTGCTATATAATTCATTTCAGTTGTTCTTCTTGGTTAGTTTAAGAGGCTCCCTGCCCAACACTCTGGCTGCTGTGAGTCTGAGGCACCTAATTCTCCCCATGATATATACCAAATTGATATTCCACGCTGCATGTTATGAATTCAGTGCTAGGAGCCTAAGAGTTATATATGGTGAAACTCAGTACTGCCATGTTGTTTATAAATGTAAATCCAGGTGTCTAAAAGTTAAGCAGTTAGCTTGTAGGCTTACAAATTTTGCTAGATTTAGCCTGTAGCCTGTGAAATGCTGGAACATTTAGACCAATACCAAATAACTATGTGGTTCACTCTCTATACTAAGCAGGGCATAGTCAGGCTGACAGATTTACTTCAAGACAGTCTGCCAAAACCCAGAAACTTTAGGAGAAATATTAAGGGAAAATTATATCATCAATTATATCATAATAGCATTATGCAACTTTGCATAATGCTATTAGATGCAAGAGTGAGTTTTCAGCATGATGGAGAGCCAGGCCTGGTTGTAGCTGGAATGATGACTGGGGAAATAGGCAGCAGCTTCCTCCCCAGAGGACCCTGAGCAGGTACCTTTCCCCGGTTACTCTACCAGGAGAGCAACCTGCTAAATTTGTCCCCTCCACCCACTCTTTTCTCAATAAGCTCATTTCTGGACAAAGTGGGAATGTGTAAAACTTTGAACCACAACAAGGAAATATCTAAGATACAGCTTCCCTTTGCTGTTTTCTACTTCCTTTTTGAGTAAAAGAAATATTTAGGCTGTAGCACCTTTGATACAGCAGTGAGGAGGCTGCTGGCAGGGCATTCTCCACTAGGGCCCCTTGCTCTGGAATGCACTTGCAAACCTCCATCCACCGCAGTCTGCATTTATTCATGTTTTGGTCACACAGTCAGGTTTCCCCTTTGGCTCCAGTGCTTGGACTGGAGTAAAAAAGAGGAGTGGAGGTACTAAATGTTGGGGCTGTGAGATGCTATTGAGTTGCAATCAGCCCCACATTTTGGAGGGTTAGTGTAAATTTGCATTATTAGAAAACATTAACTTCTGCCATAGGAGGGGCAGGCCTAATATGCTTTAGAAATGAAAAGAAAGCATGCTCAGAGAAAAGATGCGGCAGACTAAGAAAAAGGACGACGCTGCCTTCTCCTGCTACCCCATGACTGGCCTCATGCTCCGGTGTGTTTCCATGGAGGCTGTTGCTGTCACTGCATGGCTCATGCTGGAGTGTCACATTGGATGGAAGCCAGCTCAACAAGAAAAATAAAGTGAGTTTTTAAGAGGTAATGTGGTAAATGTTCTTCTCAGTCTGGCTACCAATATGTGCTGTCTAGCCTGAGGCACGCAGCACATATGGGTGCAGCAACTGAAGTTTGGTACTTTTAACTTCTCAAGTCACTTTTTACAAAACTGAAGCATACACGTTAGACTGATTGAGAGAAAAAGAAATGATAGGTAAGGAGAGGCAAGGTCCAGTGATTTGATCTCAACAGACTGTCACTGCCAATTTCTGAATTCTTATTCCGGGGCTTACAGGCTTTTCCACATACCAGGGGATTTTCCCTGCTGATTAGGCACAGGCAGAGTGGGCAACTGTTCACAGCAGCAGACAGCTCGGGTAGTGAAGCATCCCAGCCAGGTTCGTGGTGTCCAGGGAGGTGAAGGTGTGCAGGGCAGCCGCAGATGCTGGCATTTGGGCCACGTGCTTTTGGTAGCTGTAGCGGCATGCCAGCCCTGCTGCTCTCCCAGCAGCTGCTAGAGCAGGTAGCCTGGCTCTTGCTCCTTGTTCCTGCACAGAATATTCAATTTTACCTCCACTGCCTTGAATGAGCTCTGATGTTAGGTGCTGCATGGAAAATTTGGTCAGCCAGTATGGGGGTTGTGTTAAAAAGGGGGACTTTTAAAACAAATTATGGGTGGAGTTTGCTCTTCGGAAATTTGCTCCGTCTCACTTATGGTCTTTTGAGACACCTCAGCAACCATTTCACCGTGTGCCTTTGGGCTTCTGGGATGGTATCACCTCCTTCTCTTTTTCCCATCTGTCAGCTCAGTAGTGACAATAGGGCAGACTGGAGTTTCTTTCAGCTTATTCAATTTCTATGGTTAACATTTGCCAAGTGCTCAGCCATTTGTAAAAATCATGTCATCAGTTGTCATTAAAAAAAGAATTGATAACTGGTTATTTTCTGAGCTTTGCAGTCACTCAAATGAATTCAATCTCTTAGTTAAAAAAACCCAACAACACACACAAACAAATTCAGGCATTAAGTAAGCAATTGCTACAATATGGTGCGTAGGTTTTTCAGCTGTTTGATTGATACCCAGTGGCACAACTATGGTTAGTAACCTGTGAAATTCCCTGTTTTAAAAAATTATATCTCAGCCAAAAAAAACCCCTTCACTCATATGAAATGTGCTATGTACAACTGAGTCCTGATGCAGCCTATTAATGTTTGTGTGACTTCAACCTTTGATCCAGAAAGAATATTATTCACCACAACCATCAATATGTCCATTATGCCCAGGTGCAAAACCAATCTAATGAAATCAGTAATGCTGAAAAGAAACATTCTCAATGTGTCTCAAAACCATTCTGATTCTGATCCTTTTCCATTCTTGAGGCTGGGTAAATATCTTCAGAATCCAAGAGATTTTGGAACCAGAAAAGTGAAGTTGTGTGGGCTCGGAATCAACCCAAAACTTATCAGCATGGATATCTTCTTAGTAACACAAGAAAGCATCTGTAAGACTGAGTGGAAGATGGAAGAGGAGGAATGCTGTCTGAGTAACAAAACAGCATCTAAGTGCTTTTTTGCTTGGAGATTTGTTCTGTTGTGATTTATTTAATACTTCCACAGAGAACAAAGAACTCTGTTGAATCAAAAAGAACTGAAAAGAAACAGAGCTCCTTGAGAATGTTTTTTATACCTAATGTTTGTCAAGAAAAGATTATGTTTTAATAATATCAGCAAAGACAACATCCCAGATGTTTTTGGCTAAGTACAAAATCAGGTATGTTTGGGCCATATATGCCCAGCTGAATGTGAGTTATTGCCAACTTGTGTGCAGAACACTTCTCAGTTACATGCAAAAAATCCAAGCATTTCTGTAACATTCCTTCCAACTTTGAATCTGCTCCTCCCATCATTCATGTGCAGAACTTCCTGGATAGCTTATGAAACCTGTGCACTGGGAACAAATTAGACATGGCCACAGAGAAATTGTGGAGTGCAAAATAACCAGGAGTTATGGAGAACACAACACAGGGGGATTTACAAGGAAAATCTGAAAGCATTGGCCCATGCCGTGTCTTTCTCTTACCAGAAGAGAGGCAGTATCTTTAACGTCCATACACAATACGCTAAGTCTTTCTTTATAAGGTAATCCTCAGGAGATCCCTAATTTTTCTGTGTCCTAAACAACTGAACAGCACTGCATGCAATATGGGGAGCTGAACATGAATCTTAAAATGACGTAAGAAGTTTTCTCAGAGTGATTTTTAGGTCCATAAATCTGGCTATGAACTGCAGAGTTTTTAAGAGAAAATTCAGAGCAAACCATTCCATTCCTGGTCTTTCAATCAACATGGTGTCCTGAGTCGAGGTGCTTTTCTCCATTTTCTTCCTACAAAAATGCTAATCAAACATTGGAGAGATGCAAAAAACAAACCCTGATTTTTTCCCAAATCCTATTCCTTTATAGCTTCCTACTCCTACTATTAACTTTTGCCAATGCAGGATTATACAATTTGAGGAACTTTCCCTCCTGTCCTTCTAGAGCTAGCCCCTTAAATGGGATCATAACCCTTTAAAGGCTCTTGCTAAAAGAAGGCAAGTTTCAAAAAAAAAAAGTGCATTATCTCGATCCAACATTACAGAAAGGGAACAGAACTCTTTAAGATCCAGTGAGTTTAGCATTAATAGCATTAATACTATACAGTCGCAGTTTCCTAGAATATGTATCTTGGCAACACTGCTAATCTAAATCTGGAAGATTGAATATTTTGGTCTCTACCCCTGAAGAAAAACATACGCCTACTATATCAGATTATAATTTTCCTCTTTTATGCAGTGTAACTGAACTATTTCTCCATTATAAAATTTATTATATCAGAGAAGCTGTATTGTATACACTGATTGCCATTTATGTACTAGGCTAGGGTTTTTTTGTTTGTTTTTAAGGAGAGTGAGCTGAGGAAAATACTGTCTAGCTGTCAGTCTGAGAATGAACAATTGGTTTATACAAGGTACAGGCAAATACAAATGTGGTATACATTATGAAACTCTGATCTGTTATACCCAAGGAATATTACTACTGGCATATTAGTGACTCATGTGAAATATAATAGCATTACTTGTTGGTCATATTTCTAAGTTCTACGTTGTCCATTTTGATTAATGGCCACCTAGAAGCTGACCATAAACACTAGAATTTGATGATACAGTGCTATACATATATAGGCAATTTATAAGCATATTCAAAGAAACAGAAGTTGATGGCCTTGCCCAAGTATGTTTGCAACCTAAGGCTTGATCAGGGCTCTCAGGTGAAGGGGCAAGGCCCATGTTTTTATGTGAAGCCTAACACCATGCTGAGTGCATGAGGAGCACAGGCTGGACTGCAAGATAGCAACCAAATTCGAAGTGCCGTATCTGCTGATGTGGTCAGTTCCTTGGCAAAAAACACTTATGTGCCTTTATTCAAAGGGGAAGGCTTGTGAAAGGAATTAGTAACACAATCCCTCAACTGCAGGTATTTGAATTGATTATCTGTCAACCCAAAGGTTTCCCTAAGTTCAGCAAATGAACACAATCTGTCTTCTAAAATATATCATGTAATTTGTTAAAGCTTTTGTCTAACCATGCATCCCAAATAAAAATGCATTTAGTTTTTGGTTTCAGAAGTAAGGTTGTTTTTTTTATTTATTTGATTTTTGAGTTAGAAAATGAAATATAGCTTAAGAATGATTTTTTTTTATGACTGGTGTTAATTTAAATGGCAAAATCTCTCAATGTTCAGCAAATTACTGATTTCTTTCAGATGTATCTTTATTTCTTTCAGGCTCATATTGTTAAAACATGCTATTGATTTTCTGTTTTCTTTTGTTCTGAGGTTCCAGTGTGCTCTCTGCTGGTGATGCCATTCCCCATTTTGAAAAATGATTATTTCCTTATTAAGAAATGAAAAAACAACAACAACAAAAAAAAAAACCCAAAGCACAAGACTTAAAGCACATGCTTAACTTGAAAGATAGAAATTGCTAAATTGCTTTTCACAGTATTATTTATATGAGTGCTGGACTAGGATCTAAGATAAGATGTAAATAGGACAATGGTATTGGGAAAGAGTGGCAGACTTCTGTTTCGGTGGAGGACAGAAGAAGAAAAGATGAGAGGCTGAGGAACACTATGTAGAGATTTTATCAGAGCTTCTTTTTGATAACTTTTAGGAAACTCCCTCAAAGGAAGAACAGTTACAAGCAGATGACTGAAAATAACAAGCTAGGATTCTAAGTGGAAGGACTCAATAGAAGTGAATTAGTAATGCTGGTTTGTAGGCAATATGGCAGAACTGGAGTAGGATTATAGAAAATATCCAAAATACACAAGGGAAACAAAACTGTCAAGCTTATTAAAAAAAAAAGCAAAAACATTCCTTTGGATGATTTGTTCTTCTGGCATCCAAAATGATTTAATTTTTAGAATTGTATATGGAAATACACTGTTTCAAAAAACTACATTTGCTGCATCAAATTTAAGATTTGTTTCTAAAAAAAAGGCATGCTAAAAAATCCCACTGATTGATAGCAAATTTGATTGAGTCTTTCTCTCAAGAGAAAAATGAAGAAAAAAGAGAAATGAGCAATTTGTAGAAATATTAAATGTTTTCAAAGTATTTCTGTGTTAAAAATTTAAGCGTGAACACTTTCAAACAGACAACATATGCTCAGCTTTGTTAAGCTACAGAAGAATGGTAACAGAGGGGTCAGGTATATGGAGTGAGCCAAGACTGTGATTTAGTAGGACAGATTTTCCATAAAAGTGTGCAATTGAGAACTACATTTCTCTATAAATCTGTGATATATATCAAGTACTAATGTGTAATATCCCTACTTCCATATCAATCTATTGATATATAATCATGTAATAGGTTTCTTCTGTGAATGTAGCTACATATTTTTGCTTTAGATATTGCCCTGCAAATTCATGCATATGGGTAATAGTTCTTAGAAGCAGGCAACAGACCATGTAAACAGCCAACATAGCACATAATGAAGCTCACAGAGAACAAATTTTATCACCAAATGTCAGCTCAGTCAACTCCTCTTCTAGATGGTTTCCTTAGATATATAAGTGAGTAAAATATTTCTGAGTGTGACAAAATAAATATTGATGTTTTCAAATATTTTATCTGAAATCCAATGGAAATGAGCTTCATCTGCTTCTCAGTGCACAGCAATGCGTGTAACATGATGTTTCTCTGTTATGCACCTTATCGCACTGTCTACATGCAATCTTCTTCCTGCTATCACTGTTCATTTTTCATGTGCCAAGTATTCATTCCTTTAACCTCAGTAGGTAAAACCCAGTTTTTCTCTGTAGAACACTCAATGCTAGCAAATCACTGCTCTCTATTCCAAGTGGTTAAGAAGAATGAATTTGAATACATATGGTTCTTATTGATAAATTTGAATATAAGCTACAGATCTATCCAGGGAACGTTTCTAGTGGAGTTCTAGAATAACCTACTTCATATGGGACTGCATATTTTATCTTTTCAAACATTGTGTTACAATCTTAACTTTTGACTTGGGTAAAATGTTCTGAAATCTAAAGAATCTTATACGTAATTTCTGGTGAGTTTTTGGAACTGATTCTGTATGTAAAATAATAATATAAGGAAACATGTTGTTCAGGCCATTAGATTGTATTTTAATTCTGTGCTCACTTTTCTCCAGAGAAAATTATTACACTGGTGACAAATAACAGCAAACCAGGCCTAATATCTTCTACAGCTTGCAGAGACATGTATTTATATATACTGCTAGGTGGACTTATGTTTATATATATTTAACATTTCTTATTTGTTATTCTCCCTTTTTTAACCTGGTAGAACTGGGGGTATGATACAGGGACAAAGTCAGATGCTTACGTTAACTATATCATTCAGGCCAAAAAGCAGCAGCAGTCCATTCATGGAACAGTTAATGGAAGAACACATGAAAAGGTACATGGACGTATTTTAGGCTGTTGGTGTGGCATATTCTAAGGGAGCAGAAATTGGTTCTGGTTCTTCTGGCTTCCTAAGTAACTACTGTGTAGACCAGCAAACACTATTTCGTATTTGCTGAAAGTAATAGCATTTTAGCAGTAATTTTTTACCTGATGCCTGTTTTTCTCTGTAAATATGCGTACTTCACAGACTTTTTCACTCTTGCAGAATGGGCCAAACTACTAGACAACAAATCACTCTTTTTATATTTTATTCACCAAATTCTTGTTATGATTGCTTTTGAGGCTATAGATGGGGATGCTGTGAAACTGTTGAGCTGCATTTGAATTTGTGAAGGACAAGGGGTGGATAAAGAACTTCCCATTTTCTGTATGTTCTGACCCTGGAGAAAGCCAGGGCTCGGCACAGCACCGTAAGTATTCAGAATGCTGTTAGGCCTCCTTAAATTGCATCTCTTCTGCACATTGGCAAGAAACCATGTTAGCAGCCAGGGCTGGTCAAAGCTCACCTGCACTCTGGCCATGCTGTACTTAATCCATGCATCAGGGACCCTAAGGAAAGGTAGCAGAAAATGGCTACATCAGCTTTATATTAAGAAAAGACTCGCCACCACAAGGCAATCCCCAGGTAACCAGCTAAACCAGCTTAATAGCTTTGACAATGCTGCTGGTCATACATGGGCCGAAGTATTTTGTGTAAATGCGTATCTAGAAGAAATCTTTTGAAAAGAAATAGAGTCCCCACTTCTCAAAGTTCAATGCTTTGAATCTCTGAATTTATATTTTTGTTTCTTGAGGTTTTTAAACTATTCCTTTCAAACATCCAAAAAATCAGTGAGTTTTTGTTTTAAATGTTATCGTAAGACTCTGGAATCAGTTTTGCTGTATATTGTTACTGGAGCCCTTAAAACCCAGTATCTGCAGCCCTTCCGTGTGAGAATTATCCCGTGAAGGAAGTTCTCAAAACAGTTTACAGAGGCAAGAGGCAGATTTGTAGGCAGATTTCGATGCAAAAAAACAAAAAAAAACCAAAAAAAACCCGGAGGGCGGTTCACACAGCTCAGCCCCCGGCGGCCGCCAGGTGACCGTTGAGGACGCGCTGCCCCGCACCGTCCGCGGACAGCCGGGGCGCACCCTCCCCCCGCGCGGCGCTTCTCGGTGCCCCCCTGCCCGCGGCCCCCGCCGGCGACCCACCCCGCCCTTCCCGCCCCGGCGGCTGCCCCGGGGGGCCGAGGCGGCGCCACCCCCCCAGCCGGGCCTCTCCCCAGCCCCCTTCCCCCGCGCCCTGCCCCCTCGTCCCCAGCGGCCCCGCACTCCGCTGTCCCGGCGCTGCCCTGCCCTCCCCTCGGCCCCGCCCCAGCGCCCCCGCGGCCCGGCCCGGCCCTGCCCCCTGCGGCCGGGCGGGGCGCGCCGGGGCCGGGCGGGCGGCGGCGCAGCTCGTCTCGTCGCGGCCGGACGTTCCCATCCCCACCTCGCGGGGTGGGGCGGGGCGGGGCGGCGCACCGGGGCCCCGGGCGGCCGGAGGGGCGGGGGCCGGCCCCTCCCCCGCCCAGCGACGGCCGTGGGGGCGGGGAGGCACCGCGCGGCAGCAGAGGCGCCCAGCGTCCGCAAGAGCTGCGAGGGAGGGGGACGGGGCTCGCCCGCCTGTGGGGGCCTTTGTCTGGGCGGCCGGGCCGCGCCGAGCCAAGCCGCGGGGTGGCGGGGCGGCTGCCCCCGCGCGGGGCCCCGCCGCGGCGTTACGTGGTGTCGCGGGGCGGGGGGCGGGCGGGCGGCGGAGCCTCCACCCACCGGTCCACCCTGCCTGTAGCACATCATGTGATGCGGGTAAGTCGGCGGCGAGCGCCACAGTTCCCGGGGTTGCCCCCCATTCATTTCCTGGGAACTGCAGGGAGCCGCCGGGGCGGCTCTGTGCGAGTGTGTGTGCGGGCGTGAGCGTGCGTGTGAGTGAGTGTGCGAGTGTGCGTGCGTGCGTGACACTGCCCCTGTGAGTGTCGGGGAGAGAGAGGGGACCCTGTGTAAGGGAAAGAAAACAATTTCTCCTGCTCTGCAGCTTCTGCTCAGGTCTGTGCCTATTCCGTTTCTTACCAGAATAAACATACATTTTTTTTTGCTGTCCCAGTTAGCTTTCTTCTAAAAAAAAATCATATACTAAAGTTAAATCATTTTAAAATGTTGGAAGGCTGATCTTTTAAGCGGGCAAGTGTTGGTGGGCAGGAGGGAGGGAATGCTTTGGCAAAGCGAGCCTGAATGCAAGGTTATTAGATTACCAGTGAGAAGGCTGTTAAATAAACAAAAAACAAACCCTCGTCAAATAATGCATGCTAACATACGTAGTTTACATGGAGTGGAACCGCTTGGCCACAGAAGTGGCGGTGCCTGGGCAAACAAATACGTGTCATGATGAAATTCGGGATTTGCTGCACTAGTTTGTCACGCAGGAGCGTTGCGTGTGGCGTGGGTCGGCGGGGAGCGAGGGGTTAAGGCGGAGCTGGCGGCGGCGGCGGTCCCGGTGCTCCCGCCGGGGCCGTCTCCCGGCTGTGCGGCTGTCACTCGCGGCGGTTCCGAGCGCGGGGCCCCGGGCTGCGCTTCGCAGTTAAGGTGGACCGAGCCGCACCGAGGCGGGGGGGAAGTTTGCGGAGAGCCCGCCCGCGAGGATCCGGCCGTTGGGGCGCCGCTCGCGAGCGGGGGGTCCGGCCGTTGGGGGCCGGCCGTTGGGGCGCCGCTCGCGAGCGGGCGGTCCGGCCGTTGGGGGCCGGCTGGGGAGCCCGCCGGCGGCGGCGGGCCGAGCGCGGTGACAGGAGCCTGTGGTAACCGGGTGGCGGCTGGGCGCGGGGAGCCCATCCCGGTTTTGTTGGTCGCAGAACCGCTGTCGTAACTTTCTGTGAACTTCTATACTGAGGACAAAAAAAAAAAAAAAAAGAAAAAAGAATATGCCAGAACTGATTAATAGCGTATTATAAACTGGGTGTTTGAAAGTACCAAATCCTTTGTGCTGTATTCCCTCCATCGCTTCTCTTCCTCCCTCCCCCCCGCCGGCACCGCTCTGTGTATCGAAATGGTAATACCAACTTTAATTGGACTGATAAAGGCTGACTTTGTTTGGTTAAAGTGCAAGTGCAGTGGAATAGGTAATCTGGATAAAGCGTATAGATAATATTGTCACTTCTGCTTTAACTGCACAGCTCACTGAAGGGCTGTTTCTGCACGTTTGATGAGAAAATCTGAGAGTAACGTCGTCTTGGCTATTATCTTTTTAAAAATAAACACATGCTGTGCTGTCAGCTTGCAGTGCTAGGGAAACAAACACTCGTATTTACATTAAAAGCATGTGCATAGAGCAGCTTCAGAAGACATGTGCCAATCAAATAAACGTCACCCTGTAAATCCACCTAAACCTTTCCCTTCCCTTTTCTTACTGGAGGACAGAGTTGTTTAGCTAAGTAAATGGTCTGAGATGAAATTTGTGTTGATGACAGACAGGGTGGTGCAGGACGTTGTGATGTGTATAGGAGTGGTCACTTTTAAACACTGGGTGTATTCCTGCTAGTTGGTTTTTTTTTTTTTTTTTTACTGTCATTTACAGGAATATAATACTTTGTTTCAGAAAGCAGTCTTTTCAAATCTTTACATGGTATTTGCTCTTGACAGCACACAAAAATCAGTTTGTTTAAAAAAATGTATTTAGAAACAGAGCAGACATGAGCAGTTTTATATCAGATACTGAAGATAAACAGTTAAGTTCACTTGCACCATGATTTATATCATGCTTGTAAAATTCTACTAGCCTTTGGCAGTCCCCCCCCCCCCCCCCGAATAAGTAAGTAAACCTTTTTTTTTCATTATCTATCATAAAAATAAATGGATTTCTTCTTTCTTTTCTTTTTTTTTCCTTTTTGTCTTGCCATGGCAGGTACATATTCATGGCAAGTTTGCAAAGCTGCTTTATATAGCACTGGCATATGGGCTCCATTTTCTGGTTTCTGGTTGGTCTCCAACTCTGAAATGTAACAGGAACAGCAAAGTGGTCTCTAGTGTAGAATTAGTAACTATGCTGAATAGGTTGGAGGTGGGTGATAGGAGCATTTTATTAGTGATGTAAAGCTACGTAAATAGAGTCTGTTTGAATTTTTTTATATATTATTTGTGTGTGGGGGCAGTGGTGAAAAAAGCTTTCTATTGGGACATAATCAACTTGAAAATTTCACTGCTGCCTGAAAGCCAGCGTGTCACCTTTCGTTACAAATGAGCCCCCCGCCATGGTTTGAGAAAGCGGGTAGGAAATGAAACGCTGTGTGTGTGGTGGGTTCTTTTTGTGTGTGTGTGTGTGTGTGTGTTTGTGTGGGGAGGACAGGGGGGGTTGTTTGTTGGTCTTCCCCCCCCCCCCCCCTTCCTCCGTGCTGTTTGAGGCTTTGGCAGTGTGCGTGTGGCAGCGGTGTTGGCTGTGGGGCTGCTAGTGGGTGCAGGATGACGTCACCCCTTAGCGGCTGGGGCGCAGCACCCGTCCCCCCGTCCTCCCCCTCGCTCAGCACGGGAGCTCGCTGACAGCCACTTCTGCTGATCAGCAGGGGTGGTATTCCACACCCCCCCCCCCCCCCCCCCGTCTTATACCTGGAATCGATAGAATGGGCAGCCAGAGGAGGGGTAGTGTAGGGAACACCTTTCTTTAGGATACTGGCAGCTTTACAAGGTGGGTTGGACTTTTTTTTCTTTTTTTTTCATCAGTTAATGGAGTAGTGAATAAAATTTAAAGAGGACTGCGAAAATTATATTTTCTTTTTCTTCCCCGAGTATTTGCCTGCGGGGGAAAAATAAGCTCTTTGAGTAAGAAATAGGAGATGTGCCATGGAGCACTGGGGGGGCTGGCAAGGAATTTAGCATTTGAGAGATACTGTTTGGTTTCTACTTCTGATAATGAAGCAATATCAAACATGTGCAGAATGGGGGATGGAAGAGGAGTCCCCTCCCTCTCCACGCTTCCCCCCTCCTCCCCCCAGCGATACTTAGTGGCAATATTTTCAGGCCTGCCCACTGTCTGTTGTGAAAAAAACCTTTGCTGAAAAGGACCCTAGAAGCCCAATAGAGAGCAGAAGCATACGTATAGCAACTTTTAGAAATAAACTTTAAGATTTCAGGACGCACTACTCATGGAATCCTCTGTCAGGTATTTCTGTTGCAGTTAGCCTGATCAGAATATGTGCCAGCTGAATTTTGCTTCAGAAGACAGGAAGTCTAAATACTGCGGGGTTGAATAAGTTCTTCTCCCATGAGGTGGTAGAGTGGGGTTAGCAAAGGGCTTAGGTTGTAAACTCTTGTAGTGATCATCTTTCTGTTCGTTCTTCCGTTCCCACACCAATGTGCCGCATGATGTTACCACCATAATTAAATAGAAATACAGACAGCATTTGTGAGCAAAATGTGCTATGTCTCTCCCAAGGGTTCAGGGATCTCTTGCTACACTGTTATGTTGCAGAAACTCTGTATAATTCAGAGCATGTTGCAGTGCTAGAAGGGTACCTGTTGGTTAGATTTTGGATAGGCATCTGTCCACACTGAGTAGTTACAAATGGAAGGTCCATGTGTTCTCTAATCACTGGGTAAACAATGTCTTTTTATGCCAATGTCCATTTATGCTAGCGTTCCCAAAGTTATAGTGCTGTAGTCTTCATACTTCAGGCTGGTAGATCACCTCTGTGAGTGTCACGTGGCTGCTGGTAGCGCTTTTCAGCCTGGCCAACCTCTGCCCATTTCTTAAAGGAAGAAATATCATTTCCGTTGAGTAACAGGTCTTTTTGAAACAAGATTGATCTTGACTCAATATTTGTATTTGTCAAATCAAGTAAAATATGAGACTGTGAATAAGGTGTTTGTATATTAATAAAGCAAGGCAAAATAATTGTTTTTACTGAAGTGTTTTGCCTGTGGCTTTTTGGAATATTGTATCTTGATTTGTTTTTTGGAAGATGACTGTGAGGTTTGCCTTTCTCTGACATAACACAAAATGAAATAAGAAAATAATTTCTTGAAATGGAAATTTCGTTTTTAGAAAAGCTGAAATGGATGCAGCACTGAGACTTTGACCTTCTCAGCTCTTGACTAGTGGTTGTTTACTACAGCTGCAGCTGTGCGTTTTTGAAAGAGGAGGAGCTGCAAACACAAGCATGCCCACTTTCCTGAGCTAAGAAGAAAACACATAAAGAGGCATGACGTTTGAAAGTGAGGTGTAGAAAAAAAGTATTAAGCAGTCAGATTGTGGCTTTCCCTTTACTTTTGTGCAGAGTATGCTATGCTGTACCTGTAAGATGGATTTTGAGTCTCAAAAGTGCACGTGTGAAAGCATGATAGGACTACGCTTCCTATGCAGTGATAAAGAAATTACTTCTTTTCAAAAATTAAGCACATACTTTGTGCTAGAAAAAAGAGAAATGCTTTTTTGCTGTAATACTAAAGACACTGTTAACAGTGCTGTTCAGTCAATCAAAAGCTCCATGTAACCTTACCCTGTGAGACTGCAGTGTTCAACAACTGAACTTTAGACAGTCCTCGTTACAGCTAAACGATTTTTTTTTTTTTGGAAATCAATATTAGATGTGCAAATAAACAAGGAACAAGAGTTACATTTGAGGAATCACACTGTCAAAATATTTTTTTAGTTTATAGCTAGACATAAAGCTACGTTGGCAAACTTGGCCGGAGTGTTTAGATGTAATGTACGTATCGCTGTTGCAAAAGTGGGTAAAACTGGACTAACGCAGGGATAACTGTGCAGTCATTTTTAATTTATTATAAAACAGTGTTAGTGCTCTAAAATCTGTGAACTTTCTCATACTTTTTTCAAGTTTGGTGTGATTGGTGGTTTGAAGTTTATTCTTAATTTATGCTTTCGTATTTGTTCACAAGCAATAAATCTAATACAGAAATGGTAGTCTGTTCCTAATTTTATTTATTTAGCATTGGGTGGCAGAGAATTTGTAAAAGAATACTGGAAGATAGAAGGAGGAGAAAAGTCAAGGTAGCTTTGGTAAGAAGTCAGTATGCCTCCATTATACATAACACTGAGCTTGTGTGGATTTTCCTTTCTTGTTTTCAGTGTATAAATACCAAGGGATTATCAGAAAGTATGATCTAGACTGTGGTCCAGCCAAAATCAAAGTATAATATTAAAATATTTTTTGCATTTATGTCTACTGCCAGATAATGTGATTTGAACTGAAGAAAAAGACTTTTAATCATGGCTCTGCTTTGGTCTTACAACTATTTCTTTTTTTTTTTTATGTCCTGCATTTTTGGGAAGGGATGGTGGCACAAGCTATCCCTACGTTACTCAACTGAAATATATGGTAAAACTTGGCTCAGGAGTGAATGTATGAGTTCATGTGAAGTGTATTCAGGGGCTGAAATTAGCACAGGCCAGTGTGTAATCCCAGGCACTTTTCTTGAAGGGAAGGGATCCTCTTTCTCTGCTGCCTTTTCCCTGCCGCATTACAGGGTAGAGGTGACTTGGTGAAGCCAACCTCAGCCCACCAGCTGTAACAGACCTCATGGTGGTGTTCTGTTGTTTGTACGAAATTAGTCCCATCTTGGATCCTCTGGCACTGTCTCCTCCTCACTTTCAGGGAGCTCCGTTACCTCCAACCTTTAAGCCTCATACTGATTATTTTTATTCACGCTTTCCACATCTGTGCAGATCAGCTCCTTTGTCACAGGAACCTCTTCAGCTGCACATACAAGGGTAGCATTTGTCCAGATGATGTCTTGCTGATTAGTACTTTTTTGTTGTTTTACATCCATTAAAATCACTAAGTTAAGTATTTAAAAGTTAAGATATATCAGAAGTAAAATTGCTTCTGTAGGGTCAAGTGAGATCACATAATTAAAGACCATTAAAATATGCGCATCATGAAATGAAATAAAATTTTCCAAGATGGTTGTATTTCTTTTTTATCTTCTAGTTTGTTTGTTTGTTTGGTTGGTTTTTGGGCGTACTGAAGAAACGGAAATTTCATCATGCACAATGGTGTTTATCCTTATACGGGTCACTGGTAGTGCTCGAATTGACGAGCTTTGGAATTGCAGCACAGACCAGCACCACTTGAGTTAAAGGAATGTCTGGTTAGCAGTAGCAAGCTTTTGTCCTTTGTGTGAACCAGCCTTCAGAGCAGGAATGAAGTACACTCTTTGCTAATGGCTGGCACCCTGTTTGCTACATAGCAGAGTAATGATGGGACTCAAAAATCCTGAGCTTTGTTCCTGTCTCTGGGGGTGAGTGTGTTCTAGTTGTTTAAACATAGAACAATTAAATGCATAACCTTGGACATCCATGCAATAAACAGGATAATTAATCAGATGGTGTATCGTGTTGGAGACCTGAATTCTGATCTCAGTTCTGACAGGCATCACCTAACATAACCACTTCATTACCCTCTCCATAAGGTGGGAAGCAACGATCCTAATTCCTAATTACCATATGGCTCTGTTCAGCGGTCAGAGTTGCAAAGAGCACCAGGTTACGAATGCTAACACCAATTCTCCCATGAGTACATAACGATAGTTTCTTTTTCTTAGCCTTCTTCTGTCTAGGCCAGACAGTACTTTACTGGTGGTGGTACTGCATCTGTCTTTTCTGGAGCTTTAGATCTCTGACTGCAAGGTGGGAAGCACAGTTAGGCCTGCCAGCAGTTTGATACAACTATTGTGCTCAGAGGCTGCTGGAAGTACATTTGGGTTTGTTAGCAGAGTTAGTAGCTTTACCTGCAAGGCTCTGGAAGCCTTCCTGAGCATGTGCAAGTTGTTATTCTCAGATGTTTTGTCCAGATCTCAACAGACTGTCACTGAAGTGGGTAAAGGCATCTAAGCTGTGCAATTTCTCCTTTGAAAAGTATAGAACCTTTTTCCAGGGATCAGTGAGGGAGAATCTTTCTGAATTAAAATACCGTGAATTATTTTTTTAGCTTCCCCCCAAATTGTCAGAAATAGCTGATGGATTGGTGTTGAGAACTTTCAAACCAAACTTCACAGAAGCAAACACTGGAGAATTTCAGCTGAAGTGATTAAGGTTTCATAAAGAGAATAAGGTAGTATTATAAATTTATGATATGAATATCAAAAAATACCTGTGATGGTTGTCATTTACCTTGAATGTTATTTCTTTTTTCTGTGGGACCAGCTTTTTCAGGGGGATGTGCTAAAAACTGAGGACGGTGTTTTCATTGATATGGTAGCAGTTGGTCATCTAAGTTAGCCACAAAGATGTTTAGATTTAGTGTTATTCATTGCCAGTTCTTCCTGACTAAGAAAAAGTAAAGCTATGGCTGTATTATCCAGTGGCACTGACATGAATCTGAGCAGGACTTGACTTAAAATCAGAATAATGTTGAAGTGATTTTTCTTTTGTATCTGTTTGTTTTTATTTTGAGCATGCAGTGCTGGCATAAAGCAATTTTGAGTTAGTCTTTGAATATTGGTTGGCAGTGTTCTAATAGAACATGTAGAGAGCTATGATTCATGGCACTTTAAAATGTTTTTAAATGTTGAACAGTAGTTGGAGCTCTTCCAATCCCTTTTTCATAGAATCTTTCAGTTGCAAGGAAATTTTGGATAAGTGGGAAATGAAATGATGTTCTTAAAACCTAGAGATGGGGAAAAACCCTTCCTTTCTGATTCCTATAAATCAGTAAGAGTTACAAGATGACTTAATTTTTCAGTTATTGTATCTAAGCAGTAGTCTTCTGCATAGACAGTGTCCTACATAATTTTGCAAGAAAAAAATAAGCAAAGTGGACAGGTTTTTTTTTTTTTTCCTTCTGAAAGGGAAAGCATGTAAACTCATTCTATTTAGCAGAAAGATTTGGAGGCTGTTAATTCATCAGCAATAGCATTACCATTTTCGCTTTTACTTTCCAGATCCGCATTCAGCTAAATCAACCTTTTTCTAAAATGTCTTTGACATTTGTGTAAAGAGTATATCTCAATAATTCTGAATTTTCTATTTTGAGAAGATGGAGAAACTGATAAATGTGTAATTTTTGGTTGTGATTGTATTGGAATAAAGTTTACAATAGACACAAGTAAACAAGTATAAACATAGCATGAAGTGAAGAAGAACTTAGTAGATTTAGTACAAATTTTCCTCTTTGGATCCTAACCAGTGTGCAAGATGGGTTTATTTTGTGCTCACTGGAGATGTGCTGTCCTTTAGTTTTCATGTGTTGATGGATTTAAGAATGCTATGTGCATACTTTATATAAATATATATTCATATTCTAGAGAAGCACATGAGCTAGGAAGTGACAGGAGTCTTGAGTCTACACATAATAATCACAAACACACACATAAGGTGGGTGAGGCTTCTGAGTTCTGATGAATAGCTTCAATAAAATATGTTGCTTTCTTTAAAGGAAGCAGCTCAACCTCACCTCAGAGTTATGTACTAAAATCACTATGCCACAATCATTCTTTTTGGTCAAAAGTGTATATAGTTGTTTTGTGCAAAGTGAATAGCTCCTGTGGGAACATTGTTGGAATCCCATCTCTGAAGCTCCGCCAAGTTCCAGCATTAGATGAGTCACAGGGGATATATAGGGTCATCTCTGAGTCCTCAGGAAGGGAGGGGAGTTGTACCGGGTCTCCCCTGTCCAAAGGAGAGGCTTCACTAGTGGGCTTTGGTGGAAAGGTAAGAATGATGCCGTCATCATTTGTTGGTGACAAGAAGGTGACACTTTTAGAGTGTGTGTCTAAAACAAATTATATCCTGAAGGAACTCATTTCTTTCTGTCGGAAGTCTAAGATGACTAGCTCACACATAGAGATATACTGTGCATTTGTTTAAAAATAGGTGACAGGAGTTCTACTGTGTGTGTTTAAATCCTTAGAAAACCATTCCTGTCTCTCCAGGATTCACTGATGGGGAGGAATAATGCATTTCCTCTTCCATGGGTTCATTCTGTGGCTTCCGTTATTTGGTATTTAATTTGCCCTGCACATTGTGAGAACAAGTACACTTTACTGGGCTATGGATTCCTTTGGTAGAGTGAGCACCAGAAGCGTATTTGTCTGGTACCTAAGTCATTTTGTTGGCATAGCCTAAAGTCCTTCAGCATAAGTGAAAAATACCTGTACTTTCAGCTCTCTCCCCAAATTATTAAATTCCACGCACATGCCAGTTTCATGGGCACCTCTTTTTCCTTTCCTAAAAAGAGGAATTAAAAGAGGAAGAAAGTTTCTTATTATGGTTAGTTCTGACTGCAGTCAATTTGACGCACTTGCGTCCATCAGTTCTTGTCACTGCACATTTAGCTTTGCATTGTCTTCTACCTGTTTTTAACCGTGCTACTCTGCTGCTTTTTAGGTGAAGAGTGTTGTACTCTGACATCTCTTCCTCTTTGTAACCCTTCCATTAATGCTCTGAGTGGAACAGTGGCTTGTGATTAAAAGGCCTCTTTAATTTTTATTACCACTCAGATTTTCTGGATTATTTTATATCTGTCTTCATTCTGTGAAAAGTGTAGCAACTCTAACTACTTTTTTTTTTCTCAGCCTATGCTTTTTTCTTTTAGCTTTTTTTGCTCAGACTGCTCTCCTTCTTCCAAGCCCTTCCACTAGATAAACCAGTGGCCCTTAATCCTATTTATTCACTTAAAATTGTTATTTGTTCCACGTAAATGATATCTTCCAGTTGTTCAGAGACTAATTAACAACTTGTCTGAGATGGGCTGTCTACTGGAGGGAGTGGTTTTCCATGACAACTTCTATCCATGCAGAAAGTGGAGCAGGTGACAGACATGGTGAGAACTTCCATATGTGCTTGGCTTTGATTATGGAAGTGTCCTTCAGCAGATCCAGCATGAACAAGGCCCAGTCCTGAACCAAAGCTCATTTGCTGAAGGTAGCTTGGCTGTCATTCTTCACATAAAGCACGCCTGCACCTGCAGGCTAATCAAACTTCTTGTCCTTTTGGGCTGTGATAGAAGATGGGGTGGTGATAATGATAGTGAAGGATGTTGCTGCTGGTAGTTACTCCTGTGCTATTATAAATAACAATGTAAATGTAGCACAAAGTGTCCTCATTTTGTATCAGTGGAAAATTAGAAATATGAAAATATTGCTGGTTAAAATGCTCTCCTTTTCTTGAGTTATGCAGTGTTAAAATTAAATCAGCAAAACCAAAAAATTATGTCCATATAAAAGAATCTGGAAAAGTGTTTTTTACAGAAGGAAGTAGAAGTGAGACTTAATATGCTGTGATATTCATTTGGTTTGAGCTAAAACAATAATTCCAGTCAATGGTCTTTAGACACTGTAGTGTTTTTTAGGTAAAAGTTGAATGATTAGACTGTGACTTCTGTGAAAAAGTTTGGGGATTGACAGTTTTGTGAAGTATAGTAATCATGTCGTAAAAGCATCTTGACAGTATTGAAAATGCCATTGAAAAAGAGAAGCCAAATTCAGCCTATATATAAGTTTCAAATCCTTTTAAGGATTTCTGCGTGAGTGAACAAGGTTGAATTTAGCCATAGCTGCTGAATTCGATTTTTTCTTCCACTTCATATGATCACTGGTTTTGGAGAACCATCTAGTGCTATGTCTCTTTAGTAGGAGGCTTTCAACTTGAAACTGAACTCTTATTTCAGTAGGTTTAGAAGGAGTGCTTCTAGGCTTTGTTACTATAAAACTACCATCCTTGCCTTTGGTGTCTGGCATAGGCTCTCTCTATAGTGCTCTCTGCTTCTGCCTGAACATGGACTCTAATATTGAGAGGGAGATTTACTTTTGTCATAGGCTAAGGAGGTTTGTGCCCCTCAATAGAGCAGCATGTAAAATATATTTTAAGTCCACAATGACTTAAAAAAAAAAAGACTTGGAAAGTATATGTTTAAGTTCTTAATTGAAGTGTGAAGCTACATGTCCAGTTCAGTGTCAACTAGAAGGATGCTTTCAAATGGTGCCTTGTTCTGTTTGAAGTCTTTAGTTGATGGTGGACGTATTAGCACTTAAGCAGATATCAGAAGGAACTTACTGTTAAGTCAAATTAAGTTGTATTCATTGGGGGAAAGGACTTAGTGAAGTGAGAAGAAATATTTCTTTTAATTTTTAAGCATGGGATCAAATTATAGATTCATAGATATGAAGATGAGAAGAGACCATTAGGATCATCTAATTCAATTTAAATAATGCAGTCAGTAGAATTTCGCTTAAGCCTGCATTAAGCAAACATCTTCTGTAGGAGCTAGAACATTTTGTGGATATATGATTGTAACATAAAAGACTTCATGTGATGAGGAATCAAACAGATTCTTCAGTAAGTTGTTCCAGTGATTGTAATTACTCTAATCTTTATGCATTATTTTTTCCCTGAATTTGTCTATATATTTGGCTTCCAACCATTTAACCTTATTATACCTCTGTCTCTTAAGTGAGTGGTCAACCAGTCTCTTGTCAATTCCTTCCCTGCCTTCATTCTCAGAGTTTGCATAATTGAACAGTATTTTAATTTGCAGCTGTTGGAGAGAGTGAATTGATTTAAATCATTTTGACTTAAAGTAGCAAGCAAGAGACCTAGATTTAAACAATTAGTTTAAATCTTTTCTTATTTCTGTACTTTTTATTCCTATTTCCATTCCATTTCCAGTGACTTCCATTGGTTAAGTAACATTAAGCACATTGGTATGCAGCAGAATAAATATTTTTTATACAGAGTATGCTCCTATTCTGAGCTGAGAGAATGCATTATATGTATACCTTTTTATTTAAAAGGTTTAATGTTTGTTTACTCATATTTTTGATTTTTCCATGTTTAATATTTCAATAAAGCTAATGATATGTTTTTTATATACTAGATGGTTTAATTTCACTACCAGCCTTGTCAAGCTATACTTTGATAGAAATTGGAATTCATATGAAATGAGTAAATCATCATTTAAGCTATTTTTATTATTTGAATATTTTAATGTTCCAAGTTACTGTAGAAGTAATATTACAAAAGGATTTTTATTCAAAACCAACTTGTTTATTAAATAAAGGAAAGATGATATGTAGCTAATAAAACTAACTCACAGTTTAAAATGTCCTTGAGTATTTTCAAACTAGTAGATATCATCCTTCAGCATATTATTTATATTAAAATGGAAGAGAAAAATAAATTTACCTGTTTTTTTTCTCCCAGTAGATTTTTAATTTTTTGAACAAGCTAGTTATTTGTCTGTTGTAGTTGAATAAGCTGTGAGAAAGAAGGTATTCTCCTGTGTGCCCCTGCTTATTCATCAATTTACTACAATTCAGTTTTGTTTAGTCAGTGATTTTTGGCAAGTTACTATGACATTTTGAAACTTCAAAAGCAAATGAGTACTGCTTGAGCATTGACAAAGGAGGAATTAAAATCATTGTCATAATTTCAAACTTAATTTTGTCTTTTAACTTTTTAAAAAAGAATGATTTAAATAAAAATCAGAATTTTTCATTAGAACAGATAATAATATTAAAGCAAATCATTTTTTACCACACTGTTTTGGGGATACTCTTTGTTAACCTGCTTTTTCTAGGATTATTTAACATTGTCAAAAGATAGAGTATGTGTATTTATATTTCAAATAATTTATTCTCAGTTGATTGTACTGACACCCCATTTCTGAAGTGTCTTTTCTGACACATTTATTCAATGTATTTTATTTAAGTATGAAAAACAATGCTTTGATTGGCTACAGAAATGAGATGAGCACAACACCCATGCACAGTTTTTGGTGCATGTACACTGTGTTGGGCTTTTTAGACCTTTGTCTCTCTCTCTCTTTTTTCTTTTTTTTTTTTTTTTCCCATGTATTTTTCAGGATCATTTCAGCTGTAATAATGCTGTTATTGTTCAGACACTCCATTTCCCCCCATAACTACTGTTTATTATTTATATCTGTTTTAAAAAAGTGAGTAAGAAAATTAGTTGGTTTTGCTGAGCTCTGCTCAACTTCAGAAAGTTCTGCCCTTTCACAGTAATTTTCTCCTTGATGTCCTGCTGATACTTGAACAAGCCAGGGCTCTCTCCTAGAAGTATTGCATCCCTTTTACAGCCTTCCTTCCATGCTGACATATATACTGATCTATTCTCAGTCTACTTCAGGAGATATAATTATATAAATAAAACTAAATTTCTACATTTTATGACTTTCAAACTCTTATCATAGATAACCTTATAAACAAGCCAAACAAAAGGTGTGCCTATCTTCTTTTTTCCTCCCTTTCTCCCTAGCATCTTCAAATAGCAATTGAAGGCCAGAACATTATTTTTTGCAAACTTTTTTATTGTGTAATTTTTTTCATAACTCCATTTCTGCTTGTATTTCTCTTGGAAACAGACAAAAGTAAGTAGGATGTGGAGCTCTCAAATTGTACAATTGGAAATGAAATTCCGTTCCTCCTCCCTAAGGAGGGAGAAAGAAATTTTTTGGCTCTGTTATCTTCTTTTTCTAAGTTAGCATACTACTGTAGATCATGTAAGACAATGGTTAGGGACAGGGACCATTGTGCAGTATAGTCTTGTGCAACAAGTCAGAAAACTCAAAAGTTGCCATTCCCAGGAAAGGTTTATTAATTCTTCAAGCTGTCTGGGAAGAAAGTGAACACCTCACCGTGGAAAGAGCACTGAAAGTATGCTTAGGCACAAGGGATGCTCTTTGCCAGAAGAACATATTGTTACACTCTTGAGAGAAGTTTAAATTGGTATTTGTTTATCTGCTTTTTAAAAAAGAAGGAGAAATACACTGTAAAAGAGATTTCCTACGTAACTCACACATCGCTACTACAAAACTAATTGGTCTGTAGGGAAACATCTTATCACCTTTCTAAAATTAAATCAACCTGCCATCATATGGTACAATCTCAAGTTTTGCTCCAGTTCCTCCTCCTCCTCCTCATGACAAACTCTCTCTCATTTAATTTTGCAATGTCTTGATTTAAGCTTCCACTGAGGTACTTGAAGTGGGCTTATGCTTTACTGGGGGCTTACTACTCTTCATGATTTTTATGCTCTTTATGGACCACCAGTTTATTAAGAAAGCCTTTTACAATCAAGCAATGGTGTTTGAGGCTTGTAAATAGCTCTCAGTGGAGCTTTTGAACTTTGTCTTCTGAGTATAGCTCTTCACGTGGCAAAAAAGAAATGTGAGCCTGAAGCTTTTTCAGTCATTACCTTAAAATCCTTTCTCTGCAAAAGTTAATAATAATTTTACTTTTTACTAAAGTGGGATTGTTAGATTTTTTTGTTGTTCTTTACCAGTAATACTGCTTTTGTTTTCTCCACTCAATATCTATTGGCATTTTTTTCTGTATAGTTTTGAAGATTTTTTATGCAGAATTAGCTTCCATTGCAGATGTTTACTAGTGTGAAAAATAGACATTTCTTAATTTATATTTTAATGTTATAGATGACATAGCATGTGATAGTTCCCTAGAGTCCTAAAATTCTACTGAAGATTTATTACAGCAGTTCATGAAAACACAGTGGTAAACAGTAACCGGTTATTTTTCTGAGTTAATGCAGTAGGCAGCTGCAACTGCATGTGGCATCTCTCTGCTAGTGGTTGTATTACCTTTGGGAAACCTTATGATAACCTGCAACTTGCTATATGGAAAGTAACTCCCTTTCTCCTGTTAAGGTCAAGCTGTCATGTGTGTTTCATGTCCTGCCGTTTTCTAATTAAGGGCATCTAAGGTTCAAGGTGACGATGACTTCACTCACAGTCTTGAAGGAGTTTCCGTTGGGCCTTTTCTTGTCCTTGCACTCTGGACAAGGGTTGTCTTTTGTATGTATGCGTGTATTTTGTTGTGTTGCAGAGTGGCTCCAGTATCTTCTGAGAGTATGTTTACTCTTTCCCATATCTTTTCCAGTCTTGCGAGTAAGTCTGTTGCTCTCTGGGATGAAGGCTGAATACAGGGGATACAAGCTACCAAATAAAGGCAGGGGACATAAAGGACACAAATGGTCCAATAAAGGTCAACTAGTTTGTGTGCATGTGTGTGTTTCATTAGTAAGTGGTGACATAAAGAAAGCCCATCATTGCTGAGCATTGACTAAAGATGCTTTGAAAACTTCATTTCCTGCTGGGTATGCTTTTAATGCAACATAGATTTCTTTTATGGCAGCACTAATTATTACCTGTGGAAGATCTTATCCATAGTAATATCTCAGTTCTGATCTTTGGAATCATGTTTCTTGTACTACAGACAATTTTGAGAAGTTCTGTAAGTCAGAAATTAGTTTTCACTGCTTGACAAAAAAGTTCACATAACTGTTGCAATATCTTGCATGAAGTAATTCTGGTTAATGGTTTCATTTATTTGTTGTGCAGAGGCTCCTCTGTTTTCATGTCAAAAGAGTCCTTTTGCTGCTGCTTCTAGTGTTGAAGAGTTACAGGTTGGTTTCATGTGTTATTCTCAAATATGGATCCTTGCAGATTCATGTTGGATGCAGTAAATTTTGTTATATTCTGTCTCCATGGATTCAGCTCACTGTCTGTCATGTCAGGAGGAGTTTGAGGGGGCTTTTGCTAAGGGCTGACGTTTCTGTTGTAACACTGAGTCACCAAAGAATATTCATTTCTTAACCAATGTTGAGTTTCTCTGGGTGAACAAAATTCAGCAAATACAATTCTGTATGCAGTTCTGGAGGGCTTCTTGTAGGAGATTACCAAAGTAGGTAGATGTGAACAAAGTGCTAATGTGGAAGTATGATGTGTATTTCGTAGTCTGGATTTTTTGATACAACTTTCAACTCTGTTTTTCAGCTGGGAAGTTTGGACACATAATACTCTTTAAACAAATAATTCAAATACACACTACCTGTTTTGGGGGATTTTTTTCTTTTTTTGAAACTTGTCTTATAAAACTTCTAAGGGATAGGAGAATGGATTTCTTTATTGCTTTGAACTGTCTTCAGTGTGCAAGAACACAAAAATACAGTTGCAGTCATTTTGTTTTAAAGTTTTAAGTCTTCACATTCATTGAAGTGAAATTCATAAATTTGTTTTTTCTACTTAATGTCAGGCTTTACTTTTTCCTCCTCTCTTCTTCAAATAGAAATTTTTTTCATTACTGTTTCATGGATGACCTTGCCTTTTCTGTGGATCCCATCAACAAAATTACTTCAAATATAACTTGTGCTCCTCACCATTTATTTTCTTATGCCTGAAGGATTCAGTAAGCTAGTCATGCCTTAAACTGATTTAAATGTCTGTCAAATAAGAAAAATAATACAAAAAACCAAGTATGCTAATTCTATTATAACATGTTACTCTATCCCTAGATTTAGTCTCTATTTTCATTAGCATTTGAACTTTATTATCAGAAACGCAATGTATTTTTTGGAGGGGGTGAGTAGATACATTCCAACCGCAGTAGGTGATGTGTTGGCTGAGAATTTAGAAGTCACTTTATAACGCTACAATGAACATTATGCTGTTTACCCTGGACTCTTTTAGATCTACCACTGAGAAAAGTACTGTAGAAGGGCTAGGTAATATTAGCGTTATTATACATGTGCCTCAGATTGTAGATCGCAAAGTCCACAGGGATTTCTGTATGTAGTGGCTACGTAAGTTGCTTCAGTTGCTTCTGCAGGCTGATTTTTTTTTTTTCGGAAGATATAAGGAAAAGTATAACTTCTTTCCTTTGTGAGACCACGAATAACTTCTATGAACCATGTAGCTGTGAAAAGTATATTGGAGGAGGCTGTTTGCAAGAGGTATTACCCAGTTGGTTTCCTTGGAAACATGAAACGTGATTTACAAATATTGACTTGAGAAAGCTGCGGCTTAGAGGAAATCCTAAACTATTGGTTCAGACTTTTAAATTAATATATCTGAAAAGTTTAGGCCATATTGAAAGTTATTGCATGTCCACAAAATGTTATTTATAATAATTCTGAGTTTATACGATTCTTGATGCAATGGCTAATTCTGGATGCAGGAGGACTGGAGAGAATCTGTGAGAGTTTTGTGGAATAAGGAATGCTGATCTAGGATCCTTGGCTCTGGTTTCATCTGTGTTGAACAACCCAACTCCCACTGAAGTTAATGGATTAATACTCCTAAATATCAGATCATTAGTGCCTTGTTCAACTGATGGCCTGCAACCTGGAATTCTTTCTTCTCAGTAGAGTTAGACATTATAATCATTATTCAGGTCTTGCAAATGTTTCTAAGCTCCCTAGAGGGTGTTTTGTATGTTCTTTGTTGCACTCGTGAAAATTTTTGTAATAAGCCTAAATAAACTGCATTTCCTAGATAAGTTAGTTTTATTGTATAGAAATATTCATATATACTTATTTTTAAAGGCTGCTGATCATAATTTGGTCTTGTTGGGCTTGTTAAAATTTTCAAAATTGAAGGAACTTTATCCCTATGGTGTAAACTATACAGAGTGTTCTGATGTTGGTATTAGATTCATTTGGGGGAAAAGGGGAGTATAGGAGAAAAAGCATACTGCAGAGACTGATGTACATTTTATGAGTGCTGAGTTGTATGCAGCATGGAAGAGAGAACTAGAGATTGCTTCTGTATGCCCATTAGTGAGGAACAAGTCTTGATTCATTCAATCAAACCAAGATATTGCAGACTGTGGTTTTACATATGCTGCTTTTAGTGTCAGCCATGGCTTAAACTGTTGCCATCCATCTCCCAGGGTGCTTGTCCCTCTGCATGTTGTACTCATCACTTATCCTGATCCCACTGTTAGTAATGCCACAGCCTGAACTGCATCGAAGACCTTGTTTAACTTCTTGGTTTTTGCTAGCTTATTCCTAACTTGGGTCAGTTTTCTAGTCTGATTCATTGTTTACCCCCTTAAACAGCTGTGGCTGTGCGAGAGTGGAATGGGCAGCTAGCAGCCAGTGCTACTGACATAAAAGGCACCACAAACCATTCCCAAAGTTAGGACTGTAATAGCTGTATGTTCCCTACATTTTTGATTGAGAGAAATATCTCCAGAGCAGAGCTTAGAACTTGGGTTTCTCCACGGTATTTGGTTGTTGTTGTTGACTATTTGTTGACTGTAGTGGTAGTTAGTTCATAGTTATGACCATGAAAAGATGGAAGCAAGACATGGTTTGTAAGAAGACATCAAGACCAGATGATATAATTGGAAAGAATATGAGCATGCAAGCCTGTGCTGCTGTTTCAGACCTGAAGAAGAACTTGTGTGTCCCAAACCATAGTTTTTTGTTTTTTACCCAGATGTATTACTTGTTTAATGCAAAACATTATTACGTCTTCTAAATTGTGTCCTGCTTGGTGATTATAAAGTAGCTTATGGTGGGTACTCTTCTTATGTGGCTTCCTTAAGTAAGGTGAGATGGATCCAGGTTTACCTACATCCGTAGCTGCAGGAGTATTTTACACTGGAGGTAGGAGGGGGATACAGGCAGGAAGCTATGCAGATGCTTGAAGAGGTCAGGTGCTAAACATGCAGAGGCATTGTTAGTAGAGACAGCCAAGGACCACTGAAATCTGTACCTCAGTGTGTCGCAGGTGAGACAGCTATATGTATTGGTCTTACGTGCCGTGTGACTGAATATCAACAGCAAGTAAGAGACTACAAAAGCCCTCTCTGCATGGGCCAAGTAATGTTACTCTTTTCATCAAGCCACTTTAACTGAGACGAAATGCCTTGTTTAATGCTTCTGTAAATAATGCTCAGCCTCCTGAAGGTTACAAGGATGTTTGGTGTTTCTGATGTGGATGCTAAGGAGGGATTCAGCTGTATTGTTTGAAATTACTGGTCCTAGCAGGTTAAGCCAGACTGCTCTTGACTTGCCACATGCAGAGGCTATGAGAGACAATGCCAGAGGCTGTGAAATGACAAAATATTAATGGCTGGGAAGAGGGAATCAGAGACCTATTGAAAGAGAGAAAGTGCATATATGGAAAAGACATAGTGGAAAAAGGCAGTGATGCAGAATTCCATGGAGACTCTTACTGTTGTACAGAAGTGTGAAGTGGAAGGGAAGGTCAGTAAATATGAAAGAGAGTTTTCTTGGTTAGTGTTTTCCTTTGTAGAGGAGGAAGGAGAGAAAGGGAAGTGCTTATTTGCTTGATGAGTCTCATCTGAAAGTCTGCAGATAAAGGAGAAAGTAGAGTTTTGTATGGTTAAAGGCAGAGCAGCAGGTATTCCAAGTCATTTGTTGAGGGTCATGAAGATGCATCCAAAACAAGTGAATTTAGTGGTTTATAGTGCCAAACATAAATACAAACAAGGAAGATCATTATGTCAAATGAACTGTGGTTCTTAATGCAAAATGATTGCACCAATGCCAACTGAATTTCATGTTGAAAGACTGATTATAAGCTACATGCCTCCAGATGAAAGCAGAACAGAAATCACTGCTCTGTACTTAACCTTAGAAGGAGGAAGGGATAACTGCAGTGAATATGTGTGGAGAATTTTCAGACTATGAAAATAAAAGAAGGAAATGTATGAGATGGAAGTGTGATATAACTGATATTTGAAAAGACAGGGTTATTCTGGTTCTTGTATTTCATAATTTGATGTGTGTCTTTTGAATATCCCTTCATTTAAGCCATTAGAATAGTAGCCACAGAAGGTATGAAGCGTCTAAGGTGGTGATCGGGAAAAAAAGTATGCTCTCGGCCCTGTAGCTTTTTTCAGTTATTTTATTTGTTTTTCTAGGGTGTCAGCAGTAAATCATTAGCTGCCATGTTGTAGAGGTTCGGGGGAACTTTAGATGTTCAGTATTTCTCCAGATGAATGTTGATACTCTTTCCAGCTCTATGTGCCTCATTGTTTCTAGCAAGTATGATTAGATTTAAGAAATAGTTATGTGAAATTTATTTAGCTATTGTTTGAGTAATAGTGAGGGCTCAGAGCATCTTGGAGCTCTGCAGTAGCTCCAAAGGAACAGCACTAGCATCAACAACATCCGTCTTCAGAACTGTTGACTCTTACCTCAGGTTATATTGACTTTTCGAAGCAGGATGATGAAAGAGGTCAGAGATGACCTTAGTCATAGATAAAGAGAAATATCAATTCAAATAGAAAATAAGTTTCTCCTTATTTACTTTTAGCCCTTAATGTCTGTGAATCTTGACTATAAGACAGTTCTCTATCCAGGCACAAGAGCTGCAAGATGTTAAAGATTTCTGGACTGAGTACTTGAATTCTGTATCAGTGAATACCGGTAATCTGGAATAGCTGTTTCTGTTGGAGGAAGTACCGAGACTTTGTTTACAGCACTATGACAAGATATGTTTTGTGTCGATGCTGAAATGAGAGAGTTAGTGCATACAGGAGGTGTCTCCTCCTTTGATGCAGAATCGGTTCTTTGTATCTTCCAATATATGTTGTCAGTAAACGATCCCTGTCACAGGCTGCCCTGTGATGTTAGATCCAGTGGGCAAACATCAGGCCTCTTTTTGAAGAAGAGAAAAGGGTGAGGGAAGAAAACTGATAATGGAATGTACAAGACCGAGGAGGGTCTTCCTCACCAAATATAGGGAACTAACTATTCTGAACTTCTGTATTAGACTATTACTTGGTCCAGACTCAAATACGCACCCAGTGCAACTTGAAAATAAATTCACAGAACAGCAATATAATATACTGGGCATATGTAAATGGTGAAGTTATTGAGAGAACAGGAAATATTGCACCTAACAGGAAAGATTAATGTGGCAAATGGATTCTTGTGGAAAATGCCCAGTTTTAATATACTCAAAAAAATTAAAAATCTGAGATACTGGCAAGCATCCTCTCTCTAGTTAGCAAACTGCAGAAGCATGTCTGTGCAAAATGAGAGCTGTTTGGCTGGCCAGTTTTCTGAACTGAAAAATTAAAGGCATTGTATGACTGAATATTGACACAGTCAGGAAAATCACTCACAACATAAGGAGTTCCAAACAGAGAGGCTACCGTTGGGATCACCATATGTAAATGAGAGCATAGAAGTGGTGAACAGCAATTGGCCCTATTTACAAAAAAGATGACTTTCCTACAAACATAAGAACTGCTACCATTCTCTAGGCTTGCTGGAGGCAACCATGTTGTTCCTAGCTTGGTAACAGTTAATGACAGTCCCCAATTTATTAGTGTTGAGTTTTTGCAGTTTGATTAAATAACAGGGACAAGATTTAGGAATCTGATCTTAATTGCATCATTATAAGTGTTTGTTACGTGTGGTGGGGTGAGATGGAGGTGGAAGTGGAGAGCGGGGAGGGGGAACATCTCTTTATTACTGAGCTAAAGTATTTTGAACTGAACCAATCATCAGACTAAAGGGAGAGGGCTAGGGGAAGAACAAGTCCTTGGGGAGTGATAAGCAGAAAAGAGATGAGCTACAGGAAGGCTGAGGACCTAAGGAGGGTAGCTTTTTGTCTGGGGCTGATGTGGGCAATAGCAGACTGGGGTCTTCCTAGTGAATCTGAGAATCGGTTAGGTACCCACTTGCCAACAGGCTAGTTAGAAGAATAACACATTTTGACAAAAATATGGATGGCAAAGCGCAGATACATTAACAGAAAACCAGGGAATGGGCAAATAAGTTTGCACCTCTCGGAAGATATGAACTATTCCGAGCTGCTGTTGTGGCAGTGCCACGGTACCAGCCTTTCTTCACCATATGGGCAATGCTGAAAATAGGTATTGACAGGTTTTGTAATTCACAGCTGAAGAGCTGTGGCTCAGGGCAGCCTAGGTGCCTGTGGGGTACTTGTGTGTTGCTTTGGTTTAGGAACAGCTGTTTGGCGAGAGCTGTGCCTGCGCATGGAATCACAGAATCACAGAAGGTTGAGGTTGGAAGGGACCTCTGGAGATCATCTAGTCCAACCCCCGTGCTCAAGCAGGGTTGGCTAGACCACATTACCCAGGATTGTGTCCAGACAGTTTTTGAGTATCTCCAAGGAAGGAGACTCCACAACCTCTCTGGGTAACCTGTTCCAGTGCTCTGTCACCCTCACAGTAAAGAGGTTTTGCCTCATGTTCAGATGGAAATTCCTGTGTTTCTGTTTGTGCCTGTTGCCTCTCGTCCTGTTGCTGGGCACCATAGAAAACAGTCTGGCCCCAGCCTCTCTATACCCTCCATCCAGATACTTATACATATTGATAAGATCGCCCCTCGGTCTTCTCTTCTCTAGGCTGAATAGTCCCAGCTCTCTCAGCCTTTCCTCATAAGAGAGATGCCCTTAATCATCTTATTAGCCCTTCGCTAGATCTAGTCTAACCCTTCATCCCCTGCCTCTGTCCCACTACCTGCAGAGACCTGCAGAAAGGAGCCGGGTGCTCACAGAGGCGTGCAGGGGATGCTGCCTTAACAGAGAGGTTTTCCGACGCTAGAATGGAGGTGTCATAGGAATAGCCAGAAAAACTGTGATATAGAGAAGAGTAAGTGCATTAATCTTAGATTTACTAAAAACATAAACAGTGAAGTTTTCACTGGAGGGTATCTACTAAAGGAAATAAACCACTGAATGTCAAAATTTAAGACAGTCATTTGAGGACCTTTTGAAAAAAATGGTTTAAAAATTCAGGAAGAAATTTGGTCCTTTAATTAAAAATCAACAGGGATATTGCACAGGGTAGTTTCACTTTCACTACAAGTGGATATTCAGTATTGTAACTAGCAGCTTTTGCATGAGGAGTGTGTTCTTTTCAATCCATGTGTCCTGAATGTCATTGCAGCTAAAGTAAATAAAGTTATTACTTCATATTTTCATCAGATTGTTTGGATTTGTAACAGTGAAAAATCTTTTGGTTTGCAGCCACTTTGGGTGCCTTGTTTACTTGTGGAGTTCCTGGCTTCTTTTCTTAGATACTAAATCTAACTTTCTTCAGGGTTTTCAGAGAGCTGGTACTTAAAAAGTTATCAATAATCTAGGTGACTGTACATGTACAGATTGCAGATTTTCATGGTTTATTGTTATGACTGAGTTTCAAGTTAAAAGATGCTGGATCTTGTCGTCTTCTGACATACCATAAAACTTGAACTGAGATTTTTTTCCTGTTCATCAGCAGTAATACAAATGCAGCAGGTAAATTGAGGCCCCCACTCATAAATGTGCAACTGCATTGTCTTAAAAAATTTAGATGATAAGGAATAGAATAGAGGCCCGTGGTGTGTTGTCTGTTTTGTTGCTTCTTTTAATTTCATTTTTTAAGATACTAAATAACGTTAATTGGAGGAAGAAAAAAATCCTGCCAAGCCAGGACAATACAGAAACTCCATCATTGTTATCCTGTCTGAGTATAATCTTTCGAAGAAACTATTGATTCAAGCTTACAGTTGCATTCTTTATAACATTTATAATTTCCTTCTGTTTTGTTGCCAGCTTTTCCCCCTTAATTAGTCTCTTTGTGTATAATTTCTGTCTCCCTTTCTGTGGTGTTGTTACACTGTTCTTTCTTGTTTGGGGTTTGAAGTCTAACCAGGTAACTGGGCAACAGCCTTCTCCAAACTCACCTAACCCTTCTTTTGTGACCTCTCTTGCCATTCTCCAGTATAAATTAATGATGCAGTCATATGCAGAAGAGGATTAAGACAGGGGACTGTGGCAGCATGGACAGGGGTTTTCCATTTCCATCTCTGGTATGGAGTGTTTGTATGATTTTGGGAAATTCTCTTGACATTCTTGATTCTGTTTTTCTGATTCAAATGTTGATGATGAAACTTGCAGGAGAATACTGCTGTCATATGGGTACTAAAATTGAAGATTATGTTGGACTAACTTCAGACAATTCAGATGTGGTTTAGAGATGTGGAATTGTTTCAGCTTGTTTACTGGAACAGATAAGTTAGTTCTGAAAATTTACCTGCAGGGTCTGAAGTTAGGTACCCAAAATGCATGCCTGCTTTTGAAACAGTTCAGCTATTTGTATTAGTTTTCATATGATGTGGATATATTTGTAAATAAAAGTAATATATTTTCAAGAAGTATTCTTTGTAGATTATGATCCATAAAAATTCTTGTGTAATAATTGTCCCCAGCTGCATACTTACCCTTAACATCTGTGAGTGAACCAAGAGGCAACCAAAGAAATGATTAGTCTTATTTCCTTTGCCTTTCTCAGTCAGACGCATAAAGCTTGGTTTAATGCCAAATGAGATAGTGGTTATCCTCTTCCAGAAAGTGCACCCTTCATTACCATCTGTACAAATTATAAGTGATATGAGATGTACCTAATGTCATCTCAATTTCAAGAAGTATGAGTTTTGACTGGATAATAGTTTCAAACAGATGAAAGCATCAGCAGTAGTTTACTGGATTTTGATCCTACAGTATATCATGAAGGTGTCCTTAGGTGATTTGGATTTTAACTCTTGCAAGTTGCAGCATAGCAGTGATTAGAAGTTCAAACCTCAGAAGGGCTGACTTTGGGGAGTATATAGTTTCTGTAAGTGATTTTGCTGAAAGGAGGTAAGGAAGAACAATTTTGATCTTTGTTTTTAGATTAAAATATGAGAACATTTACAGTATTTATGCGTGTTTAGTGCATCAGTACTCTGTTTTGGAATTAGAAAAGTAAAGCGTAAAACTTTTTCTTTCTATCTTTATATTGAGCTATATTGGAATTCCAGTACTTTAAAATGGATTATTGCTGTTCAGTAAGTCTTTGCAGAAAGTATATGAATGCTATGATCAGCCTGTTTGCCAAGATCTTTCACACATTTTGTTATGATTAAATCAATACCAAAATAACACTTCGATTTTGCTAACAGCAATGCCTGACCAAAAAGGCCATGGAGAATAACACAGAGTATATGGGTGGTCCCTTGTAAGAGGAGTTGGTCTCCTCAGAAGGAGTAATCGTTTGGGTCTGTCCAAAGACTCAGTGACTGTAAATTGTTTAATCTGCTTGGAGAGCATAAAAGCTATTCAGTTACGTTAATCAGCAGTTTTGCATCATGAGAGTTGAGATCTGCTTTCCTTGTTTTCTTAGAGATTATTGTCCATAAATATATCAAAAATGTTTCATATTCAAATGATTTATTTTAGTCTTTTGCAACTGTCCTTCCCCTACTGTGCTCTTTTCTGTTTCTGCACTATAAGTGTATATTGGAGTGTGTGTGTGTATATATACATACATATACTTACAAAAATAAAAATACAGTCTTGTGTGTAAATGTGTTTCAGCTGTCCTTTATTTGATTGTCACTATCGTGTGGTTTCCTTTATGTTTATACCATTTCAGTACAATTGGTGGTACCACAGTAAAAAGGAGTAAGTAACAGTGATGGTTCATCAGTCTCACTGGCTACCTGTGCTTCTCTTGGCTGCCTCCTGACTCTCCTTTCTGCTCAGGAGGCAGCTCTTTGCATCTAATCTCTGTCCATGTTGATCAGATTGTCTCTGTCCAGCTACCTGAGGTGCATCAAGTTAAGTTTTCTCTAACCTTTTAAAACCATTTACAAGCCTTTCTTAGATTTCTTCTCAGTTTTTTTCCCCCTCTTTTCATTACACCCTTCTTTTCTCCCATTTCACCTTACTTGTTGATTCCCCTCTGTGCCAGTGCATTCAGCCTGAAGAATACGTAAATACAAATCTGTGTTACCATTGCTCAAACTTCTTATTTTACAAGGAGATAGCTTTTTTCCTTATTGTGGGGTAAGTTTCTTCTGGTCTCTCTGTACACCTTTACTGTGCTTGTCTTTGTGAGCCCTCCTGGGCAAGGAATCCATTTGGAACAGGACTTAATGATGGGTGTTTTAAAAAAAGAAAAAGAAAAAAAAAACCACCCAACCCATCATAACAAGCAGAAACATATCTGAAGATTCCCACATTTGGGGTGAGGAGGGGAAGATGAGAGGACTGAGGAGAGACTTGGTCATTCTAAAAAAAGAAAAGGGGGGGAGCAGGGAACTGAGGGAGAAAAATGTGAAAAAATAATCCATAATAAGTCAGGAGAATTAATCAAGCATAAGGAGGAGGGAGTAGCTGCCTGTCAGAGGCAGCCGATGGACCAAGTAGCGGGAGCAGGGAAAAGGGGCCTTGGTGAGAAGAGCGTTAGTAACTTCAGTGGTCGCAGAGCAGGCTGAAGCTGTAGCTGCAGAGGATGAGGTAGCAGAGGAAGCCGTGAGGAAGGAGGCACAGGCTGCACCCTCAGAGCTTGCCCGAAAGGGGAGGGAGAAGATGGCATGGCAGCAGGAGAGGCGGAGGTCACTGAGGTATGGATTTTGCTTTCCGGATTTGCTGAAAGCAGCGAGTTAGCAAGTGGGAGAGCACAGCCGCCGTGAACGTGGCAGCTGCTGTGCGTTCAGTGGAGGGCTTGCACAAGGCTCAGTGCTGTAGCTCGCTTTGTAGCGGGAAGGACTTTGAGCCAGGAGGTAGGGATTAGTCACGGGCTCTGCCCCTAGCTCGGTGGGCAGTGGAGATTTTTGGGTGGTTGTGTCATGCGAAGGGCAGCGCTCCTAGTGCAGCACTGCAGTGCAGTAGCGGCAGCGCGAGCTGGGCAGGCAAGGGAAATCACATCCTCAACTGATAAATCAAAAACAAGAAAAAGGCAGTGTTAACAGTTTAATGGCAGCCAGGAGGTTTTTACAGAGGTCTCAAAAGTTTATGACATTGTTGATAATAACATGCAAATCCTCACGCTTAACAAAGCTTTAGTAGGCTATCAAGTAACATTAGCTAGTGACACAGTGCTTAATTCTTATGTCATAATATATGTTACTGAATAAGAAATGTAAAAAGTAGGCTTCTTTTTTAAGTCTCATTTTTGGCTGAAAATGCCGTTAAAGAGGTTAAATGTTTGGCTTTTGTCTGTCTTATTGCTTGTGTAACAATACCTTCAGGCAAGACCGACTTGTCTAGGTCTCATTCCGTGGTTAAAGCATTTTCTGTAATTTGCTGTAATGATTTGGTCTTTGTGATTCTGTGTTGCTGGTATTTTGTATGTTTATGAACTCCTGGAGTACTGGAAGGGAGCTCCTGTGTGGCCACACTTGAAACAAAGCTTTCTAATTGCAGTCTGATTTACTCAGCGGCTGGTGCACTGAAATCAAATCCTGATACCTAAAGGGTAAAAAGAAAATCAGTTGCAAACTGTTTTTAGAGAAAACATCACAGATCAAGAATTTCCTCAAGGAACCCTGAATAGGATTTGGTACTTCCGTAAATCTCTGAGGGAGGGAGAGAGAATGGGTAGGAGAGAGGGGAGGTGCTACTGGAAGTGCAAAGACCAGCATAAATTTCAGAGATCACTTATTTCTCACTTACAGTGACTGAAAGATTTGTTTTCAGATACATGATTTGAAAATGGGGCAAAAAAAAATCCCTAAAATTGCTTGGATAGTCTTAATAGTGAAGCTTGTCCTGGGTAGATCATAAATCTACTGTTTCTCTCTGACTTTTACCTAAACTCTTCTGTACAGTTCTGTTGTCTTATGTGTGTGTGTAACTCCAGTGGGAGGGCCTCATTTTATTGAGGCACTTAAAAGTTCTGATTTGAACTTTTCTCGAAAACATGACCTCCAGCATCTCAGACATGAGCAGGCTCTAGCAGATATATATCTTATTTGGCAATTGTCTCTGTTCAGCAGTAACAAAAGTAGCAAGGTACTAAAGAGCTTTTAATGCTCACTTTGAGTAAGTTGATAAAATGTGATTGGAAAAAAGCCAGAGGAGATTAATCAAGCACAGTTTGTTAAAGGTACTGGAGCAAATCATGTTAGTTTGAGTGTTGCCTGTCAGCCTCTTCATGCTGTCTTCTACTCGGAAAACAATGTGCTTCTGCCACGCTGCAGCGAAGTAGAACTACTTTGTGATCAAATGGTGTCTTTTTCTCCTTTACTCTGTGCAGTCTCCAGTGATCTTCAGTCTCGGCTCTTCATGATCCTGTTATATTGTTTTTCTGCAATGTTTCACAGAAATTTCACATTGACAACAAGGATCAATCAGAAGAGCTCTCATCCCCCAGCACTTCTGTGCAGTCTGCAATAAGGTGTGGTGGCATTGTCAGATGATCCTACACAGTGCTCTGAGCTTATAACCATCAAAAAAGGAGAAGTTAAGTGCCAAGCACACTTTCCCAGGAAACCATCAAAACTCTTGTTTTGTTTTATTTAATTTTGACTTGAAGAATGTGCCTTAGATGTAAATATTAAAAATCCATTCATTGATGGTCCTTGTCCCGTGTTCATATCCCTCTTTTTTTCCCCCAGGGATTTAAAGTCTCAAATATTTTTGTGCAAATGGCATTTTCTCTAGATTGCTTCCTTCCAAATACCAGGCAGTTCTGTAAACTTGCAGATTCTGCTAGGATGGAATTCACTTCCACGACTTTCAGTCATCATAGTTAGGCATCTAGTTTAACCTCGTTTTCTAGATTCCATCATCAGCAGTGATAAAAGACAGGTATCTCCAAAAGGCATTTCCTCCCACCAGTCACAGAAATGAATCTTAGAAGAGCGTAAATTGCTATCTGGAGGTGGTTGTCTTTTCTCATTGATTACACAGGGAACCTGGGCAATTAACTTTAGTTAAAAGTAAGTGTCTAGAAAGCTAATGTTAAGTGAGCTGAAATCCACCCTTAGGTACAATCCACCCTAGGCAAAAGCTGAATAGCAGGGGTAACCTTTTCCTGCATTATCCCTTGGTTCTTGGTGTATGTTAAATTAAAAAAACCAAAAGAGTGTCATATTCCTGTGGTGTCTGAGGTATCTGCAAGGCAAGGACTGAGTCAAGGATAAAGGTTTTTTCAAGACTTTATTTTAATAATATGCAGTGGATGGTTATCAGATCAGTTCAGGCACTGAGATGGTGGCATGTGAACATGTCTATATAAACCTTCCCATTTATTGCCTTTTTCTTCCCTTTTGTCCTCATTTCCATTCCTTCTGCTGCATGTTTTAGTAGAGTTATTCAACTAAATAATTATATTTTTTCTTTCTTATTCTGAAATTGCCTATCCACTCCTTCCAGCTCATCTCTTTCTAAATCTAGTCTATTCCCTCACTTTTCCCCTCCACCCACCCATAAATTTATTCAGACTTTACTGGGAAAGGGATATGAAATAGTCATCTCCCTCTTCTCCTCCCCCTGAGAATTTTATCTGGCATGTTCATGAATTTCCCCTAGTCTCAAGAGCAATTCAGAAAGGATAGATTTCTTCTCCCATGTACAGCCAGTGTGAGGTGATTGCCAGAGCATTGTTCTTCTAAAAACTTACTTTTCTCTGTGGGTGGAAAAAAAAAAAGACAACTAAGACAAGCAGTGATTTAAAAAAAGGTTTTGTGTTCAGGCATCCCTGAATTACCCAGTAAGGTAATCCAGGACCAAGACAGCAATTGTGAGGATGGTCTGGGGACATGTGTGCTGGGCAGCAGCAAACTCGTATGTTAAAGTTCAGATGAAAAACGTAACTGAAATTTTCCCAGAGGTTGTGTAATAACGCCGTAGCCTGGCCCTTTCTCCATACAATACTGCAGGTTTTCAGCTGGGCTGTTACAGCCCAATGGCGTGCTAAAGTTTCCCTTGCTTAAGGGCTATGAGGTAATCTCTGAACCTCTGTTTCTAAGAAATAGATCTGTCCAACAGAAAATGGGAAGGAAGTGAATTTATTGATGATAATGCCCATCTGAAAGGACAGAAACTGGCTGGTACAAACCCGTGCAGACCTATTTGACCTACAGGCCTTGGCCATTACGCCTTTGTGGATTACTAGCCATGTTTCAAAGATCTCAGTGGTTTATGTCTTAAAGAAAGCATGACACTTCCTAAGATTTCATTTGTGTATGCATGTAAGTAACTGGAGAAAACAGGAATAGAAAGGGAATGGCTACCATACATGAAGGAGGGTACTTGTGCAAATACTGTTTCATCCAGAGAGACACTGTCATCCATTTGAGACTCCCAAGCTCTGTTTTCTTCAGTAGTGTCCTTTCTGGCAGAGACAGGGTTGTAACTCTGACAGCTAGCAGGGCAGCTGTAACTCTTCTTCGGTCACCCTCCATTTTGTTTGCACATTCTTTTTCATTTTTCTCCTTTTGCGGAGCTGGGTCTCCTACAGCTAGTTGGTTCATTGCTACTAGCCATCTTGTAGGTGGCTAAGAAAAGACAGATGACTGTTTTGAAGTTTATGGTTCACATGCAACTCCCATGAGGTGACTACATCACATGTCCAGAAGCAGGATTGTGGCACAGGGGTTTTGGGTTAATCTGAATGCACAGCTGTAGGAGGAGGCAAGCCAAAAGCCTGTGCTGAGGCTGACATTGCTGGATCACACTAGCACACAGCTCTGTGTCCAGCAGTGGAGACACAAGACCCCTGGAGATCTGTTGTTGTCTACCCCCCGCTCCTCCAAGGCATAAGGTATGTATTTTGTAGCTCTCAGACCACATGGAGATTTTGGTATGTAGTCTGTAGGTTTGGGAAGGTTGGCCAACCTGTCTTACTCCCTTCCCTCTCCTGAGTGCTTTTATTCTTTGCAGCTGTGTTGCTTCCCAGCTGCTGCCTCTCTGTCTGTATTCCCTGCTGTAGAAGGCTTGTAAACCTAACCACTGACCTCTCTTCTTTGCCAGAAGGTTGATGCCTCTCCAACAAAATATCTGTCCCCTCAGAAGTGCTTACTTTTTTCCCCATGTAATAGTTCTGTATTGTGTAGCACCAGCTGAAGTGTCAAACTGGGATTGTTTCACTGGCATCATTTGTACCACTGAACCATTTCAGCAGAGGGTGAGGAGGGCCATGACTGGTCAAAAATGACTCCTTAGTGGGCAGTTCCTAACACCTTCATATTATTTAACTGCCAGTATCCCCATGTGTGTATTTCTTTAGTGATAGTTTCTGTGTGATGTACAAAACTTGGTTCACCTTAGTTTTGTGGTGATACAATGCTACTCTGACAGCCCATGCAGAAGCATCTGTTTATAACTAAAATGCTGTTGTTAAAATCTGGTCCCCAAAGCAAGTGTGGCTTCACAGAAGTTGGTATTCTGTTCTTGTGTAAGGCAGGATCTTTAAGGTGGCTAGAGAAACCTGAATCATTCTGTTATGTTCTGGGCTATGGTCATCTTGAGTGTCAGTAGCACTTTTTCAGAAGTAACCTGCATTTACTAATACTGCTGAGGTATCAGCTTGGGATTAGTTTATTTTTGGAGCAGGACTCACAGATGTCCTGTCCTCCTTCTGTATATTCAGAGAAACAGTGCGATCTGAAAAGATTCACAGAAGTCACATAACAGCTATGTAAAAGACTCCTCTCGCAAAGGAACCCTAAAGCATTAGGGTAAGTGATGGATGTTTTGTTAAAAGTAGAAACGTCTCCTAAGAACCCTTTCTTGTGTAGGATTACCCATAAGAACAAATTGAGGTGGCAGTTCTGTTCAGCTGGGGTTATCCCTTTGCTACATGTACACCAGGTCCTTTGAAATACTAGAAGAGGATTTTTTCCAGAAAGTTCTTGGTATGTTGGAGTTTTACTGTGTCTAAAGGCTCCATCTGCTTTTGATTCACATACTGGATTATCTCCAGTTTGCAGTTCTCTCTGTGTTTGAGGGTCTTCCTATAGCTTTTTTGGTAATCTGTCTACTGAGAGTTTTCCTTCTCACACGGCAGCCTGTCTGCTTTCTGAGATTTAGTTTTGTCCGATATCTACAAATAGCTCGTCTGAGGTAGAAAGACCAACCGTTGGTCCCCTCTATTGTGGCTCTTACCAGAGTCTACAGCAACAGACTTGGGAAATGCCCCAAATCCTAGCCAGTCACACCCTGATGTGGCAGCTCTTAAGCTACTGATGTTGTGACTTTTATACTCTGCCATACTGGATATAACAGAGATGCAGGGGTATGCTGTTTGTGATGAAGACTATGTGATACTGATTATCCAAAACAGGTTTGTAATCAGGTCTTTTCTAATCACAGGATGTCTCACACCAGTGTCCAAGGCCTGAACTAGGGTTCGTTCTTTGATATATATTATTATATATGTATTATTACTTCATTATTTGAGAGGAGAATTCTTTTTCCTTAGGAGAATGTCTTAACATTTTGGATGAACTTTACAGGTGTGTCAGCCTCTGACTTTGAAGACAAATCACATTCTTCCTGTGTGGACCTAGGTCAGCTAGTCTGTTACTGTAGTTCACCTTTCTTTCTTGTTTGTCTGCTTGGAGTCAGGTTTTCTTTAGCTTTGGAGAGTTAAGAGAATGAGATTTTAGTCTTGTTTGAAGTCTTCCTCACTGTGGTCTGCATCTTCAAGGGCCAGCTTCCATGTTAATGGCACCGTAATAGTTTTCAGCAGACAGACAGCTTCCTCCATGGTTTCAGCTCAGTGCCAATCCATGATGGAGGTCTTAGAGAAACTGTTCAATAACCACTAGTTCAGTCGCTGTTATGTCTAGTCCTTCAACTTGAGATAGGATGGCAGAAACATTTTTGCTAGTTGGGGGGCTAGCACCAATAAGCTGCTTCTCTTCAAGCTGGTACTGGATCAGTGCACCTAGTCTGTGTAGCAAAATAAAAGAAAGAAACTGGCCGTCCAATCTTCTTAGTCCTACGTGCTTTGTACGACAAAAACGGTTTAAGGTTGCTTTTTGATAGGAAAGAGTACTTAGTCCTGTGCAGGCATGAGATAACAGTGACAAGGACGCTCTGTCATGTTTCTGTGATTATGACTGTGTCACACTCATTTCCCAGCTGCTCTTTGAACGCGCTCAGTTCCATATCTAGTTTTTGCCTTTATTTAAGAGCTTCTTACAGATGTAAGAATGATTTAGCTTCTCAGGCTTGCTTTCAGTAGTGCGTTCCTGTGTTCTTCACCCTAAGAAGCTCCTGCCTCCTCCTGTAGCCCTCTGCCAAGCACTTAGATTCCCCTCAGCTATGTTCCTTCCAGCTGCTGCCTCTCTGTCACCTGGCTTAACCCTCTGTCTAACTTTAAGGAATTGAAAACCTGTCCTCCCACCCCGCTTTGAGATCTGATGAGAGAGATCTTGGAGCCTGGCAATGACTTTGTCTCCTTCTTTCCCCTCCGTGGTGATCAAGAGCTGACTGGAAGATGGTCAGAGGAGACATTGCTTTCAAGGAGTGATTCTGTTGCTTTTTTTCTGTGGCTTGAGAGAGAGCAAGCTGTATCCAGTTGGGCTAATGGTAAGAGTAGATCAAAATACGCTAAGCTGACTATGTGTTTTCTGTTCATTTTTTCCTTTGCTTTTTTCATGCACAGATCTCCAAGGCAGTAAGAAAAATTTGTAACGCTCTAAAAAGAGATTTTGAAGTCTAAAGCAATCATGGATGCAAAACTTAGAACACTGTGTTCCCAAATGAAGGATGCAGACAGAAAGCTCCCACCCAGATGGGTTATACTCCTTTCCAGTGGCAGCAGGTAAACTTCAGAGAGTAAGCACCTAAAGATCGGATAGAAGATGGGAATTAGTGATGGGATTGGACTCCAGGTGTGTCCAAGTCCAATAAATATGTTCAACTTCCTCTTCCTAGTAAAATTGCTGTCTCCATTTGATGTAAGTTGAATTTTGGTCAGCCACCTGTAATAAAAATTTGTCTTAAAAATGGCCAAAGCATAAAGTGACAGAACAAAATGTGTTTGGAACTAATACTCTGTTCTGTCCATCCCCCTTCCTTCTTTTTGTGTATTTAATTCCCCATTTTTCTCCACAAGGCTCCGCCTTTGCAACTTTAGACAATCAACTGTAGAGAAGTAGGCTAGACTCCTGCATTGCAACAGTCCACAGACACTCAGTGCCTGCTGCTGAGGAAACGTGCTAGGAGCACGCTACTCCTGTGATATTTCTAGCAGGTGCCCATTTGGGGGAAAGCGGATTGGTCTTCCTACAACACCATAGAAGGGCCTTGTAATCTCTGTGTAAGACCTATGTACTAAGCATTTATGTTCTGTTGTAGTGACAGTTTTAGGAGGCCATCACAAATAAACAAGTGGTGTCTGTTCAAACCATTCATGTCTTTATTTTTGACTGGACATAAATTGTAAGTAACACTTCTGAAGGCCTTTCAGTCATTTTGACTTTGAATGAAAACCCGGCTCCTAAACCTAGCAGCTTTAGCAATGAGACTAAAGCTTCTGAAGATGATAGATGATTTTGAAAATGACCTATGAGGTACTCGGATGGTAAATTTAGTTTTCTCGCATAGATTCAGGTTAAACCTTTTTTCCTTATGAGACCTTCTTATATTGACACAGATGACTGCTGCAAGAATAGCAGTAGCAGTAGCTTTGTGTCTGCATCATGACCACACCTGGGCCCCATTTGAATTCCTACACAGATTACTTATGTTCTTAGTAATCTGATCATGAAAAGGTGTAGAGTGGTCATGGGCCAGAAACGGTGCAGCAAGAAAATGTGTTGACTGTGCCACCTGATCTGTAAGTGCAATTCCAGAATGCTCCTCTATGGTTCAATGTACAGAAATTGAATATTGCTGTCTTCCAAAATACCAGCTCTGCAGGCATGGGCATTTGTGATAAGGATACAGCTTTGGCAGTGTTTCTCTTCGGGCTATGTCCAGAAGTTGGGCTGCAAAGTTATGATGTATTACAGGCACTGTACTGTGTGCTGATTTGTGCATAAAGATTTAAAGCATCAATAAAATATCCCCAAGTTATGGTCTTGTCAGACCAAAGCTTACTGACACAGACTTTCTAATGAACTTCTTGGTATGCTTTAGAGAAGTTTATTTAGGTAGTAAGATGGATTTATGGAATATTTTGTACCATGTAACTGGTTGAATCTTCATCCCCTTAGTCTTCCAGTTGCATCAGAGGTACCTTGGAGACTTCCACTCTTTCAGTCATTTCTTAACTTCCCTATTGCGTTTCACTGTGCCCTATAGCTCTTTGCATCTCTTTTGTTGATATGCCTCTCCAGAGTCTTCCTGCAGTATGGCACATAGCCAGAATAACAGCAGTGTGAAATTGTTAGGTTTTCTTGTCAGTTTTAGGATTGTCCTCAGGTTTTCTGATCAGGAACGTTTTTGCTCTGAAGCAGTGTAGCAAGGTACAACAGCAGCACTGGGGCTGTTTTTGTCGTTTAGTGCCTCACTGTACATTTACTTGTATTTGGAAGGTTATCTTTGCAGTAATAAGGTTTAGATTTTCTTTTTTCTCAAAGGGAAGATTAGGTTCTGCAGAATAAGATGACACTCGTGAAGGCTTCCTACTCACCAGGCGTGGGTGGATGTGTGGATTTTTCAGATTGTGCTCAAAAGGGAGACTTTTTTTTCCTGTAGTCAGAATGAAAGTGAACATTCAGACTGGAGGGAGGTGCGGGGGGAGGAACAAAAAAACCCCTATCCTTTTCTACTCAGGAGCAGACAGTTATGCCAACTGGCCTATTTGAGAGAACCAGTGAAGTCATCGAGCCGGTTCTATTTTAATACACTGACACAGTGCACTGAGGCAGCTGGAGGTATAGGCATACAGAAAGCAAGCAAGAGAGGGCTTTTTTTTCTTTTTTTCCCCAGCAGCAGAAATTTTTCTTGATGATTGACAGCATCACTGTTTCAGCCCTGCTGAGGTTTTGGCATACAGAATGATTTGAAGGGGCTTGCATATGTCTCAGCATAAAGTGTTGAAGGGGCACCTATCTCCATTTGTTATCTAGAGAAGTCAGTCTCAGCCTCACATGCACATGGCTCTGTGTCAAGCTAGTCTGATGCCATTATTGTACAGAATGGGTTGCCATGGGTAAGTAAAATGGTGACTGTCAGGGGCTGCAGACAGAACCCTTTGTTTAAACAACAAAATGGAAATTTTTTGACAAAGTAAAGGTCAGAAATGCCAAGGCTGCCATTAACTGACTCAGTCCTGCAAGAGACTATAAGAAAAGTAGTACTACAAGAAGTAGGACACACATCATTTATAATTTATCAGTATATAGGAAAACACATTTAATGTCCTGCTGTGCAATAAATGTATCCACTACAGGATCACCAAAGAGTGCTAAGATGTTCTGTGGTTTTTTTTTTTGTTTGTTTGTTTAATTCACCTCTTCTCACCTAGTGAAAAGAGTAGGGTTTTTTATTCACTTAATTAACAGTTTTATCTTATGTGTTTGCATCTGCATGTTTAGAAGAGTGAATGATACATAATTTGCTCCTGGGGTTCTGCCTTGAGGTTTCCATGTTTGCTGTCACAGTGCATTTAAGAGTGTTCCCTGAACTTCATCTTGCAGGCATTTAATGAAAACAGTGTTATTTTTGAAACATGAAAATATGGTTAACCTTATGCTACCTGAGGAGCATTCTGGCAGGTCTGTAGCTGATTTTGAGAAGAGGTGGCCTGTTTTGTATGTAACTTCAGAAATGCTATCCCACTGCAATGTATAGTTAATAGGACTAGACAGAGTTGTAGCGTGAATGCATTCAGGGGTCATGACTGTGAAGGATGCCATGATTCAACCTGATTTAGCAGTGGGAACCTTGACAGGAAGTTGCCGTGTTTATAAGAAGTAGGGTAACCACAACTGCAAACAAACCTGAAAGATTCCACTGTAGCTTTCAGTATGAATTGCAGGCAAGTGTGCTGAAAGTTCATTTTTAAAAATTTAAATACCAGTAGGAGACAGTATGTAAAGGAGACAAATTCTGTCATAAAGTCTCCCAATAACAATAAAATTGCTGTGTTTCCACATCTGTCATAGTTGTTGTATGATCAAAGATCAAACCATTTCAAAGCACCAAATTAATTTTAATATGAAATTGATATTGGAGAGCAGTGAGGAAAGAGGAAGGCCGCTGTCATTTTGGTTGGTTTCACTGGAAATAGAGGGGATGAACTCCTTGCAATCTGCTTTTTGCTTCACTGGGTTAAAAGGCAAATCCTATCAGTATTTTTGCTGTATTACAGAAAGCAAGTTCTTCTGAAAAGGCTTTCTGATAATGATAGGCTGTATTAACCTGGTTCTGTTGAAATTGTGTCTTTTTTATCATTTGAATGTGAAACAAATACGTTTCAGTTGCAGCCTGGCTTGGAATTTAGATTGTGACTGACTGGTAAAGAGACTCTGAGGTTTACAGGAAGTTTTATTTTGTATGAGGGATATATTTTTCTCTTGATCTGAATGAAAGCCCGTGGAAGTTAAAAACCTCAGTCAAGATTGAATATATCCCCACTTGTGTCGCATTTGCCAGTGAAGATAGATTATATTTATGCATAAACCATCACATATGAACAGCTACTAGTCTTTGGCTATGATAACAAATGAGGCATGTGAGCCAGGATTTTTGGCTGACATATTTTAAGAAACAGAAAGCATCAGTCAATTTTGCCTTCTCAACGTGATTTCTATGAAAATAGTTTAAATTGCCAAAGATAAATTAAGAATTTTCAGCCAGACTTCCCCGTTGCAAATCTGCTTCTGTACAGAAACAGAGGCGTGAATTTGGCTTTAACCTGCTATGTTGGTTTTTATAAAAGCTTCTTATTAATCAGCTTCTAAAAAAAAAAAAAGTTTTATTTTCCTGTTCCATACTAGCTTTTTATTCTGCAGTATGTTAATCTTTTTATCCTTTTAGTCTTGGAAGTTTGTTTCTCCGGTGCTTCACAATGAATGCTAACAGGGATGCTGAACCTCTTTGGTACCAGGCTTAGTTCTACCTGTTGTTTAGTCCACGTTGTAGTGTAAGTACTATCTTTTATGAGGTTCCTGTGATTGTAGCTCTAATCTGGGCTTGACTTGATCCTCACAAGGTTCGGGCACCTGGCTTTTGTAGCCTGGGGGCCGCTGCCCTGTGCCTCTCCTCCCACCTTGCCTGTGGCACCCAGTCTTCCAGGGCTTGCCCAGCCTGCCCCAGACCTGTCCCCACCAGAGCTGTTGTAAGCCCCTCCTGGGAAGTCAGAAAAGAGCAGCATGAACAGACTGCCTTTTGCTAACTTGCCGCAAGCTCAGCTGATGAATTATATAAGCATCGTGCATGAAATCAGTGCAACTAGGCAAACATGGGGGCGGGGAGGGGGGAACCCTGTAAGATGCCATGTATTATAATTTGGTCTTTACTTGGCGGCTCTTACTTGGCATCTTGCATCGTTGGGAAATTTGATAAAACTTAGCAGACAGTTAATTCTGAGCCTGACTGATTTATTGGCTTCCTCAGAGGTCAGCAAAGTGCAGACTTGGGCTTGTTTTGGTCACTGCTACTATTGAATTACAAGCACAGCAAATAGATTGGCCAGATGATAAACTCTGCAGGTGAAGAGTAAAGAACAAAGAGCTTGAATCGGACTGGTTTGCACCTTTTCCCTCGGTTTGTAGCTGCGCAACTAGATTAGCTCCATTTTATAACCTACCTTGCTCTTGTGCAGCATTTACATGTAGCATGTCAAGATCCATGCTTACTTTGTTAAATTTAACAATTGCATTCATAAAATTTCTTCATAAGGGGGTGTTAACTTCCCTGCAGTCCCCAATCTCTTCATGTGTTTGTGGAGTGCATGGAATTCTGTTCTGTACAGCTTTTATGTGGCTTTATTTGGTGTACTGCATAAGAAGTTTCTTGGGATTAACATGCTTTAGAACCCCATCTTTCCCCTCTTTGATACCTGTGCTGTTGTGATCAGAGAAATTACTTGAGCTGGAGTCCTTCAGATAGAAAAAAAAGGCAGCTATTAGCAACACATTTTCCATAGGGAGCTTTGGACTTTGTAATCCTTGTTCTAAAATAGTCCAAATCTCTGTTTGCTTTAGGGCACAGTGCGAAACCCCTCTGTCCTCATGGTTTTTTGAACAGAAGAGATCACCGAGAACTGTACTTTGTATGATAAAAAGGGAATTTTGGAGCTTTAGTCTTTTAGGGAGTTTAGTAAAGAGTTTCTAGCTGCACTGTTGTATTTGTAAATTTAACAGGTAGAGGAAGTGCCTTGAAGCTTGGCAAGCGTGTTTTTCCTCCCCTCACCTCTGATATAGATCTGAAGCTGTTGGATTGGAAAAAATTGATATTGCAGACTTATGAAAATAAGTAGGGGGCTGTGAGATTATTATGAACTCTATTACAATAAATTAGTATTGTAATGTCCGTACAGAAGAATTAGAGTTCAGAGTGCAGTTTTATATCGACACCCACTCCTTCTAACAGCTATGAGAGTTTTTAGGTTTCTGAATTACATGCTTCCCAACCTTAAAAAATAAAAAAGCCTAGCTTTAAGAGAGTAGTAACAATTAAAATCAAGCCTCTTTAAAACATCTCAAGTTGGAAGCCTAAGTTCTGAGAAATCTCACCTTGTTTGAAAACCTGGTTGTCTGTCTTTTTATTTATTTATTTATTATTATTATTTTTTTTTAGCTATATAGCTTTAATGCCTTCTGCTTGGGTTTGTCTTCTTCTATTCTACTTGCATACAGATCTTGCACGTTCAGTACGTTGGTGTTTTTATCTGCGCCTTCCCTGTCAGATTAGGCCAACTGTGTTTTACTGGGCAATGGTACGCTGAACTTGCTGGCTCCTCAGGGTTTTTCCGAGGCAGGGAAATAGGAGGTATTGTTTTAGGCTGCACTGGAGAATTGTATTAATTAATTAGTTTGGATCAGAAGGATCCAAAGAAAGAAGAAGAAAATAACTGGACCCACAGATAGTTTTTTATATATCTTCAAAGTCATTCAGGGATATTTGGGTTTGGGCTCAGAAATACAGAGTTTATAAACAGACCAATGAGGACCACAATAGGACTTAAGCTGGAAGGCCAGAGTGACTCTCCTACCTGCACAGAAGTCTGAGAACAGAAATATGCCACATTTTAGAAGAGCCTACATATGATTAAAAAGAAAGGTGCAATTCATTTGCCAAATCAAGGAACAGGTGGCAGAAAGAAAGAATCACAGAAGGGTTGAGGTTGGAAGGGACCTCTGGAGATCATCTAGTTCAAACCCTGCTCAAGCAGGGTTGGCTAGAGCACATTACCCAGGATTTTGTCCAGACAGTTTTTGAATATCTCCAAGGAAGGAGACTCCACAGCCTCTCTGGGCAACCTGTTCCAGTGCTCTGTCACCCTCACAGTAAAGAGGTTTTGCCTCATGTTCAGATGGAAATTCCTGTGTTTCAGTTTGTGCCCATTGCCTCTCATTCTGTCGCTGGGCACTGCTGAAAAGAGTCTGACTCCATCATCTATACCCTCTCTTCAGATATTTATACTGCATTGATAAGATTCCCCCCTCAGTCTTTTCTCTAGGCTGAACAGTCCCAGCTCTCTCAGCCTTTCCTCATAGGAGAGATGCTCCAGTCCCTTCATCATCTTGATAGCCCTCTGCTGGACTTGCTGCAGTAGTTCCATGTCTCTCTTATATGGGGGAGCCCAGAACTGCACACGGTGCTCCAGATGTGGCTTCACGAGAGCTAAGTAGAGGCGGAGGAGTAGAGGAAGAAGTGCCAGTGGGGAAAGCTTTGGGATATGAGTGTAGTGCTATTGGAAGGCTTACCAGCACAGGCATTATATGAAATGTGATTTTTTAGGAAAAAAAAATTTAATGGAGCTTTGAAGGCTTTTTGGTGGTGATGGTGACATTCATGGTAGAGAAGGGGAAATTGGTTCTTAGTGTGGTTATCTTTTCTTTCTCCCCATGCTTCAGAATGGACAAAAAAATTGTAATCTCTGCCTCTTCCAAAACTATCCTAATCTGCAGGAATAGACCAGTCTTGGCAGATTTCATACTGAACGTTAGGAGCTTCAGAAAGTGATTCATCTGCAAGAGAGTTAGAATGGCAATACTTGTGATTCCTGTAGTCAAGGTTGCCTCATTTAACTAACTCCCTGTCATGAATCATGTTTCACACTTTCCTTTTTTTCAGTTTCTTCTGTTTTGAAGGCAGGGAGATTAAATTTAGTATTACATGGTGATCACAAATATCTGAAAGCTAAGTGTTTGGTTTGTAGTAGGGATAGCCTGTTAACATTTGTACTTTTTTAATTACATAAATTGAGTGAAAGACAAAATGAAATCCAAATAAACCCATCAGATGATGGTAAAACATGTTACAGCTCTGTTTTCTTGTTTGGGGCTGTCCCCTGCAGGCAGTTGTTGCAGCAAGAGAATTCTCCAGCATCTTTGTTGGCTCACAGATCATAAAGAGCGAGAATTTCTTAATATTTCAGGAAAGGAAAAAATAATGGGAACTGGGTAGAGAATTCCACGTGTAGTATGTGGAAATAATTTAAAAGCTCTGGATTACATTTCCAGATAGTCAATTTGTTATGGTCTTAGAATACTAATGAAGAAATAGAGGGCACTGCTTTTATTGTGAGAAAATGCTGAAATAAAAGGAGTATGTTTAGGACACTGTACCTTACAGCCTTTAGAAAAGTCTTGAGAAGCTGGATCTCCCTGAATATGTGTACTTTGAGTTAGTAGTCTTTTAGAAACTGACAACTGCGCACAGTGCTTGTTAATTTTTATATAGCAGAACATTTTGAATAAGAGGAGTTTTGTGTCCGTTTTCTCCTCCTCCTGTTTTGATTTCCTTGGTTTATTGCTACAGACAATCCCTCTTCTTAATGATTCTCAAACTTTTCTAGATCTTGCCACTCCATCTCTCTTCCCTGAGGTCATTCTCAAATCGTCCATGTTCTCATGACTGAGGATAAACAAATGTGCAGATGCATGTGGGAGATGAAAAGCAAAACGAAATAACCCCCAAACCCCCAAACGCTACAGTTCACATGTGGTTTTTCCTCGGAAGAACTTGAGAGAGACTAAGCTCTAGATGACAGATGTGAGTCATGTTTCTTTACATGCTTTTGGAAGATGCGCAGATACTGCAGAGCAAAGGACCTGTATAAAACAGGATTAATTCCATTTGTTTAAATATCCTTGTACCTTTCACATTTTCCTTTCTTTTATGGCTGGCAGACTCAAGATTGTTTTATAACTGTGTGATCTCTTTGCCTGCCTGGGGCAAAACGATTTAAATAAAGTAATAATTCATTCAGCCCTCCTTGAGAGACCTTTTTTTCTACTCTGGGAACACACACACACACACGCACCAGAATGTCACAAAAGCAGCTTTTCTCATAGTATGCTTGGTCTCTGCAACTGTGGGACTACCCTCACAAAATATTCACCCGAAATTTCTGTGACCAAGATTTGGCTTCTTAACGCCACATCATTTCTTGAAATTGGTTGTTCTGGCCACTGTATTCGTGAAGACAGTGAAATTTGTTTTGATTTTTGAACAGCTGAATTTTCAGCTGGAAGAAGACATCTGAAGTTGTATTTTTAATTCAGGACAAGCAATTGGAAGTCCGCTGATGCGTTTTTCTTTCTGTGGCAGACTTCTAGGAAGTTGAATCACTTAACTCTTCTGTGCCTGACTATCTACTTCAGTCATTTGAAATGTTAATGGTCTGGAAATTATTGCTTTAGAAATTAATTAAATTTGGAGGTACTTGCATGAAGATGGTCTTATGCAGGCTTCATATATATGTATGTGTATGTATATACACACACCTATACATATTTATATATTTAATGATGCAAATGCTGCACTTTTTTTTTTAAATTGTTTTAGCAATGAAAGGTACTATCCAGATGAGAAGAACTTTCAGTTTCTAAAATTAAAAACAGTCTCACAAGAACAACTTACTCTTGATATGTTTTATGTCCTGGCTTTCAGAATTCAACATACGTTAGCTGCTGTTCTTTTCATTCTCAGCCCTCATTAATGATTGCTGTACATGGACTGAGGCAGGGAGGTGGGGAACAAGGGTTAGTCAAGTAGTATGAAACCAGAAATCTGGTTTTAAAGCTTGTTGCGGTGTAGAAATAATTTTGGTCAGAACATAGTATATGCTCTGTTCTGCATATTGGGCAAAATAATAGGGTTAAAGCAACAAGCATCTCCAAACTCACTTTCAAGATATAGTTCCCTGTAGTTATATCTACACAGTAACAATAATAAAAAACTCGTATTTGACAACAAATATTGTAAAAGAGGTAGATTGTCTATATTTTTCCATATAAAGTCCTTATGAATAGTAGGGTAGGTGAATTTAAAATAAAGAAGAAAATGCAGGAAAAGGAATGAAGTGTAACGAAAGTTATATGGAGTTTTGACCTTTTAAGTAAGATGATTTAATCAAGAAAATTTGTAGCAAACCAGTATACATCAGTGTTGCAGCCATAAAGCAAATACTATTATACTATTTAAAATATTATAAATACTATTATAAATACTAATATTACTTATTATTTAAGTATTAAGCTTGCCAGTTGGGAAAAATATCTTGTCTACTGTAATCTAGGACTCTTAATGTTGTTATTTGTTGCTTGTGAAATTCTGCTCACGTAGGCCAAGTGACTTTCAGTCCCTCCAGATAGACAAGTAAAAATGGTATATAACTTTTTCATTACTGTTGCAGGAAGAAGCAGAGACCTCATTTTATTTGGGGGGGGAATTTCCATGTTTAAACTGCACGGCCATTACAGGTCAGATTAGGGTCAGGGCTTTGCAAATGACTTAACTCTCTGCCCAGCTGCACATCTTTTCCCTTTAGTCATGGTATTAGTGCGTGCCCTTACTCTGCCCCTCATTGTAGCCCTTGCTAGGTGTGCACTTGTGCTGCCAGAGATGCCACTCGCTGGTCTCTACATCTGCGCGATGCTGTTTGCTGTAGCAGGGGTCTGTGATTTGTGGAATGAAGAGGTGCTTTCAGTCCCAAATGGATGTGTTTTTGTGAAGATGGGTATGTGGAGGAAGCTGCTTCAGAGCCCAGAAGAGGCAGTGGTAGGGAGGGGATGGAGCCCATGGGAGTGACCAGCTTGTGCCTTGGTGGTCTGCCACCTGCATGCAGGTTGTCAACCCCAGTCTTTCTTTTTGAGGATAGCAATAGCTAGAACCATGAGATTTGCACTTGGTTCACCTTTTTGTGGTGGAATCAAGCTGCAGTAACTTTCATTTATACAAGATGATACTTGTTTTCAGTTCTTTCAAAGTGAAACTTCCGTATGTGAACAAAGAGTGTAAACTGCTACAAGTTTTTGGTTTTCAACAGCTTAAAAGCTAGTCTCAGAGATGTGGTTTTGGCCTAGTTGTTCCACTTAGATGTTAACTCTGAAACGGCATGATGATTAGATTATTGTGGCTTAAATCCTTACTATTGATCAGTCGACATGCAACACAGGCTGGAGTTTCTGCAGCTGATTCCTGATGTCCAGAAGTCTGGCGTCTGCAGCTGAACGAGTCGCTCTAGATGTGTCATGTTGCCAAAGAGAGAGATGCAGGCACTTCTAAGATCTTATTAGTCTGGTCTGTTTAGATGTCTACTTTAAGATGAGAGGAATCAGCCATAGAAGCGCCTCTTTTTCTCCCTTGGCAGTAAGGGGAACGTTGGGTGGCTGGTTCAGATGTGCTACTGCTGCGAGGTTGCGCTGTTCAGATGCCTGTGTTTGATTAGAGGACCTCCATGCAGACTATCTGTGTCCTTCTTGCACAGTCCCAGGACATCACCTTTTCTTTCCCAGGGCAAAGCTCCCTAACTCTTCAGCTTCAGTAGTTTAGCTTTTGGGCTCCTTGCTAATGATTTTATAGTTATTTGTATGCATTTTTAAACATTTTGCCCACATGAAAAAAGGGGGAAATGGCTCAAAGAAGTAGTAGGAGTCAGGGAGAGTAAAAGGAATCATAAAACATCAAACAAATATTGATTTGATAATGTTGGCAAAATATGTCTTATGTGATGTGGTGTGAATTTCTATTTTGAAAGGGATTTGAAACAGTCACAGAATGTCAAGAATATCAGATTTAGATTCATCCCACCTAACTGAGGCACCTAACTATGTGCTGCAGGTTATGCCTACATAAGCAGGTAATTTGGAGCAACAGGAGCAGATCAGCAGATTGAAATGATGCTGAAGCTTTGTGTCAACACTAGATGCAGTTTGAGGATTTTACTTTGGCTTAAATTTGGCCTGGTCAGCTTTATTGAGCATTTGAAATTTTAGGGTCACCAAGCTCCTAACTAAGGTACTTTGGTGTTTAAAGCTTATGTGGAGTAAAGCTGAACTTAACTGCTTGAAGAATAGTAGAAATTTGCTCTGTTTACTACGGAATTTGTGGTCCTGTGTTACTGCTCTCAGTTCTCAGTTATAGCTGCAATGAAATGATGGTAGCGCACTAAATTTTGTGCAGTTTAGAACAGTCCCAAATTCACAGAAAAATGTTTTCTCACCTTCTCAAAAAGGAAAGGTGTCTCTTTTTAGTTAGTTAGCACTGTGCTTGGTTTGTGGAGTAATTGTCATTTTACCTGGCATCCTCTTTTGGCCTGAATTCCTCTGGGCACAATGGTGGATCATTCATCTGTGTACAGCCGGAGACATTTTTTTTTTTCCATGAATAACATTGTTGCTGAATTTACTTTTTTTTTCCCTTGGGAATTGCTACTGCATAGAAAATCCACCAAATACGACATAATCCTGTGACAAACTGATTTCCTGTCACTGTGTGCTGCAGGATCTCACTGTAGAAGTTGCAGTGGGACATGTCGTGCAGTGGTTGTCCAGTTAGGACCTAACTGCATAGGAAAGCTGTCACCTGAGGTCCCATCTCTTGGAGGCTTGGTCCCTGTGCTATGTGCGGTGCTCTAGCATCTGGAGTCACTTAATTTCCTTTTTTAATCTTCCCGTAACCTACAAGTCAGATGTGTTGCCTTAGTGAATTGTAAATGAATAATTCTATGCATTTTAGGTGTATTTTATAAATTATTTTTTTATCGCTTGTTTCTGTCATAATCACTTGGTCTCTCTGCTTTTGCTAGTCTGATAAATAAATAGTAGAACTGCGTAATGAGAGTGGGCTTATAGCACAATTTGTATTTTATTTATGCCTCTGGACTCAAGGAAGACAGTAGCATACAGTCATGCAGGACTAAAAATAATCTGATTTAAATCAAACCCAAAATAGTTAATGCTCAAAGGATACTGGAATAGGCACATACTCTAGATTTGTAAAAGTATGAGTCTGCAACATGGCTAGTTGTCTTCATTCAAAATTCAGTTTCCTATTATAAGCAACTTAATTGCTACATGCAGCTTTGGAATTTTTACTAATATATTTAATAGCTATTTGCAATATTAGAAAGACAAGTATATTCCATTGTATTTCTCATTTAAAATATTTTTCTGTGAATATTTTAGTGGAAATAGACTGATTTCCAAAGTGGATTAATGCCTTTCACATCTGCAATTCTTAGTTCAGATCAAAAGTGAAATAAGCCATACATGTTCAGAGTGGACATGTGTGCATGTCGTAAATACTACCACACAATCTGGCCTGGTTTGAGAATTAAGAATTCCTTTTTAGCAGGAGGGATTCAGTGCTAAAATATTAATATTTCATAAGCACTACAGATTTATCCTTAATTACTTTTTTTTTGTTCAGATTAATCCCCAAATCGCTCCCAGAGGAAAATTTTCAGTCAAACTATTTTTTCTTTTTTTTTTTAATGTCCCAATATGTTATTTTTTTAAAGTTTTAAAACCATTGGATTTTAAGGACCAGAGTTGTCTGACATTTTTCCAGATAATTCAGCTGTCTTCAGTAGAATTGCAAAGGTAGAAAAAGTGTGGTATGGGTTCTTTTGTTAAATCCATTACTCCCATACTGAGAAAGTGAACGAAACAGGTTATAGCCATGGCGAGGGCTTTATTATTTGAGTATTTTCTGCCTTTTCATCTTGCCCTTCCAAAATTATCTCTTCTTCCAGCATATTTCAGGGCTCTTTTTCATTCCAAAATTCCTTATTGCTTTCAGGTGTCAGCAAGCATGGAGTTTTTGCTCTACTTCTTTCAAGGGAGCTGTCAGAGGGAGCATAAGTTAATCCAATCTCTTTGTCAGGTGTCAGTGCCATTCTGAGATGTTCTTATGCAAAAATATATTAAATAGGGTTTATGTTCTGAGGGTCTCAGGCTAAAGGAGGGCTCTGTCTGAGTGTTGTTATGGACTGCAGAGCGTCTTTGTTATCCTTTGGTCCTAATGTAGGAAGAATATGATTTCTGAGACTTTGTAAGAAGGCGAGTGAGTGTGGGATGGGGACTCCCAGAGGTTTATTTTACATGGCTTACTTGGAGGAATGGATGAATAAATACAAAGATTAAAGTAAGCACTGAGTTGCAATGTGGACACTTCAACAAACACAGACAAGCAAAATCAATTTTTCACAAATGAAAAAGGAGAAAAAAATCAATAGGAAAAGAACTGTTACTTTCAATTTAAAGCTGGAGGAGCTGGGTTTTGATCTCTCAGGCTTCATGCTTTCTTGTTCTCATTCACATGTTCCAGAGTTCTCTTGTTATTGGAGAACTATAGACTGTGTAGTATAGAGATCATTAAATATAAATGGCTGAAAGAATGTGAAATGCTTTCCATCCTTATTTATTTATTTACTTGTCCCATCTGCATGCACATATTTATCCATCTTTAGTTAACTCCTGTGGATGTTAGTTTCTCTATACAGGAGTATTTGTGTTCATTAAGCTTTCACTGTGAAGCCCAGCAGCTTTTTCCTAGAGCATGTTTTGACAATATTTAAGGCACACGAATCAAACTGTAGTTATTGATCTGTGTTTGTTTCTTTTCAACAGACTGTGATTCCATCTGGCTACCTGATGGTAAGAGTGCCCGACAAAGGCACTACCAATATTTTAAGTGGGAAAGCAGGTTTTGACTTTGCAGTGCTTTATCTGCATGAGCTCTGATAAGTAAAATGTGAAGGGACCTGAGTGGGGTGCGGAGGATATATGACCCTCCTCTCTCCCAATAGTGCAGCGTGCTGTAGTGGCAGGGCAGAGTGCCAACTTTTTGTGTTAAAAACAGTCAAGAACAAAACAGTATTTTTGGCAAATTCTTCTTACTAGTTTTCATATTGGCAAACACTTGATGTAATGTGTTAACTCTGCAAGAGCTATGCTACCTCGCAAATGTAGTTCTTTGGAGGCTCAGCCTGGTAGATGATAGGCAAAACCATGTACTGATGCTAAGGCTCATTTCTTAGTAAAGCTCCACAAAAGTGGAGGGCTCTTTTGCAAACAGGCTCTTGCCTTGTCTCAGCTCTGTTGACTTATCAAGAAAGCAAGCAAAAGTGATCATTAGCAGTGTATTGTCAAGTTCACAAGGAAACTGCAGAACTAAAAATCTTTATCACTCTGTTTAATCTCTAATAACTATTTTATCTTGTAATATTTCTTTTTCTTCTTCTCTTTTTTTTTTTTTTTTCTTTTATTGTAGTCGGGTTCATTTCTCTGCTTTGTAAGGCTCCTGCTCTTCCAGTACAAAAGAGTTTTGGGAAATGTACCTACACCCATTAAAGGCTTAGAAGTTTTGTAAAGGTCAGTGAGATGAATGAGAATCTGTCCTGACTTGGATAATTTTTTGCTAGAGAAGCTTACTGCTTGAATAAAAGCATGCTAAGAGCGGTTGTGTTGAAGAACCACAAAGCGCACACACAAGTATGTGCTGATGTATGTGCGTATTTACATATCTGTATTTATATATGGTTATGTGTGTGCATGCACAAATGAGAGTGACCTAGGCTTATTTCATTTGACTTTCAACACCTAACTGAGACACTGCGCTGAGGTAAAGGCGTAGTCACACAATGCTCCTGCTTTGGTCAAGGGAGAGAAAAAAGCTATCCCAGTCCTCAGGTGGGCTATAGCGACCTCTAGAGATGCCTGTCTCTGTGGAAACTATAGGGAGAGTCTAGGACACCTAGGTTCCCAATTTAGGGGCTTTGATTGATAGGTCTAATGTGGACCATGATGGCAAAAAATAATGTAAACTTGTCTAAATAACTGTGACTACTAAATTCGACTTTGGTTCTCAGTGGGATATATCTGTGGCTTAGATGCTTTTGAAACTGTCTCTCAAGCTAATACATAATGGCTGTTGAACTAAAACAGTAATAGGTGTATAAATTGCGAACCAATTATAATGAGACAGTGTGTTTCTGTATTTATGGAGCTCTGTACTACGACTGTGCAGCTAGGCAAGAGCAGGGACTTTGGTCCTTCTGTGGTTTCACCATGCATCCTGTCTCTGCTACTACCCCAAAAAGCTGCTACCCCAGCGTCGCTGTGATAGGCTGCCACCTGCTCAAATGTGTGTTATCGCTCCCTAATGGCTTCTGTCAGAATAAGATATCAGGTCCCAGGGTGAAGTAAGCACTTACTGCGGGCAGGCTGAGCAGTTGTGGGCAGCAGCCTCTTCGGCTCTCAGTGGTGGTGGGACGAAGGTTTGTGCTCAGACCCTCAGTCACCTGAATGCTGTGTTGCTGTGTAGAGAGAAATTGAATAATGACAATGCAGTTTCCCTTATTCTTTCCTCTGTAGTTTCTAAGGCTATGCAACTTTCCTGTAGTCGTAGCTTCTGATGTGGTGTGAAATTAAGTTGGCACATTTAGTAAGAAGAGTTTTCTAGCAGAAAGAATCCTTTCTGTGTGGTTTGAGGAAAGGCTATGTTGTTATTTTGAAACATTTTTGCAGAAATTGCAGGAAGGCATGAAAGGCAAATAGGGAAAAAAAATTCTGCATGGAACCTTAGAGACTTACATTTTAGGGAAATCTTTTATTATATACATGGACGTATCTGAGTGGGAAAACAGCCAAAGAGTTTGAAAGGCACTGAGACATCCACTAGCCGAAGATCAGAAAAAATAATAGTGTGCCAGACAGCCTCATGCTAAATGCCTCTCCTCTTCCAGGTGAGGTAAGCAGTATTAGCTTCTCTCTTCAGTCTTGCTGTCATGTACCTAAACAACATTTGGAAATCAAAGAGCATAAAAAAACTTACAGAACAACTTGAATGTATTGTGTTTCTCACTTCATACTTTTATAAAATGTGCAGTACTGAAGCCATTCTACTGCAAATTGGAGCTGGCTGCTACTGTAGAGGGCTCAGCTGTGGTTCCCTTAGGTTGCCTACAGCATTCAGACACCCTTATATTGTAGTGAATGTGCATAGGGCAGTGGAGACATTCCTATGGAGAAAATAAAAATAGCCATAGGCTTTAAAAACAATCCTCCAACTTTAATTGACCACAGCCAGGTAGGGATTGGAGAAAGCAGGAAAACATCTAAGATGATATGGATCCCTCTTGCTGTGGAGTTTGACTCTGCTCTGAGGTTCTGTGGAAGCTGTTGTTGCCAACAATTGAAAGTGCTTTCAAGAAACTGTTCCTCAAATAAAGCAGAAGTCTGAGTGGCAGTAGGCTCCCTTGCCCTTGCAGAGTTTGAGCATAGGTGAAATAGAGGTTATTTTCTGTTTCTTTTCTTGCTATTGGTTTGCTAAGATTCAGAGTAGTCAGAAATATTAATATAATGAAAATACGCAAACTAGAACTGTCATCTTTTTCTTGTGCTTGTAAAATAGGACATTTGCCAGATAAGTATATTGTAAAAATAAGGAAACCACAAGCATTACAGCTGAGTAGCTTGAAAGTTGCATCTTTCTGAGTTTTTCCATTCTCTCATTTCTTTAAACACTTTTTCTCTCTTTCCATGTCTGACTTGTCTTCATACCAGTGTCTCATTTGCATTTGTCTGATGTTTTCTGTTTATTATTCTCATACCCTTTTGTGTCTGTCTTTCCATTCTGGTCACTTGCTCATGAGAGTGCAAAAGAAAGATGCTCCTGCAATTAAAAAAAAAAAAATTCTAAAGTCAGTAGAGGTATTTCTTTTGTATTTCCTTTCTCCATCACTCACCTTGTTCTTCCTCCTTTAGCCCACCATTTTCACTTTGTGCACTCTGTTCTCTTCCTCATTTTTATCTTTCTGCTGCTCTTTCTCCTTCCTTTGCCAATCCTTTTCCTTGCCCATCAGGAGGCTACACTCCTGCTGGTTCTCCTTGTCTTTAAGGGTAACTGCTGCCACTTGCCTCATCCCTCTTTTTATTTCCATTTGTTACTGGAAGAAACGGAGAAGACTCTTCTGCTTTTGGGCAGCAGCATACCTCACTGCATAACTGATGTGCTTGTTCTCTTCAACCTTTTCCTTCTGATCAGTGAGAAAGTTTAGGAGTGCCCAGATCCTATGATACCTCATGCAGAGGGGTTGGGTTTAAGATAACCTTTTTTGGTAGCAATTTGCTAATTTTAGTTAACTCTTTAAAGTGTGGGTTAAGACTTCAATCCCACTTTGAAGCGCTTGTCTCTCCCCACACATGAAGTCTCTAGCACAGGTTTCTGGATTCCCGAACATCGGGGCCAGGTGCCTGTGAGCTCAGACCTGCATTAGGTAATGTGTGGATGCCGATGTCATATACTGGATCTGGTCTGTTCATAGGTGCCAAATAACTCGCAGTTTCCACAAACTCAGTAGCTGTGCCTTCTAAACATTGGAGTTTATCGTACCTTGTTGTCTGTGGTTCTGATATTGGAAGGTAGTTGGGATTATGAATAGCTAGTGGTGAAAAATCATTGTGACAAAGTCAAAATCTAGCAGTCTGATCTATAGTTTGAAGGGTACTTCATTGCAAGAGGTTTAAAAAGAAAGAAGCTTTTAAAGCAAAAACTGAGATAAGCACTATCAGTGAAAGGACCTTAAAAAGGTTGCAGTCAGGAGTCATAAAGATAGAACTTGTATGGAAATGGTTGCAGATAGTGTTTTACCTTGAACTGTTCATTTCTTTTTATATTTTTATAGTAAGGGTTTTTGATAATATTAAATTAGCTGAAAACTCATATTTCTTTTTACGTCTCCAGTTAAATCTGTTCATGCTTCCAATAGAAATCCATATCTTTAGAGGTTTATAATTCTCAGCTGTAAAAATTTGCTCTGAGCAGAAACTTAGCATAGGATATGATTTCTCAACAAAAATAAAATCCAAGTAATTTCAAATATAAATTATCTGCTACCTGTGAAAGCAAATTAACAGGATTGCAAAAGTTGCATTGTACTTTACTTCAAAGTAGTTTGGGATATAATAGAAATGACATTTTCCAAAAATATGATGGTCTGTAGCTGTCTAGAGTTAAAGTCGTTGCCCAGTAATAGTGATTACTTTGAATTACTTAGGAGGGGACCAGTCTTCTTAAATAATATATTGTCTTTAGATATTAACCCAAAGTATTCCTAGATGGATGTAGGAAGGTATATTCCTCTGGTTTAGCAAACACTTCCAAGATGCATCTCTGTTTTTGACCTTTCGCTGGTTAGTTAGGGGAGGTTTCACTGTAATTGTATGTGTGTTTTGTTTTGTTTTGTTTTCTGAATAAACAAACATGTTGCTCTTTAAATCTGCCCGTTGTGCTGCATGCTGTGAGCGCGCAGGTAAAGATTCAAACTGCAACTAAACATATCCCATCTTACAGAAGCAAAGTGCTGGATGTCATCACGGCATAGCCTACCTCGTGTCTCTGACTGTCTGATCTTTTAAAAGTGCCTGTTGGCATCATATCTGACAGTTAAATGGCACTCATAGCTTTATTTAATTTTCTTTTGAAGCATGTCTGTAATGTAAAGAGAAACAGAGTTGAGAAACAAAAATGCTCCTGTGGACCCTTCATCTCCTTTTTATGGAGAGTTCTCTTTATCGTTCGCTCTCCGTTTCAGGAGTGCAATTACATTAAGGATTGATCGTACTGAAGCTTAATGAGAAAATGTATAGGGCTGTCAGCAGCAGATGAGTCCTGAGATGATTCCAGAATTGTAGAAAAATAAAATGCTTATAGGGCCACAGAGCTTGATCCTACCAACTTTTGCTGGTAAATTTCTGACATCCCTCTACCTTAATACACCAATTGAATGTGTAAGTGTTATCTTATGTTATTTAAAAATTCTGTGTGAAATTCATCCAGTTATTGATGAGTTTTGAAATTCTAGAAACCTGGAAGGCATTTCAGTTGCAAAATAACAGTTAGCACTTGGCATGTTGTCCAGTTTGTCCAACAGATACGGTTTTGATGAGACAGACTTAGCAAATCTAGCAGCTCTCTGGGCCAGAAGCAGTGGTCTCCGTCTCCCCCTCTCCTTCCTAGGAGGAAGGGGAGTCCTAACCTTGTACTCTCTTCTGTTATGCTGACTCCAGTGCTGATTTGGTTCCTGGGCAAGCTAATTCTGGTCACTAATTTGCCTGGGTTTTTTTGTTTGTTTGTTTTGTTTTGGTTTGGTTTGTTTTTTGGCGGGAATTGTTTTGCAAGTTTAGTGACTTTAGTTCTCCAAAAGGTTCAGAGGAACATCATAGGTGGTGAAGCTCTAATGAATCAAGAGTGAATCTTGTGAATTAAGAGAGGAGAGGGGGAAGGAAAGAGCAGAATTGCTCTTTAGGTAGCACCATGCTGTTAGACTGGCTCAGCTGTTTTGATTAATTGTACAACCCCGCCCCCCCCCCCCCCCAAACTAATGTGACTGTCTTGTTCTGTCTGTTGTTCTGTTTTAGAGATGAGAAAGCTGAGGCTGGGGTGCATGATGGGCTTCCTCAATGGCTCTGATAGATTTGATGTATAAAACAGAATTACATTTTGGGACTACTTGCATTGGATCTGAATTACACCTTAGGAAAAAAATTGCATTGCTTGATGTGCTTTGCTTTTATTTAACTTGATTAGAAATAAATAAAGTATTAACATATAAGTTAAGGAATGCAAAAAGTAACATAGATAATTAGACCTAAATCATAGTTACTTTTTCTAAACTGCAGTTGGTTTTCAGATATTATATATTTGCTCAATGTCAAGATCTAGAAGAGCTAAAAAACATTACTTCCACAGTCAAAAACTATTTTTGGTCAAATTTGGTAACACTACTGATTTTAATAAGAGACCTGATGCTCAGTGAGTAAATCTTTGCAGGGTTCTAAAACAACTCATACTTCTGTTGGCTTAAATATGCATCCAAGGTTTTCAACACCTTTCATAATCAAGTCAGATATTTGTATATGGAAAAAGTAAACATCATATCTGAGGCATTACTAATACATTATCTTGAGGGATTAGTTAAAAATTTATGATATTAAAAACTTGAGCTTTTGTTTAAAACAGTGTTTTCCCCCCCTCCCTCAGGCTATATTTATACAACGTAATCCTAATTAAAAGTGCCATAAATCTTTGTTTTGTTCTTATTTTCAGAGAAAGCTAATACGTAAAATTGTAGTTGCCATACTTCTCATAATACTTCTATGAGTTTCCACTATAATAATTAACTTTAATCCCCTGTGTTTCCTACTGCAAAACTGATGGTGGTGAAACTGGCTTTGTATTTTAGCAACAACATTATAACAGGTTTTGTTTATTATTAAACCTTCATATAAAATACATATTTGTTCTGTCTGTGTCTTCTGGAAAAAATGGGCTAAATGTTAAAAAGTCCAAGTCTTGTGTCTATATTTTGAAGAAGTAGATGTTTTCCAGTTTGGGGGCAGGGGGGTTGTTTGTCTTGTTTTTGTTTTCCAGAGACATTAGGAGTTATATATTCTCTATATAACATGTAAATTGACAATGTAAAAATAGCATGGTGGTTCTCTTCCAAATTACAGTTACTGTGGCAAGACTGGTTATGGGGCAGGGAGCTGGATCTTTGATGTGAACCCTTGTTTCAGTCTTATTATTCATTCAATTATGCCACTAGTTTCTCATTTCCTTTCTTTTAAGAAGCAATGCTGAGTATTCTTGGTGTGATACAAAACACGGAGGAAGGTGTGGTACCTTGCCCTTGGGCTTTTGCTTTGGGGCCTGATGCTATAATTGATGAAGAGCTGTGCTGGTGTGCAGCCTTGCTGAAGTTGGAAGGGGCTTGGACAGACAAATGTGGGTGCATGAAGTCAGTCAGACCAAGGTAGAATTCCTTTGCATTCTTCCAAGGATAGATATGCCCCGCGATCCAAACCCACACATAACCTTCATGATTTATACTTCAAATGCGGGCAGAATTTTCCACAGTCTGCTTTTTGTTCCTTGTTTCTGCTTTTATATGAGATCAGCTGCACTATTGCGAAAAATTATTACAGTCATTGCTAAATACTATAGTTTCTAGAGCAACATTGAATATTTTAGAACTGAGGCACAGCATTTTTTTGTTAGAAGTGAGAAATGATAAAAATCTGAGGTTGCATAAATTTTGAAGGGGAAAGGAAACTGAGCACATCTTCCATCTCCCCAGCTACAAAACCCAATCTAGCCTTAACATCTAGTATAAAAGTAATTGTGTATTCCATATGTAATTCTCCTGAGGTGATCGATAGAGTCCTGGGTGATTAATATCACGTATACTTCCTGGTGCTATGTTGGTGCTTGGTGCTAGAAAAGAGGAAACTACCGAAAGCTGTTCATCTTTTTGTTTGACTGTGTGATTCATGTACTTAGTTTGTACACAAAAATCTGAAACTTGAAATTTCTCTTTGGCAGATATTGCATATCTGAAATGTGTTAAAACATGCTTACACAAACATTTCATGTGTGCGTAGAAGAGAGGAGCAGATACTGGTGGAATTATGATTTTGCTTTCCACTTCTTGAAAGATTACTAAGTCTTTCTGGGAGCAGTCCATCTGAGCTTTGTTCTTTGAAGTTCCCTGAAGATAGTCTAAAAGTATGTACTAGTAACCCCATGTGATTGGCATTCACATATTTTCTGATCTCTGTCTTTCCAGCTAAAAACACATTGTCTCTTTTTCTGGTGTCTATGATGGCAGTAGCTGTTACACTATTGTACAGCACAGATGGGAAAAATAGGAAACCTATGATACAGTCTCTATTTAACATGCAGTTGACATGAAAATGTTGGAATATCTCTGAACAGTGAGAATTAACTATATGAACTGTGTTTCTGTGGTACAATACTTAAATATGAAGCTATGGGGTTTTCCCCGATAATGTTTTGAAAAAATCAGAAATTTCTAAGACATTGTAGGAAATATATATATATGCAACATACCTCCTCTCACCCTCACCCACACCCTCACCCACACCCTCACCCACACCCTCACCCACACCCTCACCCACACCCTCACCCACACAGTATTTTCATGGTTAGGCATTCTAAAGAAAAAAATCATGTATTTTTGAACGGTCAAAAAAGGAAGTTTTTTTTTTCCCCTTTCCACTTCCAGGAATGCTAAGACTTGTTAGAAGCTCTGTGCTTCATTTTTTTTTCCTGAAGTCTAGTTCTTGGTAATTCATGTGACTGGAGGGGGATCTTTCTATGCTCCCAAATACCTGTCTCGACGAAGTCCTAATAGTTGATGGAAGCTGAGAAACGCAGGGGAAGATTCATGGAATTGTAAAATCCTTTATGTTGGAAGGGATCTCTGTAGGTCATTCATTTGGTCCAACTCCTGCTCAAAGCAGGGCCAAATTCAAAGTTAGTTTCAATCTCAAAGTTAGATCAGGTTGCTCTGACTCTTGTCTAACTCAAGTTTTAGATATCTCTAAGGATGGAGATTCTGCAACCTTTCTAGGTACTCTGTTACAGCGTTTGACCACCCTCACTGTAAAAAAAAAAAAAAAGACAAAAAACAAACAAACAGAAAACAGTTTTCCTTTTTCCAAGGAGAAGAATTTCGTTTGCTGCAACTTGTGTCCTTTGCCTCCTGTCCTGTTTACGTGCACCTCAAAGCAGAATCCGGTTGTGTCTTCTCGTAATCTCTCTTAGGTAGTTGCAGACAGCAATAAAGTGCCCCCTAGCCCTCTCCTCTCCAAACTGAGCAAGCCCAGCTCTCTCAGCCTCTCCTCACACACCACGTGCTCCAGCCTCCGACCAGCTTGGCCTCTGTTGGACTTGCCCCAGTACGTCAGTGTCTTCCTTGTACTGGAAACCCCAAACTGGAGACATTACTCTTGATACAGTTTCCTGGTAGAAAAGGGAAGGATCATTTCCCTGGATTTGCTGGCTGCACCCTTGTTAATGCAGCCTAGGATGCTGTTGGCCTTTTTTGCTGCAAGGGCACATTGCTGGTTCATGTCCAGCTTGGCGTCCACCAGAATCCCCATGTCATTCTCTGCAAAGCTGCTCTCCAGCCAGTCAGCCCCCTGCCTGTACTGGTGCATGTGGTTATTTCTCCTCAGGTGCAGGACTTGGCATTTGCCTTTGCTGAACTTCATGAGATTCATGCCAGACCGTTTTTCCAACTTGCTGAGGTGCTTTTGAATGGCAGCCCTGCCCTTTGATGTGCTGACTGCTCCCCTGCCGTTGTGTGTCCTCCACAGACCTGCCGAGGGTGCTCTGTCCTGTCATCCAGGTTATTGATGAAGCTGTTCTACGGTGTTGGCACCTAGTAACCAGCTGCTAGCTGGGCAGATGATGATTACATTTGGGGTCCAGTGGTCCAGCCAGTTTTCCACCTACGTCAAAGTCCAATAATCGGAGGTGATGGACAATGTATCTTGTGTACATAATGAATCCTGTGGGGTTCACTCTAATGATATTTCCCTCGTAGAAATCTTCCAAAATTTTTTTGGGTGTAGTCAGTCAAAGGAATGATTTCATTCCTGCATCTTCCCGTTCTCTCAGTCTTAAAGGTTTTACTTCTATCACAGTTAGGCCCTCGTTCAGCTCGTATTTTTACAACTCTCCACACACCACCTTCCTCCCCTGTATTTCATATACAGAAAACTTGCACGTGTGGCAGTTAGGGGAGGCAGCCCTTGCTTTTGAAGATCATGGTATTTTCTTCCTTTTACTGTTTTTTTTTTTTTTTTTGGCCTGTCCTTCTGTCGTTCTGCCATTTCTTGATACTTCTCTTTCTTTCCTTTTCTCTCTTCTTCACACCCTACCCCAGACTGTAGTTTTAATCCTTCCTCTTTTAGGCCTTGCTTCTTTTATACTATTTTTTCTCTTTTTTTTCTCTTTTGAAATATAAATTAATTTGATAATTTCTGTCTTCCTTATGCTGCTTCCTTGCACGTCTCCCCTGTGCATGGTTTGAAACTTCAGTGACAGGGCTTCCTGGCTGCGTGTGAAAGAAAACCTGACTTTCATGCATGTTCACACAGGAAGAAATCAGTAAAAATTGCAAGGCTGGGGCACTGGAGTGTGAAACTTCTGCAAGCAAAAGTTCACAAATTACCTATTTTAAAATGAATAGGTGGATAATTGCAAGATAGTGGTCAGTTTCAGCATGCAGATACTACTTCTGTTTGAAAAAGAAAGATTTAAAATATTAGACTTTTACACAGAAACATGAACAAAGCAAAATAAATTTAAAGCATAGTTTCCGTTTGCTGTAATTTGCAGAATCCCTTAGTCTTTTTAAAGAGATACTGTATATAACCCTCATTTTACTCCCTGCTTGGGCTTTATGATTTCTTATGTGGGAAATAGGGTGGCAGTAAGCTCGATAGTCTTCACAACCATTAATACTTCTCTATTTCCATTTCTAAGTAGCAGATAAAATACAAGTGCAGTAGGGTGAGTTGCAATAAATATGTATTCATTTGCCTTCTCTGTTTTTTCAGTTGCATTTGGGTCTTCTTTTTTTCTTTATCCTTCCCTGCTATTTGCTTGCCGTTCCGGTTACTCTGCCCTTTTCTTTCGCAAGTGAGTATTAAAGTTTGTTGCTGCTTTTAAAAGCACTGTTTTCTTACATGACTTACATGACATATAACGGAAGACAACTAAAAATTCCATAATTGCTCCTTGTAGGCGGATACTTCTGAAAATGGACTCATTAATATCTTTTTTTAGACATTAGATCCCCATGGCACAATATAGGAATGAAGCATTCTGTCTGACTGTTGCCAATTAGAGTATGTCTAAACATCTGGGATCCTTATATCTAAAACTATTTTAATATTTGATGATCAATTTCTAATATTAAAAAAAAAGTTTGCAAGGTACAATTGAAAAAATACCTAATATTTATGGGGACTCTTTGGATGCGATTGTTCTAATGTAACCAAACCCCAAGAGATCTGAGAGTCAAAAACATCCATATGTAGTAATACCACCTTCTGTACTGTAGTTATATTGAGGGTGTCTGCATTTCCTTTTGCCCTTTACTTTACTAAGATTTTTATTTTAATGGTGAGAATAGTAGTTTTGAATATATTCACTGCCATTCTTTGCTAACATAATAATGTTTGGCGGTATGGATTCAGGCTTCATCTTTACCTATCTTGATGTGAGATGTATTGAAATAATAATAATTAAAAAAAAAAGTAGACCAAATACTGACTTTTGTTTTTCACTAAGGATCACAACCAATTTAGATCATCAACTCCAAGGACCTTTGTAATGACCTAGATGTGCCAGTATTATGGAGTTCAACAGTATCCGGAAACTTCATCTCACTAGGATTAGCAGCAGACTTGCCTCTTTCAGAAAATAGATTTAGCCAGGGGAGAATGACTTTTGCATAAAGGAGCTTCCTTTAGCCACTCCTGTTGTTTGGGGGTGGAGGGGCATGTATCATGAAGCTTGTGTTATAAATCAGTTTTCTTCTAGGGAGTTTGAGGACTGCTTGCTTTCTTCCTTCCACTTTTAAAATACTGTAGTATTATTCAGTATGCTACTGGGGAATGAAAATATGTGTTTCTTATGTTCCCTCTTGTTTCTGACTGCTAATACTTTGTAATAATAGATTATTTTTCTTTTCATCTTTAAAACACTTTGCGGACATCATCTGTTGTAGTTAATCTGCAAAACATCCTTAAAGGATATAGATTTTATTGGAAGTAATTGTATGAGGAGGGGGTTAATCCCTATTCCCTGACAAAAAATCTGTTTACTTTATAGATGTTTATAGAAACAATTGAAGCAAATATCAGAGCTCTTGGCAGACTCCCACTCCACATGTACTGATTATTTTTTGTTCTATTCGTGGTCCTCGTTGGAAGTTAAAACAGATGCTTTGTCTTGAGATTGAATCAGGGTGAATCTTGGTGCTCCAAGCAGGTGTTTTAAAGGTCCAGTGATTCGGTTCCTGGAACTTGTGTATAATGGATATAATAAAGGTATAATGACTTTGAGATAATCACAGTGGTGTGAATTGCCAGGGGTAGACTAGATGATCTCTTGAGGTCTCTGCCATCCCATTTTTTACAATTTCTGAGAATTCTCTGTTGACAGGTCTTTAGGTGGCAACTGAAATAATGAAGCTTTAAAAGCAGAGGAGCACAAAATGATTAAGATCCTGATTTGGCACGTATCTGACAGGAGTGGAGGAAGAAGACTGGTGCTCTCCTAGCTGTATCATCACCGTCTCGCTAAGCCCTTGTAGGTAGGGAGTAGCTCTGAAAAGAGAGGCTCCGTTGTCTCCTGGGTCTTGCCTCCAGGTTGGTCATAACATAGACTCAAGCTAATGCTGCTTTGCTGCTTGAAACTTAAGTTAGTATTGGTTTAATTTAGTATTAATGCCTTCTGCTCCCATGGAGGAGGTATTTTTTCTTTGTCTAGTTTTTTTGGTGGAGGGGCATGGGGGAAGGACAGGGGAGAGGATGATGGGGCAGGCTGAACCCCTGTGAAGCAACATGGAGGTAATCTTTTGAGATCCATAGCAAGTCTTCTTCAGTGCAGACTTGTGTCATGCTTTCCAAGGCCTAAAGAAAACTTTTATGATCGCTCATAAAGAATTTTGCAGAGCTCCATCCTTTCTACCTCCATCTCCCTGTAACAGCCCACAACATTGCTACTTTTTGTCTGGAGTTTTCTCCTCAAGAGAAAGGAAGAGTGTGCTCTTATTATCTATTCAGAGAATTGACTCTTTAGGTTTATAAAAGTGTTAAACAACATTCTAACCGTTTTGGACCTTTGGACTTTATATTTGTACTGGTACTGTTTGGAACTGTTTCTCAATACAGAAAAAAGAGCCCGTTTAAGATCAGTGGGTTCAAAACATGAGAAAACACGGAGGACAAAGCTGGCACTGCTGTTGTCATGATTAGTGTGCTGATCTTCAGAAAAGGTTTACGTCCCTGATACATCCTAGAGATGTTAATTTTATTTGAAGACTTTTAAAATAAAATTGAACAGGCATAGAAGCAGGATGTTTGTGAATGTCATCCATGAACATTCGTAAAAGTATACTTCTGCTTTCGTGTAATACTCTCTTTCTGAATTCATTCAATGTAATGTTTCCTTGGGGCTTTTTTCAAACCCTGATAAGAAAAACAACACAGAAAAATATGACATTATTTCTCTGAGTATGTGTTTCAAAGAGTGCATTCTGTAATTGCTGGCATACTGCAGGTAAATATGTTGCCAGTTAAGTGTGTGGATTTTTAGTGAATTTGGTCGTTCCAAAGCCAGACCTAGCTACTTTTTCATTCTGAAATGGTGCTGGTTATTCTAACCCCCCTGACTGTGTCAAAGCCATTTAAACTGTTGGCTCTGGTCCATGAGATTTTCCATACAAGAGGATGACTTACATATTTGATATCCTAAAGATCAAGCAACTGTCGAGATTTCCTGACTGCTTGACACTTGTATTTTAACATGCCTGCTGTGGCCACTGGGACACAAAAGCAGACAGGCAGATGAATCACTGGACCGATTGCATTATTGTCGCTTGGTCAGTTGATAAGGGAAGAGAGATGAGAAAAGTGGGCTTCCTCTGTACCTTAGATTGGAAAATGCAACTGAAAAAGCAAAATAATCTGACTACAGTACCTCAGTGGGACTAAAAATAGAAATGATTCAGCTGGTGAAAATTACCCTTAAATGCAAGAAACCTCTCCCTATTTGCCCTCCCTTGCTGTAAGCCTTCAGTTCAGTACCAAGTCATAACAGGCCATAGAAAGGTGATAATAGGCCTATGCTTAATATAGCCCTGGTGGGAGCAGTTAAAATTTTAACCCTTCAATATGCATTCTCTTTGTGGGTTTGTGGATTGGATTCATATGTCCACTCGCAAACATATGTTTTAGAACTAACTCTTGAAAGATCTCAAAGAACTTGTCCCCAGATGTAGACATTTTTTAAACTTCCACGTTTTTGCCAGTTTTAAGTTCAAGATTGTGACACTGATTTTTGTTTTAACTGCAAATGTACATTGCTAGGATTTTTATTTTCAGTGGTTTATTTTTACTACAGTGCTATCTATAAAGCTTGATTTTAACTAAATTTTTAATTTTTTTATTGAGAAACTCCTATTATTTTCTCCCACACATATTAAACTCAGTCTGTCCCCCCTAGGAGACTGATATTTGTTTTGGGTTTTAATCACTAACTCCTTGTCTTGCAAAAATAAACAAGTTATAACCTGCTTCATATTTTAAGAATGAATTACGGTTCTTTAACAAGAGATATTTATAATGGACATTTTAACAGAATCTTAAGTGTGGTAACTCAAGAGGATGCAACTCTGCTGGGGTAGTTAAATAGGATGATAACATTTGCCACTTGTGAAAGTGTTAGTTATTTGTAATATTCATTGTATTTATTATAAAGAATATTGCAGTTACTTTTGCTTTTAATAAAACGGTATGTTTTCACACTATCTTAATATTGCGACATATGGCTATATTTGCTATTAATGCTTCTGGACCACTGTCAATATTTTGATTATGGGTGTGTTGTTATTATTAATTAAGGTTTGCTCTCGTAGTGATGCCTTTATAGTTACTTAATCTTTGGTAACAAAAACTTTTCAGTCAGATTGTTGTATGGGACTGGTTCTGTTCTGGTGGCATTTTGATATTCCAGGAGTTGCTAGCAATAGCCACCTATGCCAATACATTGAATTTGGAATAGCAAAAACTCAAAATGTGGAGAATAGCAAATATATGTACAGTGAATAATAAGGAATTCAACTTACAATGTAGAGGAAATAATTATCTATTGTACTTAAAAAAAGAAAAAAAAAGCTTTCGATAACTTCCATTGTTAGTGGTTGATTAAACAACAACATTGAGTTAGAATTCAAGTTTTTTATGAGAGAGAATAACGCCAGTCTAAGTGAAACTCTTGAGAGGTTTGTTGATCCAAAAGTACCAGTGAATGAGCAGTTCGCGGCGGGGGGGGGAGTCAAAGGAGATCAAATGAAATCTGTAGGAAGAGTAATGTAGAGTACGTGGGATAAGTCATAGAGGAGTGTTGGTTCATAAACTCTTCATTAAAATGTTCCAGATTATAATTTCAAACTAATTTTTGAAGCAGAGAGGAAAGTAGTACTGTTCGGCATGAGATTGCTCTCTTCCTGGAGTGAGAACAGGGTAATCTTGTTACCAACTCTGGATCCCTGGAAATTTATGGCTAGAGGGGATGATTCTGTCCACACCTACACACGGACCTGCAGCAGGAAGGAAAAACTGCAGTGAAGTAAAAAGACTGCTGCATCCTCCATGGCTGAGGGAGTACCAGAAATACATCTTGAGAGTAAGAGAGACAGCAAGGGCATTTCAGAAGTCAAGTCAGAAGGCTGCGTTGGATGAATGCAACGTTGGTGGGAGCAGAGTCTGATTGTGGCAGTGTTTAAAAAGTAGTGGTAGATTCCTTGGATGTAAGAGGGAGGTAAGAGGAAGCGTGAGGTTTGAGATCTGGACGATGGCATTTCTGTGATGAGTAACATGGGCAAAGAGTTGATACAACCTAAGGCAGTAGTCAAGAAAAATGGTCAGATGAATCTCTAACACTGATTGTAGACTAGGATTGATCAGTTGAAATGGATATAACAGCAAAAGCTGTACTCGCTATCTCTTATTTAATTAAATTACAGGAATATTTTTCAATAGTTAATGTATTTTAGGAGCTTCTTCATAATTCAAAAGCATCAGGTAGGTATATTCCTGGGATTACACCATGGATAGGTTTAGCCCCAGGTGTATCTTTGGCTAACACATTGCTGCTGCTGCTGCCGCCAGTTAGTTAAAGTAATGTACCATACGAGGTGTTACCTGCTAATCCAAAAGTCATCACAGGGAATTGATTTTTTTTTTTAAAAAAGCTGTATTTAACAGGGAATTACTGCATGATTAAAATCAACCTGAATATCATCTGTAGCAAACGTATACTTGAAAGCGTCACCATCTGCTGGGTGCCTCATCGGTGCTTGTGGCCAGTATGCCGGTAGGTACCTTTGTGAGCAGTGGGCTCTCGTGGGGGCCAGCGTGCCTTCTTGGCACTTCATGTAGGTCTCTGATCACAGGAGCTGAGGTTGGTCCTCTCTGTGTTTTGCTAGGAGAGGTGGTGAATGTAGTTTTTGAAGTCATTCAAGATTATAGGGCTTTTTAGTAAGGATAATTACAGATACTGGTGACTGACCAGGAATTGTTTCTGTTGTCTTTGATAGAAGTACTTGACACTTACTAAAGACACGCTTGATGTGGAGCAGTGTCCATAATGTCACGTCTATGCTGTTCTCCTTTTTCCTGTTAGGTCTGGAATATTGCAAACAATTTTGTTATTTTCCATGGTAATCTCTAGTATTGCAAGCTTTTCTGTGTAACAAATCATTTTTATTTATTGCACCCTCTTTCCGGAAAAATAATCAAATATGATGTGTCCACTTCCTACCTTGTGGTAGGAATGGAGGGAATATAAATTGGAATTGATTCATTTTTCTTAGTAGTAGTGTTGAGTACTAGCATAGAAGCATAGTAGCAGGTAGTAGCATACTAGCATAGTAGTAGGTAGTGTTGAGTACTGGCATAGAAGGTCTGACTGAATTCCAGAAGTTACAGGATGAAAATCCTTGTTTTTTAAAAACGGTGTTGTTCTTCATGTAATACAGGAAGGTTTGTTCGGATCATTTTCCAGGCTAGTTTAATAAACCAAGCAATGTGACTTCCTTACTATCATTAATTTCTGGTTTTGTAATTTTTTTTTTTTTAAGGTTTTGTTTGTGTAATTGATGAGCTGGGTAGTTTTACCAGCTTTTCTGGAACAGCTTTGCATGCAGGAAGTTTAACATGGGTGGTGTTGCCAGTTCCTGTTTGATAGCAGTATTTAACCATTTTGAGCTTACATTTTGTTTTATTTTTTAAGTTCTTTTGAAAAAGGGATTGTTTTTCCAAGCCAACCTGGCTGCATTGAAAGCCATGACTTTCAAAGTCTTAAAAATAAGAGGTTTTGATCTGGATAATAAAGCAACCCAAGACTTGTTTAAGCTCCAAAGGTCTTAAAACTTTTAGTAGCTTTCGTCATCTAGCACTCTTCAGACGACTAGATACCGTTTAATTTGAAATCGTTTTCAGTGAGAAATGATTCCTAGAATCACTGCCGTATTACAGCCTAATGAATCAGGCCGTTGAAGTGCGTATTTCTCTCCATTAACTACAGAGGCATGAAGGATAACTATCTCAGATATAGATGTCCATATGTAGGTGAGAATGAATCCTGTCGACTGGCGAGAACTTTATTCGCAAAGGTTAATCTTCAAGTTATTGTTTCTCAGCTGCAAGAGTGGGGAATTGTTGAACCACAGTTAAGGTCATTGTTTTTACATGTTGGTCTGCAGAACGAAACGGCGCTTGCTCATTGAATGCAGATGCTAAGATATTTACTGATCTTGGTAGGAGAGTGGAAAGTACAAATCACCTTTGGAAATGAGGCTATTTCTATTTTATGCACTTAAATATGCAGTCAGATGATGTGCAGGGAGAATTCCCTCCTGCAGTACTGAATGAAGCCGTGGATTGAATTACTAAAAAAAAAAAAAAAAAAAAAAGTCTGAAAAATCTATCTGATTGGTGGTGGCACTACATGGCAGGAGAAGAGCAAATATATTTCTATTTAAAAAGGACAGAAAAATAACCAGAGCAACTCTAAATCGCCTCTCAAAAATACATAGACTAATAAAACAAGGAGAGAAATGATTAGAGCCAGGGAGGCCAGTGAAGTACGACCTGGTATGTAGCAGGTATTTACCAAAGGTAGATCATGTGTCCTAACAGAAAAGCCTTTCTGCTAATGTAAATCAGAATGTGCAGAGGGCTTCACAGTGTACTCTAAAGTTTGAGCTGTTGGGATGGGGGATGGAGTTTCCAGTGAAAATCTTCAAAGAACAGTATTGAGGTCAGTCTTACCCTTTTCACTCGTTGCAAAGATGCCAAGAATAAGAACCCGCTTCAGTGACTTTCTTTGCCTTTTAAATCATTATTGAAAGATTTGTAAGTAATTACTGAATTTGGTAGTGGAGCTGTTTCGAGCTGGTCGTTGCCAGGTGGGAACATTGAATATTCAAACAGTTTGCTCTCTTTTCTGAGCTTTTTGCCTACAATATTCTGAGGGATGATTATTAGTAATAATGCTAGTCTGCACTTTTAAGAAAGGCCATGTTAGGAGGAGAGACATTAAAAATGATTAATGAAAACACTAGTGGTCAATTGATCAATTTTAGAGAGTGTACCTTCCTATTAAAAGAGACACTCATCAGCCACATTTGTATCATGCCAGCCAAACAGACTCGTTAAACTGATTAATAGCATCCCTGCTCTCACATAGTGACCTGAGTTTAGAGCCTGAATATATACCAGCTCCTTCATGTACATAATTACTGTGCTTTTTTTTCTTGAAAAAGGAGTTTGTTGGTTCATTTCTAACTGAAAGCAAAAGAAGGGACCCAAATTGTATTGAATTCAGTGATGGAATTTGCTGTGGATTGAGCAAAGGCAGAGATAGGAACTAAATATAACTACCTGCCGTATAGACCAGAGATACCTTCAACCATTGGCTTTGTTTTTCATTGGAAGGACAATTCAGAATCTGGAAGTGAGAATGATTGGGTTTCTTTGGGGTATATCGTAGCCTGGAAGACAATTTGTTTGGTTTTTTTGTGTGTTTGCTTGTTTTTGTTTGTTCATTTTTTCTTCAATTTTTTGGTAAATTGTGGGAGCCCGTCCTCTTTTTAGCTGCAGCTATGCTAGCTGAAGAAGTTAATGCTTCCTGATGCTTTTCATCACCTCTGTTTTGGAGGAAGAAAATGAGGAGGGCTTGCCTGAATTGCTTAACAGGTTTTCGCTAACTTGTCTTACACAGATTAACCTGCTTAGAAGGGTCTCAGAAAAGTAGCTCAGCTGGCACTTTTGAGAAGGTGACAACCTCTAGCTTGGGACTTCTTAAAATGGGGTGTTTACTCTTTGCTGCATGTGTCACAGCTGCAACAGGATCAAAATAGATTTTACAAGCTTCTTGTGGTTATATAGCAACTTACAGCTTATGTAGTCATCTTCGCCTGTGGTGACGATTTTGCTCTCTCTTTTAAAACAAATTTAAACGACACAGCTTTTTTTGTTTATTCTTTAAGTAGTTTGGTTTTGCTGTGAAAATTGGCAAAGTGCATTTGGAACTGTGGTAAGGGGAAAGCTGCTTGGTATTTAATGCGGACTGTAATGATGGTTAGTGCCATTCTTTAACTTCTTTACAACATCTTGCACAGCATAAAAGGAAAAGACATGCCAGGGTTTTTATAAGCTACTGCATGTAAACACAGTGTTAATTTTTTTTTCTTGCTCTGTTTTTTCCATTGTCATGGTGTTCCCTCTGAAGGCAATTATGAAGAGACTCTCTAAGAAGTTTTGGGACATGTGAATAAAATACTTGCCGTCTGAGGCCGGATTTGTGTATGTTTCACATTTTCTCACAGGTGGAATCTCATGTACATGTGCTCCAATACCAAAAAAGCTATTTCTGAAAGAGGTTCCTTCCTATAGCACGTGTTTGTTTGGGAAGCCTGTGTAGAACAGTAGACACACAAGTTAAGACTGGAAAAATTCATTCATTCATCAAATCTGCTTATTTTTGAATATTTTTAAAAGTCATTTTACATGTGAAGTCATTTATGCATTTGTGAAATGGAAATTTGTCTTTTTTAAATGAGTTCTCCTGTAACAGGCTTTTTTCCGTTGCTAAAGAAACTGCAATGTATGATTTATTTTGGTGGAATTTGAACAAAAATGATCTGATTCTACAGAAAGTGATTGTATTATGATATTTCCACTGAGTTTTTTGTCTGTAGTTAAAATGAGGCAGGTCATATAGTCTCTGTGATTTATATTATGTGGTTTTTTTTGTTTTGTTTTAAGTTCACCTTTCCAAAGCTGATATTTTACTTAAAAGGATGGAAATATTTTAAAGTTTTTCCTGTGTTCTCTCGTGGTTCAAGTCAATTAAAAACAAGCAAAAAAAAGACCCGAAACCAAACCCAGAAAATCCTCCTGGACATTTCTGTATTGCACCATCTCCTCTTGCAAAGCTCATGTACCTTGCAGAGAGTTGGGGAATTTGCTGCCTTTGAGGAAGACGGAAACAAGTCAAGGCCATTGAAATAATAATATTGTGCTGTTAGGTCCCCGTTTGTCAACTTTGAAATCTGTCAGTTAGGACACTTCAGCTGAGTGTTAAAAGACGAATGTGTGCTGTATTTTACTCCCAAACCTGTAGGACTGTAAGTCATTCACAGGCTTTTCCTTGTGGTGGGTATCGAGCCGAGGTTTTCCTTTGGGCTACCAATGACCCTAGATAAGTTTCTGTAGCAAAGAGTTAACTTGGAGTGGTCTAGCTACCATTGTTTTTGGCTGTTTTGAGGGGAGCGTAAGCTCTTAGTTCAGACGGTTACCTGTTCGTGCTTGGCTTACTGTAAGCTGAGTTATACTTGCTTACCCACACAAGCGGTATGTCTGGAGCAGAGCAACCAGGTTTCTCCTTGGATGAAGCTCAGGAACAGCGCGGTGATTGGACCAGCCCAAGGACACTTTCAGCAGGCAGTGTGGGTATCACTGTTCAGGTCCTGCTCCTTCCACCCAGCCGTTGCCACCAGTGCTATCCTGGCAAATCTTGTACCCTCACTCGTGGTTGGATAGCGTCTCTGAATCTAGTGTGTGCCATTGCATCGTGATACAAGTGAAGAGACAGCAGGGTGTGAAGTAGCCTTTTCAGCCTAAAGAAATATTTGTTCTTAAAAAACAGTTTTTTAAAAAAAGTTAGACTGTCTTAGAGCTACCAGAGTCCCAGAGGAGTTTCAGGTTCTTCTTTTCAGGGTGCTTTATTTGATCTAGGGGTGGTGAAGGGTTGCAGCCCCAGGAATCTTCCTGGCACCTGCGAAAAAAGAGCTGAACTAAAAGTATCTATATTAAGGGCCACAGCCAGGCATAACATAGCTGTGCAGCATTCTCCGCTATGTGTGTGGTCAGTGCGGTGGGCTTGGGAAATCAATCAGACAGCAAGGTTTCTGGGTGGCCACCACGCCAGGGATTGCACCAAGGGCTGTGCTGCATGGGTAGCTGGCCAGTCCTCTGGGCATGAGCTATGCTGCACTAGCTGACCCAAAAAACAGGCCTCGATTCCTAGGATGAATTGCGGAGGCAATAGAGTCACATAGCTGGTGTATCTTCAGCCCGTGTCGCAGCATGCTTACTACATTTATGTTGACTGAGAGCAGATTTTGGTGCAAGTCTGGAGCAAGGTTGTGATCATTCCTTTAGATGTGTAGCAAAGGGCCTTATGTGTTCAGACACTGTTCCTTTAGTTTGGACAGTTAAATGGTTGCTGTCACCAAGAGAAATGTCAGATTACACTCTGTGCAGAAACTGATGCTTTGCTAAGTGTCTTAAGGAAACTGGGGACCTCAGCTCTAAGCTTTGATTATTTCATTTACAGCTGTGTACAAGTGCGAGTATTGTTCGTTCTTCTAATGGTCTTTGGGATTCAGCAGCCTCTTAACAGGAAATAAAGAAAATCCCTGTTTTATTTTTTAAATGGGTTAGAATATAAATAAAGATTAATTTTGCAACTTTGAGAAGCGAGCAGAAGTATTACTGCCTGTACAGCAAGCAGAGCCAGATCAATTAAGGACTGAGCATAAACCTACTCTGAGTAAAGACACTGAACCAGCACATGTGGGGTGGGTGAGGGCATTTGAAAATGCTGATCTTTTTTAGCAGAAAGAAATAAGAATATGATGCCTGTACAATTAAATCTTTTCTGTACATCTGTATTCATTCCGGTCACTTTATTTAGGATTCTTCTGGGTTAATGTGGTTTTTAGTCCATTTGGCAACATGAAGATGAGAAAGAATCATTAGAGAGTGTTTTTCCTGTTATCCCACTGTTCCCAGTGAGAATATATATGAAAAAAGTGCATTTTACATTGATGCCTCTGTATATTATGTGCAGTAGATAGGCTCCTGAAAGGTGACTGTTGGGGATTAGGTAATAGGGAGGCATACTTACACTGGAGATTTTAATTTGCACAAAAAATTAGGATTAGTAATTCACAATAATTCCAGTTCACCTCCTGTAAGCCTACTAAGAAAGGCTGATCATTCCATGAACTTGAGGCAGGAACAGTCTTCCATTGGGTACTATCATTTTGGATTTTACATTTTGACTTCATTTTCAATGCACTTAATTGCATTCACCTTTTCTGAATTGTAGTTAAAATGTGGAAGCACAACAGATAGGATTCCAGTGTGAAATTACAGTAATCAATTTTTTACTCTTATTTTTTTAATTTCTCATGCTTGTAAGCCAGCCCTCTTGAGTAGAAATCTTGGATAGTCATTATTATTTTGAGAGCAGCACATACTTTGCAGCTTCCAAAGCAGTTACTTTTTAGAGCTATATTCTATTCTATAGAATCCTATGTTCTTTTGGTGGTACACTAGAAAGTGTGCTTGCTGCAGATTCTTTAAGACAATTATTTACAAAATACATTTTTACTAATTCACCAACATGTTGTGGCATGGTGTGTTTTTTATACATAATGTGTATATACATGTTTTTTTATACATAACATATGTGTGTATATATAAATACATGTGTGTGTATATATATACACGTGTATATACACATATGTGTGTGTGTACATATATATATACACACACATGCACACACATGTAAAAGTTGTAAGGAGTTCTTGTAACAAGAAAAGGCCTGTTAAGTTCCTTTGACTTTGTGCACAGGCTGGTAGGACAGCTGAGCAGAATTTTAACTCTAATGAGTTTGAACTGTGTGAGGGCACATGATGAAATAAGAGAACATGTGCTGAAAGCGTATGCTGTGTAACATGAACATTTCCTTATGCCAGAGAAGCAGTCAAAAGTGATGTGTGACTGTGTTTATCAAAATTTTATTCTATTTAGATCTAACAAAACCCAATGTCATTCTACTTAAAATAGAGATGTGAAGGGAATATCAAGGTTCCAGAGCTATCCATTCAAACAACAGAAAGTGTCAAAGATAACCAGCACTATTTTTAGAATAAAAATTCAAGGGGAATATATTATTTTGCCCTATTTTTTCCCTGTTCCCTGCAATTTACTGCACTCTTCCAGTTTGACCACTGGTTATTAGTTAAATTCGGACATTTGAGAACTCCATTCATTCTGTTAAATTTTTAATACTAAAACTTTTTCTACCTTTACAATGTACCACTGCACATAACTTTGTCATTTCGTTTGTCATATTTTATTTTGTGTACATTAACTCAGCTCTGCAGTTTGTTTTTTTTTAGTTATTATTGAAAGGCATCATCTTTTGCAGATTAATGATTCCCTGAACTTACATTACCAGAAATGTAGCATGTGTATACACACACACATGCATGTGCACCCGCACACATGCACACACACATATATATGTTTTTTTCAGACTGGACCATGAAGTTCTATGTGAATAGAGCTGCTATTAAAATTCATCTTTTTGTCCCAGAAGGCCTGGGACTTATCCTTGGAGTTGTAGAACTGAAAAAAAAGAGAGTCAAATAGGAGACCTGGAAAGAATAATGTTTGGTTTTCTAAGCCTCTGCTGAAAGGCTGTGTAAGCACTCCTTGAAAGATAGTCATTGAAGAAAGCCTTTAAAGGAAGGAGGAGACAAATTGCACACAGGCTTCAGGCAAAGGGGTATGTTCTGTTAATGAACCAGTCATTTACATCTGGCCAACGGCATTCTCTTTTTCTGTGCAAACACGTTATCAGAATATAACACAAAAAAAGCAGCTGCACAGTTGGTTGAGCGAAGGATGCAGTTTCTTGCACTGCGAAGGAAGACCCTAGTGTCATTCAGACCTTTCAGGGAGTGTTTGGTGTACAGGTAAATCCTACTTTCGGTGGCATCTCCGTGTGGGCCCCACCAGGCTCCAGTTGAAGTCAGGGCAGATGTTCAGGAGGAGCTGGATCACACTCCCCCTTACTAGACTGCAGTCTCCTCATTTTTGCATACCCCAAGGACTGAGTTGGTGGCAAAGCTATTGCTTCTTACCTTGAATCATGATGTATTTCGGTAAGCGTGTGTGTCTCTTCTTTCTCTGTGCTAGACGTCATTCATCCTAGGAGTTTGTATGAATATTTCAATCTGTAGGAGTTCAGGAGAGCTAGGTATCACCTAGCAACAAGCATCCCACTCTCTGGCTTCTGCTTCTTTTATTAACACACCAGTGAAAACCAGAATTTGAAGCATTAAGTTAATTTTCAGAAATATTTTTAATAATTTAAGGTATTTCTGTTGTGACACCACATCGGAGAAACAAAGGATAGGAGGGTGGAGTCACTCTTGAATAATTTTTAAGACAGATTACCATCAAAGCCTACCAAAAAGTTTAACTGAGGACAAAATAAACCTTATGATCACAGTTGGTTAGATAGTGACAAAATGCATAGGAAATGCTCTTTTTAGTCCTGTGAGCTCTATAAAATATGTATTAGTGTATATATGTATTTACACTTAACCTAAATTGAGTGCATTTTAAACTCTTATTAGCTAGTTCATCTTGCAAATTGTGATGACTGCTGATTGGGCAGTGGCTTACACCATTTAAAGTTTTAACTTTTTAATAGAAAACTTTGTGGCAAAGTGTTTAAGCTGGTTTAACTTGCAGTTATACAGGATTCCATTTCTGAAGAGCCTTGGGACTAGATTGAAGGAAAAAAAAAATTGGCACCTGAAATGCAATTCAGGTAGATTTTCAGGTATACTGATCCAGCACAGTCCTGCACTGAATTTCAGCCTCTCCTGTCCTTTACTGGTTCTAACGCTGAAGGACTGTTAAAAATCTGTAGCAGTTGTTTACTAGACATTTGGTCTGTAGCTTCTGCAGAATGTCCGGTTTATGGAATTTATGAATTTCCTTTCAAGAACTAGAAATGTAGGAAGAAAAGGGCAAGTATGATGTGTCTGCTATTAATATATGGGTGGCCAGCCTCCATACTGGGTTGAGGATAATCCCCATTTCTTAGGGGAAATGCTGCAGAAACTGTGCTTTCAATTATTCTACTGCTGTCATGAACCTAGTTCCCTGTCTGATATTCAAGGTGGCCTTGACGAGCTTGGAAGAAGTCACATTCAGTCTTCAGGGAAGTTTACTGTGACTCAGGGCCTTTGAAAGGGGTTAAGAAAGTTTTAAGTGTACATTGCAGGGCTTTCAAGGAGAAATGTGCATACCTTTTTAAAGTAAAATAAGTGATTCAATGAAGTGATTCAGAAGTACGTCTCTGCCCAAATATGGAATTTGCTTGGTAGAGGAAAAGATTAAAAAAACATGATTCAGCAAAAGACTTAACTTTAAGTGTATGACTGAGTTGGTCCTTTCCAAATGTATGTACCTATATTTGCCTAAATTAGAAAATTGGGGGAGTATAACATGAGGAATACTTCATAACTGTATTAGTGGAGATTTCCTTAAAAATTAGTCATATGTAGAGGAGATATGAAGATGATACTCATATGAACTTGTGTTTTAATGAATTGGTGTAATGTTTTTATATGTTCAAAAGTGTTCTGTTTGTAGAGATAAAGAAATCTTTACGTGTAGAGTAGTCCCTGTTTGGCTAGAAATATGCACTGTCCGATTGTCCTGAAATCCTTTTCATATTTCTTACTCTATTCCATGATTCCCTCTCCTCTCCACCACCTGGTGGGGATATCAGTCAGTGTGGGACTACCAATGCGTTTATTCTGATAAAAAGGCATTTTCTTATGGACTGGATGTTTTTAATTTCTGTTTGGTTTTCTGTTGCCAGAGGAGATGGAATCTAACACTTGGTGGCACGGATAAGCTTTACAAAGCTTTACAATCTGAAAATACAATTTTAACATGGTTAGCTTTTGGCTGGAAGTGGACACAATTCTGTGTTTGCAACTTAATTTTTTTTTTTTAGTTGAAATTGTCAGTTTGTTATATGGTTTGTTCTATGATTATTTAAAGAGCCTTTTTGACATAAAGGTCTTGAATCAAGTATATTGTGCAGTTGTCTCATTTTTCCGGTAGCTTTTTTTCTGGTATAAGAACCACTTTATAGAAATGACAGAGGCTTATGCGGCAGAAAGGATGTATTAGATTTGTAAGGACAAACAATCCAATTTTTCACATGCGTTTCCAAGTCATTTCGTCTGGAGCTTTTCAGCACTTCTGAAAATGAGGTCACAGAATTGTGGAGTCACCAGTTGAGCAGATGTTTTCAGAGAAATGTTTAGCTCTTCATCCTCACCCCGAAAGCAGCCTAAAATAGTCATGATTAAAGAGGTCTTTGGCCTATATGTGTGGAATCTGTGGCAAGCGTGCGTTGCCCGTCATAACGGGTGCTATTTGTCACCCTTGCTGGCGGTCCCATGAGGCCGAGGAGAGGTCGTTCGTGTCCTACCCGCCACATGTGCGTGTCGCTGGGCCACCGTGGGGCCGGGCTGTGGGCAGGTGGCTTTGCGGGAGCTGCTTTTGTGCTTGCGCCACTTAACAGAGATGCAGACGAGTGGAAGTGCTTTTGTGAACCTGTAATCCACCTGGGAGGAAGACTAGAAGGATTCAAAATGCAGACGGAAGTGGACAATTCAGTGCTTGATAAATTGTGCAAACATGGGGAGAATTAATAAGCAATAGCATTGCTAAAGAAGTAGCTTTTTCCCTGGGAGGGCCATCGTACGTGATCTAATAATGTAAAACAACTGCAGCTCTGATTATTTAGATAGCTGTAAGTTAGCAGTTTAGAAACACATACCCATGTTTTCTTTATTGCCATAGCCACGGTAACCTAATAGGACCTCCAGCATTCGCGTGTAACTTGAAGCTAAGTTGCGCTGTAGGAGGGGTGCGTGTGCGTATGTTTAGATAGAAGTAAGGATGAGAAAATGTGGAGAACTGGAAACAATTGCAGGTCAAAGGAGCTTTCCCTCGGACAGAGACTCCATCAAGCTTTTGCGTACCGTTGCGTTTGGTTTAGAAGAGCTTGATGACTGAGTCCTTTCCTGTTCAGGTTAGATAACCACAAACTGTAAATCCAGGACACACCAAATCTGGTCCAGCTGTCCCATTTTTGGACATTGGCACAGAGAAAGAGCTGCTAGAAATTCAAAGGTCCTTCTTCCAATGCGCAATTCGGGGCGGGGCGGGGGGGGGGGGAGTTGATAATATGCAATGCTTGCTGGCTTGGTTCACAATTTGCTTTGTGAAATGGAAATTTTGAAGCAATTCAAATTATGCCAAGGGAGATTAAACAAGAAAAAGCCAGCCTTCAAGATGCATCAAAGACTGGGCAAATAATCAACAGTAGTTAGAGCACTGTAAGCATACAGTATTTAATTACATTTAGTGAGGTCAGTGTTTCTTGGATTTTATAACCTTTTATGATTCATATGAATATTAATTTGAAACTTAAGTTTATTTTATTTCTAAGAAAATATTAAAGGTTAATAATAAAAAATATAAGTGCATGGTATTTCATCAAGTTAATATTAGCACAGTATATGAATGTTTACTAATTTTACATTCCTGCTAGAGTCTTCTATCTTGTTTTCAGTGTAAAAGTTTGCTAAGTTTATTGAAAACTGTTAGCCATCTTATCATATATACAGCCATAATGAAATATTGGGTTGTGGTTTAAAAATGAGCAGGTGATGCACTGTTACTATTTGAAGGACTACCTTGGTTTGCATGATATAAAAATAAGGGCAGATTGTTTATAACAACTCCCTGACAAAAGATTTAGATTCTTGATTTCACACCATTTACATTATTAAAAGAGACGTGTAAGTAGAATTTGCTTCTGGATATATCCATGTATTCTTGCAAGTGGTTTAAGACTTACTGTCAGTTATTTAAATTTTAAAAATTTGAGGCTTTTTTTTTCAAGGCTTTAAAAAAGTTAGAATGCCAGATTTGTATATTTTCTTAAATTTGAAGGAGTCCCCCTGAAGTATAATACTGTATTTAAATCTCTATGTTTTATATACATTTTTATTTTCTTTTATGGATTCATGTGGAATCAAAACTAAAATAATCATATATACATGGAAAACCTTTCATGAAATACATATTCAAATTTTGTAACAGCCTTCAGTTATTTTCTGTGGCTGGAGTAATGGCTGAGTTGTAATAAATGTATTTGCTTTTTAATGCAGTTATTGTGCAGATCTCACATAGTATTTCTGGGAAACACATTTTGAAATACCAGTGAAGATTATTCATGCTCACTAACTGCTGTGAAGTTTACCTGTACAATCACATGGTACTGATATAGAGTGGGCCCTGAAGGCTTGGGATTTAGTACATTCAGTAACAGGTCAGAAATTTAAGTGACTGAGAGAATTGACTAAAATCATTGGGTATCAGGAAATATAAGGCTTTTTCCAGTATACTTTTATTTGGCATATTCATCCAGTTTTATTTAAAATGCTTATAAACTTACTGTTCTTCTAACCTCTGTTTCACTATAGAACAGGCTTCTGTGTTTGGGTTTCTATTTATACAAGCAGTAGTATTTGAGAAATTAACAAAACCCTAAGAAAATGCATCAGTTAAGTGCTAGTTGTTCAGTTTTCTCAGAAATACTAAATTATTTCATCTTTTCTTTTCAGGATTGAAGTGGATCGAGGGACGGATGGATGACTGAATATTCATATGAAGAGGAAAGCCATAAAAGTTGGTTGACATTTTTATAACCATATGCATTATATATAATACTGCTATTATCAAAAATTTATATTGTATTACAAAACATAATAGATGAAATAACCAGTCTGAACTTCACATGATGTGCTGTCTTTCAGGCAAGGGAGTGCTATATACATAGCTTAACAGAACAGTTTCTGACTTATACCAAAAAAAGCAAAAAAACCCCCACAAAAACAAAAAAAACAAACAGACAGACTTGAATGTTCAAAGGAAAGCGCAGTATGTTAAGAAAAGAGGTAATTCCATTGAAGTCAGGTGTTTAAATGGACAGATACACAATGGTATTTATTGTTCTTCTGTGCAAGGATGAAGGGAGAATGAGACAAGAGATGTCTTCCATTGCAGCTATTGGTTATGCAGCTTAATACATTGTTGAATGTCACTCAGATGCCACATCGGCAAATGTTCTTTAGGAAATCAAATAGATTATGATACATTAGTAAGTATCTTGGTGCTTTGTTTTCTTATGATAAAGAAATGGCTGGTCCAGCAGTATGCATTTTCTGCGCTAGATAAAAAAAAATAGAAAAAGCTGTTAGTGTACCGCAGTGGTTTACTGACTTTACTGTTATGCTTTAGAAAAATGATAAAATTGAATAGACCTTGACATCTGTCGATCTGACTAGTTAGTGACTGTAAACTATAGACTTTGGCTGGGATGCTGTGTTAACCATTGCCTGGACTATGCCTGTAGGTTTGCACCAGAGCAAAGGAATTGTAATGACAAATATAGTGCACAGTACAACATGATACAGTGCAGCAATTCAGCTAAACAAGGCATTCTGGAAGCTCTACTGGTGACTGTCAAGAAGTGACATGTTATGGTGCAAAATCTTTTTTACGTAAAGCTTTCTTCATTCCCTGAATCCCAGTCAGGGATGGGAACAATCAAAAAACTAGCAACTAAGATTTTCCAGAAGTGCAGTGTCAGTTAACACCAGCATTTTAATTTTGTAGTTCCGTTCATTATAGCAAGGTAATTTAGTAGGGCGGAGATTCTTACTTATCTCAGTGATAATTTGGTTATATCAATATTGAGTGGGTCAAAAACTTATAGTTTACTGACAAAAGATTTAGTAGATGCTGACGTTTCTTCTCAGGTTAGACTTTTTTGTGTGTTTATATGAGGTAGTACATATGCTGATCTTAGATACCGTATGATTCACAAGGAGCAAAAGACTTGGAGGAAGCATCTGTGTCATTGAATCTCGTCTCCTGAAATAACAGCCAACAAAATAATATTTAGTTCAGAAGTGTCCATAGAACTGCTTTGTATACCACAGGTCCCAGAAAACCCCTCAAACATCCAGAAGCCAAATTTAAACCCAAATAGAGACAGAAAATGGGATTAGTAGCTCTGCAGCCATATTTACAATTCCTTTCCAGGATCAGGGACCCAATGCCCACCAGATATGAACCAGCAGTTGCTGCTAAAACCAGTTCGCAGACTCTTGAGGAATTTTTCTTTTTGATTGCTGACTTGTTCATGGCTCCTGTCCATACCAATATCTGATAGCTTGGGGTGGGCTCAGTTCATGGGAAAGCAAACACTTCCCTGCTCCGATCTCTTGGCTGTAAATAGCAGAGTGAAAAAGGAATACCATCTAAACTCTGCTTGCATGTTCCAAAATTGCAGTAGTAAAATTCTCTACAGATGGACTGGGGGGCCCTCTTTACCAGAGAAAGTTTAAGAGAGAGTAAAAAGACCAGTTACTTATCTGTAAGTTATCTTTGAATATTAGTTGCTGTCCCTCATGCTGTCCCAAATGCTGTCCCAAAAGCAGCACACCACAGAGCAGTACTACCACAGCATAGCAGTGGCTTGCGTTGCATTGTTTGAGGAGAAACTGGGTCAGGCTGGAAGACTGCAGCAGGTATTTGGCTTGGGAAGTGGTACCAGAGCAGAAAACGTTAAGGGTTTGTCAGATCCTTGAGAGGAGCAAATGTGACCAGAATTTTGCACAAAGGAGAGAGATCAGGCAAACTCAAAAGACTTCTTGACTCATGTGGCCTTTTCCCAAGTTTCTGAGGAAAGACTTCAGTCATACAAGAGATGCAGCACTACTACTTCTGTATCTCTGTTCTTAGGTCTGCTTTTTTGCTTCAATGCAGGGTGATGGAAGAAAGAAGGAAGAACAGAACTGGATGGCTTCTTTCATTCCAAACTATAGTTCCACTGTCGCCGGTCTTTCTGATGCCATCCCACAGTAATCATGGGAAAGCAGTGCAAAGTATCTGCAGCTAAGGAAATGGGGATACTGAATTACTTCATTACCTGCTTTCTGTTTGGCAGTCTTTGCAAATGTAGAACTCTGAGTCCAGCTGTTACTCTTCTACTTTTAGATCAGAAAAGTACCATGTTTAAATTGTATAATCAAACAAACAAAAAAAAAATCGGTTATGTGGAATCGGATATGTTATATCTCTCAAAATCTGAGACTAAAAATTGCTTTTCTGGGAAGACTGATTCCAGAAAACTTAAGCAATAGAGGTGAAGAGGGCTCTTCTGTGGTCACTTTTAAAAGCAGAGGATAAAGTTCTGGCTCCAATAAGAAAGAAACTAGATTTTGCCCATTATCTGACTTCAGCCTTTCGCTTTATTGAAGAACTAAGAACATCCTGCTTTGCTAACCAAATTTTAAGATCCAAAATATTTCCATTATTTGAAACACGAATATGTTGATGTGTCTTTAGCAGTGTAATCAACTTGTGTTGCATCGTGTATACTTCAGCCCTTTGTTGGTCTACCTCAGACCATATCATAATATATATAAATGCATTTTTATGCATAAAGGACACCTAAACACATATGCAGCTATTAAAGGAAATATGAACATAGATTTTTGTGTTTCATAAAATGAGGTCAGATGAATCTATCCCAGAAAAATAAGAAATGTGAGATAAAGCTGATAGCATGCATGTATATTGAATACATGTAGCTTACAATGGTTATACATTATCTTTAATAACAGAGATTGCATCCAGAGATTCAGTTCTTTATTCAGTCTGACATTTAAAGTTTACATTTTGCAGTGTACAATGACTGAATGCAGATTTATGAAGATGAGATACCAATGTTGAAGCTGATAAGGAAATTGGTAACTGACAGGGAGGAACTATAGCTCAAAAGGTCCTGGTGCACATAAAGTCTGAGACTTTAAGTCAAAAAGAAGTGGGCAAGACTGAAAGGAGGTCAGAGAGCTAAATCAGAGGGTAGAGAGGAGAAGAGATGGCACAGATTTAAAAGGCAGGTATGCATTATTCTTAATGAGTGGTCTTGGGTGCAGTCTCCCTCTTACATTGTGGTTTCATGGACTGCCTACAGAAGTACTACTGGGCAGTTCATTTCATTAGGCCTAATGATGATCTAAGCTATTTAATGCAATACTCAAAAGGTGATATAAAATACACAGAGCAGAACTGAATTCAGTGGTGTTGGGAGCTTACTGCTGGGCTATATGATTAGCAAGAAAAGTACTGTCGCACAGATGTAACCTATATGTCATTCCTTTTAAGAAACAAACAAAAGCAAACTTTAGTTTAACTATTTAGAGGGAGGGACTCAATGCAAGAAAATCTGTTCTGGAGCTCATCCCATCCCACTCTCCATACTTCTGTTTTTTTCCTTGTCTTATTTTTCCCAACTCTGATGCAAAGCAAGACATAGGAGGGTGCAGGTCATCTGAGCTGCCGGTTATGTGTGTGGAACTGCACAAACCCAACTGATACCATCCGTCAGTAATCATGAGGAAGCTGTGCAAAATATGTGCAGCTAAGGAAGGCAGGTACTGAGTTATTCCATTACATGCTTTCTGTTCGGCAGTCTTTGCAAATGTAAGACTGAGCTCACCAGTAATGAGGGTAGGGCTGCCATTCAGAGTGACCTTGACAGGCTGGAGAAATGGGCTGACAGGAACATTGTGACATTCAGCAAAGGGAAATGCAAAGTCCTGCACCTGGGGAAGAAGCAGCCCATGCACCAGTACAGGCTGAAGGCTAACAGGCTGGAAAGCAACTTTGCAGAAAAGACTTTGGGGGTCCTGATGGATAAGCTGGACATGAGCCAGCAGCGTGCTCTTGCAGTGTGAGCACCAGCAGCATCTGGGACTGCATTAGTAGGTTGCCAGCAGAGGAAATATTTCCCTCTGCTTGACACTCATGAGGCCTCTTTGAGAATAACGGACCCAGTTCTGGGTCCCCCCCTTACAGAAGGATGTTGTCAAACTGGAGTAAATACAGCAGAGGGCATTGCAGGATGGTTGGCGCCTGGAGCCACCGGTGTGTGGGAGGGCTGTGTTTGTTCAGCCTGGAGCAGAGAAGGCTAAGGCAGATCTTACTGCTCTCTTCAGTTACGTGAGGGGGTGTTATGGTATATGGTTATGGGGATGACTGAGCCAGATTTTTCTTGGAGGTGCACGGGGAAAGGGTGAGAAACCGTGGAGACAGGTTGCACCCTGAGAAATTCTGACTGGACATCAAGAAAACATTTTTCACGTTGGGGATGGCCACACACTGGAACAGGTTACCCAAAGGCACAGTGGCATATCTGTTGCCAAAGGGCCTTGTGGAGTCTTTTCTTGTGGAGGTATTCCAGATTTGCCTGGGCAAGACCCTGAGCGATCTGATGTAACTTTGGAGCCCTGTTTTAGACAAAGAGCTTGGACCAGCTGGCCTTTTGAGGTCCCTTCCAATCTACATTTTTTCTGTGATTCTGCAGTCTGGTTATCCATCCATTTCAGATTTCAAAGAAAAAAACAGAAATGATAGAATACAAATGATTAACTTATTTTTAGTAAATATATTTGAGGGTGTTTCTATAAAGTCTTATGTTTATTTGCCTAGTGTATCCTGTCAGAATACAAGTAGCAGAATTCTAGTAGCAGTATGGAGATATGTTTGATTACTGTCATGCTGTCCCCTCTGAATTCACAAATGCAGTTTTCCTAGAAAGGAAGTGACTGCTCTAAATAGTCTTTCACATCTAACATTATCCAGTGGCTTCTTGGAGTACAGTTGTGAATAGAAACATCAACAGGATAAAATATATTCATCTCCAGAGAGTTATCTAGCACTGGCCATCAGTCCATCCGTTTGTCATGTCTTTTTCAGTTTAGATTACTCTAAGGCAAAGAGGCTGTAGTTTGATGCTTTGTCTTGATTCATTATGATTATAAATATCTTGAATAAAGCAGCATAACAAATGACCACTTAAAAATGACGGATGGCCAAATTCAGCAAGGCACAGAGACTATGAAGTCATTTTGATTTCATCTGTTGTCTAGCATTTATCAAGATCAGTCCATTAACAGTCAATTGGTGATAGGTATTTAATGAATATTTACAGTATGAATAGATAGCAGTCAGTTTGTTATGTGGAGGCCAGTCATATTCACAGGACACATCTGCTTTTACTTGCAATCACTTGAAAATATACAATTTATTCTGAAACAGTAGAGTAGGAGGAAAACTTGATTTTTCTTTTTCCCAAGTCTTATCTTCAGAAAAGAGAAGGGTAGCAGAGATTTTCTTCCTTTTTCTTTCCACACGAAGGTCATCTGCTGCATCTTGTGTTGTCTCTTGCTCTCTTCCTTCCCTGTTTGGTGCCAGCATGAGTGATGAGCTGCTGCGCGCAAGCGCGCTGACAGATGTGCACCCAGAGCACGTAGCCACTGCGCTCGAGCACCGCTGATTCAGCCTGGAGACAGCTCAGGTCAGCTGCGGGTAGGGTGCAGTAAATTTGGGGCTGGTGCTGATGGCTGAAAAATTGCTGGGGGCCTTTCTGAAACTGATTTGATCCAAGCAGAAAAAGGCATTTAAGATGCCTGCAATGAGCCCTTTCAGCTTCACACACTTTTGTTACATTTGAACTGATTCATTTTCCCTTTGCCATTGTAAAATTAGTAGGTGATTTCTGAGAAGGCCTCAGTGTTCCTGTTAGGCTTCTTTACTAACAGCAGTACAAAAATTGTTCTACACCACTTCTTTTTCAATTTCTGTTGTGCAGTTGCTATCATGGTTTCATGTTTATGGGTCTCTGTTCCTGGCTCTGTTCCATTCATTTCTCAACTATTTTGGTGTGTTTACATAGTGCTCCTCAGCAGCTGGCTTGGGGCGGGTATGCAAAGCACACAAACATATATACACATAAAAAGCGTTCGTCAGAGTTAAGGCCGAATTGTATTTGGTGTTTGGCTTGTGACCTGACCTTGTTTAGACCATGTTGGATTATAATTTTGAGGCTTTTGTCCTTTTATTTCATGTCCTCCCACCCACCCTGTCCCAGTGTGGAACACAGGGCAGATGTCTACGAAAAATCATAATGGGTGCTTTTAAGATGCATATGTCAGAAAGAAAATATATGTAGAAGTGTTATTTCAGAAGAATGAAAAGTAATGGTTGACGATAGCTGTATTCTTTCTGTACCCTCAAATTTCAGAAAGACAATTAAAGTGGGCACAGAGATGGGTTAACCTTTCCCTGTCAAAGCTTTGTCTGCTGCAAAAGCTTCATGCTTGGTTTACAATAAATTTAAAACATTGTATTTTCAAGTCAACAGTAGAGAACTGTACAGGAGAATTTCCCAAGAATCAGAAATGTCTCTGGCTCTGTAGCTGCTCAGCAGCAGCAGGCACGGTTTGTGTCCCAGTGTGCCCTTTGGAACAGCTCTGGGATGGTTTAATGGCACTGACTTTGCAGTGGTTCTTGAGTTAAAATCATATTTATTAAATGGTGTTTTGAAACAGGAAGAATGGAAATTTACATAAAAAGCATGGCAGCAAAATTCACATGAGATGGTGTGTAGGAGTGGAAGAAGGCCAACTTAGTAGTGGAGCTCTCAGAAATGTAATTGCCATAGAATTGGTAAAATGTGACCAAAATGTGAAATACTTCTAATATTTGGGTTTTTATCATGGTGCCTATGTTGTTAGAATTACTAAATGCCGTTGTAAACTGAAGGTAGATCTTGCTGTTTTTGTGGTCTGGATCACTGCTCCTCAGATTTACTGCTATTGATAACGAGTCTGTGATGAGCAAATCATGGATGTATATGTGAGCCATGTTTAAAGGTCTGCTTTGGCACCTGCTGAAATATTTGCGTGCTGTAGAGTGTCTTTTAAACTACTTCTGAAAGTTAACAGATATTTCCTATCTGAGGTAGCAAATGTGGTGACATCTATCATTTATGTTACTTACTGCTGGTAATTATAAGAGTTGGTTTGTGATTACTTAAGATTTTGATAAACTTCTGAGCTTAAATTCTTTCTGTGATGAATGCGTTCCTGTAACTGTTTTTGTTGTTGTTGTCGTTGTTGTTTTTTAATTTATTTGGGAGGTAAAACCCCAAAGCCTTCACCTTGAAAACTTTAGCCACAACTGAGAATAGGATTAGCAAAAACTAGCCCGTGAACATAAAATGACAGGTTGCTTTATAATGCAGACACAGATGACGTTCGTTCAGATTTCTAGGACTTTGAAATGCTTGACTATGTTAATGTTCCCCTACTGGGAGTGGGAGAGGAGATACACTGCAAACACAAAGTTCCTGTCTCTTGGGAGTAATGGAAAGAGACAACTGTTGCCTTTTGCAGTCTCTGAAAGGCCATCTCATAGACTATATAAAATATAATCAGGCAGCATTAGGATTTGACATGAGCATTTTCTCAGTTCTGGCTGCTTCTGCATTTACTACCTTAGGGCTATCCAGCCTCAGTGCAGAAGATGCTGTGTCTGCCTTGCTGCATGCATCCACTCTGGGGAGTAAACTCTGGCCCACGGTCTGAGTGGTGCAAAGCCCTTGCTGCACACTGGCTGGGGTTAACTCCCTGCAGAGCACATTACCTGAATCTGTACTACTGAGTACAGAGTATTTGAGTTTGGGTGTCCTGCCATACCTTTGTGGTGCTCCTATTGTCCATTATTATTATAAGTTTTATAATTGCTTTCCGTTCAAAGTGGAAATAATTGGAATGGAAATATTGGAAATAATCTGAGGCCTATCAGCATGGTGTTTTCATGGTTAGAAATAGAGGGCATACATTGCACATTGTGGGCTCTGGCATGAGGGCATGCACAGTTGTTTGAGGGTGCAGTCTTGCAGGACTGGGTAGGACTAGTTAAACCGGTACAGATTTGTCCACACTTCAGGAACCCCTGGAATAATCAATCCCCCAAATGATATGCTGGTTTTGTTTTTAGAGGAAGCTAGCTGGAGCAGTCCAAACCAGAGCCGGAAAGTGAGTTAATGGTGTTATCTGTATTACTGTTTTAGTTTAGATCAGGCATGTGCTTCTGTGAATCTCCCAGTTGTGTATGCTTTGGTTCACATGGTAGTTCGGCCTTGGAGTGTGCAAGCGAGATTCCTGTTAGATGAAACTAAACCAGGAGATGTGCTCCAGAAGTGTACCTGACCTCCTCCAATTTCTAATGAGCCAGACCAAAGTAAACCCATGAAATACCTATGGTATGGACATTGGATCTTCAGCAAAACTGTCTCACTGAACAAATGCCCTCCTATTGCACTGTGCTGCTTCTTGATGTAGACATAGCCTAACAAATCCACAGTGTGCATGGCCAGGGAACTGCCACCTGGGATTGCGCCCTGTCCTGCTTTTAGTACTGTAGTCAAGCTAACTGCTTTGGTTCCTGTTTTATCCTTGATGCTCCTGATGAGGACCAGTCCCAAGTGACTGGATAGAGTCCGAGAGAATGCGATCGCAAAGGCTTGGTTTTACTGCTTTTAACTTTAGTCCCTCTGCTGAGGGCTTCAGTCTTCCCTGAGCCAATAGGTAGCAGCAGGCATCTCCAGAAGGCAGTTCCTCCCATGGGATCTCTAAAACCTCTTTATAAGAAAAGACATCATCTCTGTCTGCAAACCTTGCTGGTGCCAGCACTGTGAGTGCACCAAGCTTCACTTTACTTGACTAATTCTCCGCAGTCTGGGAGTTTCCGAGGCATCCCCCAGCATCTCTGCTCTTACCGTCTGAGCTCTTCTCCACAGTGGCGTGTTCTCGTGGGAGCGAAAGAGCAGTCACTTAGCTCATTTCACCTTTTATTCCTAGAGCACTTAAAGAACAATTACACTAATTCTAGTAACGACTAAATTTATACCACTCCAGAGAGAGAAGCACAAGGCATTTAGTTTCTAAGCTGTTTGACAAGACCAGTTTGATATGTGTATTTTCGGAAGTATGACACAAGTTTTCAAAGTAGCTAATGGGGAAAAAATGTTTAAATTCATATTCTCAGGGTTTTTTTTGTTTCCAAGAAGTTGAATACTGTTCAATTCTGTTGGGCATTGTCCATCAAAGAAAATAAGTTTAAAGCAGGGATTTTGAGGGCCTATTTCTTATGCTTGTTTCCTAATGACCTGTTTCTGGTCATGAGTTATCAGGATTTAAGTGTTTGTATGAAAATAAAGATACTTTCATAATGGGAATTTTAAGTTCTCAGTATCGTGAAGCAGCACAGCTAACTGCATTTTAGAGTTAATCTTTACTTCTCAATGAGAAGGAAAAAAAATATGGCTCTTGCTCTGCTCAGCAATGCTGATTAAGATACATTGAACCAGAGATTGAAATACTACATATACTTTACTGTTTTTCTTTTCCTACATATCTGGCAATAAACACGTAGTGCTAGGAATAAATGTATTTGGATTTTAGTATTTTTGACATGACATAGAGAGAATAATACTATACAATGGCAGTTTGTCACTTCTGCTCATATGAAGGCACAGAATAATGTACTAGAATTCAATAACTAACACATAAGAAGGCAGTTATTTTAATATTGTTATCCACTACTAACAGACCTGAATAGTGATTGTACTGGATACTGTATTTCATATAGCAAAGACATGTTTTAATGAGAAAATAAGCTCCTAGTATTAAATTTTGATCCATTCTTATACTTCCCACCCTGCACTTCATATGTACTCCCGGTGATACATTAAGCCTTTCTTGTTCACGGGTTCAGTGATGAGTCATGAAAGGGCAAGTTTTCTGCTTTGACACTGTCACTTTCTATTGAACTTTGCTATTTATTTAGGTTTTTTGTTGTTGTTTCAGTTCAGTTTATTAGCAGTCTACTACAGCTGTGATTGCTACTGTCAGCTGTGATGTACATCTGGACATAGCCCAACTGGAAACAAAAGCCTTAGGTTTCTAGCATAGGTAACCATGCAGTGGAATTCTGCCTAAATTCTTAAGGTTTCAATATTAGCATTAGCAAACAACATCAGAAAGGATACTGTCCTAAAAGTAGTGAGATTCAAAACAATTCCCATTGTTTTTTCCTGTGCTTTCTTATCTTCCTGTGATTTAGGGGAGATCATACACCCCCCAAAACCAAACATTTGGAGTTGAGTCTGAATTAAATTTGAAACTGTATGGACTTGGGCTTTAATGGTTATTCTTTAAAGACAGATGATAGCATCTCTCTTGCAGATTGAGAAATAAGGAGTTTCTATTGCTCTTAGGATAATGAAAATTAACTTAGATATGTGGGTAGTCTTATAAGTGCAGCGGAACTGAGATGATGTTTGCTGAACTACTCTTTGGAGATTTACATAATGGATGAGATATAGGAGCTCCAGGCTGCATGACAGCAGAGTTTATTTTATCACAGAATGTAGAACAAGTGAATTGCCTTAATAATATGATCTCTGCAGAAAGCAAAGATAATCTTTTTTTATATGCAAAAGAGAGTCAGAGAGTACATATAATCCTGGCTATTCATGTACAAGGAGTCAAACTCTTCTTTTGAATAAGGTGAATCCTTTTAACTATGTTACTGGCTTATTCAGTGCTTTTAGAACTCTTCGAGGATGAAAAGCAACTTGCATCTCTGTGAAAATATGACTTCTACACAATAAAAACACACTATCTACTGATAATTCAAGGCTTGATAAAATAAGCCTCATAAGAGGCTGGATAATTATCTTAACTGCTACATATTTAAATATATGGAAAGCATTTATAAAGTATGCTCACCTGTTATTTATTTCTATAGTAGTAATAATAGAAATCTCAAAAGTTTTAGAACCTGTATAATTTCGAAGTGGGTGGATGCTAGAAGGAAGTTTTTACATTAACATTAAGAAGATTCAGGCTTTAATTTATTCAGACCGGTTCACCCACTTTGGTTGGTGTTTTTTTTGTTTGGTTGGTTTTTTTTTTTTTTGTCATCTGGTGATGATTTCTTTTCAGCATGGAAAATGGACATAGCAGCACAGAAAAAGTAGAACAGATAAATGTAGATGGTAATAACAATACTCAGCTCCTATTGTGTGCTTTTCAACAGAGTATCTGGCCTCAAGCAAGAGTTTGGCTATTACTTTACTCTGAATATAAATGTGCCATTACTCTTTGATCTGTAGCAACAGTTATGTTCAAGGCTACTTACGACATTTGCCTGAAGGAGAAGATTTTCTATTGGATATAGCAGGTTTCCAGAACAGAGAATGATGTCCTTAGTTTCTGGTTTTCAAGAGCTATGTGCAGTTTAAGAATCCTTTTGTATTAGTCTGATGGCAATTGCTACTTCTTTTGGAAGAGTCTCATGCGTAAGTAATTGATCATACAGTGTTATGTGGAAACATATACATTTATTTGCCTAATATGAAACCAGTTCCTGTCAGTAAGAACCACTGGAAAAAGATACGATTTTATGAACGTAGAATTCCATGAGTAGGGTTAGTTTCTGCTTTTGTCGGTGAAAAACTTTAGCATATTTTCAGTGGTGATTGACAATGTTCATTTGATGTATTAAATAGCCTATGCTCTGCTATTAATTCCAGGATGGAGACTGGGATTAGTTCTGCCAAATATACGTCCTGCTAGTGATAATTGTTTATCAGTTGAAGTATGAAGCTGGATCTTCTTTTTACCAGGGTTTCTTTTTTTGGCTGGGTTTCTAGTAAACCAGTTATTTATTTTTGTGTTCTGTCATAAGTTTTTATCAGTAGTGATTACTGCAGTATGCAGGGGAAGGCACCAAAACAGTAACTCATCTGTTTGTATTTGCTGAGGTCCATCCAGTGGTACATAGTGGCCTCGTGGGATCAGAGACTATGGAATGTTTTATAATGACAAACAGGATTGTTTTTGTCAGAAAAAGTGTTTTAAAACACTGAGATTCTTCCATTGCTGTGGTTCAGAATTCTCCCAAGCGGGGATCTTTAGAGTAAATAAATAAAAGATCACACCAGCCATCTGTGACTTAAAATGTCTTTAACTGTTCCCAGAACAACTCTAAAAGCCCTACATAAGATATGAGCAAGGCAAGTGAGCAAAGAGTTTACTTTGTGAACACTTAAAGCAACTTCCAGACCTTCCAATACACTGCATAATTATTTAGTGCAATAGCTTAAAGGCACCGAAAAGAACCTGAAAGGTAGTAATGTCTGAAGTAACCCTGTGGTTATGACAGGTTCCACAGGACCTGGTTTTCGCTAGCTTACCCTTTATGGAGTATGTGTACATTGTCACGTGTATTTTTCCATTTCCATTTGTTCCTGATAGAATTGTTGTATGGAGGAACAGTGTGCAAAACAGTATGTTTGTCTAAGAGAGAATTCTTACATTTCTAATCCAGATGTAGATGACTTAAAAGCATGCACCTACATGCTATCTGGTCATTTGGAAAAAACTTGTTTTTCAGGTGTGGTTGAGACAGGTTACGTTTGCTAAGTGTTGGCTAACATGGTATAGGGTTTGTTTTTTTTTTTAATTGCTGTTCATTTAGGTAAAATTCCTAAGGCTTTAATTTTCAAAATTTTACCACAGTTGCAAACATTTTAAAGGGGAGGAGAGCGAACATCTACTTCTCATTGGGTTATAGTTTCATTTAAGTGTCTGGCTCCTTTACGTCTTCCTGAGATCCCATCTCAAGAGTGCTTATTACACTTAAAATGATGAACCCTTATTTTACTCTAGTGAGGAGTGAATCTGGGCATTTCAGTGATGAATCATCTTGAACTACTTTGAGCATTGGGGAAGTCCCAGGTAGCCAATCTGTTACAAGATTTAATCCTTCATCATTGCCAGTTACTAACTTCTTTGTAAGCCATTTGACATGATGAGTATGTAAAGTGCTTAACTAGTATCAACATTGCAAAATTACAATAAATATTATCCAGACAACTCCCATATCTGACCTTAGAACAGTTACATGGTAGCTGATGATGACAAAAATGTAAAAGATTATTTGCTAACCTATTTTAAAAGATATGCGTTGCCTGTGTAGGATTTTGCAAGGCTTACTAATTAAATATAGTCATAATAGTATTAGCAATGATCTCTTGAATTAATCTAATAGTTCCTCAGAATTGATCAACTGTATCATTTTCTTCGGTTTTAGTGTGTTCAGGTTACTCCTTAATTTAGTGTTTAAAATAATAAACCTAATCCATTAAACCAGCAAGCATTCTATTTTAGAGACTGTTTTAAACTTAATGATAAATGATGATAGTCAGACTTTCAGAATTTTCTCTTAATAGTGGATAATTTATTACTCCTGTCACAGAGCAACAAGTAGAATTACTCTACTTTTTTCAGTACTTCTGGATAGGCAAAATTTATTAATGTCTTCAGACAATATAAAATATGCATCCACATACATAATGCATACACATACAAGAAAAAGTTCAGAAGTTTGATAGAGGCTCTGTGTTGATTGCCCTGAGCAAGGGGATGAATATCTCAAGAAACAGCACCAACAGTGACGTAGCTTTGGGGCTTCTCATCACAGAAAATAAGAGATGTCTCTCATGTACACATGTGCTTTGGGTAGCTGATACAAGGGCTTTAAGGCTAAGTCTTATAAGGGGTGATTTTTCAGAAAAGGTTTGTTTTCCAGAGTTATCTTTGACGCATGTGAACCAGTGGCTTGGCATGAGCTTTCAACATGTGAAGCATTGTTGTGAATCATCTACGTTGACTGAGGGAATTATTGTTCAGATTTGTGTCCAGCATCACTCAGTGTCTGATCAGCACTGCTGTTGAAACCACTGTGGCTCCGATTTTAGTGGTTGGAATATTTTAATAATGTTTATTGAATTTCAGTATCCAGAATGATGATGGAGACAGTTTGACACATTATTAATGTTAGTAGTCCAAATCGCTTCAGAAAGACACAGTACACATTTCAGTACACATAACACTGTAGGCCTGTGCAGAAATCATTGCTTAAAATATTAGCAGCTTAACCCATCCAGATCTTGTGGTGCAAAGTAAATCTAATAAAAGCATTTTGTTCTGTGTGAGACATAGCTAGTGTGGAAAGGAAATCGTTTTCATCATTTCACACAGTGTAACTAAGCCACGTGTTGGAAAGAAATATGAGATTTATACAGGCACAATTTCCTATTATGTCCTAATGAGAAACGTTAAATATATTAGTATGACTCAGGGCTTGACACACACAATAAAGACTATGTATGATGCCAAACAACCAATTATCTCAGTGCATTATTTCTTGAAAGCCTTGACATGGGTAAGGTCACTATACATTTTTAATGGGAATGTGATGCTAGGTTATAAAAAGATAACACAAATAACAATACTTTGTTAGATCTTCCTGCTGTGCAGTGTATAATCAGGTGCACTGACTTAAAGAACACTAATGAGGATTTAAAGACACAGTAGGGGCACATTTAACAGTCATGCACAGTTCTATCAAATGCATTTACATAGAGCACCTCTGAAGCAGGCTAGAGTTCAACAGCAGGTACAGATGTATAATTTACAGTATGGCTTGGTGTAATATTTCCTCTATATTTCAGTGAGAATAATAATTCAAAACATTCTGGTGCTTTGCCAGACACCATCGTTTTGCTGTGATTTTTACAAGCTTGCATGAAATCAGAATTGGTGAGCCACATGGACAGGCTATATTACAGCATTTTCAGTGACAAAGTAATGACCGAGGGAAACAAAGGAACTGGGATCTGCCTCTTTTCAAAGGGATCATTTGAAGTCCATGCTAAGCTGTAGATGCTGTGTGGTGACAGTCTCATTCATCTCTGAAATAATTCACAGGGAGTGAATTGCTAGAGAAAGACAGAATTGCCATATTTCAGACAGTGGCTCTGATCTGTAGCAGGTACTTCACAGAAAAGTGCAAGAGATCCTTAGGAGCTGTTTCTGTCTATATGACTGTTCATTCTTGAGTGTGAATCTTTATTCTGGAATCCAGTGGTTTACAGCTGGTTTCATGCTGTTGGCATGTATTATAACTAAAGAAAATATAAGAACGTAAATGTGGCCCTTTTCTGTCAGATCAAAGGAGCATCTAGCTTGTATGCTTTCTCTAATAACAACCAATAACAGATGGATGCTAAGGCAATGCCATGGTACTGCCCCAGGGCATCTTCCAAGTTTGCAAAAAATCTAGGGCACAGATACTTTCTCAACCAGAGGTTGCACATATATTTTTGTGCTTAATAGCTTTTGATAGACAAATTTGTAGCAGGCAAGTTGAGTTGTTTTTGAATGCATTTCCAGCTTCTAAGACAAGTACACTTATCAACTTGTCAGGAGACCAGTCTGTGTAAGTGGGGAACTGCAGTGGATTGAATTCCAGGGCAGAAAGGCAGTACAGCAGGAGATGGAAGCAGGGATAGGCTAAAAAGAATGAACACAGAAGCCCTGCCCAGGCAGGCAGGGATGGTGTCAGGAAAGCCAGAGCTCAGCTGGAGTTCAGGCTTGCAGCAGATGTCAAAGGCAACATGCAAGAGCTTCTGCCACTACATTAGTAGTAAAGGGCTGGGCAAAAAAGACGTGTGCCCATGGCTGAACGGGCTCTGAGATTTAGTGACAGCGAACACAGATAAGGCTGAGGCACTCAATGCCTTCTGTGCCTCAGCCTCCACCAGCAAGGGCTTCTCCCAGGCCTCTGTGCTTAGAGACAGGGTCCAAGGGGGAAAGGAGCCAGCACCTGTGGATGAGCATCCAGTCAGGGTCACTGGAGAGGACTCAGCCCAGACAAGTGCACGGAACCCAACAGGCTGTGTCCAGCGGTGCTGAGAGAGCTGGTCGATGCCCTTTCAGCACCGTTCTCTCTCCTGTTTGAAAGGTCATGGAGATTGTGGGAGATCCCTGATGACTAGAAGACACAAGTGTCTCACCCACCTTCACAGAAGTCCAAAAGGGCAATCTGGGGAACTACAGGCTGGTCAGCCTCCCTTCAGTCCTTGGAAAAATCATGGAGTGAGTCCTCGGGGAAGACACTTCCAGGCCGATGAAGGAAGTGTCTGGGAACAGTCAGCATGGATTCACCACAGGCAAATCACGCCTGGCCCACCTGATTGCCATCTACAACAAAATGACTGGAATTGTGGATGAGGAGAGAGAAGTTATTATTATTTACCCCAACTTCAGCAAGACTTTCCACACTGTCTCCCACCACATTCTTGTATCCGAGTTAGGACTTTGTCATCTGGAAGGGTTCACAACCAGAGGGGCAAAAAAATGGTTAGATGATTAGGCTCAGAGGGTTGTGGTTAGTTAGTCGTGCCCTGCCTTCAGGGCAGTAACAAGAGGAGTGCGGCAGGGGTCTGTCCTGGGACCTGCCCTGTTCAGCATCTTATTAGGAACCCAGTGTACTCTCAGCAGCTTTGCAGATAATCAAATCCCCACCAAACGGGGGCCCCATTCAGTATGCCCAAGGGCAGGGCTGCCACCCAGAGGGACCTTGACAGGCAGGAGAAAGGTCGCGGCAGCAACTTCATGATATTCAACAAGGACAGATCAAAGTCCTTCCCCTGGGAAGGAAGATCTTCTGGCAGCGATCCAGGCTGGGGACTGATGGGCTGGGGAGCAGCTCTGCAGAAAAGGCTTTGTGGTTGTGGGGTCAGCAAGCTGAACATGAGTTGGCAGTGTGCCCTGGCAGCAGAGATGACCAACGGCATCCACGGGTATATGAAGAGGAGCACAGGCGGATGATCAAAGGAAGCGATTCTTCCCATCTACTCAGCGCTTGTTAGACTACATGTAGATACTACATCCGGGTTTGGGCCCCCCAATACAGGAAAGACATTGATAAAGTGGGGCAGGTTCAGCAGAGGGCTACCAGGATGGTCGAGGCTGGAGCACTTGCCCTGTGAGGAGAGGCTGAGGGACGGGGGCTGGTTCAGCCTGGAGAAGAGATGGCTGTGGGGGAACCTCACGGGAGCCCTGAGTACCTGCAGGGAGGTGAGCAAGGCAACAGAGCCAGGCTCATTGCAGTGGTGCGTGGTGCAGTGATGAGAGGGAATGGCCATAATTTGAAGTAAGGGAGGTTCAGGCTGAATATGAGGAAAACCCTTTTCCCTGATGAGGATGGTCAGGCAGAGGAGCAGGTTGCCCAGAGACTCTCCAGCTTTGGAGATTTCTAGGACCCAACTGGACAAAACCCTGAGCCACATGGTCTGACCTCAGATTTGGCCTTGTTTGAGCAGGAAGATTCACTGGAGACCTCCTGAGGTCCCTTCCTGCCTGCATTATCCAGTGATCCTAAGAAAAAAAACATTGGCTGTTGTGGTTGTTGTTCCCCAAATTTGTCCAGGGTTACAGGGTGTTTCATACTCCAAAATGAGATATTGTAAAAGATATTTATCTTCTCTTCCCCCCAGACCCACTCTTGTGTATTTGTTCTTATAAATCTAAATTTATCATATCTGCCCAGTGCTGTGCTCTGGCTATCTGTATGTAGAAAATTTTTTACCTCTGGATTTTAAGGATGGTATAGTGGAAGTTCAAGTATCTGTTACTATAATGCCTTATATGCTACTCATACATCTTTTTCTGATATTTTTCAGTCATTTTGATGGCCGTACCCATAGTTATTTAAACTACTCTCATCTCAAAGTTATGTAGTGATTTTAATTGTTGGCAATAATTTCATTAAGGCAATACATTTTTTCAAATATGTCGAGGAATCACAGCTTCTCTTAGAATCTGTGGGAAATGCATGTTGCCACCATGTGAAACTTGTTAATTAGAAATTGTTAACTGTTAATTAGAATTGCCTTCAAACTGGACCCTAATTCTACAAAAATTTATTCTATGTGGAATTTAATTTGACTACTTTCTATTCTCCTGTATAAGCATTTAGGACATCCTGTCTTGGGTAAGAAAATGCATCATGTAAGCAATCAGGACCAATAATCCTGACTCTCTAGAAGTCAGGGTTAGTAGTCTGCAGGCAATACATTATTTTAGACAATTTTTTCAAGCATTTGGCAGATACCTACAAATTCTTATTCATTTTCCTAAATTGAAATGCTTTAGAGTTCATTCACCAACTGAACCTATGACACTTTCACTTTTTTTAAAATTTTTTTGGGGTACTAATGAATTGAATAGTTTTTGTATTAGTATTTCCTGAGTCTGCACTGAAGCCAGTGGGAAAACTTGTAACTGATACTAAACAAAACAGAGATCAGGTCACGACAGGAAGTTAAATATTTGCAGTTTGGGAGTTTCATCAGAGCATACACCCGTTCTTCTGAAATGTCAAAATAAGCAGTTTGTTTCCTCTACAACAAGAGAAGTATAGAAGCAATTACCATACTTCCACGCACATATAAGGTACTGTGCAAAAGGTGCAGTGAAAGGTAATGAACTGATGTTTAGCTTCTGGCAGATAATCTAACTTTCTCTTCTGAACATGCAGTTATTCAGCTTTTTTAAATTATTCCTTCGTTATTTTGGCATACGCAAGAATCAAACAATATTTACTCTTAGTTTTGCAAAAACTGGCAACACGATGAATCTACGTTATTGCTGCTGTTCTGCTTCAGTGGAGCTGCTGGGGCGAAGGTTGTGGTTACAGCTCTTCCTAGCAGATGGAGCAGGACCATTGAAAGAATATTTTTGGTTTCACCATTTACAACTTATCCTATCCATGACTTTGCACTTGAGCCAGGAAAGACTTTTGAGGTCTGTGAGAATCAGTTATACTTTTCACAGATGTGTCCTAGAATACATGGCATTCTGCGGTGGGGTTGCATGCAAGCATGTTCTCCTCTTCGCGCAGCTGGAATAAATTTGCCCTCTATTTGGTCTTCTGTACCTGGCAATTCAACAAGTAAGCTGGAAAGAAGCAACTAAGTTTTGTGAACATGGGACTGTGTTATGGGTGTTGAATACTAGTCTCCCTTTAATAAGAAGAATATTTTTTCAAAAATTACCTGTGAACAAAGTAAAACCTGAAATGAAAATAAGGTTTAACTGAATCTTCTTTTTTGACCCAGCAGGAGAAAGCTGACTTGTCCTGGTATGTTTTTATTTCTGCCTATACGTTGGAGCTGTCAGATGAGTTAGAAATCTCTTCTGTTGGATAGTAGCAATATCAGCTTCTTAAAATTTTTGTGGCCTAACTCAAAGGGAACTCAGCACATTTAATGACTACATTATCTCACATTGTTCTTGTTAAGAGGAAATACTATGTAATGTCTGTGGTTTACAAGAAATCAGCTTTTGGTGTTGATCATCAATTTATAACTATATTTCATCCTTGGGAAGGGAACACGACATCTGCAGGAACAGAAGTCTTCTCACTGAACTAAAGGGTTTGGCATGACTTACTGACTACTCATGTTCTGCGACTCCAGCTGGGCATACAGTATTGTTTGTAGCTAATTTGCTTTCTTTGAAATCCAAGATGAAGTGAGGCAGTTTAATTTAAAGATGACTGTTTAAGGAGAAAGTGATGATGTCCAGGCCTTTGAAACCTTTTCCTTGGTTGTTTCCCAACTCCCTCTGGGGCTTTTCCATGGCAGAACTGAAGGTGCAATCACTTGGAGATGACAGGCCCTTTGGGCTGAAGGGAATGACATAACCGAACAACACCAGTGGACTGAGTCTTGCCTTCTTGGCGAAGAAGAATTATATTTGGCCATTTGGCCTGCCACACAGGATCTCAGACAAAAATTTGGGGCTAAACTGGCCACTTCTTACATGCTAAATGCTCCCTTTATTCTCTAGTGTGTAGGGCCCATATTGTATCTGTCTTCATGGAAGCAGACTTTGCATATTAGCAGGTGGGGGAAAAAGTATGCCAAGGAGCTCCCCACAGTTTACACAGCTCATTTTCCTGCCGGAGTAGGTAAGGGCAGAATTTGGAGTAAAATTCTGGTCACTTGGGTAGTTCCCAGTAAGCTCCTGGGCAGTGCCATTCTACACTCATTTGCTCAGCAATTACAGAAAAAAAAAAAAAAAAGATTTAAACAATTAACAGATAGAGAAAAAAAAATCCTGAGATGGCAAAATTATTCCCCTGACATCCTGTGGATGTCACATACTCCTTCTAGCATCAAGAGGAAGTTAATTGAACGCACGTTGTGACCTGAGGCTTCTTGATTATCCAAACCTTGATTTTAGTCTTCAGTAAAAGGGAAAGACAGGGTGACCTGTTAAATGAAAAATCTGACCTAATAGAAATTGTTCTTAGAGGTTGTTTTTATGATCTTTTTTCTCCAGTTTAATATTTGATGCAGCAGCCCACCTAACAGTAAAGCTAATCTTTAAGTAGTATATTTTTAGTAAATTGGATAAATATAATATTTGCAGCATTATGAAATTATTTTATATTCCTCTGTCCCAGTCTTTTTTTTTTTTCTTCCAATTTTAAGCCTCCTAGTCTTCAAACTCTTCTTCCAACTTGAGGTGACTGACATAAAATAGCAGAAAACCCCTTTGGAAATGGAGAAGTAGTTTTTGAAAACCACTTGACTGGTGACTGTGGTCAAGGAAAGGTGGGAATCTAGGTCAATTATTAGGTTTTCTTTGAAACAGTCACATTCATCCACTTGATAGCAATCTTCAGTACTTGTTTGTACCTTGTAAACTTTTGATAGTTTCACTTTTTTTATTGTTACGCACCATTAAGTGCTATGAAGAGATTCTTTTTTGTGAACTCTTGTAGAAAGATAAATGCCATGCATGTTTCCTTGAAACTTACTTTTTCTTAAGTATATGGCTTTTTTCCTGAAGAGATGGCTCTTTTTTGGCTCTGTCCTTTTGTTTCTCTGGGGGGGAGAGGGGCTGGGGCCATTTTTTTTTTTTTTTGTTAGGCTAAGCTTTTAAGTATAAGATAAAGAAAACCTACAAATATTTAATGAATCTATTTGGTATTCAAAAATCTTATCTACTATTCTGTGAATATTGTATTAGAAGGAAAACAATGAAGTCATTAGCACTGATAAAAGTTAAATATACAGCTGTGGTACTGTTAATGTGACTTGTAACATGTCAGAATTAAACACTACAGGAATGGTCAGTAAATCTTTGCAGAGACAGATAAAAGTGGCAGGAAAGCTAAGCTGATGTAAAGAGATTTTAAGCAGTGTAAACTGGCAGGTTTGCATGCTGAGTGTGAGAAATGGCAGACTGGCCTCTCCTTGCACTGCTGTGTCACCTGGAAGCTGGCTGCATTTCTTTAGATCTATTTATATTTGCTAAAACTAATTTAAACCAAAACAAACCCCAAAGACTTTAAAAAGCATTGAGATCTTGGTTCTGCCCCTGGCTCTACCACTGAATATTGTCTGGACTTGAACTTTTTACCTACAGGCAAATTAGTAAGAACATTTAGGAAATTGAAATATAGGTGCACCCTTTGAGACTTGGCTACTTAACTGCTTTTGGAAACCCCCTGTCTGTAAAATTATTAGTGTATTTTTTAAAGTATCTAGACTCTAGAATCAAAATTCAGGAAGCTAGTGTTGCATGTGCACATCTTTGTACTGATAACAGCAGGATACAGCAGGACGTGGTCTGGTGTATCAGATGAGACTCAGCACGGCAGGGTGAGCTGAGGGCCAGCCGCTGCGCTTGCATCGCAGGCATTGGCAGCATGGAGTTGCAATTGCTCTTGAGGTCTGGGGTCTATCTGGTGTGCGTGATTATAATAAGAGATTACACTTAAAGAAGCCTGTCTGGAAGGCACGTTTACTAGGCCAAGAGCCATGATTCTACTTGATCACTTGATGCCCATGCATGTCTTTAATGTATCCATAGGTTTCCCCCCTCCCCTGGCCTACCTATCACGTCATGTGATGTATGGAATCTTATGCATTTCATTTGGGTCTGTTCTGACCTCTTTTTAGGGCTAACATGCAAACCTGAAAGATGTATGTAGACTAGTGAAAAATAACCTTACCATTAGTTCAGTTAATTATTCTTCACAGTCATATGCTGAACAAACGCCCTAACATATTTCCAGAAGTCCATCACTGTGGTGTTGAACATTTTGTCTTTTAGATGAGTCATAAAATGCATTTTGAACTGGGCTGAACCCATTCTCAAACTGAAACTAAAATCAAACTCACCCCATTTCACATGAAAACAGTGTGAAATTTAAGGCTTCAGCCTGTTTTGTTATAATAAATTGTTTTGGTTTCACGTGAAGCATCAATAAATGGAAATGATCCTTTTCTTTTCTGGTGAATTTGACTTGAAATTCAAGTTCAGAGTAAAATGCAGAACTACTCAAGTCTCTGCTTTCATTATGAACATTTCACACAGCTATAGACATAATTACATATGATGAAGATCTTATGGCAAGGCATGGACTGTTAACCCTGATTCCCTGGCAGAATTCCCAGTTGGATGATTACCATCTAGCCACATAAATTTGCTTTTATATCGGATATTTTGTTACCTTCACTTTTTGAAATAGACTGTCGTTATGCATTTTGTGGCAATGTTGAATGGTATGCTTCACCCTAGAAATAACTGCTTTTAAGTGACTAACATATCTCAGTGCATGGTGTATAAAGGACTTTGGAACTGAAGGCCTTCAGCAAGCGCAGGGGATCAGGAGGTAGCAGTCAACTGCATGATTCTTCCCTGTGGGAATTTGGAGCAGAAGAGATTCTCCTGGACTTCCTCTCCCTCTGGAGATTGTTACACTTGAGAAGAGGTGGTAAGCGTAGTGATTCTAGGTGGTAACCTTAGTGATTCGTCTATTCTCCCCTGCATCAATGAGAAAAAGCATTTCAAGCTTTGGCAGTCATGTCCTTAAAAGTATCCATCATATCTTTAAACACTTTCTTGTGAATGGATACTTCAGATTTTTTGCCCTGAGGAGTGTGGTATGTTGCTTTGATTGGTAGATAACTTCGATATAGTAATACAAGAATAGTATGAGTTTAGATATTCATACTTAGAAAAATCAGTGAAGTAATGTTATTGCCAAGGCATATAAGTGGCATGGGCCACTTTGTGGTTAATTCAGTGGCTTATTTAAGATGTCTGTATAAAAACTGTGGAAGCAAACTTTAAAAAAGAAATTTTAAAGTCTTTCTGAGCTATCAAGAACAGTATTCTGGCAAAAATGACTCAAAATTTTGGGAGCATAAAATAAGAATTTGGAAACATAATGGTGAATTAAATTACTGTGTTTGCAGAAAACTTGTGTAAAAAGGGCTGGAGAATGAGGCAAGGCAAATTGTAAGTCATTGCTTTGAGACAGGAAGACTGCTTAAGGGCTACTCTCAGCTTTTAGCTATTCAGAAGTAACCTGAAACTTTTTATTGTAAATGTAAGGTTGAATTTGAGAACGTTCTTCCCCCAACTGATACTTGGAAGTGTCAGAGATCATGCCATGTTGGATGTTAACTTTTGAAGAAAACTAAAGAATTCTGATACAGCCGTATGTGAAATCCTACTTTTCAAGTGAAGAAGAAGTTATCTGAAATCATTCAAATAATTAGGAAAAGTCTTGAACATCCTACTGAGGTCAAGACAGGGAAGAAAATTCAGGAGGAAGTGGGTATACAGAGATTTCTAAATGCTCAACATTGCTTAGAAAATCTGTCAAAGAAATTGCTTATTAAATGGTTCACAGAATACATAATCCTTCAGGAGAGTAATGAGAGTGCTGTATGAACCACTTGATAGGGCTGTTAAGAGTGGTACATAGGTGCCAGATAATCTGTGTCAGCTTTAAAAGCAGTATTTAATAAGGTGTGTCAGCTTTAAAAGCAGTATTCTTAATGTCTATCATGAAGCACTGAACTATCAGCTGGACATTTTCGTGATTCATGGAAAAGTTTAGGCCCATCAGTGGTTTGGTCCTTATGGCTTTGTACTCTATGTGTTGTCTGTGTGCAGTTTTTTAACGTGATTAAATAAGCCTGTTTTCATTAGTGACAGCAATAAATAGCATTATAGAGCTTGCTTCTGTGTATTAATTGCATTCATGGGCTGAATCAGGAGAAGGAAACTATCTTGCACAGAAACGTAAATGACTGCAGACTCTTAAATCCATGCAGGAAATGTGAGTTCTGGGTTCCTAGGTGCTCCTCAGGCCTGAGCTCACTGCTTGCTTCTGGGATAGTGTGGAGTAGCACATATGCCAGGTTGGCTAGGTTTGGGAGAGGGTCATTTCCATTTGTGATGCTTTAGCCATGGCACAGAGCAGCTAGACATGAAAAATGTGGAGAATGGGAGAGACAACAACCGGGTGGAATCAGGTTCTGTGATCTTGTGATTAGAACAAATTATGGAGTGAATTTGAGGGGTGCCTTTTCTTGCGTTTCAGTGCAAAGAGTTGACTTTCACGCTGTCTCCTGTCTTGCTGTTAAAAACTTGCAGTGTGATTCTCAAAGGTATGGCTGGGCCAAATTCAAAACTCAGTTACCAAAATGGCCCTTCTCACAAATGAAGCCACATTTCATATTAGTGCTAGCCATAATTAAACAAACACTGCAGGATACTGGGGTTTCTTTTGTCCCAGGATAAGAGAAGGGTGCTTTGTTTTCTCTTCCTCAAAAGTAGCTGATGATTTGAATAAAACTTATAGCGAAAAGTCATGTTCCTAAAAAAAAAAAAAAAAAAAAAAAAAAAAAAAGTCAGTCAGTTGTGGTTGCAGTGGTGCTGTGTTAAAAATGCAGGCCATTTCGGAGGGAAGAGAGCCTCTTTATTAGAGTGATTGCTGTAGCTTCTGAGAAGAAAAGCTTACAGGCCTGAAAGCTTATCTGTTTTCTCTAACAACTACTCTCATAGCAGCTGCCCATACTGACCTGGATATGGTTTGTGCTTTTAGTTAAACTTTCAAGAGAATAAATACCCAACCATGATCAGGGAAGGACTCCAGCTGATGATGGGAGGAACAGATGTTGATCTCTTCCAGAATCAGTTTATTGATCCTGGGGAACAGATGCTTCGATAAGGTCATGCCAAGCTAGGTTTGATATGTCCCCTGTTCAGGACATGTATCTGCTACATGTTTTGCCCAGGTGGGTGACCTGAGGCCTGTGGGTGGATTGGGGTGGGAGGCAGGGGCAGAGAGCATGAGGGCTTGTCACGCACGTTCAGGTCACCTTCGCCTGTGCCTCGGGGAGCTGGCAGTTAGCTGACACAGCGTTTGGGGTGGCTTGAGTGAGCCAAGAGAGGCCTGTGGCCTAAAAAAATGTGTTGACCCACTAGATCATATTGGCAGTCTCTGGTGGTGGGTCTCCCGAGCGTAATAAATTAATGTGGGGCAGTAGAGCAGCCTGGCCTCACTCAGGTGTGGATGCTCCACCTGGTCTGGCTGACGGGAGAGGCTCAGAAGGGAACTCGATTTACACCCCAGCCCTTGTGGGGCTGAGTGAAGCCCATCTTCCTTAGCTGATGGCACACCGCATGCAAACCTCAACAATTATGTTCTCTTTGCTGAGTGGCTTTGAACATACTGTAGAGCAAATGCTTGTTAAAGCAGGAGAGAGTAGTTCTGAAAGATCAGCCCTGTGAGTGAATATGGGCCTAAACATTTCATCCATATGTATAACACACAGATTAGATCTGCTCAGTTGCTACCAGGCAGTGGACTCCCTGGGATGTGTCGCACAATGTCCTCTCAGTTATAAATGCAAAGGGATCAAATAGTTTGGAAAGAATCTACCTCTGTGGTTATTACTGCTCTGAATTATAAATGACCCAAAAGCCAGAACTATTCACTGTATTCATTCTTCAGACCAGCGCTCAAAAGGCAGAGTGTTGCTTTTAAGAAATATGATTTTAGACAACAAAAGGAGAAGCGAGTGCTCTGAAAATTTAGTTAAATGTAAATGTGTTAAATGGTACATGAACTAGTCGCGTTTTCATGATTTATCAGTTTTGAACTTCAAAGACTCTGGTTAGCTTGCATTTTTAAAACTAATGAGTTTATCACAGCCAGTGGGAAAAATGGTTCAAGTATATCAGCTGTAAATTGGTACAAAGCACTAAAAGGGACATTAGCCTCTAATCAGATTCGAACAGTTCATTAAACCTGCCTTTCCTGAATCGCTCTTTGTCTAACCCCCCCCCCCCCGCTTCTGCCTCCTGAGCAAGGCAGTCTCTTCCCTTTTTTCATAAGTAAGACCTCCTCGGGGATATGAAGAAATATCAGCTTATCCTTCTTTGTCTACAAGCTCAACAGCCTAAGGGATGCTTTATTACGGTATGTTCCTGATCTTGCTGTAAAGCTCAACTGCGCTGCTTATAAATCAAGGAAGGAAGGAGACTTCCTTGCTTTGCAGAAGGAGGGCGCAGAGCTTGGAAATGCCAGGCTGGCTCCTGCTGTGGCTCCACCTGAAACCACTGCGGTGGATTTGCCGCCAAACCACCCGAGTGCAGCAAGTGCACTGACATCCTGGGACGGATGGGAGCTCCCTTCCTGATAAGTAAACAACATGCCACCCTTGCTGGGAAGAGGAATTCAAAGTCAGGAACAGTTTCACTGAGCTGTTTGGTGGCATTGTAGTCTATCTTTTGCCATCCCGCCACCTCAAATGCCTAGTAAAGATCAAGGTGTGCAAATGAATTGCAGAAAAGATGTTAAAATGGTAATTTTTTTCTTGCTTGCTCTCTGTCGTGGCAAGCTAAAATACACTAGGTAAACAGGAGAAACATTAACATGGAATGGGACACCGTAACAGGTTCACTTGCCTTCATTTTTACATGTTTGAACATAGAAACATTCAGCTGAAAATGAGTTGTTTGGTCTGGAATTTCATAAAAACCTAAGCTTTTATAACTGTTTATCAACTATTTTATTAGAAAGATGAGAGGCGATGTAGTCTTTTTCCTTTTGCTGTATTTGCTGGCTGCTTTGCTGCCATGTTCCTGTCTGCTCTGTGTTATCAAACCCTAGCTCTGTGTGCTTTAACACATGGGCTCCAAATGAGGCCAGTGGGAATTTTCAAAAGGTTAGTTGCTCTGCCCCTGGCACTGGGTTGGAGAATGGGAGAATTGTTTTTCCTCCTTTTTAGCATAAGTTATTTAAATTAGGGAAAAGGGAAAAAGGAAGGGGGAAGAAAAAGGAACACAATATACACGAAAAAGCAGTTGCTGCAACACTGAAAATGAAGATGGTGAGATGAGGTGCATTAATTGGAAAAATAGAAATGTTTAAAATAATTAATACATTCTAAAATGTATTTCAAAAGTTCCACTAGGACACACCATTTTTCTTAAAATTCCACTGAAGTAGCCATGAAAAGATTTTTTTTTCTGAGAATTTTTCAAGATGCTGTAGTAGAGTTAGTTCTATCTTTCACACTGTCATAACATTTCCTGAAAAATCAAACAATTTTTTTTGTAGAAACATGGTGATGAATACCTTATTCCTTATGAATAAAGGCACCACACTGTATTAAACAGATCTGCTGCCAGTGAAATGCGAAAATGTTTTTTTTTCCATTGCACTGTAGTTACTGAAGACTAAAGAGTAACCATTAGAGTGGAGGTGAGTTTTTAGTGTTGAGAGCTGCGTTTCAGACAGGGCCACAGATAAGTGGCTTTGGATGAGTCACTTAAAACCTGTATGTGTTGTAGCTTCCCTGCTTGAAAAATAGCTGTGACATCTTCATACTTCGTTGCTACTGACTGGGCTGTTTTGATGCAAAAGGTTAAATTCTGGCTTAAGTGAGGAAACGTCTTCATTCTCACCAAGCTGCTCAAGCTAAATGGCTAATGGGAAGGGGGGCTAGCTTTAAAACATCATACTTGAGCCTTGTCTGTATTAGAAAATTAATTCAGATTAAGGTAGTATTTGAACTTGAAGGCACCATAGCTTGTTCTGGATACCTCCATAATATACTCAAGCAATAGTGGAACAAGACATTCATAATAAGAATATTCCTAGAGGGAAGTGCACTTTTGCAAATCTCGTTTCAGGTTTCATGGTTTTACTTTTTTTTTTTCCTTCCATTTTTTTCTGAATGATTTGAATTCTGAGGATTTGTTGAAGATGCATGATAACTGGGGGGATATATAGGTCTTCAGTATAATTTCTTTGAATTCAAGTGTGAATTGTCTAGATAATATAGAAATATGAATGTTTTGATTGAAACCAAATGTAGCTAAATATACTGCCAATATATTTAAAAATATGAAATTTTTCGACATCACTGCTGTCATTTCCAGCCCTAAAGCAAGGACCTCTCTTTTAAGGATAACTGAAAATATAATTCATGTTGTTTTAACAAAAGTAGTAACTTGATAGCAGGAATATAATGAAAAGCACTCATTTCCAGACTTCCTTTCCCCCTTCCCCCTTCCCCTTTCCCCCTTCCCTCTTCCCTTTCCTTTCCTTTCCTAGAAGTCATGTTGTGGATAGGTTGGTTGAAATTAATATCACATCATCTTCAGTAACTTCACTTATCTTGACATTGGTTTAAAGAAACTTACCTTACTGCTACATTACTGTGGAGGTTAATTAATGAATTAAACCAAATATTTTTCATTTCTTTTTTTTAATTAACCTTTTCCTTTTTTTCCGTAGGACATCAGCGCCCTTGAAAACAGAATGTTAATGCTTGATGGGATGCCGGCAGTCAGAGTCAAAACAGAGCTGCTGGAATCTGAGCAAGGGGTAAGCAGAGGTTTCTGTGTCACCTGACTCTTCAGCATGCTGCTGACCATTTCCAGACTTCTCCGTGGTTAGTTATCCCTCCCATTGCTTTGGCATTTTCTCTGATACCATTTCAGAGCTCACTTTCTTGGGAAAGATATCAATGAACATCTAGTCCCATCTGTTGGGAGCACAAAATAAAACTGTGGAAGACATACTGAAATTATCTGGCATAATGCACATGTTTTCTACAGTGTAATTTTACAATTACAAAAAGGGTGCCATTTAAAAAAGCAGAAAGAATAATGGGTTGTGGCAAAGAAATCAAACTCATATGTCTACTAAGACCTGTGTGTATTTATGCTATTTTACCTTTTTGAATATTTGCCTTGTGGGGTTTTTTCTGTCCTTCACACACTTTTTCTACTCCATTTTCTTTTTTTTTGAAACTGTCCTTTTCCTTGTGGAATATAGATACTTATGATTATGGTAAGAGGGGTCGAAACTTTAGCTATTATCTTGGAGATTGCTGAATACAGGACAGAGATTGTGAAATGGATTTTGAATTTTTTTGCAGAGCAAGTGTCCAGTGCTAGAGTAATAGATTTTAGGAAAATGGAATACTGAGTTTTTGGTATTGATGATGGATATTTTGTTTTATATGTGGTAATAATTAAATTAGGGATTGTAGAATACCATGACAGGATTTGTTTTTAATGGAGATGCTGACTCAAGTATAAATGGATAGACTCCGTATTATCACAGATAGATTCTTTTTTTTCCTTGTGCACATTTTATATTGTGCAGAAGAATTCAAGCCACCTCAGTGCTCTGAAGGCAGGTGCTTCCAATAAGCAGAGTGCATGATAGGAGGAGCAATACTATTGCTGCTTAGGGATGGGCTTTCTCCTACTTGTGTTATTTAGCTGTTCTCCTTCCTGCTATTTTCTCAACTATTTGATTTAGAATTTAAGTGATAGAGAAGGGATTAAACTTTCAGAATGACTTAATCCAAAAGACTTGCAAGGAGAGAGCAGTTATTCAGAACGTTCTTGAGGCTGTAGCAGAGAAAACCTGACATTTAATGGAGTTCTTACTCATCTCTCTGCCTTCTTGAAAGTGAGTACCCACAACAGATACACCAAAACAGCACAGTTTGAGGGAACAAAAAATTGTAAGACTATTGTATGAAACACAATGATGAAAAGATAGATTCTTTAGAGGTAATTTTTAATATCTTCTGGGTGCTTTTGACTAGTTTAAAATACATTCTATATGTGACACGTATTGCAGGATCCTTGAAGAAGAATCTGTACTTTAGTAAAGTGTGATTTGATGCTGGAAGACCTATTTCATGTCTTAGAAACTGGAAGGAAATGAACAATTTATACAAGTCTTTTAATTTACTTATTTTTTTCTAATAAAATTTTACAGAAGTAAAAAAGTAAGTAAAAAATGTAAATAGAAAATGATGTCATCTCTTTCTTTTCCAATGACTGAGACTTTGGACAAAGAGCTCAGTTAATTTGGGATTTTATGTGCTTTGCTACTAATTAAGTAGTGTCTGGTCAGGAGTCTTTGGCACCTTTATGACTCTTCATTAGAGAACAATCAATAAATACAAAATGAATTCTCCAGTTCACTAACAGAGGAACTGGCCATTTCCGTGGCAGTTTTCCAGAAAACAACTTAAACTGTAGAGAAGAAGGTGGTTGAAACAGATGTTTAGCATGTGCTTTAGAGACTGTTTTGAATATGTAGATGTTACAGACATAACAGGGACAAGTGTTTGAAGGCTGTGATTACCGAAGAAGTGAAGCTATTTGGGAAGATGAATATCGTAACGGGCAAGAATGGAATGGGAATTAAAGTATGAGCCAAATATTATGAATTTGAAATAGCTGTTTATGTTACTATAGCGCCCTGAAGGCCTTAGAGTTGCAGCTCCATTGCACTTCACAGAGTATGCGGGGAGATATTTTTGCTATGGATTTTTACTATGAACGTTTTGCAAAACTGTTCTGAGTCTTCTGAAGGTAGCGGCCAAAGTGCTAGCATTTGAGATGCTTAACACCAGGGAAGACTAGGCAAACTTGTTGAAAACCTGTAGGGAGACACTGTGTTTCAGTGTTTCCGCTTGTATCTGTTATTGGTTATATGTTGCAAGGGCAAAAATGAGACGTGGCTTAAGGCTTTTGAAACGAGAAAATTTTGTTCCTGGTTCAGAGGATCCTGAAGCGATTTCCTCCTTGGGAATCGTGCGTCACTGCTACATGTTGATAGCTAAGCAGTCCTGTCTTGGCAGGTCCTCTGTGTTGCGGCAATGGATGTTTACAATGCAGTTATTGCTTTATTGCAAATTAGAATTAAATTAGTTGTGGGTTCCAGGGATATGTGCCTTCTGACCTCTTGTAGGGACACTGAAAACTTCCCGACAGGGCGTGCACATATATCCTCCAGAAAAGATGTTTTTTCATTGGTTGTGCCTTGATTAACTGTAGCTTGTGATTCATAAACTCTAGGGTGGGATTCACAGAAAGGGCCTTACCACAGAAGTGTTCCAGAGATACGGTATTTTCTGTGACAGGTCTGTTTTTCCATGTGGTTATTGCTTGGGCCTGCATGCATCCAGTGTTATTTGGGACCTCCAGCATGTTGTGCTGGCTCACAAAGTGTTTGCCTGATGAGAGAGCAACGCGTGGAGAGTTCAGCTGCACACTGCACAGCTGCGTGGAGGCAATAGTGTGTACCTGGAGGATTGAAGGCAGGCTGGTACTGCCTAAAATCTTCTGGGGGGCCGGGGTGCCCAGTCCCCTTCATGTTTCTGTGATGTCCTGTGCATTACGTAACGTACGGGAGGCAAAAGTGCAGAGATTTTCTTCGGGTCAGTTGGCATCAGTGCTGGATCACTGGCAAAGAGCCTCAGCCAGAAGGTATCGCTGTGATTCTGGGTTTGGCTCCAAGACCACAAGGGAAGTAAGCTAAATGCCTACATCCTTGCTTCAAATGCGAGTTATTGTAGTGACATTAACTGTGAAATGCTGACTAGGTGGATTACTTCAGCAGATAACATGACCATGGCATTTGAGCCCTTTTATACTTCAGGGATTCAATTTGTTTCATAATTTGATGAGTTTACTAGTTAACACATTACATGTTTAGCCTGGGACTTCATGAAAAGCTTTTCTTGAAATTCATGCGTTTCTCCTTATTGTTTGTGAACCAATAACCCACCAGGCTATTGACTTAAGCAGTAGAAAATATCACTAGTTAGCAATCTAAGTAAAATGAACAGTGGTCATTAGTCATGTGGCAACATAGGAATAAAAAGCACAAAAAGAAATAACACTCCCCTTCCTTATACCCTGTCCTCCCCCAAGACAGATGCACAAGAAGAAAAAAAAATCCTTATATAAATAGAACCAGCTTTTTACCTTAAGTTGATTTTTCAGTTACCTTTGGTGGTATATGACTGTGGTGAAATAGGTACCACAGGGCCACGTGCACTTCATGAAATTAGACATCCCTTCTTTGTGTATTGCACTGGGTAGCTTGCTCCTCACCTGGTGTTGTCCACTGACTGCATGGCTAATAGCTCCCAGGGTGTAGCTGGAAATGAGAGCAGAGCAAATTCTTGAACCGACTGGCATTTTCTGATGTATTTTTGATACCAGGCTAGGTAATCAATGCCTTATTCTGGTGTTGCTTTTGTATTTCCTGTTGGGATTCTCACTCTTTTTGCTTGCTAGTATAAGCATAGGCAATGTTGTTCTCAATCAGCTTCCCCATCATCTCCATTTTGAGCTCCAGGACCTTTGATTTCCTTCCTAGGAGATTTTTTTGTTTTGTTTCGTATCATGATTCATCTGTTCTTACATTGTGTTCTGGTGCCCTGTGTGTTCAGCACTGGGCTAGTATCTCTGAAAAGCAGTTTTAAAAAGCATCTCTCTCCTAGTGCTGCAGAAGCGTTGCATATGTAGAACAAGCAAATGTGGATTTAAAACACAGGAGAAGGAATAAGCAAAAGAAGCAAGTGTAATTCAGCTGAAATTTTGGGACTGGCCTTGAAGAACAAAGCTGTTTGAACCACTCCCACTGCAAAATAGACAAGTTTCTAGTTTAGACTGTCAAGAAATTGGAGTTCAAGCCTCTATTTCAACCATGCCTGAAGCACCAGGCTTAGCATCCCTTCAAGCCTGCAACTATAGAGAGGTAGGCAGGACCCAAGAGCTACAGCCTGCGTCACTGGAGTGACTTCAAACTTTTACCAACCTTAGTTTAAAAGACATTAAATTCAAGCCTGATGATTGTGGGAGAATGGAAATTAGGCAGCTTCATAAGGAGAAACATGCCATATAAGATACAGGTTATTAGACAAATTTGGAACAAAGAAGTGTTTACAAGGGAAATGGATTTTCTTTGCTTTGGAAAAAGTTAAACAGTTCTGCTTTGTTGTATCATCACCAATTTAGAACAGTTTAACGATTTTTAGAAGGCCATCACCATTAGTAAGAACAGATGCTTATTTTTCTGGTGAACTTCTGTCCTTAAATTTGCACAGGAGATTTAATGCAGACTATTGTTTGAGGCCTCAAGAAGATACAGTGCTGCTTTAATGACTTTATCACAAATGAAAAAAAGCCATTAAATAAAAGATATCACATTGCCCTTTAACAAGGCTTTGTTATTACCTCCCCTACTGTGGAACAGGAGCTGTCATTGCTAATAAATTGGTAGAATTACTTCAGAAATGTGAATTTGCTTATCATTTAATATTCTCCAGTGACTAGTGCTTTAGATCTTTTGGTCTGCAATAAATTTTTGTATGTCAATAACCAGCTTCTGAGAAGAATATGAAGAAGGGAGCCCTTCCTGATGTAGATGAAGATAAAGTACTCCAGCAGGAAAAAATATTTATTCTTTGGTTGTGCCAAAAAATGTTTTGAAAATAAATACTCCTTTTTGCTGAAATATATGAAGGACTAATTCAAATGTTAGTACAGAGTGGCCTATTAATTCACTAGCTGGTGGCTACTAACAGTAAGTTAGGATGTAAAGTGTTGGCTGGCTTCAATATGAAGTATGAAAGTCTTATTGGTCATTACAGCTGATGTGGCCCAGTTCCTAAAAATTTGTAAATGTCTCTGACCTACTCAAACACATGAAGTTTTACTTCCTTAAGTATTTCCAGAGTCAGGCCATAGGTCTTTGTGAAAAGGCAGAGGTATTTTTGCATTTCCAGATGCACCACACTCTGGATGAAGCTACATGATTAGCAGTAAGTATCCTAAGTACTCCATTATACTTGCTCAGTGTTTTATGTGGGAGTGTTTTACAATTTAAACTTAAAAAACCTTTAAATTAAAAAAAAAGTAAACTTTAAAATATTAGTGTGCTTTGTATTTTCACCTTCTTTTTGAAGCTTTTGGGTGGGTCCCACAATTAATCCTCAAAGATAGAGAATAATGTACTTAGAATTTTCAGCAGCCTTTTTTTTCCAGATCTGTAATCTTGTCCATTCTTGTGGCTTCATTGCCTTCCTTTAAATTATTACTTGAAGATTATATATTTTATTCTGAATCCACACCCTAATTCTGCTTGGTCCATGTCCATTCCCATGTCTGACCATGGCTGAATTATGAAAAGAATGACTAAAATGACAAAAACCCTGTCACAAGCCAATATTGTTCTCTCGTGTATTTCCTTTCTAGCCAAATTATCTTGTCATTTCCTGTCTGCAGAATGCCATGCATGCCTATGTTGTTATATGCATAAATGTGTTAGTTCCACTTCAGCCCAGGTAATTACGTCTGTTTTATTTTCAAAGATTTCGAAAAATGGCTATTGAAGTGCAGTTGAGATTAGTCTCAATAGCAAAGCTTGCTTCTTTGATTGTATTGGAAACTGTTTTATGTTGATTCTTTTGGCTTGCATGCACTCTTTGTATTATTAGAAGAAAACATACTTTTAGTATTTCCGATTGTAATTTGTGAATCTCTACTTCACCCAAGTAGTTCCAATTGTCTTTTGTTTCTGAAATGATACTTCATGTTTAGCTCTACTGATCCGGGGAAACAGCCAATATATGGGCAGTGTACACGTATTGTTCCCTTCTGCACAGACGTAGCCCTTCTTACTTTCTGTTGTTTTCCTTCATCTCGTAATAGGCCATACTCTGGGAATGTTACTGTGGTGTTAGAAATACAGCTGATATGATTCATTACTTGCTCCACAGTGCCATAAGTAGATGATGTTCTTCAGAAAGAGCTCAATATCTGTTCCCAAAGACCAGTCAGGATGTATTTACAGGGTGTGATGCAATGCTGCGTGAGACATACCTAAACTGGCTCCTTACAAGGAGATGCATCTGTAGGCTTCAGCAGCACTATGCCTAGGAATATGCTTACAGCCCGGAAGCATCATAGCTACATCAGCTGGATTCATTAGCCAAGTGAAGCACAACAAGGTGAAAAATATTGCAGGTGCTGTTTCATGTTAGGTGGCAGCTCACATGCCGCATGAAAGGTAGCCATCTCCTGCACCTTTGCTCTTGGCGTGGCATTCTTGCTGTATCCCTTGCTAGTGACTGTATAATCTCAGGGTGAGTTGGGTCAACTCACTGAGCCAGCGAAAAGCTAACCCAATGGGAGAAAGGAAATTACTGTATACATCCTGCAGCCACAGTATTACAAAATCATACGTATTGATAGAGGAAGGTTGGGAAGAAGACAGTGGATGCCCCTTTTGACAAAGACCTGTGTTTTTAACTCTACCTGTGATTAACTGTACCTGAAACTACCTCCTGAGACAGCTTTAGGGCTTCTGGGACCCAAGCCAACTAGTTTGGGGGGATCTGTGCAGTGCTGTCTTTTGTCTTACAGACTTGTCCCTAAAGACTGAATTTTCCATATTTCCAGCGTTGCACATATTTCTTATTCCTTTTGAAGTCAGTCCTTCCCCTCACAGAGAAAAGAACTAAGGCTTTTTAGCACCGTGTTGGTGAGTGCGGTTTATTTGTTTGGGATTTTTTTCCACAGGATCAGACTCAAAAGTGCTATAGAAGGGTAATATATTTAGGACTAATAGGAAATGATTGCTTAAACAGCTCAGCATACTCACTCACTGTCTATCACACTTGCCAGGCATCCTGTTTGCCAAGTTAACCAAGTTTACTGGTATAAAACTGCAGGTGGGGTCTTAAGATTTATGAGGCTGTCTAAAATTCTCAGTAAGAGAAGGATCCCAGATCCTCTGAGACTTAATTTACTGACCGCTGTCTGCCATTGCTTTCCCTTCCTAGGCAGTTAAGTCAGCTGTTACAGAGCACTGCAGGGAATATAGTCCTTATTCTATCTAGTGTTGTTTATTGTTTGTGTTGTAGAAACATGTAGGATTTTCAGTTGTGGATGTGGACTCCATTGTGCTGGGCATGGTACAGATAAAGAATAAAAGGACAGTCCCTGGATATCCCTAGCTTAACTAACTAAAAGTGTGTTTAGACACAATTTTAATGGGCATCTGCAGATAACAGTGATCATACACACTAGGAATGTAATAGCAAGCTTATAATGAGTGAAGCAAAGCAAGGTCTCTGCTCCAAACAGCTCACGTTTAAGAAACACAAGACAGAAAGAGGTGTCCAGTTTATCATGATAGAAGGACACCCAATAAAATGATTTCACATATAGAAAGAAGATATTATGAGGATGTATTTGGTAGAGGGTAGGGATAAGACTGTATGTACCAGACTGGGGAGAGTTTCAAAGCAAATGTGTGATTTTACCCAGAAATCAGCACAACTGAATACTATTACAGTTAAATCATTGTTATGCAATGTATCATATGCATTAAATGTATGACCTGATATCTTTGTGTGTTTATGTGGGCTGTAAGAAATGTTGACTTTGGGAGAAGGAAGAACGACCCTTTGATTTGAGAATAGTGTCAGAGTGCATCATCAGATTACAGTTTAGTTGACTTCTATCCCCTTTCAATTATTTTGTGGGCTCACCTTGAGGATGGTCCACATTTTTGATAATGTATGACCTCTCAGCTTGCTCAGATACCGTAGCTTATAATGGAAATTTCTTGCCCTCATGGAATATTTATTCAGCTGAGAAACTCTAGCTGGAAGGAACAACAAGTAGGGAACATTCAAGCTGTATGCCCATCTATTACTCTGAATTTCTAAATCCATATTTTTGGTTGAAAAGAGTTCATTTTCTAGGCACTTTTTCTGAGATATGAAAGGCCAGCATTTCTGACAGTATTAAAAAATAGTTGAAAATATCAAAAAATAGATATGAAAAATTTTCCACCCAAACATCTGCCCTTATACCTCTTCCCCTGAAAACCACAGTTCTAGTGACACTCGTGTGTGCTCCATTTTACAGTCCATTTGGAAATCCAACAGACTTTCATTTTGATCTAGTTTTGGGAAGCAGTGATGTACAGTTTTTTGTTCTTTGCATCCTGCCATGAGAGTATTGCTGTGGTCCAAAGAGTGGAATTGATATATAGCAGTATACTCTAAAATTCTTTTACACTTCTACATAAGAACTAAACACAGGTCTCTTCTCTTTTGTGTAGCAGTGCAATACAGTTATAAAATACAATAATGTGATTTTATACTTCATACAAAACAATTACTGACATCTAAAAAGCAGGTACTTTTCCTATCTTTTGAGTTAGCAGGTATGGCATCTCAAGCTTGATTCGGGCTGCAGCTGAAAAGAAATTTAATAGGCTCCAAAAGACTGTAGTCCATGTGCTCATAAGAAGAAATCAATAAAGGCGAGATAGGTAATCCCTGTTTTATTAGCAAGAAAGCTACCTTGAACTGCCTCACACCACCATTGTGTGTGATTATGCATGGAGGTAGGTAATGCACATCTGCTGATGCATGGTAGCTTCTTACTCATTCAGAGTTCTTTATTGGGAATGATTTCCACTGAAACATTTCAGTGAAATAATTGGGAATCACAAAATCTTCTAATCATTTTGCACTGAAAAGAGTTAATCATCACATTTTGTCTTGTTTTACTCACAGGTTTTTTCTTATAACGCTCGTTAGAGTAGTCACTTCATTATGATGGTCTGTATTTCAATTGGCAGAACATGTTGGTGTGTTCAGAATAGAAGCAAAAAGTGATGGGCTGTAGTCCTTTCCCTTTGTGTTGACTCAGCGTGAAGTGAAATCCCTCTGTATTTCTGTTTCTCACTTGGATAATTGCTATACTTTATTTCTTTAAGGTCATTGAGATACTTGAAGTGAAAAGTACTATATAAATGTACATTATTATTATTTTTATATACCAGCTAGCTTAACAAAAATAAACATAGGCCAATCTAATTCAATAATTTACAGTATCATGGAGCAATTCTACAGCATGATACCAACTCTTATGGTATTACCAAAATTATTTTAATCATTATTGTTTGTTATAAGACAAGATTACTTCTCGTTTTTGCTTGTTTGTTGATGTTTAACTCTTTTTTCTATTTGAGGTTGCATTATAAATAGTCTTTTTAATGTATATTTTACTCTTGCTCTGTATCCTGCTGGGAGGTATTGAAAGAGCTATATATTTTTTAGCATTATTGGCTTTTTTCCTTATTTCTCTCTGTGGAGATGAGCCCGTACATAAATTACTTTAAGGATCCTGTTTCCTTGATTTTTTTCCCCTTTGTTTCATGCTGGGAGGGTGAGTATTTAATAAACTGTTACTTAGAGACATTTGCTTTCACAAGCATTCTTTTACAAGTGTTGTTATTGTTTGGTTGCATCACTTAAGTGAGTCAGAAAATCATAGGAATTGCAGAAAAAGCCAACAAGAAGGAAAGAAGGTTTTGGTCCTTTCCTGCTTTTGCAGGTCATTCTCCGTACTTCTCAGCCAGTGAGGTTGTTGCATGAGTACGTTAGTGATGAAGCACCAAGCCCCAGGAAACGAGCACAGCGAGGTCTGTGCCAGCTCCACACGGGGCCACGTGACATGCGCCTGGGCCAGCCCCTGGACTCCAGTCCTGCAGAAGAGCCACAACTCTTTCGGGTAGGCAGGCAGCGAGCAGCAGGCAGAGGTGAGCTGGGCCCAGCAACACACTTCAAGGAAGATGGCGGGTCTTCTTGTGTCAGGCTCACTCACCAAAAAGGTTGGCAACCGCTGCGGTGTGATATTGTCAGATCACTCCAACCCTCTCTGCTTCTTCTAACACCTCGGCTTTCTGCTTCCTTTAGGGAGTGCCATCACAAATGCACGTCACTGGCATCTCAATCCCATCTCTTCAGATGGTTACAGCATTTGTAGGCTTGTGTCTGGTATCTGTTTCTTAATTTCATAATGTACACTAGAAATCAATATTAATACTGAGGCACTGACTTCAGCTTTGATCTTCATGTATGATTATGTTGTTGGTGTAGGTGCAAGTTACTGGGAATTTCCTAGTATTTGCACCAGTTTGCCCTTGAAAGACAGCAGTATCACCCTCTGCTGTCTGCATTACAGATCTGGGTTATGTTACAGACGCTGGGTTATGTTTTTAATTCTGTAGATGCCCTTTCACATCATTTGCCACTTTCTGATGGCTTTCTTTGATTGCTTTCTGCCAGATGGATGGTTTGGATACAGCCTAGTCATATTCAGGCTTGGCAGTTCTCAAGTACTATCTGCCTGAATGGCTCCAAATGCTTCCTGGACCCCTTTGCTGGATTTCTGTGCTTTGCTCTTTTAATACTATACAGCTGTTCGTGATCAGACAGGTGTACTCCAGTAAAAGCATAATTGTAAACTTCTGTTTTGTATTGTAGAACAGGGAATTCTTGGTGAGAGAGACAACTTGTTACTGTGTGAGGGAAAGTTAGGAATGGGTACCATTAGCATCAAATGATTCATAATGCAATTATATAATATCCTATGGACTGCTAGACAATTTATTACTGATTTTATAATATGAGTGTTTTGTGACAACATATTTTGATCATATGACTGGAACTGAGAATAGTCCGAATATAAATATGATGTGTATACAGTTCATAGAATCACTGGATAATTAGGGCTGGAAGGGTTTCGAGTCCAACCTCCTGCTCAAAGCAGGGGCAGCTCTGAGGTCCGATCAGGTGGCTCAGGGCTTTGTCCGGGTGGGTCTTGAAAAACTCCAAGAACAGGCTGCACAACCTCTCTGGGCAACCTGTCCATTGCCTGACTGTTCTCATGGGGAAAAAGTTTCTTTTTATATTCAGTCAAAAACTTTCTCATTTAAACTTATATCCACTGTCTCTTATCCTCCTGTGCTACACCGATGTGAAGATCCTGGTTCCCTCTCCTTCCCGACCTCCCCCTAGGTAATGGGAGCCTGATGATTAGTTCCCCTGAAGTCTCTGGCCCTCTTTGCTGCCAGGGCACACAGCCAGCTCATGTTCAGGTCGCTGACCCCATGACCACAAAGCCTTTTCTGCAGAGCTGCTCCCCAGCCCATCAATCCCCAGCTTGTATCACTGCCAGGGGATCTCTCTTCCCAGGGGAAGGACTTTGATCTGTCCTTGTTGAATATCATGAAGTTGCTGCCGCGACCTTTCTCCTGCCTGTCAAGGTCCCTCTGGGTGGCAGCCCTGCCCTTGGGCATACTGAATGGGGCCCCCGTTTGGTGTTATCTGCAAAGCTGCTGAGAGTGCACTGGGCTCCTGATAACGATGTTGAACAGGGCAGGTCCCAGGACAGACCCCTGCCGCACTCCTCTTGTTACTGCCCTGAAGGCAGGGCACGACTAACTAACCACAACCCTCTGAGCTCAATCATCCAACCAGTTTTTTGCCCCTCTGGATGTGCACCCCTCCAGATGATGATGTCATTTTGTTGTAGATGGCAATCAGGTGGGCCAGGCGTGATTTGCCTGTGGTGAATCCATGCTGACTGTTCCCAGACACTTCCTTCATCGGCCTGGAAGTGTCTTCCCCGAGGACTCACTCCATGATTTTTCCAAGGACTGAAGGGAGGCTGACCAGCCTGTAGTTCCCCAGATTGCCCTTTTGGACTTCTGTGAAGGTGGGTGAGACACTTGTGTCTTCTAGTCATCAGGGATCTCCCACAATCTCCATGACCTTTCAAACAGGAGAGAGAACGGTGCTGAAAGGGCATCGACCAGCTCTCTCAGCACCGCTGGACACAGCCTGTTGGGTTCCGTGCACTTGTCTGGGCTGAGTCCTCTCCAGTGACCCTGACTGGATGCTCATCCACAGGTGCTGGCTCCTTTCCCCCTTGGACCCTGTCTCTAAGCACAGAGGCCTGGGAGAAGCCCTTGCTGGTGGAGGCTGAGGCACAGAAGGCATTGAGTGCCTCAGCCTTATCTGTGTTCGCTGTCACTAAATCTCAGAGCCCGTTCAGCCATGGGCATACGTCTTTTTTGCCCAGCCCTTTACTACTAATGTAGTGGCAGAAGCTCTTGCATGTTGCCTTTGACACCTGCTGCAAGCCTGAACTCCAGCTGAGCTCTGGCTTTCCTGACACCATCCCTGCCTGCCTGGGCAGGGCTTCTGTGTTCATTCTTTTTAGCCTATCCCTGCTTCCATCTCCTACAATACTGCTTTTTTGCACTAGAGGTCCTTCATGTCTTCCATGTTAGCCATACTGCTCTCCTGACACATCTGTGTGCTTTTTTGAGTATTGGGATGGACCAGTCCTGCATTTCAGTTATACTGTTTTTAAAGATCTGCCAGTTAGGCTCTTCAGAGCTGCCTCTCATGGAAGTCTGCATACAAGTTCTCTGAACGTATCTGCTCTCCTGTAGTCCAGGATCTGGACTGTGTCTCTGTTCCTGTCTTTCCTCACTCTCCTCAGGTCTTAAACTCTACTACTTCAAGGTCATTATGCCAAAGCTACTGTTGATCACCACAGCCCCAACCTGTTTTTCCTTCCCCATGCAATAGTGACCATTTTAGTTTACTCTGTATGAGGCTGTATGAGAATATAAGAATGACCATAGTGGATCAGATGAAAGGTTTTTCTCTTGCACATATTAGCAACTAGCATGTGCCTAAGGAAACTTCAAGAAAGCAAGCTTACAGCAATACTACTTTTAATACTGTCTCCAGTGTCCGTCAGTCTCCAGACTGGGGGCCATTCATGATTTTGTTTTTGAAAAGATTTTATCTTTAGTATTGCACATTGCTACTGTTCTTTGAGCTCCGTATCTGGAGATTGTGGTGTTGGTTTTGACCTGTAAAACCTTAAATTTGCACCTCCTACTGCCATGTTGAGACTGGAATAAGAGTGTAAGATGTAACGATATGGACAGAGGTGGCAAAGAGAGCGTTCTTCATGGTAGATCCTTGATTTACCTTCCCATTTGTCACAGTAGTCCAGATTGCTGGATTTTTAGGGATCGCTGTAAAAGCTATCTGTTTCTGGAGAGAACAGAAGCCGTGGCATTCAGAACATAGTGAAATGCAAAGTATTTTTTATTCCTGTGACTACTGTATATTGTGGAACAATGTGGTTTAATAACTTCATGTGA